>NC_069503.1:669450439-670060439 GCF_027579735.1 Bombina bombina | reverse complement strand
TTTTTTTAAATATTTAGGCATTTAAACATTTTTTATTAACAAATTTTCTGTAGTGTAGCGGTTCCCACCCGCTCCCTCCCCGTGCACGCGCCCGCCCCCGCCCTCCCGTGCACGCGCCCGCGTCCGTGCGCGCCCCCGCTCATCCCCACCCACGATCCGGCCCCCCCTGCACATAACCAGGGCCATCGATGGCCGCCACCCGCCTCCCGGTCCGGCTCCCACCCACCAACGCAGGGAGCCACCGACCTCCGGTGCAGAGAGGGCCACAGAGTGGCTCTCTCTGCACCGGATGGCTATAAAAGGTTATTGCAGGATGCCTCCATATCGAGGCATCACTGCAATAACCGGAAAGCAGCTGGAAGCGAGCAGGATCGCTTCCAGCTGCTTTCCACACCGAGGACGTGCAGGGTACGTTCTCAGGCATTAACTGCCTTTTTTTTGAGGACGTACCCTGCACGTCCTCGGTCGTTAAGGGGTTAATAAAGGCCCACAATCTTAATTCCAATTCGGAGTTTTATAAAATCTTGACTCTCAGTCACCCCATTGATCTTCTCGATTATATTACCTCACCGGTCACCGGCTGACCCTCACTGTCACCCTTCAGAGACGGTGAACCCCATTGACTGTCTGTGCCCCCACCAGCAGACCCTCAACGTCACCCTTCCGAGACGGTGACCCCCACTGACTGTCTGTGCCCCCATTCCAGATTTTCCTCCTACCTGCTCCTCACTCCTCATCGACAGTGAACTTCGTCTTCACTTCACACTAGTCATCTGCGGGCAGCCGCTGGCTCACACCCGTGGCTCAGATGGAGCAGATTCAGACAGTGTGTGAGCCTGTCACGTGGGAATCCGATTTCTCCCTCTCAGAGTGAGTGACGTGTGACGGGACGTCAGGACGATCAGGTAGACAAACATCACACAGCACACTGCACAACTTCGCAAGGCAAGTGAAGACGACGGTGAGCTCCGCCTCGTCACCTCCTCTCCAGTCCTCCACTGAGCTCTGAGACAGTGACAGACACGGTCACAACACGCACGCGCAGCATGCAGACTCCCCATAATGATAGGCAGCTAGGCAGGGCATGGTCACAACACGCACGCACAGCGTGCAGACTCCACATAATGATAGGCAGCTAGGCAGGGCAGTGGCTAAAGAAACTAGGCTAATAAAGCAAAGCAATATGGGAAGTGTAAAGTAAACAGTTTAGTTGCGACAGACTCGCAGATCAAATTTAAAAAAAAAAAAAGTGCATTTTTTTTATCATAGTCAGCCGCAGCAGTCAGCAACTCGGCACCGCTCTCAGTGCCCACCTGCTGGTGCACCCTAAGGTGGCTGCCTATACTGCCTAATACAAAACGCTTGCCTTGCATCTATCCCAGTCAATCAATTTATGTATCCTGCCTGCAAATATGACTATATAACATATTCAATATGTAATGTAACTAATAATCCTTGCAAAGCGTACTTAAAGGGATACTAAACCCAATTATTTATTTCATGATTCAGATAGAGCAGCAATTTTAAGCAACTTTCTAATTTACTCCTATTATCAATTTTCTTTGTTCTCTTTCTATCTTTATTTAAAAAACAGGAATGTAAACTTAGGAGCCGGCCCATTTTTTGTTCAGGACCCTGGATAGCGCTTGTTTATTGGTGGAAACATTTAGCCACTAATCAGCAAGCACTACCCAGGTCCTGAAGCAAAAATGGTCTGGCTTCCAAGGATTACATTCCTGTTTTTTTTTTTAAATAAAGATAGCAAGAGAATATAGAAAATTTGATGAGGTGGGAGGGGCACAAGACTCAAGAGGTGGGAGGGGCAATAGGGGCATATCATTGTTTGCTGCACCCTACAAATATGAACTTTGTTATTGATCAGCCAAAACTTACAGAGTTCACATGTTTACCGTTTTTGTAAGATAATAATGGGAGCAAAATCAACAATTGTTTCTTCCTGATAATTAAGAGGAAAATCTGGACAGTAGTATGAGATATTGTAAAGGTTCATGCAGGTGTATATAATCTTTTAATGCAGGTGATTGTGGCAAAAGATTTTGAAAGCATTATTTCTGGCAAGTTTCAGAATTTGTATGGGCTGAGCTGGAGGGGGCGTGGCTGGACAACAGAGGGCTGGGCTGGTCTATACAAATTTCCAGGGCCGGTCTAATTTCCCAGTACGGCCCTGTCCTTGCTCAGTGTGCTTAGAGGAATATGGCTACACCTCACTGACGAGGCCCAATGAATGCCGAAACGATCGTCTGGGGTTGCTTTTTTCCTTTTTCAGAGAGGAATTGCCTGGTATTTCGGTGCTGGCCTGATCGCAATAGGTGGGATCAGACTGCTATACTACAGGAAAGTTCTACTCTGTGAAAAGCATTACTGGGCTAAAAGAAGCTGCACCCAGGTGGTAAATCGCCAAAGAACAGGCTAACAATATTATTGAGCTGTTTGTTCATTCCTATGAGTGTGCTTCTCTCTGTATGTATTAACGCATTTGTCCTAAAACGAGTGCTGCCCTTAACAAAAAACTGACAAACAAATGCAAGCGACAAAATAGAAATGCTTTTCTACATGCGGGAAGCACTTCAATTTTACTCTATTCAGTTCTGATCCAGCAATGTTGTTGTCATGAGATTGCTTCCTGTATCAGCCAATAAGTTGTATGGTTCACTTTTGTTCTTGGCAATCCTTACTCCATTAAAAAAAAACTTTATTTAGGTTTAACTGCTGTCAAGTTGCTCCTTTGCTTCCATGAAGAAATTTTCCATAGGACAAATTTGTATTAACAAATTCTGAACAATCCCATGAAAGTATAGCAGACAAAATTAAAGATTATGTTTTTGATTTTGTGACAAACAATTCATTCAAAACATGTTTTTGTCTGTGCATGTGTCTAGTTATCTCCATTAAAACACAGGATACATGTTTTATGATGCTAAAATCTGAATGGAAAGTCGGGTTTAAAAGAACCAATATGTTATGTCCAAATCTAGCAAATTTGTTATTTAAGAATGGTTTTGGTCATACTATGTATACAAATATAAAATGGTTATAAAGCTGCATTTAATAAGTTGTTAGATTATTTTCATATTGCACTTTTACTTGAATTATACCATAAGGGTTTAAATACCTACTTTAAGTCAGCTCCAGAGAAAAAATACAATGTCAATTCTTAGCTGAACATGGCCAGTGATTGGCAGTTGTTATGCACATATACCACTCCTGATTAAATCAGTAGCCATGTTGAGTTAGGAACTAGTAGTGCATTGCCAATGCAGAGCTAACTTTAACTATGTGTTTAACTCATTTACAGGTAATAGTAACAGTGCAATAAAAATGTTCTAATACTACTTTACATCAGTCAGTGACATATCATTGCTGCAGAATCTGTTGACATTCTACACATAAATGCTAATAATAATAATAAGTAGAAAATATCAATCAGTAACATATTTTGGTTGTGTTCTACCGTAAAAACTACTGCTCCTCTCCTACCCATTTTACATCAATCTATCATCTATCTATCTATGTATCTATCTATCTATCTATCATCTAACTCTCTATCTATCTCTCTATATATCTATCTATATATCTATCTATCTATCTATCTATCTATCTATCTATCTCTCTATCTATCTATCTATCTATCTATCATATATATATATATATATATATATATATATATATATATATATCACCTATCTATCTATCTATCTATCTATCTATCTATCTATCTATCTATGTATCTATCTATCATCTATCTATCTATCTATCTATCTATCTATCTATCTATCTATCTATCTTTCTATCATCTATCTATCTATCTATCTATCTATATCATAATGAGTCATGATTAAAGGGACACTAAACACAATTTTTTTCTTTAATGATTCAGATAGAGCATGCAATTTTAATCAACTTTCTCATTTACTCCTAATATCAATTTTCTTTTGTTCCCATTTTTTGTTCAGAACCTGGGTTATGCTTGCTTATTCATTTGCTAAATTTAGCCACCAATAAACAAGCGCTATCCAGGGTGCTGAACCTAAAATGGGCTGGCTCCTAAGCTTTAAATTCCTGCTTTTTAAATAAAGATAGCAAGAGAACAAAGAAAAATTGATTGTAGGAGTAAATTAGAAAGTTTCTTAAAATTGCCTGCTCTATCTGATTTATGAAATAAAAAAACATAATTTATGTAAGAACTTACCTGATAAATTAATTTCTTTCATAGTGGCAAGAGTCCATGAGCTAGTGACATATGGGATATACATTCCTACCTGGAGGGGGCAAAGATTCCCAAACCTCAAAATCCCTATAAATACACCTCCTACCTCACTCATACTTCAGTTTAACGTATAGCCAAGAAGTGAGGTGTAAAAAAAAGGAGTAAAAAGCATAAAAAAAGAGGAACTGGAAAAAATAATGTGCTTTATACAAAAAAAATCATAACCACAAAAAAGGGTGGGTCTCTTGGATTCTTGCCACTTTGAAATAAATTAATTTATCAGGTAAGTTCTTACATAAATTATGTTTTCTTTCAAGTAAGTGGCAAGAGTCCATGAGCTAGTGATGTATGTTATAAAATACCCAAGATGTGGAAGTCCACGAGTCACTACAGAGGGAGGGATAAATAAAAACAGCTAATTCCGCTGAGAAATTAAATCCCCACAAAAAATTAAGTTTTCTTAAAAATGTCAGAAAAACTCAAATCAAAGGCATTAGAATCAAACTGAGACAACTGCCTGAAGAACCTTTCTTCCAAAGGCTGCATCCGAAGAAGCAAACACATCAAAATGGGAAAATGTAATAAAAGTATGCAAAGAAGACCAAGTTGCTGCTTTGCAAATTTGATCAACTGAAGCTTCATTCTTAAAAGCCCAAGAAGTGGCAACTGATCTAGTAGATTGAGCTGTAATTCTCTGAGGCGGAGACTGCTCTGCTTCCAAATAAGCTTTGTGAATCAAACGTTTCAACCAAGATGCCAAAGAAATGGCAGAGGCTTTCTGACCTTTCCTAGAGCCAGAAAAAATAACAAATAGACTAGAAGTCTTTCTGAAATCTTTAGTAACCTCAACATAATATTTCAAAACTCTTACCACATCCAAAGAATGTAAAGACCTTTCAAGAGTATTCTTAGGATTAGGACATAAAGAAGGAACAACAATTTCCCTATTGATGTTGTTAGAAAAATGTTAATGAAGTCCGCACAACAGCTTTATCTTGATGGAAAATCAGATAAGGAAACTCACAAGAGAGAGCAGATAACTCAGAACTCTTCTAGCAGAAGAGATAGCCAAAAGAAATAACACTTTCCAAGTAAGTAATTTAATATTCAAAGAATAAACAGGGGGATATTTATCAAAGCCTTAACTATGCTGCATTCGCCAGCACCAATACGCTCGCCTAACATTGCCTAATATCGCAGCCGCAGAGCTGAATACGCTCTCCATAGTTATAAAAAAGCCATCAAAAAGCTGCGCACCAAGTAGTAGTTGTTAACTAACAGTCATCAATCTCGCTGCTATTTGGCTTTTTCCCAACTTTATTTATATCCTGTCACTAAACGCCGCAACTATACTAAAATGTTTAACCCCTGTCCCGCTGCTCCCGGACCCCGCCGCAACTTTGATAAAGTTATTAACCTCTATCCTGCCACTCCCGGACCCCGCCACAACTTTAATAAAGTTGTTAAACCCTATTCCGCCACTCCCGGAAACCGCTGCCACCTAAATAAAGGTATTAACCCCTATCCCACCACTCCCGGACCCCGCCGTTACCTAAATAAATGTATTAACCCCTAAACCTCTGGCCTCCCACATCACTACCATTAACTAAACCTATTAACCCCTAAACCACCAGCCCCCACATCGCCATAAACTAAATTAAACTTGCCGGCTGGATGGATCCTTCAAGCAGAACTTCAAAAACTGTAAGGGGATTGTCGGGGGTTAGTGTTAGGTGTATTTAAGCTTTTTCTTGGGTGGGTTTTATTTTTAGAGTTGGGTCTGGGCAGGTAAAAGAGGTAAATGCCCTTTTAAGGGCAATGCCCATACAAATGCCCTTTTCAGGGCAATGGGGAGCTTAGGTTTTTAGATAGGTTTTTTATTTGGGGGGTTGGTTGGGTGGGTGGTGGGTTTAACTGTTGGGGGAGTGTTTGTATATTTTTTTTACAGGTAAAAGAGCTGATTTCTTTGGGGCAATTCCCCGCAAAAGGCCCTTTTAAGGGCCATTGGTAGTTTATTGTAGGCTAGGTTTTTTTTATTTAGGGGTTAATACATTTGTTTAGTGGCAGCGGGGTCTGGGAGCACCGGGATAGGGATTAATACATTTATTTAGTGGCGGCGGGGTCCGGGAGTGGTGTAATAGGGGTTAACACCTGTATTTAGTGGCGGTGGTGTCTGGGAGCGGCGGGATAGGGGTTAATAACTTTATTTAGTTGTGGCGGTATTGGGGAAGCGGCGGGATAGGGGTTAATAACATTATATAGGTGGCGGCGATGTTGGGGCGGCAGATTAGGAGTGTTTAGACTTGGGGCTTGTTAGGTTGTTAGGTGTAAACGTAACTGGTTTTCTACCATAGATATTAATGGGATATCTGTCAGCATCAAACATAAGCTTTCGCTGCTTTCAGACTCCCATTGATTCCTATGGCATCCGTGGCCTTCAGGGTGGCAGATTGAAAACCAGGTACGCTGGGCCGGAATAGCCGCGAGCGTACCGGCTATTTGATAACTTTGTAAAAGTGTCAAATAGTGCCGAATGTGTATTTGGAACATCTGTAATGATGTAAGCATCGATCTGTATTGGATTGAGACAGGCGGATCGTATGTTACGTCACAAATTTCAAATTTTGCCAATCTGTAGGCTTTGATAACTGGGTTGAATCAAGCTCACCACAATTACGCTGTGGAATTCCAGCATATTTGTGGTTGACAGCATGATAAATATTGCCCACAGGTTTAAAAGGAGGAGCCTGCAAAAATTTCAAAACTAAGTTTAGACTCCAAGGAGGAGAAATAGATTTAATAACAGCTTTAATACAAATCAAAGCCTGAACAAAACAGTGAATATCAGGAAGTTTAGCAATCTTTCTATGAAATAAGACAGAAAGAGCAGAAATTTGTCATTTCAAAGTATTTGCAGACAAACCCTTATCCAAACCATCCTGAAGAAACTGTAAAATCCTAGGCATTCTGAAAGAATGCCAAGAATAATTATGAGGAACACTAAGAAATATAGGTTTTCCAAACCCGATGATAAATTTTCCCCGAAACAGACTTATGAGCCTGTATAGTGCTAATTGCTGAGTCAGAAAAAAAATGACTAAGCGTTCAATTTCCATGCCATCAAATTTAGAGATTTGAGATCCTGATGGAAAAACTGCCCTTGAGACAGATGGTCTGGCCTTAAAGGAAGTGTCCAAGGTTGGCAACTGGACATCTTGACAAGGTCTGCATACCAAAACCTGAGTGGCCAAGCTGGAGCTATCAGAAACACATTGATTGCTCCATTATGATCTTGGAACAATCTTATGTGTTTCTATATGCAAACTAATTTTTAACATAAATCATGGGTATTTCTTAATATTGCTGTTCTTTCTACTGAAAGAGTAGCGAGACATGCATGTGTGAAAATGTTCAACTTCGCTTGCTTATAATGTTTAGTACATTAGAGCAGACCTGTGAAGTTTCCTCATTTTAATACAAATTATGCCCTTGTAATGCTCACAGAAAAGCTTATATCTTCATTATGTAGTAAGTTGACCATTGGCAATAAAAAAATAGTAAGAAAAAAAAATTATTTAGTGATTGAGACAGAGCATACAATTTAAAAAAGTTTCTAGTTTACTTCTATTATCAAATTTGTTTCCTTACCATGATATTATGTGTTGAAAAGATACCCAGGTAGGCATCTGGAGCACTACATGGCAGGAAATAGTGCTGCCATCTAGTGCTCTTGCAAATGAGTTTCATTCTTGCAAAACTGCTACTGTATAGTGCTCCAGAAATGGGTCGGCTCCTAAGCATACGTTTCTACTTTTCAATAAAAGATCCCAAGAGACCAAATAAAAATTGATAATAGAAGTAAATTAGAAAGTTGTTTAAAAGCACATGTTCTGGGCTTCCGGTGGAGGAGGAGCTTCACAGTTGCAGCTGAGCTCGTCTCTCCAGTCTCCTGGACTTTGGCGGCTCTCTCTTCGCGCCAGCCCCTGTTTTGGGGCTTTCCCTTGGACAGTTACAAGACCCACTCCGGAACCCATATACAGTGGCACACCAATCCACTGTTATATCCCTGTTACCAGCTATCTGGCTTGTAGAATTACCTTGAAGCTACTAAACTCAACATTAGCTAAAAGGGTCTTCCTTGCTACAGTTAAAGACTCTGCTTTGATCCGCTTCTACTATTAAACTACTCAACCTCCCCCTGCTGCCCTTTCCGCATACTTCAACAGTACTCAGACGCTCCTATTTTGCTGACCTCGGCTCACCCCCTCCGCCTATACTCATCATCTCTGGCACCCAGGCGTCAAGGCTGATCCTCCCAATTACCTCTCTGCGGCTGTCTTGTTTCCCGGTCCTGTCGGCTGTGACTGTCGATCTCCCTCCCCCACCGGTGCTGCGTGGGGGGGAGGCGGACCCGGCTGGAGCTGTGGGCCAGCTACTCTGCTCGCTTTCTCAGTGTTTGGCCGCTCGGCGCGGCGCCGCCCACTCCCCCCCACCGGTGCTGCGTGGGGGGAGCAAGGCGCGACCTCTAACAGCGGAGTCAGCCTAGGAGCGCCGGAGGGTCACTGGAGTTAACACCGCCTGAAAGGGACCCGACGACCATCTAAGAGGCTGACTGAAGGCTCGATCCACGGGAGGGGGTGAGTTCCCTAGTTAAACTAGGAGTTATATGGTCTGCAAGACTTCTATCTGAGTGCAGCAGGGGGGCAGCTAACGGAGGTGGGACTCTCTCCGATTTATGGGAAGTTATTGCTTTACGGTGGTTAGCCGAGGCATGGAACCCTGATAATTGAATAAACAAAGTAGTGTCTCTAGGCTCCACCTCATAGAGGGACGGCTTGTCAAATTTGGCACTCCCCAATCCTGCATAAGGGTGAATGTATGGGACTTTCGGAACATCTATGTTATAATTGCATCCCAAACTGTACATTCTTTTTCAAATATATCCCATTAATTTCAACTTGCGTGGGGGAAGGAGAGAAAAAGGAGAAGGCAGTACTGAGCCTTGGGCATTCCTTGCTCACTGATTATTGGCTGGACTCTTAAGTAGCAATGTATATATAATTCTGTTTTTCTATGCTATAACTTCTACTTGGGTAAAACCAATACCCTTTAAGCACATTTAAAGTCATATGCTGTGTGCTAGCAAGGCGCTGGCAGATCTCCTTATTCTATCTATACTGCAATAAGCCATGTTTTGAATTTATTTGTTTGGTTTAGTATACAATTTTCACTGTATGTGTTTTTTTCTTTTTTCACATAATACCGAAGGCTAAAAACCTTCACATATAATAAGAGCAAACATCCTAAGAGGAGGGGGGAGAAGCTGAGAAAAAAAAAAAAAGAAAAATCAGAGTCCTGAAATTCAGTGTGTTATAATTACATGTCATTTACCTCCTTGTGCTAAAAAGTATTCAGGACCCTGAAAAACAATCTTTCATAATCAGTCTCAGCATAACACAATTCAACGTATGTTGAAAAACATAAGTTAAAGCCCCCCATCTAAACTAACCTTGCACAAGGACAGTATTAATAGTGGTCACAAAGCACCTATTGCTTCTCTCAAAACTGAGGTGAAGGGAGGAAGCTCAACAGGCTAGGGTGTCAGTCCTTCTGATAAACTTAGCCAGAAGTCAGAATTTATGTTTCTGAACACCTCAGCTAGTAAGCAGCTGATCATAGAATTGCTGCGGGCCCTTACTGACTTTTCTTTTTGGTGTTTTTCTCCTTCGAATTTCTTAAATTAGATTAGACACTCCAACGATCTACACTTAAGCGCCAGGCCCGCTAGGCCTACAGTTTTACAACCGCTAACTTACTGCGGTTGAGAACTTCCCTTGAATTATTACCATTTCTACACAGAGCAACCTGCTCACACTGAGAAAAGGTTCATTCATTCACTACACCTTATTTTTCTACCAGAGTAAAAACTCTCTCTTAGGAGGGGAGCTATCCTAAGAGAGCCCTATGCTCTGAATCTTTAAACTGCTTTCAGTTACAGCGCACCCCCTGTAACAGGGGGGTAACAAGGGAATTAAACTTAGGTTGAACTCCCCTAAAACATATTTTATAGACAGCAATTGTTTGTTTACAATTGTTCCCTATCATAGGTTCTTGTGGGTCCCATCTGTGGGTACCTTAACATTGAAGTTAGGGGCACCGGTGATTGAATCTCCCTTCTGCGGCCATTGCTGGGGAGCGAGCCCACCACTCCACGGGGTTTAGGCCCCAATCCTCTTCTCTTCTCTTTTTTTTTTTTTTTTCTCTTTGTCCCCTTATCACCTTAGCATTAAATATTGTTGCACTTCACAATCGCACCATCCCCCCCACTCTCTCACCCCCTTCCCCACTAGGCATTTTTAACTAACTGATTTTCACCCCTTAGAATTTTTTTTTTTTTTTTTTTTTTTCTCTTTCAATCTTGAATTCACTTGCACATGGAAAAAAAATTTCACACCCACTCGAAGACTCCCTCGCCGACAATGGCGGCAAAGCAAAGAGACAGAAGAGTAAAAAACACTACAGATGCTCTGGCCGAACCTCAAAATCCGGTCACTTTACCTCCACCAGCTGACACCTTCAACATGCAAATTTTGATTACTAAAATTTCAGAGGCCCTGACACCTAATTTCGACGCACTTAAGACTGAGATCAAACAAGATATTATGCGACTCTCACAAGAAGTCAGGCAATTTGCAAATAGAATTAATGAGGTTGAGCAAAGGGTCTCAGACTTGGAAGATCTTACCACGTCACATAGTGCAGACCTAGAGGCAGCCAACTCATCAATCATTATGTTGCAGGCCAAATTAGAAGACCTTGAGAACCGTGCCCGCAGGAACAATATACGCATAATTGGAGTTCCTGAGGATGAGCACCGCGAGAACCTAAATTTATTTATTTCAGAAACACTACCGCAACTACTTAAAATCCCACCTAGTTATCCTAAAATCATAGTCGAAAGAGCACATAGGATAGGAAAACTTAGGACAGATAACAAAGGGATGCACAGGCCAAGACCTGTGATAGCCAAGCTTCTCAATTTTCAGGATAAAGTCACCTTGCTGCAGTTCTTTCGCAAAAATCAGCCTATACTGCTAGGGGAGTCCAGGGTTATTCTCTTCCAGGACTTCTCATTCGAGACGTCCTCCAAGAGAAGAGCACTGGCTCCAATCTGTTCCAAATTAATACAGCAGGGCCATCAAGCAACCATCATTTACCCAGCAAAACTGAAAATTACAGCTGGCACAAACACTCAGATCTTTAACTCCACTTCGGAGGTAGACCAATATTTAAAAGAATCTAATCTATTGGCCAAACAATTGCCAGGCTAAAGATAGGACTTTAAGGCCCTTTAAAATGTCCCTGCCTTATTTGTTACAATGATGTCTTACTATGCTCTATCTCTTTCTCTTCTAACCGCCACATGGGACATCCTAGCCAGGGGGGAACCGGGAAGATCTCCCTCTGCCTTTTCTTTTCTTTTTTTTTTTTTCCCTTGTCCTTCTCTCCACTCCCCCACCCTGTGTGGTATAATTTCTGACACTTAAATGATAAACCTTAAAATAGTATCTTGGAATGTGGGTGGGATATCCACCCCCATCAAAAGAAAATCCATCCTCACGCACCTGAGACAATTAAGCACTAACATAGCATTCATACAAGAGACCCATTTATCCCCAGAAGAGTCTTTAAAACTTAAGGCCACATGGGTCAAAGACATTTTTTTCTCCCCAGGTGTGCGTAGGAAAAGAGGGGTAGCCATCTTGCTTGGGAAAAAAACAATTAACTCAGAGGTTACGTACAGCGAAGCAGACACGCAGGGCAGATATGTATTGATAAAGATAAAAATTGACAAAGAGATCTTCACTCTTTGTAACATCTATGCCCCTAACAAGCTTGACCCGGCTTTCTGGTTTAAAATACAGGCAAAGATTCTTGCTCTTCAAGAGGGACATCTGGTTCTTGGAGGGGATTTTAACATGGCTCCTAATTGCCCATTAGACAGATTTAGACTCACGACAAAATCAACTAAGCAAAAAAGAGATAATTTAGAAGCTAAATTGCTGAAATCGATTATGCTGAATATGGAAATCAAGGACATCTGGAGACTTCAGAATCCCGATGCTAGGGACTTTACTTGTTTATCTAAGGCCCATAAGACACTCTCCAGGATCGATTTATTTCTTATCAATAATAGAGCGTCTGGGCTAGGGGTAAAAACGGGTATCCTTCCCATCTTTCTTTCAGATCATGGTCCAATATTTGTAGAGTTTCAAATAAATCAGCTTAAAAACAGAGCATCACACTTTATTTTCCCCTCATTCCTGGCTTCAGACCTGAAGTTTAAGAACTGGCTTAAACTCAAGTTTGCCGAGTATGTATCTCATAACCAACTTCATATAGACTCACCGTTGCTCTTCTGGGAGGCCGCGAAGGCTGTTCTCAGGGGGGAAATTATAGCTTACACCGCCAAGAGAATGAGGAAAATAAGACTAAGAGAAAAGGAAATTACTAATGCAGTTATTAACTCGTATAATTCCTACCTCTTGGAAAATTCTCCAAGAAACTGGGTGAAATATATTAGAGCAAAGAATGCCAGGGATACCTTTGCGGTTTTCCAGGAAACACAGGCAGACTTAAAACTTCAAGCTAGATTATACAGGTATGGGAATAAATCTGGCAAACTTCTTGCCAACCTGGTCAGAAGGGATAAAAAATCATCCTATATTGAGCATATAAAACAGGATGGCGCTCTGCTGGAAAAACCCGAAGAGATCGCACAAGCATTTGCTACTTACTATCAAGATCTTTACTCTTATAGAAGTTCGGACCTTTTAAAGAAAAGGCAATTCTGGGATGAAATATCCCACTTTAAAATTCCAGATGATCTAGTTCAAACGCTTAACGCCCCAATTCTAGAGAATGAGATTATAAAGTCCATATTGGATCTCCCTGCCAATAAATCACCAGGTCCAGACTGTATGCCAAATTAATTTTATAAAATTATGAATATGGAAATAGCACCTTATCTCAATAACCTATATAATAGCATGTACTCTAAGGGCGAGCCAGTGGCCACTTCCTTCTCTGTCTCCAATACAATCTTGATCCTAAAGAGCGGTAAGGACCCCACATTAAAGGAATCTAATAGACCAATAGCCCTCTTGAATGTGGACTACAGGGTTCTCTGTTCCATTCTTGCCAGGCGTTTACAACTATCACTGGACAAGCTCATCCATCCAGATCAGGCAGGGTTTCTGTGTAATAGAAACTCCTCTGCAAAAATCAGAGAAGCCCTAATCATAACAGAATAATTTGAGTCAGCATCGGGGAGCCGGGGGGAGGGGGACATGCCGGATCTGGCCATTGTTTCAATAGACGCAGAAAAAGCCTTTGATTCAATCCACTTTGATCATCTTTTCACATCTTTAGATAAATTTGGTTTTAAGGGTGAATTTTTGAGATTTATCACCAACTTATATAAAGAACCATACACAAGGCTTATTGTTAATAACATCATTTCAGCACAGATAACCCTCGGAAGAGGGACCAGGCAAGGCTGCCCTCTCTCCCCCTTGCTCTTCGACGTTTCAATAGAACCCTTCTTCCGGGAATCAAAATCGGAAATCAGATCATAAAAACAACTCTTTATGCGGATGATGTTTTATTATACCTATCAGACATTCAAACCAGCATACCAAAATTCTTGGATACTGCTGAGAGATTCAGATCTTTTTCAGATTATAAAATTAACCAAGCAAAATCTGAACTATTATGGCTCAGAAAAAGTAAAAATTCCCCTGCGAGCATTCCTTTTAGTCTCGCAACAAGTTCTTTCAAATATCTAGGAATTTTTATATCTTCTGATCCTGCAGAGCTTTATGACCTTAACATCACTCCGATTTTGAAGACCATAAGGGAGAAACTGAAAAATTGGCAGGGCCTTCCAATATCTATCTCGGGTCGGATAGCCTTATTCAAAATGGTATTACTACCAAAGCTCCTCTATGTACTTCAGAATACCCCGTTAATTGTACTAGAAAAAGACATCCGTTCAGTCAATTGTGCACTTAGCAAATTTATATGGCAAGAGAGGAGACCAAGGATCTCGCTAAAGAAATTATCCCTTTCAAAGGATTATGGAGGCCTTGCCTTGCCCAATATTCGTCTTTATAACTATGCATTCCTGGCGAGAATAGTTGCTGATTGGATTTTTAGGAGTAATTATGTAACAAACAATCTATTAGAAGAACTAATTATTAGAACTTTTATCCCTTAATTGCAAAGTTTCGCAATTTTTACCACTTCTAGGAAACCCAAAATTTCCGGCAGGGTTAAACTCTCCACTTTTTAGCTACTGGAATACCAAGGGATTGGAAAGGGCAATACACCTGGTTGATCAAGAGAGAAAATGCATTAAATCCTTTGAAGATCTAAAAAGAGATTTCAAAATTAATAACAAGGATTTCTATGCATACTTACAAAGTAGACACTTTGTTACAGAACTTATGAAAGAAACAGACTGGTCTTGGTCCCTGGGTAAACTGGAAAGTTGGTTAAAACTTTATGAAAAAGGCCATAGGTCAATCTCCCCATGCTACCAATTGATTAACTCTGTCAAGGGCAATTTGGAGCTAGAAAGAATCTCTCTGTTCTGGAGCCAGATGATCCCTCATTCTAATATTGATACCGAATTTATTCAACTATCAATTCAGAAAGTGGCCCAGGCTACTCTGTCAGCCACTTGGCGAGAATCACATATTAGACTATTACACAACTCTTATTTCACCCCTAAAATAGGAAGTAAAATCTGCAATCAGGGCTTTAGCCACTGCCCAAAATGCTTATCGCCGGCAGCAGATCTAATGCACATGATGTGGGAGTGCCCCAAAATAAGACATTTTGGTGGAAACTTGAGTTCTGGCTTACTAAAACACTAAAAATTCCGATACCAGCAATAACACAGATACAAATAATATTCGGGATAATGAATCAAAATTCACACCAAATAAATGGTAAGTTAATCCTCCTATCCATACTGGCATCTAGATATATTATTTTTAAAAAATGGAAGCTTAAGACATCACCATCTATCCCAGGGATCAAATCCTGTTTAAAGAAACAATGTCTGCTAGAACAAAGAGACACCAATTTAGATAACGAAGACGATATCAGACAATTTTTTAGCAAATGGTCCGTATTTATTAAATCTCTTCCAGATATGGAAATAAAGGATATAATTTTCCCGTTCAGAAACTCTGAATTGATACTTTTAGGGGCATGGTAAAAACTTTAGCAGAGAGCAATAATTCGTCAGGCTGGATTAATAAGCAGCCTGAGAGGCCCTAAGAACATAGCCCACTGGGTGGAGGAGTGGACAAAAAAAACGATCCTCCCTGCCCCCCCCCCTTTTTTTTTTTTTCTCTCTCCCTTCTTCTTCCTCTTCTTCTTCCCTGTTCTCCTTTTCTTTCTTTCTTCCTTTTTTTTTTCTTTTATTATTTATTAGACAATTGCTTATTAAGGTATGCAAATACTGAGAATTAGTATTAGGAAGTGTATATCTGGAAAACCCAGCAGAATTGCAGCATATATTGGTGTTTTCTTTCTTTTGTACAACTGACTAAAATGTAATTAATTGCCCTGCGAGGCAAATTATGTATTCTAAGTTCAATGTATCTTTTGCTGGTTATAAATAAAAATATAAAAAAAAAAAGCACATGTTCTGTCTTAATTATGAAAGAAACATGTAAGTAGGTTGGTAAAACCAAGGAACTGCTAGAGCATCTACCATCTCTGCCTGAGGATCCTTGGACCTGGAAAGATATCTTGGAAGCTTCTTGTTCAGATGCGAGGCCATCAGATCTATTTCTGGGGGACTCCACATCTGTACCAATTGAAAAAACACATCTGGATGGAGAGACTGAGATAATACGCTTCACAATTGTCTACTCCTGGGATATGAATCGCAGAAATTTGACAAGAGTTGGATTCTGCCCAAGAAAGTATCAGAGATACTTTGTTCATTGCTGAAGGACTGCGAGTCCCCCCTTGATGATTGACATATGCCACTGTAGTGATATTATCTGTCTGGAATTGAATATAAAGTTCTCTCTTCAATAGAGGCCAAGCCTAAAGAGTTCTGAAAATAGCAAAGAGTTCTAAAATATTGATTGGTAACCTTGCCTCCTGAGGTTCCCAAACCCCTTGTGCCTTTAGAGGCCCCCAGACAGCTCCCCAACCTGTAAGACTTGCATAAGTTGTGATCACAGTCCAGGAAGAACGAACACAAGAGGCCCCTTGAACAATAAGGTGATGGTTTAACCACCAAGAAAGAGATTGTCAAATGTTGGGACTTAAGTATATCAACTGTGATATCTGAGTATAATCCCTGCACCATTGGTGCAACATGCAAAGCTGAAGAGGTCTCATATGAAAACGAGCAAAGGGGATCCCGTCCGATGCTGCAATCATGAGACCTAAAACTTCCATGCACATAGCCACTGAAGGGAATGATAGAGACTGAAGGTTTAGACAAGCTAACACTAACTTCATTCATCTCTTTTCTTTCAAAGAAAAAGTCATGAATCAAGAAACTCTTTTGTACATTGATCCTCTAACCATGTATTTGAAAAAAAACGACACAAGTTGTTTCGTGTGAGATTCTGCTAAATGAATAGAATGAGCTAGTACCAAGATATCATCCAAATAAAGAAACACTGCAATATCCTGCTTTCTTATTACAGATAGAAGGGCACCGAGAAACTTTGACAGGGCACCGAGCCTTCACAGGGTTTGTTGGAACATGGGAAAGAAAGAATCTTCCTATGGGAGGCCTTATTCTGAAACCTATTTCGATACCCCTTAGAAACAATTTCCTGAATCCACTGATTTTGGACAAAAACTGCACAAATATCTTGAAATAATTTTGGTCTGACTGCACCAGTTGAACTGGATTGAGGGCTGCACCTTCATGCAGTCTTAAGGGCTGTATTTGGTTTCTTATAAGGCTTGGACTTATTCCAATTTGTGGATGGTCTTCATTTGGAACCAGAGGCCTTAGGAGAAGTAGTGTTTTTTTGTTCCTTAGACTGACAAAAGGAATGAAAATGATTGGGAGCTTTAAATTTACCCTTAGATTTCTTATCTTGGAGCAGAAAAACTCCCTTACCCCCAGTGATAGTGGAGATAATAGAATCCAATTGAGAACCAAATAAATTATTACCTTGAAAAGATGATGATAGTAATCTAGATTTAGACACCATATCTGCCATAAGCCATAAAGCTCTTCTAGATAGAATAGCTAAAGACATAGATTTAATATCAATCTTAATAATATTAAATATAGCATCACAAGTGAAATAATTAGCATGTTGAAGTAAAACAACAATGTTAGACAAATCAGTATCCAAAAACTGCTCTGCTAAATTGTCCAACCAAAAAGTTGAAGCAGCAGCAACATCAGCTATAGAAATAGCAGGTCTAAGAATATAGCCAGTATGTAAATATGCCTTCTTAAGATAAGATTCAATCTTCCTATCTAAGGGATCTTTAAAAGAAGTACTATCTTCTATAGGAATAGTAGTACGTTTTAGCAAGAGTAGAAATAGCACCATCAACTTTAGGGACTTTCTCCCAAAACTCTAAATTAGACACAGGTAAAGAATACAATGTTTTAAACCTAGAAGAAGGATTAAAAGAAGTACCAGGCTTAGACCATTCCTTAGTAATCTTATTAGAGATATCATCTGGAATTGGAAAAACTTCAGGAGTAACCTCAGAAGTTTTCAAAACAGAAATCAAATGTTTTCTATTCTTGTTATCAAGAGGACTAGATGCCTCAATACCCAAAGTAAACAATACTTACTTTAACAAAGAACGGATATGTTCCATCTTAAAAATAAAGGAAGATTTATCAAATTCAGAGTCTGAAGTAGGATCCTCTGAGCCAGAGAAGTCTTCATCAGCAGACAAAACTTCAGTATGCTGTTGGTCAATACAAACTTCATCAGAATTATGAGAAGTAGGAAGAGAACTTTTACATTTATTTGAACGGCGGAATAGCAGTCATAGCCTTCTCTATGGCTGCAGCAATATAATCTTTTATATCTACAGGAATATCATGTACATTAGACTGGGAAGGTTTAACAGTAGATGTATTTGTACTTATAGGAACTTTATCAGCATAAAACAATTTCTCATAACAATTGTCACATACTTGAGCTGAAGAAGGAAGGTCAGCCAATTTACAATATACACACTAAGCTTTGGAAGATTTGTTTTCAGGCAACTTGGTTCCTACAGTAACATCAGAGGCAGGATCAGTTTGAGACATCTTGAAAAATTTAGCAAAAAAGAAAAAAAATGACATTTAAACAAAATATCCAATTTCCTCAAAATAGCAGTTTCAGGAATGGGAAAAATGCTTATATGAAAAACAAAAGCAAATATCATAGCCCTCTGTAACAAAAGAAAACAGAGAGCAAAAGAGGGAGAGATTTAATAAAACAAATTTTTTGGCGCCAAAAATTACTTCAACAAAGAAGACACAAATGCTAAAAAAACTTTTGGCGCCAAGGTTAATAGGAAATTACATAATTTGCGTCATAACAGGTGCGACTTTGTGCCAAAAAAATTAGCGTCAACAAAGACGCAAGAAATGACATAACTCGCATCAAAACAAATGCAACATTCCCGCCAAAAAATTTTGCTCCAAAAATTACGCAATAAATAGAAGTAATTTGCGCCATCGTGAGTCTAATTTACCCGCGAAAATTTGAAAAAACAGACCAAAGTTACAACTAGCTGAAGCCTCAGGTAAGTAAAAAATATACTAACGAACATATCTATGCAGAGAAAGATAGCCAAGGGCGGTTCCTACTGATAAACTGTAAACTAAATGGTATACTATTCACTCTGGTTAGCAGACAGCCAAACCAGTACTGAAACATATCAGCAGAGGTAATGGTAGAGGAGTATGATGTCGATCTGTAAAGGCTGGTCGTAGATGAATCCCCATGACTGAATTTACAGAGAGCCTTAGAATAGATTTCATATAGGCGAAAACATGGCATCATTAGGCAAATACTCCCTTCACATCCCTCAGACAAACACTGTACTTTGAGAGGAACTGGGCTTCAAAATGCTTAGAAGCGCCTTTCACAGAAGAAATCAAGCACGACTTGCTTCACCATCCTCCAACGAAGGCAAAGTTTGTAAAACTGAAGTATGAGTGAGGTGGGAGGTATATTTATAGGCATTTTGAGGTTTGGGAAACTTTGCCCTATCCAGGTAGGAATGTATATCCCATATGTCACTAGCTCATGGACTCTTGCCACTTACATGAAAGAAATGTGGGTTTAGTATCTCTTTAAGTCTTTCCTGCCAAACACCCAAACAAAAGAGGTTAACTTATTCCTTCCAGACATAAAACAGTCATTAGTATCTTCCAGCCGGACACAATCTATTCTATCAGATGTATATGATAATTTGATTAACTCCATCCTTTCATCACAAAGAGACTAAAACCGCCGCTCCTAGACCCTGCCGCAACTATTAAAAATGTATTAACCCCTAAACCGCCGCTCCTAGACCCCGCCGCAAGTCTTAGAAATGTATTAACCCCTAAACCGCCGCTCCCGGACACCGCTGCCACCTACATTATACCTAGTAACCCCTATCCTGTCCCCCCTATACCGCCGCCCTCTGTAATAAAGTTATTAACCCCTATCCTGCTGATCCCGCACCTCGCCGCAAATAAAAAAATTGTTTAACCCCTAAACCGCTGCTCCCTGAAACCACCGCAACCTATATTAAATTTATTAACCCCTATCCTGCCCCCCCTACACCGTCGCCACCTATAATAAATTTATTAACCCCTATCCTGCCCCCCACTACACCGCCGCCACTGTAATAAAATTATTAACCCCTAAACCTAAGTCTAACACTAACCCTAACACCCCCCTAACTTAAATATTAATTAAATACATCTAAATCATATTTATATTATTAACTAAGTTAATCCTATTTAAAACTAAATACTTACCTGTAAAATAAACCCTAATATAGCTACAATATAATTAATAATTACATTGTAGCTATTTTAGGATTTATATTTATTTTACAGGTAACTTTGTATTTATTTTAGCTAGTTAGAATAGTTATTTAATAGTTATTAACTATTTAATAACTACCTAGCTAAAAGAAATACAAAATTACCTGTAAAATAAATCCTAACCTAAGTTACAATTAAACCTAACACTAAACTATCATTAAATTAATTAATTAAACTACCTACAAATAACTACAATTAAATACAATTACATAAACTAACTAAAGTACAAAAAATAAAAAAGCTAAGTTACAAAAAATAAAAAATAAAAAGTTACAAACATTTAAAAACATATTACAACAATTTTAAGCTACTTACACCTAATCTAAGCCCCCTAATAAAATCACAAACCCCCCCAAAATAAAAAAATGCCCTACCCTATTCTACATTAAAAAAAGTTCAAAGCTCTTTTACCTTACCAGCCCTTAAAAGGGCCTTTTGTGGGGGCATGCCCCAAAGTTCAGCTCTTTTGCCTGAACTTTTTTGTACTTTAGTTAGTTTATGTAATTGTTTTTAATTGTAGTTATTTGTAGGTAGTTTAATTAATTAATTTAATGATAGTGTAGTGTTAGGTTTAATTGTAACTTAGGTTAGGATTTACAGGGAGTGCAGAATTATTAGGCAAGTTGTATTTTTGAGGATTAATTTTATTATTGAACAACAACCATGTTCTCAATGAACCCAAAAAACTCATTAATATCAAAGCTGAATAGTTTTGGAAGTAGTTTTTAGTTTGTTTTTAGTTATAGCTATTTTAGGGGGATATCTGTGTGTGCAGGTGACTATTACTGTGCATAATTATTAGGCAACTTAACAAAAAACAAATATATACCCATTTCAATTATTTATTTTTACCAGTGAAACCAATATAACATCTCAACATTCACAAATATACATTTCTGACATTCAAAAACAAAACAAAAACAAATCAGTGACCAATATAGCCACCTTTCTTTGCAAGGACACTCAAAAGCCTGCCATCCATGGATTCTGTCAGTGTTTTGATCTGTTCACCATCAACATTGCGTGCAGCAGACACCACAGCCTCCCAGACACTGTTCAGAGAGGTGTACTGTTTTCCCTCCTTGTAAATCTCACATTTGATGATGGACCACAGGTTCTCAATGGGGTTCAGATCAGGTGAACAAGGAGGCCATGTCATTAGATTTTCTTCTTTTATACCCTTTCTTGCCAGCCACGCTGTGGAGTACTTGGACGCGTGTGATGGAGCATTGTCCTGCATGAAAATCATGTTTTTCTTCATGGTGCAGACTTCTTCCTGTACCACTGCTTGAAGAAGGTGTCTTCCAGAAACTGGCAGTAGGACTGGGAGTTGAGCTTGACTCCATCCTCAACCTGAAAAGGCCCCACAAGCTCATCTTTGATGATACCAGCCCAAACCAGTACTCCACCTCCACCTTGCTGGCGTCTGAGTCGGACTGGAGCTCTCTGCCCTTTACCAATCCATCTGGCCCATCCATCTGGCCCATCAAGACTCACTCTCATTTCATCAGTCCATAAAACCTTAGAAAAATCAGTCTTGAGATATTTCTTGGCCCAGTCTTGACGTTTCAGCTTGTGTGTCTTGTTCAGTGGTGGTCGTCTTTCAGCCTTTCTTACCTTGGCCATGTCTCTGAGTATTGCACACCTTGTGCTTTTGGGCACTCCAGTGATGTTGCAGCTCTGAAATATGGCCAAACTGGTGGCAAGTGGCATCTTGGCAGCTGCACGCTTGACTTTTCTCAGTTCATGGGCAGTTGTTTTGCGCCTTGGTTTTTCCACACGCTTCTTGCGACCCTGTTGACTATTTTGAATGAAACGCTTGATTGTTCGATGATCACGCTTCAGAAGCTTTGCAATTTTAAGATTGCTGCATCCCTCTGCAAGATATCTCACTATTTTTGACTTTTCTGAGCCTGTCAAGTCCTTCTTTTGGCCCATTTTGCCAAAGGAAAGGAAGTTGCCTAATAATTATGCACACCTGATATAGGGTGTTGATGTCATTAGACCACGCCCCTTCTCATTACAGAGATGCACATCACCTAATATGCTTAATTGGTAGTAGGCTTTCGAGCCTATACAGCTTGGAGTAAGACAACATGCATAAAGAGGATGATGTGGTCAAAATACTAATTTGCCTAATAATTCTGCACTCCCTGTATTTTACAGGTAATTTTGTATTTCTTTTAGCTAGGTAGTTATTAAATAGTTAATAACTATTTAATAACTATTCTAACTAGCTAAAATAAATACAAAGTTACCTGTAAAATAAATATAAATCCGAAAATAGCTACAATGTAATTATGAATTACATTGTAGCTATCTTAGGGTTTATTTTACAGGTAAGTATTTAGTTTTAAATAGGAATAATTTATTAAAGTATAGTGTAGTGTTAGGTGTAATTGTAACTTAGGTTAGTTTTTATTTTACAGGTAAATTTCTCTTTATTTTAGCTAGGTAAGCTATTAAATAGTTAATAACTATTTAATAGCTATTGTACCTAGTTAAAATAAATTGAAAGGTACCTGTAAAATAAAAATAAATCCTAAGATAGCTACAATATAATTATTATTTATATTGTAGCTATATTAGGGTTTATTTTATAGGTAAGTATTTAGTTTTAAATAGGATTAACTTAGTTAATAATATAAATATGATTTAGATTTATTTAATTAATATTTAAGTTAGGGGGTGTTAGGGTTAGTGTTAGTCTTAGGTTTAGGGGTTAATAATTTTATTACAGTGGCGGCGGTGTAGTGGGGGGCAGGATAGGGGTTAATAAATGTATTATAGGTGGCGACGGTGTAGGGGGGGCAGGATAGGGGTTAATAAATTTAAGATAGATTGTGGCGGGTTCAGGGAGCGGCGGTTTAGGGGTTAAACTATTTATTTATTTGCGGCGAGGTGCGGGATCGGCAGGATAGGGGTTAATAACTTTATTACAGAGGGCGGCGGTATAGGGGGGGCAGGATAGGGGTTAATAGGTATAATGTAGGTGGCGGTGGGCTCCGGGAGCGGCGGTTTAGGGGATAAGACATTTATTATAGTTGCGGTGGGCTCCGGGAGCGGCGGTTTAGGGGTTAATAGGGATAGAGTAGCTTGCTGTGGGCTCCGGGAGCGGCGGTTTAGGGGGTAATAACTTTATTTAGTTGCGGCGGTGTAGGGGGGCAGATTAGGGGTGTTTAGACTCGGGGTACGTGTTAGGGTGTTAGGTGTAGACAGCTCCCATAGAAATCAATGGGATGTCTGTCAGCAGCGAACTTGTACTTTCGCTATGGTCAGACTCCCATTGATTCCTATGGGATCCACCGCCTCCAGGCTTGCTGATTGAAAACCAGGTACGCTGGGCCGTAAAAGTGCCGAGCGTACCTGCTAGTTTTTTGATAACTAGCAGAAGTAGTCAGATTGTGCCGCACTTGTGTGCGGAACATCTGGAGTGACGTAAGAATCGATCTGTGTCGGACGGAGTCCGGCGGATCGAAGTTTACGTCACAAAATTCTACTTTTGCCGGTCTGAAGCCTTTGATAACTAAGGCGAATCAGCCTCGCCACAAATATGCTGCGGAATTCCAGCATATTTGAGGTTGACGGCTTGATAACTAGGCCCCTATATCTTCCCTATGTAGTGAGTTGACCATTGGCAATAAAAAAATTGAAAAAAAATTATTTTGTGATTCAGACAGAGCATACAATTTAAAAAAGTTTCTAGTTTACTTCTATTAATAAATTTGTTTCCTTACCATGATATTATGTGTTAAAAATGTACCTAGGTAGGCATCTGGTGCACTACATTGCAGGAAAAAGTGCTGCCATTTAGTGCTCTTGCAAATGAGTAACATTCTTACAAAACTGCTACCATATAGTGCTCCAGAAATGGGCCGGCTACTAAGCATACGTTTCTACTTTTCAATAAAAGATCCCAAGAGACCAAATAAAAATTGATAATAGAAGTAAATTAGAATGTTGTTTAAAAACACATGTTCTATCTTAATTTTTTAAGAAAAATTTGGGTTTCATATTCCTTTAAAATTATTTATATAATACAAAACAAAATACAAATAGAGAACTGTGATCCTCAAAATTTGCGGCTCAAACTGTTGACTTAATTATCCTCAGACTAAGGGCCAGATTACAAGTAGATCGCTAAATATCGCTTTCTTGAATGTTATATTTGTGCTCCACTGAGTAATACCAGTGCACACGAATGTGCGCTGGTTCTACAAGTTGACAGCAATGCGATTGCAATGAGTCTCATTCTGATGCCATCATACACGGCATAGAACCAAAGTAGCTAATATATATATATTAACGTATATATATATATATATATATATATATATATATATATATATATATATATATATGTAAAAAGGCATATACAAATATATTTACTGAGAAACACACAATTCTCATAGACCGCAAACTAAAGGCACTTTTCAGTGCCGTTTTTATTCTACCCCACTCTGCCAACTAGTGCCAGCTAGTGCCAGCATTTGGGGCACATTTATAAAATTAACCAGAGATCTGATCTCTGCTTAATTTTATAAGCACTAATTTATATCGCAAGCTTGCAGTAGCGATAACCAGCCACTTGTAATGGCTGATTATTTTTATGTGTGGCCGCAAGCTAGCAAAGTTGCACGTTTACAGGTACTCAATAAATTAGCGCTTCACTTGTAATCTAGCCCTAAATATGCAGCTGAATCCCAATTGAAAAATAGACTTCAAATAAATAATCATCAGCACAATAACCATCATTATATTGCAAATATTATTATTATTATTATTAATATTATTATTATTACTACAATAACAATTATTACAAATAACAATATAGCAAAAACTTTTTTTTTTGCAGAAAGTAAATGATGAACCACATTTATGAATACTGGCCAGAATACTGAGTATGCTGTAAATGGCATGAAAGAGCACAATCTTGGATAATTCATATTAATAACTTAGTTGTGGGAACAGTAATAGTCCTTAATAGTCCTACAACTCTTAAGAAATGTCACACTGGGGCAGAGAGTACATTTATTATTGCTTTTCTATTCAGCACTTGAATAAATGAAACAACTCATTTGAATTGTGATGATAAATTAAGACATCAATTTCTCCTCCCCTGAGTGGGAGAGCTGATTTGAAACTAAAGCAGTAAAGTTTATGAACAAAACTTATAACATTTTTATAAGCAAATGTGCACAAATTGTATTTAGTTTTGCAAAGAGCAATCATTCCTTGTCAGAAAACAAGCACAGTAAGAGACAAACATCTTAAAGAAACTGAGCTATCATTTGCTTTCCTCCACTGATTGTTTCCTAAGGCCTAGATTTAGAGTTGGGCGGTAGCCCTGAAAACCAGCGTTAGAGGCTCCTAACGCTGGTTTTGGGCTACCGCCGGTATTTGGAGTCAGTCAGGAAAGGGTCTAACGCTCACTTTCCAGCCATGACTTTTCCATACCGCAGATCCCCTTACATCATTTGCGTATCCTATCTTTTCAATGGGATCTTTCTAACGCCGGTATTTAGAGTCGTGGCTGAAGTGAGCATTAGAAATCTAACGACAAAACTCCATCCGCAGAAAAAAGTCAGTAGTTAAGAGCTTTCTGGGCTAACGCCGGTTTATAAAGCTCTTAACTACTGTGCTCTAAAGTACACTAACACCCATAAACTACCTATGTACCACTAAACCAAGGCCCCCCCACATCGCCGCCACTCTATTAAATTTTTTTAACCCCTAATCTGCCGACCGCCACCTACGTTATACTTATGTACCCCTAATCTGCTGCCCCTAACACTGCCGACCCCTATATTATATTTATTAACCCCTAACCTGCCCCCCACAATGTCGCCGCCAGCTACCTACAATAATTAACCCCTAATCTGCCGACCGCAAAGCGCCGCCACCTACGTTATCCTTATGTACCCCTAATCTGCTGCCCCTAACACCGCCGACCCCTATATTATATTTATTAACCCCTAATCTGCCCCCTCAACGTCGCCTCCACCTGCCTACACTTATTAACCCCTAATCTGCCGAGCGGACCGCACCGCTACTATAATAAAGTTATTAACCCCTAATCCGCCTCACTCCCGCCTCAATAACCCTATAATAAATAGTATTAACCCATAATCTGCCCTCCCTAACATCGCCGACACCTAACCTCAATTATTAACCCCTAATCTGTCGACCGAATCTCGCCGCTACTGTAATAAATGGATTAACCCCTAAAGCTAAGTCTAACCCTAACACCCCCCTAAGTTAAATATAATTTAAATCTAACGAAATAAATTAACTCTTATTTAATAAATTATTCCTATTTAAAGCTAAATACTTACCTGTAAAATAAACCCTAATATAGCTACAATATAAATTATAATTATATTATAGCTATTTTAGGATTTATATTTATTTTACAGGTAGCTTTGTATTTATTTTAACCAGGTACAATAGCTATTAAATAGTTAAGAACTATTTAATAGCTAAAATAGTTAAAATAATTACAAAATTACCTGTAAAATAAATCCTAACCTAAGTTACAATTAAACCTAGCACTACACTATCAATAAATAAATTAAATAAAATACCTACAATTATCTACAATTAAACCTAACACTACACTATCAATAAATAAATAAAATACAATTCCTACAAATAAATACAATTAAATAAACTAACTAAAGTACAAAAAATAAAAAAGAACTAAGTTACAAAAAATAAAAAAATATTTACAAACATTAGAAAATAATTACAACAATTTTAAACTAATTACACCTACTCTAAGCCCCCTAATAAAATAACAAAGACCCCCAAAATAAAAAATGCCCTACCCTATTCTAAATTACAAAAGTTCAAAGCTCTTTTACCTTACCAGCCCTTAAAAGGACCTTTTGTGGGGCATGCCCCAAAGAATTCAGCTCTTTTGCCTGTAAAAAAAAACATACAATACCCCCCCAACATTACAACCCACCACCCACATACCCCTAATCTAACCCAAACCCCCCTTAAATAAACCTAACACTAAGCCCCTGAAGATCTTCCTACCTTGTCTTCACCATGCCAGGTATCACCGATCGTTCCAGGCTCCAAAATCTTCATCCAAGCCCAAGCGGGGGCTAGACATCCATCATCCGGCGGCTGAAGAGGTCCAGAAGAGGCTCCAAAGTCTTCATCCTATCCGGGAAGAAGAGGCGATCCGGACCGGCAACCATCTTGATCCAAGCGGCATCTTCTATCTTCATCCGATGACGACCGGCTCCATCTTGAAGACCTCCACCACGGACCCATTTTCTTCTTCCGACGACTTCCCGACGAATGACGGTTCCTTTAAGGGACGTCATCCAAGATGGCATCCCTCGAATTCTGATTGGCTGATAGGATTCTATTGGATCAGCCAATCGGATTGAACTTGAATCTGATTGGCTGATTCCATCAGCCAATCAGAATATTCCTACCTTAATTCCGATTGGCTGATAGAATCTTATCAGCCAATTGGAATTCGAGGGACGCCATCTTGAATGACGTCATTTAAAGGAACCGTCATTCGGCGAGTAGGCGTCGCTTGAAGAGGATGTTCCGCGTCGGCTTGGAAGAAGATGGCTCCGCTCCGCTCCGGAAGAAAGAAAATTGAAGATGCGGCTTGATAGAAGACTTCATCCCGATGATGGACTTCCGACTTCAGCCCGATGATGGAGTTCTTCAGCCGCCGCTTGGATCAAGACTTCGGACCCTCTTCTGGACCGATCGGTGAACCCGGTGAGGTGAAGACAAGGTAGGGAGATCTTCAGGGGCTTAGTGTTAGGTTTATTTAAGGGGGGTTTGGGTTAGATTAGGGGTATGTGGGTGGTGGGTTGTAATGTTGGGGGGGGTATTGTATGTGTTTATTTTACAGGCAAAAGAGCTGAATTCTTTGGGGCATGCCCCGCAAAGGGCCCTTTTCAGGGCTGGTAAGGTAAAAGAGCTTTGAACTTTTTTAATTTAGAATAGGGTAGGGCATTTTTTTATTTTGGGGGGCTTTGTTATTTTATTAGGGGGCTTAGAGTAGGTGTAATTAGTTTAAAATTGTTGTAATATTTTTCTAATGTTTGTAAATATTTTTTTATTTTTTGTAACTTAGTTCTTTTTTATTTTTTGTACTTTAGTTAGTTTATTTAATTGTATTTATTTGTAGGTATTTTATTTAATTAATTTATTGATAGTGTAGTGTTAGGTTTAATTGTAACTTAGGTTAGGATTTATTTTACAGGTAATTTTGTAATTATTTTAACTATTTTAGCTATTAAATAGTTATTAACTATTTAATAGCTATTGTACCTGGTTAAAATAAATACAAAGTTGACTGTAAAATAAATATTAATCCTAAAATAGCTATAATATAATTATAATTTATATTGTAGCTATATTGGGGTTTATTTTACAGGTAAGTATTTAGCTTTAAATAGGAATAATTTATTTAATAAGAGTTAATTTATTTCGTTAGAATAAAATTATATTTAACTTAGGGGGGTGTTAGTGTTAGGGTTAGACTTAGCTTTAGGGGTTAATCCATTTATTACAGTAGCGGCGAGATTCGGTCGGCAGATTAGGGGTTAATAATTGAAGTTAGGTGTCGGCGATGTTAGGGAGGGCAGATTAGGGGTTAATACTATTTATTATAGGGTTATTGAGGCGGGAGTGAGGCGGATTAGGGGTTAATAACTTTATTATAGTAGCGGTGCTGTCCGCTCAGCAGATTAGGGGTTAATAAGTGTAGGCAGGTGGAGGCGACATTGTGGGGGGCAGATTAGGGGTTAATAAATATAATATAGGGGTCGGCGGTGTTAGGGGCAGCAGATTAGGGGTACACAGAGATAATGTAGGTAGCAGCGGTTTACAGGGCGGCAGATTAGGGGTTAAAAAAAATATGCAGGGGTCAGCGATAGCGGGGGCGGCAGATTAGGGGTTAATAAGTGTAAGGTTAGGGGTGTTTAGACTCGGGGTACATGTTAGAGTGTTAGGTGCAGCTGTAGGAAGTGTTTCCCCATAGACAACAATGGGGCTGCGTTAAGAGCTGAAAGCTGCTTTTTTGCAGGTGTTAGGTTTTTTTTTCAGCTCAAAATGCCCCATTGTTTTCTATGGGGATATCGAGCACGAGCAAGTTTTTTAAGCTGACCGTGTCCGTAAGCACCGCTGGTATCGAAAGTTCCAGTGGCGTTAAATTATGCTCTACGCTCCCTTTTTGGAGCCTAACGCACTGAAAACCCAGCCATTCTGTGAACTCTAAATACCAGCGGTATTTAAAAGGTGCGGCCAGAAAAAAGCACACGTAGCTAACGCACCCCTTTGGCCGCAAAACTCTAAATCTAGGCGTTAGTAAGTTAAAGGGCCTCTAAAGTCAAAATTAAAGTATCATAATTCAGATAAAGCATGCAATTTTAAAAAAAACTTCCAATATACTTCCATTATCAAAATGCGCACGTTAATTTTATATTCACACTTTCTGAGACTCCAGCTCCTCCTGGACAACTTTTGGACAACTGTCACAGAAACTTTAATTAATGTAGGCCATAGAGTCATTTGAAATTTGTTGGTGATAATTTGTCCAGAGATGCAGCTAGACAGCAATTTTAAACTTAGCTATTGCTAATTCTACAAGCCTGGAGCAGCACAAATTCTACAAGCCTGCAGCAGGATTGTCAAGAACAAAAGAGAATCGTACATACTTATTGGCTGGCACAGGAAACCCTTTGTCTTCTAGTCTTTTAATAGACAGCAAATATATTCCCTTCAATTGAAATCTTCTGTAACACTGGCCTAGATTTAGAGTTCGGCGGTAGCCGTCAAAACCAGCGTTAGAGGCTCCTAACGCTGGTTTTGGCCGCCCGCTGGTATTTGGAGTCAGTGATTAAAGGGTCTAACGCTCACTTTTCAGCCGCGACTTTTCCATACTGCAGATCCCCCTACGCCATTTGCGTATCCTATCTTTTCAATGGGATCTTCCTAACGCCGGTATTTAGAGTCGTTTCTGAAGTGAGCGTTAGAGCTCTAACGACAAAACTCCAGCCGCCTGAAAATAGCAGGAGTTAAGAGCTTTCTGGGCTAACGCCGGTTCATGAAGCTCTTAACTACTGTACCCTAAAGTACACTAACACCCATAAACGACCTATGTACCCCTAAACCGAGGTCCCCCCACATCGCCAACACTCGATTACATTTTTTTAACCCCTAATCTGCCAACCGCCACCTACGTTATACTTATGTACCCCTAATCTGCTGCCCCTAACCCCGCCGACCCCTGTATTACATTTATTAACCCCTAACCTGCCCCCCACAACGTCGCCGCCAGCTACTTAAAATAATTAACCCCTAATCTTCCGACCGCAAAGCGCCGCCACCTACATTATCCCTATGTACCCCTAATCTGCTGCCCTAACATCGCCGACCCCTATATTATCTTTATTAACCCCTAATCTGCCCCCCTCAACATCGCCGACACCTGCCTACACTTATTAACCCCTAATCTGCCGAGCGGACCGCACCGCTACTATAATAAAGTTATTAACCCCTAACCCGCCTCACTAACCCTATCATAAATAGTATTAACCCCTAATCTGCCCTCCCTAACATCGCCGACACCTACCTTCAATTATTAACCCCTAATCTGACGACCGGAGCTCATCGCTACTATAATAAATGGATTAACCCCTAAAGCTAAGTCTAACCCTAACACTAACACCCCCCTAAGTTAAATATAATATTTATCTAACGAAATAAATTAACTCTTATTAAATAACTTATTCCTATTTAAAGCTAAATACTTACCTGTAAAATAAATCCTAATATAGCTACAATATAAATTATAATTATATTATAGCTATTTTAGGATTAATATTTATTTTACAGGCAACTTTGTAATTATTTTAACCAGGTACAATAGCTATTAAATAGTTAAGAACTATTTAATAGTTACCTAGTTAAAATAATAACAAATTTACCTGTAAAATAAATCCTAACCTAAGATATAATTAAACCTAACACTACCCTATCAATAAATTAATTAAATAAACTACCTACAATTACCTACAATTAACCTAACACTACACTATCAATAAATAAATTAAATACAATTCCTACAAATAAATACAATTAAATAAACTAGCTAAAGTACAAAAAATAAAAAAGAACTAAGTTACAAAAAATAAAAAAATATTTACAAACATAAGAAAAATATTACAACAATTTTAAACTAATTACACCTACTCTAAGCCCCCTAATAAAATAACAAAGCCCCCCAAAATAAAAAATTCCCTACCCTATTCTAAATTAAAAAAGTTAAAAGCTCTTTTACCTTACCAGCCCTGAACAGGGCCCTTTGCGGGGCATGCCCCAAGAATTTCAGCTCTTTTGCCTGTAAAAGAATAAATACAATACCCCCCCCCAACATTACAACCCACCACCCACATACCCCTAATCTAACCCAAACCCCCCTTAAATAAACCTAACACTAAGCCCCTGAAGATCTTCCTACCTTGTCTTCACCATCCAGGTTCACCGATCTGTCCTGAAGAGCTCCTCCGATGTCCTGATCCAAGCCCAAGCGGGGGGCTGAAGAGGTCCATGATCCGGTCAAAGTCTTCATCCAAGCGGGGCAGAAGAGGATCTTCCATCCGATTGAAGTCATCATCCAGGCGGCATCTTCTATGGTCTTCCATCCGGAGCGAAGCGGCAGGATCCTGAAGACCTCCAGTGCGGAACATCCATCCGGCCCGACGACTGAACGACAAATGACTGTTCCTTTAAGGGACGTCATCCAAGATGGCGTCCCTCGAATTCCGATTGGCTGATAGGATTCTATCAGCCAATCGGAATTAAGGTAGGAATTTTCTGATTGGCTGATGGAATCAGCCAATCAGAATCAAGTTCAATCCGATTGGCTGATCCAATCAGCCAATCAGATTGAGCTCGCATTCTATTGGCTGATCGGAACAGCCAATAGAATGCGAGCTCAATCTGATTGGCTGATTGGATCAGCCAATCGGATTGAACTTGATTCTGATTGGCTGATTCCATCAGCCAATCAGAAAATTCCTACCTTAATTCCGATTGGCTGATAGAATCCTATCAGCCAATCGGAATTCGAGGGACGCCATCTTGGATGACGTCCCTTAAAGGAACATTCATTCGTCGTTCAGTCGTCGGGCCGGAAGGATGTTCCGCGCTGGAGGTCTTCAGGATCCTGCCGCTTCGCTCCGGATGGAAGACCATAGAAGATGCCGCCTGGATGATGACTTCAATCGGATGGAAGATCCTCTTCTGCCCTGCTTGGATGAAGACTTTGACCGGATCATGGACCTCTTCAGCCCCCCGCTTGGGCTTGGATCAGGACATCGGAGGAGCTCTTCAGGACGGATCGGTGAACCTGGATGGTGAAGACAAGGTAGGAAGATCTTCAGGGGCTTAGTGTTAGGTTTATTTAAGGGGGGTTTGGGTTAGATTAGGGGTATGTGGGTGGTGGGTTGTAATGTTGGGGAGGGGGTATTGTATTTATTCTTTTACAGGCAAAAGAGCTGAAATTCTTGGGGCATGCCCCGCAAAGGGCCCTGTTCAGGGCTGGTAAGGTAAAAGAGCTTTTAACTTTTTTAATTTAGAATAGGGTAGGGAATTTTTTATTTTGGGGGGCTTTGTTATTTTATTAGGGGGCTTAGAGTAGGTGTAATTAGTTTAAAATTGTTGTAATATTTTTCTTATGTTTGTAAATATTTTTTTATTTTTTGTAACTTAGTTCTTTTTTATTTTTTGTACTTTAGCTAGTTTATTTAATTGTATTTATTTGTAGGAATTGTATTTAATTTATTTATTGATAGTGTAGTGTTAGGTTAATTGTAGGTAATTGTAGGTAGTTTATTTAATTAATTTATTGATAGGGTAGTGTTAGGTTTAATTATATCTTAGGTTAGGATTTATTTTACAGGTAAATTTGTTATTATTTTAACTAGGTAACTATTAAATAGTTCTTAACTATTTAATAGCTATTGAACCTGGTTAAAATAATTACAAAGTTGCCTGTAAAATAAATATTAATCCTAAAATAGCTATAATATAATTATAATTTATATTGTAGCTATATTAGGATTTATTTTACAGGTAAGTATTTAGCTTTAAATAGGAATAAGTTATTTAATAAGAGTTAATTTATTTCGTTAGATGTAAATTATATTTAAGTTAGGGGGGTGTTAGTGTTAGGGTTAGACTTAGCTTTAGGGGTTAATACATTTATTAGAATAGCGGTGAGGTCCGCTCGGCAGATTAGGGGTTAATAATTGAAGGTAGGTGTCGGCGATGTTAGGGAGGGCAGATTAGGGGTTAATACTATTTATGATAGGGTTAGTGAGGCGGATTAGGGGTTAATAACTTTATTATAGTAGCGCTCAGGTCCGCTCGGCAGATTAGGGGTTAATAAGTGTAGGCAGGTGTCTGCGACGTTGAGGGGGGCAGATTAGGGGTTAATAAATATAATATAGGGGTCGGCGATGTTAGGGCAGCAGATTAGGGGTACATAGGGATAACGTAGGTTGCGGCGGTTTACGGAGCGGCAGATTAGGGGTTAAAAAAAATATGCAGGGGTCAGCGATAGCGGGGGCGGCAGAATAGGGGTTAATAAGTGTAAGGTTAGGGGTGTTTAGACTCGGGGTACATGTTAGAGTGTTAGGTGCAGACGTAGGAAGTGTTTCCCCATAGGAAACAATGGGGCTGCGTTAGGAGCTGAACGCTGCTTTTTTGCAGGTGTTAGGTTTTTTTTCAGCTCAAACAGCCCCATTGTTTCCTATGGGAGAATCGTGCACGAGCACGTTTTTGAGGCTGGCCGCGTCCATAAGCAACTCTGGTATCGAGAGTTGCATTTGCGGTAAAAATGCTCTACGCTCCTTTTTTGGAGCCTAACGCAGCATTTGTTTGAACTCTCGATACCAGAGTTAAATTTATGGTGCGGCCAGAAAAAAACCCGCGGAGCGTTAACAGCCCTTCTACCGCCAAACTCCAAATCTAGGCCACTGTCGGCTAGATTATGAGTTTTGCGTTATGAGGGGTGCGGTACTAACTTGCACGTTATTCTCACCACTCACTTTCTTACAGCGCTGGTATTACAGGTTTTTACAAACCCAGCGTGAAAAGGCAAGAAGTTAGCCTAAACTAAACTACCAATAGCCCTTAAAGGGGCCTTTTGTGGGGCATTGCCCCAAAGAAATCAGCTCTTTTACCTGAAAAAATACAAACAACCCCCCAGCATTAAAACCACCACCCACACAACCAACCCCCCAAATAAAACCCTAACTAAAAAAACCTAAGCTCCCCATTTAGCTCTATTGCAGCCCAAAGCCCTAACCTAAAAATAAAACCCTCCCAATAAACCCTTAACACCTAACACTAACCCCTGAAGATCCACTTACAGTTTTGAAGATCCAACTTCATTCCTCAACGAAGCAGGGAGAAGTCCTCAACGAAGCCAGGAGAAGTCTTCATCCAAGCCGGGAGAAGTGGTCCTCCAGACGGGCAGAAGTCTTCATCCAGACGGCATCTTCTATCTTCATTCATCTGGCACGGAGCGGGTCCATCTTCAAGACATCTGACGTGGAGCATCCTCTTCTTCCGACAACTACCCGACGAATGAAGGTTCCTTTAAGTGACGTCATCCAAGATGGCATCCCTTATATTCCGATTGGCTGATAGAATTCTATCAGCCAATTGGAATTAAGGTTGAAAAAATCCTATTGGCTGATGCAATCAGCCAATAGGATTGAGCTTCAATCCTATTGGCTGATCCAATCAGCCAATAGGATTGAGCTTGCATTGGGGTTTATTGGGTGGGTTTTATTTTTAGGTTAGGGCTTTAGGCGCAATAGAGTTAAATGCCCTTTTAAGGGCAATGCCCATCCAAATACCCTTTTCAGGGCAATGGGGAGCTTAGGTTTTTTTAGTTAGGGTTTTATTTGGGTGGTTGGATGTGTGGGTGGTGGGTTTTACTGTTGGGAGAGTTGTTTGTATTATTTTTTCAGGTAAAAGAGCTAATTTCTTTGGGGCAATGCCCTGCAAAAGGCCCTTTTAAGGGCTATTGGTAGTTTAGTTTAGGCTAGGGTTTTTTTTATTTTTTGGGGGCTTTTTTTATTTTGATAGGGCTATTAGATTAGGTGTTATTAGTTTAAATATCTTGTAATTTGTTTTTTATTTTCTGTAATTTAGTGTTTGCTTGTTTTTGTAATTTAGCTAATTGTATTTAATTTATTTAATTGTATTTAATTTAGGTAATTTATTTAATGTAGTGTAGTGTTAGGTGTTAGTGTAACTTAGGTTAGGTTTTATTTTAAAGGTAAATGTGTATTTATTTTAGCTAGGTAGTTAGTAAATAGTTAATAACTATTTAGTAACTATTCTACCTAGTTAAAATAAATACAAACTTGCTTGTAAAATAAAAATAAACCCTAAGCTAGCTACAATGTAACTATTAGTTATATTGTAGCTAGCTTAGGGTTTATTTTACAGGTAAGTATTTATTTTTAAATAGGAATTATTTAGTTATTAATAGTAAGTTTTATTTAGATTTATTTTAATTATATTTAAGTTAGGGGGTGTTAGGGTTAGACTTAGATTTAGGGGTTAATAAATTTAGTATAGTGGCGGCAACCTTGGGGTGGCAGATTAGGGGTTAATAAATGTAGGTAGGTGGCAACGATGTTAGGGACAGCAGATTAGGGGTTAATAATATTAAACTAGTGTTTGCGAGGTGAGAGTACGGTGGTTTAGGGGTTAATATGTTTATTATAGTGGCGGCGATGTCGGGAGCAGCAGATTAGGGGTTAATAATTTTATTTTAGTGTTTGCAATGCGGGAGGTTTAGGGGTTAATAGGTAGTTTATGGGTGTTAGTGTACTTTTTAGCACTTTAGTTATGAGTTTTATGCTACTGCTTTGTAGTGTAAAACTCATAACTACTGACTTTAAAATGTGTTACGAATCTTGACGGGATACGGTGTACCGCTCACTTTTTGGCCTCCTAGGACAAGCTCGTAATACCGATGCTATGGAAGTCCCATAGAAAAAAGACTATAGGCAATTTGCTTAAGTTGATTTGCGGTAAGGCCAAAAAAGTGTGCAGTGCCCCTAAATCTGCAAGACTCGTAATACCAGCGGTAGTAAAAAAGCAGCGTTATGAGGCTTAATGCTGCTTTTTTTTTTTTTTTTTTTTTTTTTCAATGAATTTTTATTCGGTTTTAGAATAAGAGGTAACATTTGGGGACACGCAGGACCCCTGATCTAACATACACAAACAAAAGGATTGGACACGCAGGTCCGGTTGCAATAGCTGTTCAAACATTGATATATCATAGATAACTTGCAGGGAAAGTGCAGGGAAAGGTAACACTTGGGGACACACAGGACCCCTGTTCAAATACACAAACAAAAGGATAGGACACGCAGGTCCGATTGCAATAGCTGTTCAAACATTGATATATCATAAGTAAATTGCAGGGATATGTGGTGAAAATAATTCACCAAGGTGGAACCCTAGTGTGGGCTCTAGAAATAAGGGGGGGGGTGATACTTATAGATTAGACTTAATTCCAGAGACAAGTAAAATGCACATTGTGTCTAGTATATACTTTACCTAGCACTTATTGTGCCTAACACCCACTACACCTGGCCCTCATTACTTCAAGCACATGCCGTACCCAGCACACATTCGCTGTACTTCACTCATTGTATGTAGCATAAACCATACCCAGCGCACACAGATCCCAGCACACAATGTACCTAGCACACACTGTACTTAACCCACATTGTACCCAGCATACCTTGTACCTAGCACACATCATACCTAGCACACATTGTACCCAACACGCATAGTACCTGGAACCTACCGTACCTAGCTCACACTATGCTCAGCACACGCAGCACCCGGCCCCCACCCTGCCTAGCACACGCGGTACCCAGCTCACAGTGAACCTAGCACTCATTGTAGCCAGCACTCGTTGTGTCTAACGCGCGCTGCACCTAGCACATATTGTATCTAGCATGCACTGTACCTAGCACACACTGTACCTAGCACCCATTATACCCAGCTCACACTGTACCCAGCACACACTGTACCCAGCACACACTGTACCCAGCACACACTGTACCCAGCTCACACTGTACCCAGCACACACCGTACCTAGCACACATTGCACCCAGTACCCACTGTACCTAGTCCACACTGTACCTAGCACACGCCGTACCCGGCACCTCCCTTGCCTGGCACATGCAGTACCTAGCACACATTGAACCTAGCACACATTAAACCTAGTACACACTAAACCTAACACACACTGTACCTAGCCCACACTGTACCTAGCATGCACTGTACCTAGCACGCACTGTACCTAGCACGCACTGCACCTAGCACGCACTGCACCTAGCACAGATTGTACCTAGCACGCAGTATACCTAGCACACATTGTACCTAGCACACATTGTACCTAGCACACATCGTACCTAGCACACATCGCACCTAGCACAGACCGCACCTAGCTCACACCGTACCTAGCACACACCGTACCTAGCACACACTGTACCTAGCACACACTGTACCTAGCACACACTGTACCTAGCTCGCACTGTACCTAGCACACGCCGTGCCCGGCACCCCCCTTGCCTGACACATGCAGTACCTAGCACACATTGAACCTAGCGCACATTGTACCTTAAACACACTGTACCTAGCACACACTGTACCTAGCACACACTGTACCTAGTACACGCCGTACCCGGCACCCCCCTTGCCTGGCACATGCAGTACCTAGCACACATTGTACCTAGCACACACTGTACCTAGCACACACTGTACCTAGCACACACGGTACCTAGCACACATTGTACCTAGCACACATGGTACCTAGCACTCACGGTACCTAGCACACACGGTACCTAGCACACAATGTACCTAACACACATCGCACCTAGTACACACTGTACCTAGCACACACTGTACCTAGCACGCATTGTATCTAGCACACACTGTACCTAGCACACACTGTACCTAGCTCACACTGTACCTAGCACACGCCGTACCTGACACCCCCCTTGCCTGGCACATGCAGTACCTAGCACACATTGAACCTAGCACACATTGTACCTAACACACACTGTACCTAGCACACACTGTACCTAGCACACACTGTACCTAGCACACGCCGTACCCGGCACCTCCCTTGCCTGGCACATGCAGTACCTAGCACACATTGAACCTAGCACACATTGTACCTAGCACACACTGTACCTAGCACACACTATACCTAGCACACAGAGAACCTAGCACATAGAGAACCTCACATATCTAGCACACACAGTACCCAGTACACACAGTACCTAGTACGTACCTAGCACATACAGTACCTAGCACACACAGTACTTAGCACATACAGTACCTAGCACACATCATACCCAGCGCATACAGTACCCAGCGCATACAGTACCTAGCACACACAGTACCCAGCACGCACAGTACCCAGCACACACAGTACCTCAGTACCTAGCACATACCTAGCACCCACAGTACCTAGCACATACCTAGCACACAATGTACCCAGTACATACCTAGCACATACAGTACCCAGCGCATACAGTACCCAGCACATACAGTATTCAGCACACACAGTACCTAGCACATACCTAGCACCCAGAGTACCTAGCACATACCTAGCACACACTGTACCCAGTACATACCTAGCACACACTGTACCCAGCACATAGCACAAGCAGTACCCAGCACATACAGGACCAGCACACCCAGTACCTAGCACACACAGAACCAAGCACACACAGAACCAAGCCCATACCTAGAACCCATAGTACTTAGCACACACGTTGTCTAGCACACACAGTACCAAGTGCACGAATTACCAGCACACGCAGCACCTAGCACATACATAAAAACAACCATAGGTCAGGCTAGTAGTAGAATGACTTTAAATAAAGTGGGTTAGGGTGTCAAACTGGGAATACATGGGTGTAACTTGCCCAGGTGGCCAGAGAGGGTGATTGGTAACTGACATTCCCTCTAGGTCTAGGGAACAGCAGCATGAGATGCTTGGGTTTTGCACTCTGAAAGTAAGAATACTATTTTTTTTTTTCCCCAGTCTAATAATACTACCTAATGAGGCATATACTCTATTCACCAGTTGAAGTTGTAGATGGTAAAAAATACTCGCATAAAATTATTAACTCTACATTACCCAAATATTTGTGCTGTGTGTAGTTATGCAATCTATCTAACCAATAGAGTCAAGTTGCCTTACTAGAAGCATATAATGGGATTGTATATATATGAAATGTCCATGCAGTCTCACATAGTATATGAATTTGCTATGCACACAGTATCGCCCAAGAATAGCAATCAGCTAGTCATTAGAACATCCGATCAGATTATTTACAAAAAGAAGGATGGATTCTTATATGAAAGTCACCGTTGTGATATCATATATACTCGATGACCTGCTGCAGAGCAATCATACATGCATATGTTTTGTAAATGGGCTTATGTTGTGGTGTTATGTCACAATTTAGCATGCTGCCTTTCACTGCTATGTAAAACAGTCAAGTATGTGATGAGCTCCATTTATTTTAACCCACGCCTTACCTTCAATGCACACATTTACAGCTACCATTTCTGGCATGAGGAAGATCTAGTGACATTAGGGGAATTGATGTGTTTCAAAGTGAAGCAGATTAATTAGAGTACCTCTCAGCTTTGAATCCTGATGATATGCTCCAAGCGATGTCGAGAGCAAGGTGTTCCACTGATCTGCGAGGATCTTACACCGCAGCCCAAGAGATTGGCCATATTCTCTTCAACTGGGCAGGATATTGACAAGTTAAGAGCCCCACTCTCACAGGAGTCCAGAGCCAAGTAATGAGACTCGGGTTCTGTTGTACACGGCCCTGCATGTAGCTGGATGCTCCTGCAGCACGAGGCTGAATCCATTTCATCTGGCAAGTCAAGTTCTGTGGCAACTTTCTCTTTATGCTAAATTCTGGCCTCACATATTAAATTTTCAAAACTGTGATGCATCCTCAAATTTGGCCAGTAGCGTTCTCATCTGTATGTGGCAGTCCCTCCAACAGACCGATCAACAGCCTAGCTACGGAACTGTCCACACTACTCCAGGCCTCCATGAAGTGTAGCATCACCAATCGCCTTGCCATCCTGTCTTCTCCTCAGCACTGCAATCTTATCCAGATGCTTCAGTGCTTGATCGCTCCTGAAAGCTGCTCCGACTCTTGTGAGGTCACTGTTAGAGCTCCGGTAAGTGCAAAGCTGGCTTACAGGCTCGCCGCTCCAGCATCAGTCAAGATGGCAGGTATGGCTAACGGCTCTGTTGTGACCTTCAGTATGCCGTGCCAGTGAAGAGCCAGGGTAATGGCGGTATCCTGCGCTGCAGTCAATAGTTCCCCGCAGGCAGCACACCGCCTTCTAGGGAGACAGTCCCTTGTCCAGATGCTGTTGCTAGAGCCAACTTCGTGTCATTAGTATTTTGTGCTGCACAGGGAAGATGGCGCCCGTCGCGCCGCTGGAAAGTTTCCCAGAGCGAGTGATCCACATGTCCCAGGGTTGCGGCTCTCGATAATCATCTATAGATGTTTAGCCTTAGCCCTCTGGCTGTGTATATGCCGCATCTAGATCCCTAGCCTCTCTGGTGCAGCTTCCCTCCAGCGGGGCCTACTGTATCAAAGGCCATAAAAGCCTCGACACCTCCTGAAGCTGGATAGTGGTCAGCAAATACACCTATTGCGAACATATGCTTGAGTAGCCTCTAATCATAGCCAGAATGGTCCTCAGTGCATTGGGCACAAAGTTGGTCAAATCAAGTCAGTATAGCCTGAAATAAAAGATTTTTAGCAGGGTCTATCACAGGAGCTCTGCACAAACACTTCTGCCCTGTTCAGCTGCTGACTCCGCCCCCGTAATGCTGCTTTTTTACTCATAACACAAGACTCGTAATCTAGCTGATTGTAATTAACCAGTCACACATTTACGATGGAAGCATACCTGAAGCACTAGTGAGGATGACAAAACACCCTAAGTCTCTTACTATGCCAGTCTCAGAGACAACTCTGTGGCTTTTAGCTGATGTCATCAATTTTAAAGGGATTTTAAAATATTTTAATACATACATTTAAAAAGGAATCACTTCATTATAAAAGATTTGATTATGAACTAGCAGAGTCTTTTGAGTGGTGTTTATCTTATCTCTTTTGATGTGGCCAGCAAGAGAAGGTATTAATGACTTTTTGATAAGCATTAATCATGATTGTGAAGGCAGTATGTGAGAAGGGCAGAGTTCTGAATTACAGCCTCTTTGAAGGGTAAAAATACAATTTTCAAATTTACATTGCAGAAAAATCAGGCAAAATAAAACAGTGCAAGTACATTGGAACGTTCTTATACATGTTGGCCTAGCTAGCTTACAAGTCAAGTGCAACAGAAAGCTGTTGGTTAAAAAATAAAAATTATTATCAAATAACTTTAACGTACCCAAACATAAATAGCGTGCCCTAGATTTTCAATGGGAAGCAGCAGTAGATAGCTCACTGCACTTGTATTACAAGTAGTGATGTCACGAATAGTTCGCCGGCGAATAGTTCCCGGTGAACATAGCATGTTCGCGTTCACCACGGCGGGCGAACATATGCGATGTTTCGATCCGCCCCCTATTCGTCATCATTGAGTAAACTTTGACCCTGTACCTCACAGTCAGCAGACACATTCCAGCCAATCAGCAGCAGACCCTCCCTCCCAGACCCTCCCACCTTCTGGACAGCATCCATTTTAGATTTATTCGGAAGCTGCATTCTTAGTGAGAGGAGGGACAGTGTAGCTGCTGCTGATTTAATAGGGAAATCGATAGCTAGGCTAGTGTATTCAGTGTCCACTACAGTCCTGAAGGACTCATCTGATCTCTGCTGTAAGGACAGCACCCCAAAAAGCCCTTTTTAGGGCTAGAACATCAGTCTGCTTTTTTCTTTTTTTCCTGTGTAATCTAATTGCAGTTGCCTGCCTGCCAGCGTGTGTGTCAGGCTCACTCGGTATACTGTGCCCACTTGCCCAGTGCCACCACTCATATCTGGTGTGGCAGGTGGTGGGGGTTGGTCTGTGGGGGGGGGGGAAGCTACACTACAGAAAAAAAAAATATAAACAGTAAAAACTAAATTTTTTTTTGCAAACTGGGTACTGGCAGACAGCTGCCAGTACCCAAGATGGCCGTCAATAAGGCAAATGGGGAGGGTTAGAGAGCTGTTTTGAGGGGGATCAGGGAGGTTGGGGGCTAAGGGGGGATGCTACACCACAGCATATGTAAATATGCTTAAAAAATACAAATAAATAAAAAACATTTTATTTTAGTACTGGCAGACTTTCTGCCAGTACTTAAGATGGCGGGGACAATTGTGGGGTGGGGGAGGGAAGGGAGCTGTTTGGGAGGGATCAGGGGGTCTGATGTGTCAGGTGGGAGGCTGATCTCTACACTAAAGCTAAAATTAACCCTGCAAGCTCCCTACAAACTACCTAATTAACCCCTTCACTGCTAGCCATAATACACGTGTGATGTGTAGCAGCATTTAGCGGCCTTCTAATTACCAGAAAGCAACGCCAAAGTCATATATGTCTGCTATTTCTGAACAAAGGGGATCCCAGAGAAGCATTTACAACCATTTGTGCCATAATTGCACAAGCTGTTTGTAAATAATTTCAGTGAGAAACCTAAAATTGCGGAAAAAAAATTTGATCGCATTTGGCGATGAAATGGTGACATGAAATATACCAAAATGGGCCTAGATCAATACTTTATGTTGTCTACTACACTACACTTAAGCTAAAATTAACTTTACAAGCTCCCTACATGCTCCCTAATTAACCCCTTCACTGCTGGGCATAAAACACGTGTGGTGCGCAGTGGCATTTAGCAGCCTTCTAATTACCAAAAAGCAACGCCAAAGCCATATAAGTCTGCTATTTCTGAACAAAGGGGATCCCAGAGAAGCATTTACAGCCATTTATGCCAAAATTGCATAAGTTGTTTGTAAATAATTTCTGTGAGAAACCTAAAGTTTGTGAAAAAGTGAAAAAAAAATGTTTTATTTGATCGCATTTGGCGGTGAAATGGTAGCATGAAATATACCAAAATGGGCCTAGATCAATACTTTGGGATGTCTTCTGAAAAAAATATATACATGTCAAGGTATATTCAGGTATCCAATGTAACTAGCGCTCATTTTAAAAAAAAGTGGTTTTAAAATAGCAAAGTGCTTCTTGTATTTATTTCCCTATAACTTGCAAAAAAAGCAAAGAACATGTTAACATTGGGTATTTCTAAACTCAGGACAAAATTTTGAAACTATTTAGATGTTGCACCCGCTGCGGGAGTTTGGTCTGTCACTGTGAAGCGGGCGTAACCCTTACATTACCTGATCGATACAACATCATACCTGGGGCGCGATCCGATATCGATCGCAGTTTGCGGCGCAAGCGAGGAGACCGGCGTCGCCCGCAGTTTCAGCTCGCAACTCGAGCCATCCCATATAGGTCGCCGTCAGATGCTAACGTGCCGTAAGTCTCACAAACCAGCGATGTCCAGAAATCTGCGCAAGTACAAATTTCTGGCGTCGCCAGTGACTTGCGCCACGTTAGAATCTGCCGGCGCCTATAAAACCTGACTAAAGTCTAAAACACCCGCACTGTCTAACACGCCTCCCTAGCATAGCCCGCACTGTCTAACACGCCTCCCTAACATAGCCCGCACTGTCTAACACGCCTCCCTAACATAGCCCGCACTGTCTAACACGCCTCCCTAACATAGCCCGCACTGTCTAACCCTCTATCCGCTATCCCCCCTCACTATCCTAACAATAAAAAAGCTATTAACCCCTAAACCGCCGCTCCTTTACCCCGCCGCAACCTAATAAAGTTATTAACCCCTAAACCGCCGCTCCCGTACCCCGCCGCCAGCTATATTATATCTATAACCCCCTAAAGTGAGCCCTTAACACCGCCGCCATCTATATTAAAATTATTAACCCCTAATGTAAGCCCCTTACACCGCCGCCATCTCTATTAAAATGATTAACCCCTAATTTAATCTACCTACCCTGCCGCCAGCTATATTATCTATATTAACCCTAAGTATATTATAGTTAATATAGGTATTACATTATATATATTAACTATATTAACCCTAATTATATTAGGGTTAATATAGTTAATATAGTTACTATAGTATTTATATTAACTATATTAACTCTATCTAACCCTAACTAAATTTATATAAAATTAATCTAATTCATTTATAAACTAAAATATTCCTATTTAAATCTAAATACTTACCTATAAAATAAACCATAAGATAGCTACAATATAATTAATAATTACATTGTAGCTATGTTAGGGTTAATATTTATTTTACAGGTAAATAGTTAATTATTTTAACTAGGTATAATAGATATTAAATAGTTATTAACTATTTAATATCTACCTAGTTAAAATAATTACCCAATTACCTGTAAAATAAATCCTAACCTAAGTTATAAATACACCTACACTATCAATAAATTTAATAAATTACAAACATCTATCTAAAAATACAATTAAATTAACTAAACTAAATTACAAAAAAAAACAAACACTAAATTACAAAAAATAAAAAAAAGATTACAATATTTTTAAGCTAATTACACCTATTCTAAGCCCCCTAATACAATAATAAACCCCCAAAATAAAAAAAATTCCCTGCCCTATTCTAAATTAAACAAATTTCAAAGCTCTTTACCTTACCAGCCCTTAAAAGGGCCTTTTGTGGGGCATGCCCCAAAGAATTCAGCTCTTTTGCATTCAACAAATACAATCCCCCCCCCCATTACAACCCACCACCCACATACCCCTATTCTAAACCCACCCAAACCCCCCTTAAAAAAGCCTAACACTACCCCCCTGAAGATCTCCCTACCTTGTCTTCACCACACCGGGCCGAACTCCTGATCCGATCCGGGCGATGTCGTCCTCCAAGCGGCAAAGAAGAATTCTTCCTCCGGCGACGTCTTCCTCCAAGCGGCAGCAAAGTCTTCATTCTTCCGGCGGCATCTTCAATCTTCTTTCTTCGCTCCGCCGCCGCGGAGCATCCATCCTGGCCGACTGCTGAACTTGGAATGAGGTACCTTTAAATGACGTCATCCAAGATGGCGTCCGCCGAATTCCGATTGGCTGATAGGATTCTATCAGCCAATCGGAATTAAGTTAAAAAAATCTGATTGGCTGATTGAATCAGCCAATCAGATTCAAGTTCAATCCGATTGGCTGATCCAATCAGCCAATCAGATTGAGCTCGCATTCTATTGGCTGTTCCGATCAGCCAATAGAATGCGAGCTCAATCTGATTGGCTGATTGGATCAGCCAATCGGATTGAACTTGAATCTGATTGGCTGATTCAATCAGCCAATCAGATTTTTTTAACTTAATTCCGATTGGCTGATAGAATCCTATCAGCTAATCGGAATTCGGCGGACGCCATCTTGGATGACGTCATTTAAAGGTACCTCATTCCAAGTTCAGCAGTCGGCCGGGATGGATGCTCCGCGGCGGCGGAGCGAAGAAAGAAGATTGAAGATGCCGCCGGAAGAATGAAGACTTTGCCGCCGCTTGGAGGAAGACGTCGCCGGAGGAAGAATTCTTCTTTGCCGCTTGGAGGACGACATCGCCCGGATCGGATCAGGAGTTCGGCCCGGTGTGGTGAAGACAAGGTAGGGAGATCTTCAGGGGGGTAGTGTTAGGCTTTTTTAAGGGGGGTTTGGGTGGGTTTAGAATAGGGGTATGTGGGTGGTGGGTTGTAATGGGGGGGGGGGGATTGTATTTGATGAATGCAAAAGAGCTGAATTCTTTGGGGCATGCCCCACAAAAGGCCCTTTTAAGGGCTGGTAAGGTAAAGAGCTTTGAAATTTGTTTAATTTAGAATAGGGCAGGGAATTTTTTTTATTTTGGGGGTTTATTATTTTATTAGGGGGCTTAGAATAGGTGTAATTAGCTTAAAAATATTGTAATCTTTTTTTTATTTTTTGTAATTTAGTGTTTGTTTTTTTTGTAATTTAGTTTAGTTAATTTAATTGTATTTTTAGATAGATGTTTGTAATTTATTAAATTTATTGATAGTGTAGGTGTATTTATAACTTAGGTTAGGATTTATTTTACAGGTAATTGGGTAATTATTTTAACTAGGTAGATATTAAATAGTTAATAACTATTTAATATCTATTATACCTAGTTAAAATAATTAACTATTTACCTGTAAAATAAATATTAACCCTAACATAGCTACAATGTAATTATTAATTATATTGTAGCTATCTTAGGGTTTATTTTATAGGTAAGTATTTAGATTTAAATAGGTATATTTTAGTTTATAAATTAATTAGATTAATTTAATATAAGTGTAGTTAGGGTTAGATAGAGTTAATATAGTTAATATAAATACTATAGTAACTATATTAACCCTAATATAATTAGGGTTAATATAGTTAATATATATAATGTAATAACTATATTAACTATAATATACTTAGGGTTAATATAGCTGGCGGCGGTATAGGGGGATTAGATTAGGGGTTAATAATTTTTATATAGCTGGCGGCGGGGTAGGTAGATTAAATTAGGGGTTAATCATTTTAATAGAGATGGCGGCGGTGTAAGGGGCTTACATTAGAGGTTAATAATATTAATATAGCTGGCGGCGGTATAGGGGGATTAGATTAGGGGTTAATAATTTTTATATAGCTGGCGGCGGGGTAGGTAGATTAAATTAGGGGTTAATAATTTTTATATAGGTGGCGGCGGTGTAAGGGGTCAGATTAGGGGATAGATAAGGTAGATGGCGGCGGTTTTAGAGGCTCACAGTAGGGGGTTAGTTTATGTAGATGGCGGCGGGGTCCGGGAGCGGCGTTTTAGGGGGTAATAACTTTATTAGGGATTTCGGGGGGGGGGGGATCGCGGTTGACAGGGAGATAGACATTGCGCATGCGTTAGGTGTTAGGTTTATTTTAGCAGATCGCGGTTGACAGGGAGATAGACATTGCGCATGCGTTAGGTGTTAGGTTTATTTTAGCAGCCAGTTTAGGAAGTTACGGGGCTCCAATAGTCAGCGTAAGGCTTCTTACGGCTGCTTTTTGTGGCGAGGTGAAAATGGAGTAAGTTTTCTCCATTTTCGCCACGTAAGTCCTTACGCTGCATATTGGATACCAAACTGCGCGGGTTTGGTATACCTGCCTATGGCCCAAAAAACTGCGGGCGACGGCAGAAATATACGCGCGTAACTTCTAGCTTACGCCGTATATAGGATACCAAATCCGCGCAATTATTGGCGTCGCCGGCTTTTGCGGGCGACGATTTTTATCGGATCGACCCCCTGATGTTTTAAAGCACGTTATTCCAAACATTTTAGGAATGTTAGGTGATTTATGCCCTTTATGAATTAAAACCAGACTCTGCATCAACTATGTAATTTTCCATGGGAGTTTTGCCATGGATCCCCCTCCGGCATGCCACAGTCCAGGTGTTAGTCCCCTTGAAACAACTTTTCCATCACTATTGTGGCCAGAAAGAGTCCCTGTGGGTTTTAAAATTCGCCTGCCTATTGAAGTCTATGGCGGTTTGCCCGGTTTACCGGTTCGCCCGTTCACGAACTTTTGCGGAAGTTCGCGTTCGCGAACCCAAATTTTTATGTGCGTGACATCACTAATTACAAGACATTAGTTAAAAGGACAGTCAAATCAAAATTAAACTTTCATGATTCAAATAGTGCATGCAATTTTAAACAACTTTACAATTTACTTTTATCATCAAGTGTGCTTTGTTCTCTTGGTATTCATTTTTGAAAGCTAAATCTAGGTAGGCTCATAAACTGATTTCTAAGATGTTGAAGCCACCTCTTATCTCATTGCATTTTGACTGTTTTTGACAGCTAAACACTGCTAATTCATGTGTGCCATATAGATAATATTACGCTCAATACAGTGGATTTATTTGATTGGATAAAATGCAAGTCTATAAAAAAAACTGACATACAGGGGCAGACTGCAGAAGCTTAGATAAAAGGTAATAACAGAGATGAAAAGTGTATTGATATAATAGTGTTGGTTATGCAAAACTGGGAAATGGATTATAAAGGGATTATCTATCATTTTAAACAAAAAAATCAAGTAGGCTGTCCCTTTAAGTGTCAAATAGGTATTTAACAGATGTGTTGTAATTACAAAGTATTTACCGTCCTTTTAACTTTCCATACTGACTGTATTGTTGTGCTTAACTTTTAATCAGACTCTTTATTGTGTTTCATTTCCATTTAACAAGATCCCCAAGACCAGTAGTATCAAAACATCCCCGAAGTGTTAATGTGTAAAAACATATTTTTCTGTCAGCATCTCCTTTTGTAGTTGATGTTGTGCATGGCCAGGAAATTAAAAAAAAATTGTTTCATTTGACTTTAACATGATTCCAATTCTAATGTGGCCAGGGTTGAGCACAATAAAGTTTTTTTTTTTGTACAACCCTATAAAAGAGATTCTTTACGTACAGATGAAATCTAACAGTTTATTATGAGACTTGATACATTTAATATTCCAGTAGACTGTGTAGTTCTGAAACTTTAATCCTTGGATTCTTCTTTTCGTTCCTCACCATCTTTGTTACCATAAGTTGGAGCAATATGCACATGCATCCACATATTGGCCAATTTGCAACATTGCCTAACTAATGATATTGTTATAGCCACGGCTGTATTTTGGTTCTTCATGTAATTTGTGTACCTATTACCAGAACTGTGTAGGTTAACAACCAATGTTCTTTTATATAAAAGTTTTTTGGATTTAAACACATGACAATGAGTTTTAACATGTGTAAGTGTTCATACTTATACTCTAAAGAAGTAGGAACAAAGACATCAATACAATCTCTCTAAACTTAGATAAACTAAAAATAATTTGTTTTATTTTAAGTATTCTTAACAGGTGCCAACACTTAAAAATATATGTTTAAAAAAAAGTGTAATACTTACTAAAATGACTTGTATTTCAGAAAGACTTGTTTAAAAAAAAAAGACAGCATAAAGGCCCCAATTTAGTTTGAGTTCAACATTTGATTCATTATTGTGAGAGAGAGGTGGGGGGGATTACATTGAGTTGCTTTTAAAGTATCTCAATGTGCTATTGTCTAAAGGAGATTTTTCAATGTAAATCAATGAAAATTGTTTAATTCTTTTTTTTAAATGTGCATATCAAATTTTCCTAACGTAATGTTAATTTAAATATATTAAATTAATTTTACATATTTCTGTTATGAACTCATATAATACTAATTTTCATATTCTGATATTGCATATATAATACTAATTTTATAGGTTTTTTTGTTATTACAACAGTATTTTTAGCTGCATGTCTCAAAAAGTTTATATTTTAAACAAATAAAACAAATATTATATAATACATAAAGATAACCCTCAGAGCTTGCACTTAGTGGTGGGTAGTTGGTAATAGCTTAGTGGATACCTCATGATTAAGGTTGATGGAAAAGATTAATCTTAAAAAGGGTCATGCCTTTAGGGTGATGGATGGGCATGTTTTGATGATGGAGGTCAAGTACTGGGGGCCTTTCTCTTGTTACATTTTGTAAACTACTATTGTTATTTATCAACTAAGAAATCTGAGACCTTTATTGTGTCTCTGATTTATTTAATAATGTAACCTGGTGCAGGTGTAGGGGTCAATTACATTTATACTACTGCATTACTGGTCATTAACAGTCAGTGACAGCTTCCATTGATATCACCTACAACCATCTGCTGGACCTCTGCTGATGCCTCCATGAACATTTTCTCCTAGGCCATGTTTGCAGTCAAAGTACTAGTGCTTAATGTTAGCAAATAGCCTCTTCCACCTCATAGACACTAAGCCACGCATTAATATCTTTCAGTTGCTGCACTCTCTCATTATTGACTATCAGAGCCTCCTTCTCTTCTTGAATTAAACTCTTGTCCCTGCCCTTGCTTTCTCAGAGTTACAAATAGCAGACTTGTGTTCTCCCCTATAAAGAGGAACCTGACCTTTCTTTCAGTGATTTCCCTGAGGCCTAGGCCCTACTAACATTTCACCTACCCTCCCCAGATCCAATCTTCCCCATTCTGACCCTGCTGTTATGTGCCTGCCCTCAGTTGTGTGATTCTTACTATCCCTCCATCTAGACCTCTCCCCTTAGCAGAACAAAACTGCCCGTCCATTATTTCACTCTCTATACCTATCACACTTGTCCATTAATCACCCTCTCTCAGTCTCAGGTTAAATCATACTAATTTCTTTTCTAATTTCCCCTATCTCCCTTTCTTCCATACTCTTTCCCTTCTCTCTAACACTCTCATCCTCATTATCATCAGCTATACAAATTATGTCTAATAAAAAATATAATTTATGCTTACCTGATTAATTAATTTCTTTCTTGGTGGTGAGAGTCCACAAGTCCTTACTGTTAAAAGTCAACACCTGGTCATAAATCAAGAGGGTTTAATCCCTCCCATTTCCCAGTACCTCCAAGTCTGTTATATAACCAAGAAACAGTAGAAACAGAAAGTATGGAGAGAAAAAAATGAGGGTAAATAAATAATACAAACTAGAACTGCTGCCAACTGGAAAAAAACAAACAGGTCTCATGGACTTTCATCACAAAGAAAGAAATGAATTAATCAAGTAAGCATAAATTAAGTTTTCTCTCTTAAAGAATTCACAAATCCTTACTATTTGGAACTAATACCCTAGCTATGGAGTACATGATAAACAGGTGGGACAAAAAAAGGTCAGGCACCTATTTATCAAATACAACAGCCTGAAGAACCTTCTTGCGAAAGATGGCCTCAGCACAACACATAGAAATGACAAAATTTGGTAGTGTATAAGGATGACCAAGTTGCTGCCTTGCAAATCTGATCCACTTATTCCTCAACGGGAGGATTGTCTAAACTATTTAGTGGCTTGCAGATAAAATTTAAAGCTCTAGCCACATCCAAATTTTTCATATTTGGACATATTGAAGGAACTACAATTTCCTGGTTTATATTCTCTGAAGAAACAACTTTAGGTAAGAAATTAAAATGTGTTTGTAAAACTGCCTCATCCTGATGGAAAACAAGATACAGCACTTCACAAGAAAGTGCAGATAATTCAAACACTCTCCTGGAAGAAGAGATGGCCAACAGAAACAGGTAACGTTTTGGTTGCCCAATATGCTATTGAATTCCGTACTTTAGCCCCATAGACTCAAACGGAAGAGATTGCTAAACTCTCAAAACTAAGTTGAGATTCTAAGGAGGAGTAATTGGTTTTATGACCGGTCTGATTCTCAGAAGAGCCTGAATAAAGACTTAAAGGGCCACTAAACCCAAAATCTTTCTTTCATGATTCAGAGAGAGAATACAAATTTAAACAACATTACAATTTACTTCTATTATTTATTTTGCTTCATTTTTTAGATATCCTTAGTTGAAGAAAAAGCAATGCACATGGGTGAGCCAATCACACAAGGCTTCTATATGCAGCAACCAATCAGCAGCTACTGAGCATATCTAGATATGCTTTTAAGCAAAGAATATCAAGAAAATAAAACAAATGAGATAATAGAAGTAAATTCGAAAGATGTTTAAAATTGCATTTTCTTTCTAAATCATGAAAGAAAAAATGTGGGTTTCATGTCCCTTTAAATATCGGGAAGTCTAGCAATATTTCTATGATATACAATAGAAAGAGCAGAAATGTGAAACTTTAAGGTTCTAGCTGACAAGTACTTATCTAGGCCATCCTGAAGGAATTGACGAATTGTAGTAATTCTGAAGGAATGCAAACAAAAACCTCTTTCCACACCCCAGGAAATATAAAACTTCCATACCTTGTGATATATTCTTCTAGTAACTGGTTTATGAGCCTGAATCAGAGTATCAACCAATGAGTCTGAAAAAACCCTATGAGAAAGAATTACCCAGTCAATCTTTAAGCAGTCAAATTGAGAAATTGAAGATTTTGATGAAAAAAGTGTCTTTGAGACAACAGATTTGGATGACAAGTAAGATATCATGAAGGAACATTGGGCATTTGAACCAGATAAGCTTTCCAAGTCCAGTGTGTTCCTGTTTGAGATAAGCAATTTCTATCGGAAGAAGCATAATTGGAGGAAAAATATACTGGTATACTATTTGGAATGGCCAAGGAACTGCTAAGGCATCTATCAGTTCCACCTTGAGGATCTCTGGACCTTGCTCTGTATCTGGGGAGCTTGTGATGCAGTCCAGAGACCATTAAGTCTATTTCGGAAAGATCCCAATGCTGTACCAACTAATCAAAAATTTCCTGATTGAGAGACCATTCTCCTGAATGGAGAGATTGAATATTCAAGTATTCTGTCTCCCAATTGTTGACCCCGGGAATGTGGACTGGCAAAAACGTTCACTCATGGGATTCTCCCCAGGTCAGAATGCAAGATACCGCTTTCATTGCTAGAGTACTATGAGTACCACCTTGGTGATTGATGTAGGCTCCAATAGAAAAGGCATAAATAGAACTAATCTGAGATGGAGCAAAGCCTGGAAAGCTCAGAAAACGACACACATTTCTAAAACATTCATTGGTAACCTCGCCTCTTGAGGAGACCAAATTCCCTGAGATCTCAAAGACCCCCACACCACACCTCAACCTGAGAGACTTGTGTCTGTGGTAATTATTTCCCATGAAGTACTAAAAAATGACATCCCCTGAGAAACAGCCTGGTGGGAAGTCCACCAATTAAGGGACTATCTTACAAATGGGTCAAGCAGAACTATCTGAGAGAGATGAGTGTAGTTCCCATCCCATTGCCTCAGCGTGCAGAGATGAAGAGGACACAGGTGGAACTGTGCAAAAGGAATGACATCTGATGCTCTAACCATCAGACTCCCTACCTCCCTACGTTGAGCCACAGAAGGAAGGGCTTAGGACTGAAGTTTTTTACAAATTGACTAAAGCTTTAGTATGCATTACATCCTGAGCCCGTATGAAAGACAGCAACCCCCCCCCCCCACACACACACACACACCCACACCAGAACCTTGGTAAAGATCCTGGGTGCTAAGCCAAAAGGAAGAGCCACAAACTGAAAATGTCTGTTTTAAAACGCAAAACAAAGGAACTGATGATGATCCTTTTGAATAGGTGTAGGCAGATAAGCATCATTCAAGTCTATGGTTGTCATAAATTGGCCCTGTTGAATTAAAGGGAGGATAATTCTGATACGGCTAGATTTAGAGTTCTGCGTTACCCGTCAAAAGCAGTGTTAAGGGCTCCTAACGCTGCTTTTTACTGTCCGCTGGTATTTAGAGTCAGTCAGGAAAGGGTCTAACGCTCACTTCCAAGCCGCAACTTTTCCATACCGCAGATCCCCTAACGTCAATTGCGTATCCTATCTTTTCAATGGGATCTTCCTAACGCCAGTATTTAGAGTCTTGGCTGAAGTGAGCATTAGACCCTCTACCGACAAGACTCCATCCGCAGAAAAAAGTCAGTAGTTAAGAGCTTTCTGGGCTAACACCGGTTTATAAAGCACTTAACTACTGTGCTCTAAAGTACACTAACACTCATAAACTACCTATGTACCCCTAAACCGAGGTCCCCCCACATCGCCGCCACTCTAATAAAAAATTGTAACCCCTAATCTGCCGACCGCACACCGCCGCCACCTACATTATCCCTATGTACCCCTAATCTGCTGCCCCTAACATCGCCGACACCTACATAATATTTATTAACCCCTAATCTGCCGCCCCCAACGTCGCCGCTACCTTACCTACACTTATTAACCCCTAATCTGCCAACCGGACCTAGCTGCTACTCTAATAAATGTTTTAACCCCTAAACTGCATCACTCCTGCCTCAAAAACCCTATAATAAATATTATTAACCCCTAATCTCCCCTCACTAACATTGTCGACACCTAACTTCAAGTATTAACCCCTAATCTGCCGACTGGACCTCGCCGCTACTCTAATAAATGTATTAACCCCTAAAGCTAAGTCTAACCCTAACCCTAACACCCCCCTAAGTTAAATATAATTTTAATCTAACGAAGTAAATCTAATATTATTAACTAAAGTATTCCTATTTAAAACTGAATACTTACCTGTAAAATAAACAGTAATATAGCTACAATATAACGAATAATTATATTGTATCTATTTTAGGATTTTTATTTATTTTACAGGCAACTTTGTATTTATTTTAACTAGGTACAATAGCTATTAAAAAGTAATTTACTATTTAATAGCTACCTAGTTAAAATAATTACCAAATTACCTGTAAAATATATCCTAACCTAAGTTACAATTAAACCTAACACTACACTATCAATAAATAAATTAAATCAATTAACTACAAGTACCTACAATTAAATAAACTAAACTAAATTACAAAAAAAAAACCCACTAAATTACAAAAATTAAAAAAAGATTACAAGGATTTTAAGCTAATTACACCTACTCTAAGCCCCCTAATAAAATAACAAAGCCCCCAAAATAAAAAATTCCCTACCCTAATCTAAATTAAAATAGCTCTATTACCTTACCAGCCCTTAAAAGGGATTTTTGCGGGGCATGCCCCAAAGAAATCAGCTCTTTTGCCTGAAAAAAAAACACAATACCACCCCCCAACATTACAACCCACCACCCACATACCCCTACTCTAACCCAAACCCCCCTTAAATTAACCTAACACTACCCCCCTGAAGATCTCCCTACCTTGAGTCGTCTTCACTCAGCCAAGCACCGATGGACCAAAAGAAGACATCCAGAGCGGCAGAAGTCTTTATCCTATCTGGGCAGAAGAGGACATCCGGACCAGCAGACATCTTCCTCTAAGCGGCATCTTCTATCTTCATCCATCCGACGAGGAGTGGCTCCATCTTCAAGACCTCCGGCGCGGAACATCCTCCATCCCCGACGACTAGACGACGAATGAAGGTTCCTTTAAATGATGTCATCCAAGATGGCATCCCTCGAATTCCGATTGGCTGATAGGATTCTATCAGCCAATTGGAATTAAGGTAGGAAAAATCTGATTGGCTGATTGAATCAGCCAATCCGATTCAAGTTCAATCGGATTGGCCAATCAGATTGAGCTCGCATTCTATTGGCTGTTATAGCTACAATATAATTATTTGTTATATTGTAGCTATATTAGGGTTTATTTTACAGGTAAGTATTTAGTTTTAAATAGGAATACTTTAGTTAATAATATTTAATTTATTTCGTTAGATTAAAATTATATTTAACTTAGGGGGGTGTTAGGGTTAGACTTAGCTTTAAGGGTTAATACATTTATTAGAGTAGCGGCGAGGTCCGGTCGGCAGATTAGGGGTTAATACTTGAAGTTAGGTGGCGGCGATGTTAGGGGGGGCAGATTAGGGGTTAATTCTATTTATTATAGGGTTTGCGAGGCAGGAGTGCGGCGGTTTAGGGGTTAATACATTTATTATAGTGGCGGCGAGGTCCGGTCGGCAGATTAGGGGTTAATAAGTGTAGGTAGGTAGCGGCGACGTTGGGGGGCGGCAGATTAGGGGTTAATAAATATAATATAGGGGTCGGCGATGTTAGGGGCAGCAGATTAGGGGTACATAGCTATAATGTAGGTTGCGGCGGTGTCCGGAGCGGCAGATTAGGGGTTAATAATATAATGCAGGGGTCAGCTATAGTGGGGGTGGCAGATTAGGGGTTAATAAGTGTAAGGTTAGGGGTGTTTAGACTCAGGGTACATGTTAGGGTGTTAGGTGCAAACTTAGAAACTGTTTCCTCACAGGAAACAATGGGGCTGCGTTAGGAGCTGAACGCTGCTTTTTTGCAGGTGTTAGTTTTTTTTTCAGCCAAAACTGCCCCATTGTTTCATATGGGGATATCGTGCACGAGCAGGTTTTTCCAGCTAGCCGCTACCGTAAGCAACGCTGGTATTGAGAGTTGAAGTGGCGGTAAATATGCCTGTACGCAGCCCTTCAGAGAACTCTCAATACCAGCGTTATTTAAAAGGTGCGGGGGGAAAAAAACATGCGTAGCTAACGCACCCCTTTGGCCGCAAAACTCTAAATCTAGGCAATAGTTTCCATCTTGAATGAAGGAACTCTCAAATAATTGTTCAAAGTTTTCAGATCTAAAATGGGTCTGAAAGTTCCCTCCTTCTCCAGAATGATGAAAAAGGTAGAATAGAAACCATGACCTTGTTCTGAATGGGTAACAGGTCTGATTACCACCATGCTCTCTAACTCTTGAACACTCTTTGGAACATGTGACAGAAGAAATCTTCCTTCAGGAGGCTGTGTTCAAAACCTATTCTGTAACCTTTTGATACAATATATAGCACCCAAATGTCCTTTACAGACTGTGACCAGGCCCTCTGGAAAAGGCTCAACCTGCCTGCCACCAGGAACAAGTCTGTTCGGGAGCGTACCTTCATGCTGACTTAGGATTGGAAGGAGATTTCATATTTTGTTTGGCCTTGTTCCAGACTGTATTAAGCTTCCATGAAGACTTAGAAGTGTCTGTCTTTTGAGAGGAGGAAAACTTGTGGTTTTGAGACTGACGAAAGGAATGATATCTATTATTAGATCTACCCTTGGCTTAGTCACCTGTGACAATGGAAATAATGGCATTCAATCCTGGCCCAAACAAATCTTCCATTGAGAAGGTGAAGATAAAAGTCTACTCTTATAAACCATTTATGCTGACCAATATTTTAACCATAAAGCCCATCTTGTGAGGACAGCTAAAGCGATGCTCTTTGCAATGATACATATGATTTAAATCACAGCATCACCAATGAAAGAATTAGCCAGCCTCAGGAATCTTAAATGCTCCAGAATATCCTCCAAAGCTTAATTTGACACTAGATCGGATAAGATATTGTACCAACGTGATGGCACCCACCTGGTTTAAATAATACTCACTCTGAAGAAAAGAATTTCTGAGATAACCCTCTAACTATGTATCCATAGGGTCCCTGAATGAATTGCTATCTTTTAAAGAAATTGAAGTTTTTTTTAGCCAAAGCAGATATGGCTACATCCACTTTTGGAATGGTCTCCCAAAGCTCCAAATTAGTAGAATGAACTGGAAAAATCTTCTTACATTTCTTGTGATAGAAAGAATAGAATACTAGGCTTGTTTCTTTCTTTAGAAATAATCTTAGAAACAGTATCTGGGACAGAAAAAACCTCCATAGATTTAGCTACGGGTTTAAAATCAAGCTGATTTACTGACTGAGAGTCCTGAACCGCTTAAAGTTTGTAATACTTTCCTGAGCAAAGACCATAAATGCTCAGCCTTAGCCAGGTTTGAATCCAGTTATTTAGAGGATAATTAACCCTCTGATGATGAATCCTTAAAGGGACACTCAGGTTAAATTGAATTTTCATGTTTCAGATACAGCATGTAATTTTAAACAACTTTCCAATTTACTTCCATTAAAAAAAATGTGCACAGTCTTTTATATTTACAATTTTTGAGTCACCAGATCCTACTGAGCATGTGCAAGAATTCACAGACTATACGTATATGCATTTGTGATTGGCTGATTGCTATCACATGGTACAAGGGGAGTGGAAATATACATAACTTTGAAATTTGTTATAAAAAAATCTACTACTCATTTGAAGTTCAGACTAAGTGCTATTGCATTGTCTTGTTATCTTGCATTTGTTGATTATGCAAATCTAATGTGTTGACTGGTCCTTTAATTGTTTTGGCAAGAAGATAGATTAAGACATAACAAAAACAAAGATGATATGTGTAACTGTAAAGTGTAGTAACAAACAGAGACAAGTCAGGTTGCTACATGCAAAAATAAAATTTCAAAAAGTTATTCTGTATAAGACAAAATATATGTTAAGAAATTGATTCCCCTCTGAATTAACTTCCCCCACATTCCTGGTGTAGAGCCTGTTACCCTCTCCTGGACACTCACAGTACAGAGCAGTGCGTCAAGAATGAAGAAATGGTTGTTAACAAGTGAGGAAGCAAGCAAGAAAGTGAGTGACTCTCAGCACAGCGGGAAATATCCTTAACACAGAGTAATTACCCACGCTGTCATTACATTAAGAAAGTGCAGGGCAAATAGCCCGGAGCGTAGCTAAGGGTTAAGGCCTGGAGGAGTGAGTGCTGCTGTGTGTGTGTATTAGTTACAATGTTGCATTGTGTTGGGAGGGGTTTACTAACCTTATAAGAAGGATGTACAGGGATTCTACTTCCTCTTTGTTCCTGTGGACTCCCAGAAGATCTTTCAGCTTAGCAGTCTGCAGCATCTTTCAATGGAAGGCGAAGCTGGAGAATGGGAAGAAATGGTGTTAGAGGACGTGGATTGGGTCGCACCATCCCCATCTGGAACTGTCACGGTGGGTCTGGGCCATGGGTCTGGGTTGTGTCTGCCCGTCTCTCCCTTGGGGGGGGGGGGGGGGGGTAGCCCAGTGTTGTTCCCTTCTCCTGCACGGGAGAATTTAGAGGGGGATGGTGGCTCCGGTCCGGCTTATCAGCCGGTCGGGTCAGAGTGTAGGCCCCCAGGGGAGGTAGGTCCCGACGGGCGAGAAGGAGCGCTAGGCGGCTCTGTGTTAGGGCCTAGGGGGTCCCAGGGGAGCTCCGGTTTCGGCTCTGGGGGTCCTGGTAATACACCCGGGGGTTCCGGTGTCGGCCTTAGGCAGGGGCCTGTAGTGGCAGCGCCCAGAGAGGCTTTAGGAGGTGCGTGCACCTCTGGGGAGAGTGTCGTTGGCGCGGGTAGTGGGAGCAGTGCGGCCTTACCTGTGGCGGTGGTCCTCTCCGGGGAATCTGTGGCGGCGGCGGTGGCCCTCCTCCAGTCCTTGGCGTCGGTCCTCGCGGGTGCGTCGTCGGGTCCGGCGGTACTTCAGGCCCAGGCTTCGGCCTACAGTGCTGTACAGGCCTCCGGTTCGTCCCTCGTGGCATCTAAAATGGCGTAGGACCGTGAGATTTCAAGAGGATTCAACTAGCGGGTTGGCCACCAGTACAGATGAGGATGTGAGTGCGGCATGTGGTGTGAGTGATAGTGACCGGGAAGGTTATTTAGAATTTGAAGAAATGGGGGATAGGGAAGAGATGGCTGGCCCTTCCCGAGGTACTCCCCTCTTGGCTTCTATTTTGCAGGTACCCAGGACATCCTCATCCAGCAGGGACATGGCGACTCAGAGTTCAGGACCTCTCGTGCCTAGGGGAGTCAGCAGTGCTTCTGGACAAGGCCAAGCCACATCGGGCGCTTCCTCTGGTGAGATGCAACTTGGTTTACCTAGGGGGCGATGTAATTCTTCCAGCTCTAGTGGGTCAAGTTCAGATTCTTCCAGCTCTAGTGGGTCAGGTTCAGGATCTGAAATAGATGGGTCCCTGGGTTTGCACACAAAAGGGCATAGGAGGATGTATAGAATGTTGAGAAAGATGAGTAGGGGCAATCACGGGGATGGCGATGCCAGTAGTGGGGCGCAGTCATCTCAACTCTTAGGGGTTGCTGGGGGGTCACCACAGGCGGTGAACAGAAAGGCAGCAGTACACGGGGATACTTATTCGTGCCAGGTACACAGTTTGCATGCACACCTTAAATACTGTGAAATGTATCCAGGATGGTAAGTATGTAAATATGTTTGAGCTGTCTGCAGAGGCTTTTAAGTTTAAGGAGATGGCAGAGGATGGTACGGGCCCTAAAAAATTCAGGCGGCCTGATACCCTTGAGGAGTGGCATCGGTGTTTCCGGGTCTACGCCACTTGCTACTTGGAGAGGTTTCCCGATCAGGGGACTGCCCTCTTTAAGTACGTTGACACCATCGACGCAATACACAGAAAGTTTGCCGATGGTGCTTGGAGAGAGTATGATATGTTGTATCGGAAAAAGAAAGTGGGCAACCCACTGCTTGATTTTGGTACGATGGATTTGCACCTCTGGGCGCATCTTGATGCAGAGAGGAGGGCGCAAGGGGGCGCCACGGCGGCATCACCCGGGGGTAGGCAGGCTTTGCGCTTTCGACGGCAGCAAGGGGGTATATGCTGGCGGTATCAGGACAAAGCGTGCGAGCGGGGCACTTCGTGCACGTTCAAGCACGTCTGCAAGTTCTGCAGCGGGCAACACCCTGGAGCTGATTGCTCCAAAAAGCGAGATACCCAAACTGATCGGTTTGGGGCAAAGGAGGCGCTGGGACTAAGGGCTGATTCACCACTTAGGGTCCAGGTCATTTGTAAGTGGCTGCATAGGTACCCAGATAGGGCGGCTGCTCAGCTTTTGGATAGCGGGTTGCGTGAGGGCTTTGTGATCCCGGTAGTTGGCCGGGTGTGGGGAGCCCGTGACAGGAAAAACCTGAAATCGGCTTCCCAATACCCTGAGGCAGTCAGGGAGAAGCTGGGCAAAGAAGTGGCCTTGGGTGGGGTTGCAGGCCCTTTTAGGGAATTGCCAATACCGGATTTAGTTGTCTCCCCACTAGGGGTGGTCCCCAAGAAGGAGACAGGTAAGTTCAGGCTCATACAGCACCTCTCTTATCCGAAAGGGCGGTCGGTGAACGACGCTATTCCGGAGGAATTGAGCTCGGTCCGTTACCAGTCGTTTGACGACGCGCTGGCTCTGGTTAGAGAATGGGGTCCGGGAGCATTAATGGCGAAATTAGACATAGAATCCGCGTTTAGGCTTCTCCCAATTCACCCATCATCCTTCGGGCTGATGGGGTGTTGGTTTGAAGGGGGTTATTATGTCGACCGTTGCCTGCCCATGGGCTGTTTGATATCCTGCGCATACTTTGAAGCATTCAGTACTTTCCTGCACTGGGCGGTGGTCTCGGTGGCTGGTAGTGATAGAGTTGCGCACTACTTGGATGACTTTCTCCTGGTAGGGGCGGCCAACTCGCAAGAATGTGCTTCGTTAATGAGGTTCATGATGGCCAGGTTTGGGGTTCCTCTGGCAGAGGACAAGACGGAGGGGCCGTGCACGTGTTTGACGTTCCTAGGCATCGAGATTGATTCGATGGTAGGTGAATGTAGGTTGCCTAAAGAGAAGGTCGCCAAGATGTTGGCGGCTGTACGGGCCATGGTTGCAACACAGACATGTTCGCTGCGGGAGCTGCAATCGCTGCTTGGCCTCCTTAACTTTGCGGGGAGAGTTATCCCGTGGGGTAGGGTGTTCAGCAAGCGGCTTGAGCAGTGTCTGGGCGGAGGTAGGGCTCTGGCATCGCGCATTCGCATCACGAGGGACCTCGTAGCGGATTTGCAGGTCTGGGAGAGGTTTCTCCAGGACTTTAACGGCGTCTGCATGTGGCGAGGGGATCCGATCTCTAATCAAGCGCTACATCTGTTCACGGACGCTGCAGGAGCATCCGGGTATGGGGCTTACTTTGAAGGAGCTTGGAGTGCGGAGCCCTGGCCGACTGAGTGGGTGACCAAAGGGCTTACACGCAATCTTTGCTTTCTGGAATTGTTTCCTATACTGGTTGCAGTGGAATTGTGGGGTCACCTGTTTAGTAACAGGGCTGTGATTTTCTGGATGGATAATCTCAGCGTGGTGTTTGCGGTCAACAGGCTTTCTGCTTCATCGCCTGTGGTCGTGCATTACTTGCGACACCTGGTGTTGAGATGTTTGCAACTGAACATTGATTTCAGGGCCCGGCATGTGCCAGGGGTGCAGAATATAGTGGCAGATGCACTGTCTCACTTCCAGTGGGGGGCATTTAGGGCTGCGGCGCCTGCCACGGCTCCTAACGGTCTTTCTTGCCCTCTCTTTTTGTGGCAGATGGCGAGGGACTACAGCAACTGATCCCGTTGTTGCGGGCTTCGTTGGCACCCAGCACATGGTCGGCATATGTAAGGTACTGGAGTGAATGGGTAGGTTTTTGCGACCTCCGTGAGTTCCCCTCCTGCGAGGGTGAACAGGGGTTTCTGTTGCGCTGGCTGGCAGAGCTGAGAGGTAAGCGGGCAAAAAAGGGGGCGGTGGTCGCGAGGCTACCGGCTGTGGCGTTTTTCTGCAGGCTATACGCCTTTAAAGACGAGTCGCGCTCCTTTCTTGTTAAACAGCTGTTGAGGGGGTGGGGCCGTCTGGAAGTTCCACGAAGGGACACAAGGGAGCCCATTACGGCAGAACGGCTGGTAAAGATACTGGACGTACTGCCAGATGTATGTTCCTCACCTTTCGAGGCTCGCCTCTTCGGGGCGGCCTTTGGCTTGGCGTTTCATGGCGCATTAAGGGTTGGTGAGTTGGTACCGCGGGCCAGAAGGGCGGCCACAGGGGGGGTCATGCACAGCCATGTTAGGTTGGTGGATGACTCCGTGCTATTGTTCATTCCCAGGTCCAAAACGGACCAGGAGGGCCGGGGAGCTTGGCTTTCCCTGCCAGGGCAGCAGGGAGTTGCCTGTTGCCCCGTGAGGCTAGTGTCATCCTACCTGGAGGTACGGCCAGGAGGCTCCTCCAGGCATTTGATACATGCTAATGGAGACCCGCTGACCAGATACCAGATTGGGAAGGTCTTGGATAGGGCAGCGCAAAAGGCTGGTCTAGACGGGTCTCGGATTGCTCCACACTCCTTTCGGCTGGGGGCAGCGACGACAGCAGCAGAGCTGGGTTGGTCCTCGGATCGGATCCGCTCATTGGGGCGGTGGAGGTCGCAGCGGTATAAGTCTTACGTTAGGCCGCTGTATGTTTGAGACCGGGGATCAAAGGTCATGTATGCAAGAGTTGGGGGGCTTGCGGGGGTGATACCACATGGTTATGGGCTAAGGTTGCGTGGATCTGGTCTACTGCAAGTGGGCTAACTCTTGTTTTTCTTTGTTTTCAGAAATACGTCCAGGTCCTGTACGGGTGTGGATCGTCAGCCATTCATATGTGCACTGGGCCGCAATTAGAGCTGCAGCCATGCCAGGAGGACAGCAGCTAGGATTTCAGTCGTCCAGGGCTGTGTTACGGTGGCTAGGGCGCAGAGGCTTTGCTTGGTCAGATCTGCCTGCATTGCTCCAGACCGCAGCGAAAAGGTGGGAGAAACCCCACATTCTGATAATTCATGCTGGCGGCAATGATGTGGGGGCCATTCCCACATTGGATCTAATCCGGGCAATGCAGTCAGACCTGAGGCAGTTCAAACTCTGGTTTCCAGGTGTGAGAATCGGGTGGTCGAATGTGATCCCTAGATTAAGATGGAGGCACATGGTGTGTCATAAGGCAGCTTTCCAGGTCAGGAAAAAGATCAATAGGGACCTGAGGAAGCAGGTAGTTGAACTCGAGGGTTTTGTGGTAGAGCACGGGAACATCTCGGCAGCCCATAAGGGTTTGTATAGGCAGGATGGGGTTCATTTAGAACCGGCAGGAGTAGATTTGTTCTTGCAGAACATCAGGCAGGAGTTACTCCTAAGAGTGTAGGGTGGCGGCAAGAGTCAGGACCATTGTATATGCAGGTCAGTCTCTTGTGGCGGGTGGTCAGGATTACGGCTGCAGACTGGAAGGAGGTTTGAGTAATGGCCATTGCGGTCAGGGTGACGTCACAGGCTCGGTATGCTTGGGCGTGCTCGGGCTGATTATTGTTGGGCAGAAAAAAAACCTAATTATGAAAGCTGCGTGAGTATCTCCGCCTTGTGGTCTGCAGCGGTGTCCCTTGGCCATTTTCTAGAAGGGGTTATTCATAGTTAGATGTAGGCCCCGATTGCCGCCACCCGTGGATAAGTTACCTGCCAGTTCCACGGCTGGTACCAATAAATGCGACCCACGGGTCTTTCACCCACAGAACTGTGTTGTGTTGTTATTTATTAGTTATTAAGTTATTTTAAGTGTTAAGTTAAGTTAAGTTAAGTTACAAGCAGACACTCAGGAGATGTAGGGCATTTAATCCCTTAAGAAAGTGCAGGGCAAATAGCCCGGAGCGTAGCTAAGGGTTAAGGCCTGGAGGAGTGAGTGCTGCTGTGTGTGTGTATTAGTTACAATGTTGCATTGTGTTGGGAGGGGTTTACTAACCTTATAAGAAGGATGTACAGGGATTCTACTTCCTCTTTGTTCCTGTGGACTCCCAGAAGATCTTTCCCCACCCTCCCAGCCCTGTTATGCACTGTTGTTGAATTTGTTATGCACTGTTGTTTTGTTTTGTCATCCACCTGGATGGATTCGTTATGCATTACGGATTGGCACTTGTAATGCATTATTGATTCGATGATAGGCATTACTGATTGGCACTGGTAATGCTCTATTGATTCAGTTAAAGATATAACAGGCGGCAATCGGTTTGTCATTAGGTCTCTATTCGAGACTAGGTGTCTGAGGCCGGAAGAGGGTTACTCGAACTACTTCCCTAAGACCAAGGACGGTAATTTTTGAACTCCCCAGTTATTTACATGCTGTTCGTCAAGTCAAGGCTGGACCTACAGGTGTGGAGTTAATAATGCTTGCACCCTACTCTGGCGGGTGGTCAGGATCACGGGTGCAGACTGGAAGGAGGTTTGAGTAATGGCCATTGCGGTCAGGGTGACGTCACAGGCTCGGTATGCTTGGGCGTGCTCGGGCTGATTATTGTTGGGCCGAAAAAAACCCTAATTATGAAAGCTGCGTGAGTATCTCCGCCTTGTGGTCTGCAGCGGTGTCCCTTGGCCATTTTCTAGAAGGGGTTATTCATAGTTAGATGTAGGCCCCGATTGCCGCCACCCGTGGATAAGTTACCTGCCAGTTCCACGGCTGGTACCAATAAATGCAACCCACGGGTCTTTCACCCACAGAACTGTGTTGTGTTGTTATTTATTAGTTATTAAGTTATTTTAAGTGTTAAGTTAAGTTAAGTTAAGTTACAAGCAGACACTCAGGAGATGTAGGGCATTTAATCCCTTAGCACTTGTGCTGCTAAAACTTAGCTTCACAAGAATGTGAGGAGAAGCAAGCTAAATGCAGCAGACACTGTAAAAAATTAACTGCATTGATAGTCCTGCTAAAAAGTAAAGCAAATAGTTAAAAATACAAAGAGCAACCAATCTGTTGTGTAAAACAGTGTATGACACTAATAATGGTACTACACTATCTGCCCCCACACTCTAGATCTTTGTTACCTGAATAGTGTCCTCTGGTTATGTTATACATAATCATATGTACCTACTGATTGCGGACTGTGTGAGTCAAAAAGGTAATTACCCAGTAGAACACCCACTCAACTGTGCTTACCCAGCTGCAACACTAGTGTACTGTAGAGCAGTGTTTTTCAACCAGTGTGCTGTGGCACACTAGTGTGCCGTGAGAGATCCTCAGGTGTGCCACGGCAGACTGACAACAGTGTGACATATTTTTTAAACTTTGCTTATTTTTTACTCCCAGTGCAGGGGTAGTTTGTAGGAGGCATGGCATAACAGCACAATACATACAGTATGTGTGTGTTTGTGTGTATGTGTATATATATATATGCTGTATTAGGCTACAATGTGTGATTTTTTTTTACATTTTGGGATGGTGGTGTGCCACAGGATTTTTTAATGTAAAAAAGTGTGCCACGGCAAGAAAAAGGTTAAAAATCACTGCTGTAGAGAGCCCATCCGGTACTGTATTGAACAGCAAAGGATTCACTAAGGGAGTACACCTACATGGCCAAACAGGAGGACGCTGAAGAACCAGTCCCAGCAACACATGTAGCAGGAGTTTATTTGTATTATTTCATTGATTAAAAATGGGAAGTAACATAGTTAAAACTGGAGGAAATTGTATAAGATTTAAAATGGTCTTGTGGTTAGAATAATATCAAATAAGGCCTAGGATTGTTGATAAATGTAGTCCACAAGAATATAGTTATTACATAGATTACATTGCCAATCACTAATATTAAGATATATACTCGTCAAGTTGATAGCTAAAGAATACAATGTGATAGTATAAAAGTATGAGTCACTATTGAAACAATTGTAATAAGAGGTTTCAGAGTTAATATGGAATCTTAAAAGTCTAAATATCAATATATAGCGTGGCTTCATTTTGATACTCAGACTTTTAAGACTCCATATTAACCCTGAAACCTCTTATTACGATTGTTCCAATAGTGACTTTTATACTATCACACTTTATTCTTTAGCTATAAACTTAGCGGAAATATATCTTACTATTGGTGATTGGCAATGTAATCTATGTAATAACTATATTCTTGTGGACTACATTTATCAACAATCCTAGGCCTTATTTGATATTATTCTAACCAGAAGACCATATTGAATCTAATACTATTTCCCCTAGTTTTAACTTTGTTACCATTTTTATTCAATGAAATAATAAAGGTTATGTTTTAATGACATCAGTTAAAAATCTGCCCATTCTAGTCTGGGCACAGAGTGCTAATATTGCTTTCTTTGGTGGAAATATCTCTTTCTTTTTCCACAAATAAACTTGTGTTATATTCAATGCAAAGCGCCTACCCCAATCACAGATAATTATAGATATTAAATTCAACTATCTTTAACATGTATACTTAGATTGGGGTATTGCCTCTCTATAGTGCCATTGTTTATTTGTCTTTGAAACACCTGTAGCAGGTTTCTGACCACAACCCCCGCAGGAGAATTGCATTATTATGAGGGGAATCACAGGATCAAAGATTCCCTTTTCTAAAAATAAAGTCCTGAACATCTCATATCTTCACCTGCTCCAGGAGAGGCAAAGAACAGAGTGGGGAGGTACAGGGAAGTGGGAGGGATTAAAAGCTTTTGGCATAGGGTGTCTTTGCCTCATCCTGGTGCCCAGGTGTTGAAATCCCAATAGTCAGGACTTGTGGGCTCTCACCACCTTAAAGGGACCAGAAACCTAACAGTTTTCTTTCATGATTCAGATAGAGAATACAAGTTTAAAAAAGTTTCCATTTGAGTTCTATTAATAATTTTGCTTATTTTTAATGTTATTTTTTGATGAATAGATATATAGATAGGTAGTGTGCACATGTCTGGTTACTAGATGACAAGAAATAGTGTTGCCATATAGTGCTCTTGTTAATGTATAACACTGTTGCCAGATAGTGCTGCAGACACGTGCACACTCCTGAACATACCTTCATACTTTTCAACAAAGGATAAGAAGAAAAGTAAGAAAATGTGATAATAGAAGTACATTGGAAAGTTCTTTCAAAGTGAATGTTCTATCTGAATCATGAAAGAAAAAGTTTGGGTTTTATGTTCCTTTTAAGAAAGAAAGGCCTTTGTTGAAAAAGAGGATGGGTGATAGATTAGAGGTATGGGTAGTGTTAAGGGGGGTTTGGGAGGTTTCAAAGATAAAAAAAAGTCAGGGGTGTCATCTAAAGTTGGAGAATAGAAATAGAAAGGGCACAGCATAGGTACTGCAGCAGCAGGTGTGCACGTTCCCAGGTTCTGCCAAACCTCAAATCCAGAGAAAATCCAAAAGGAGGAACAGCACCACAATAATAATGCTTATGGAGTTACTTTATTGGGACATCAGAAAACACAGCACGACGTTTCGGTCCTAATAGACCTTAATCATGTGACATAAAACATGGCCTAACACCACACTTATATACCCATAGGGGGAGGAGACTTATACCTATTGCAGGTGTACATCTAGTATAATTAACAATAGAATACAAACATTCAAAAAGCTCACTGCTCCATCTAGTGGTGAAGAAAGGCCATGATTTCCAATAATTAGTGACCTAAAAAGATGCAAGTACAGAAAAAATAAAAACATAAATATATAGGTAATTAACACTATACATTTAAACACTAACTCTTGATATATATAGTAAATCACTCTTGAGGGAATATCTACAAAAGTTTTCAGAGATATATTTTTTAACTAGCAAATTTACAAAGTAACTCCCCAGTCTATTTCTTTATTCATCCCTAATAGAATAAGAGACTGTAAAGTGTAGATCCAATATGTTTCCCTACACTTTAGTATTCTCTGTCTATCTCCACCCCTTCTTGGTTTTTTAATTTGTTCAATAATTTGGTACCTAAGTTGGGATATACTATGACCAGCTTGTAAGAAGTGATTAGAGACAGGAGCATCTTGTTGCCACAACGTATGTTAGATTTATGCTCATTAATCCTGTCTCTAATCCTTCTTGTGGACTCTCCAATATAAATTTTTGCACATGGGCATTTTATAAGGTACACAATATATTCAGAATTACAGGTGAAATAGCCTGGAATCCTATATTTCCTCCCATTCAGGGGGTGTACAAAATGATCCCCTTTTATAATGTTGCCACAATTGCAGCATCCCAAACAAGGGAAACAGCCAACCTTAGGGGTAGATAGAAAAGTTTGAATACCTTTTTTCTTGGGTCCTACGTCAGCTTTAACGAGGACATCCTTAATATTCTTACATCGCCTATAGGCTGCCATAGGGGCCTCCTGGAATTCCACAATATTGGGGTTCAATTCTTTTAGAATAGACCAGTGTCTCCTAATGATCTTATTAATTTTGTTACTTAAAGGGTTAAACTGAGAGACAAAAATCATTTGCTTAGTTTTATCTTTATCCTTCCTCTTCTTATTACTATATTCTCCCTTTAAGATAGAGGTTCTAGGGACCTTCCCAATTTCTCTGATTTGTTCTTCCACTAATTGCTTAGGATAACCTCTCTGTAGGAAGCGATTACCCATTTCGTTTAATCTAGTCTTTGCTAATCTCTCATCAGACACAATTTTCTTAACTCGAAGGAGTTGGCTTTTAGGGAGACTGTTGATCAAGGGGGGATAGTGAGCACTCTCATATTTTAACAAACTGTTTCTGTCACTATCCTTCCTATATAGATCAACCAGTAATTTCCCATCCTTTTTATAGACAGTTGTGTCCAAAAAGTCAATTGATTCCTCGCTACTTACTAGCTTGAGTTTTATGTGTCTGGTAGAGATATTTAAATCAGCTACAAAACTAAGCAAGGAGTCCAAGTCGCCCCCCCCATATGCCAAATATATTGTCTATATATCTAAACCAGCATATCCCATGTTGGATGAATGCTTTATTGGTATATACAAATCTCTCCTCATAGACGTTCATGAAAACATTGGCATATGTGGGGGCGACATTGGACCCCATAGCAGTTCCCTGGCATTGTATGTAAAAAGAATCTTGAAAAAGAAAGAAGTTACTATAAAGCACCATCTGTAATAATTCTAAGAGGAATTCCCCCTGAAAAGCAGTAAACCTATTGCTTGTATAGATAGCTTGTCTCATGGCCCCTAGTCCACTTTCATGTGTGATAGACGTGTATAGTGATGTCACGTCTAGAGAAAAGATAATTGTTTTGTCACAAGGCAAATCTAAAGATTCTAATTTTTCTATAAAATCCCCTGTATCCTTGATGTAAGACATTGATTGGGTTGCAAAAGGTCTTAGAATTTTATCTAAATATTTGGATACATTAGTTAATATTGAGTTAGTACTTGCCACAATAGGGCGTCCAGGGGGGTTTGTCTGTTTTTATGGATCTTGGGCAGTGTGTAAAGGACTGGTATAGAGAATGTCTCTGGAACCAGAAATTTCTGTTCTTTTAAAGTTATCAGTCCATTACACACTGCCTTATTAATACAATTCACCAGATCTCTCTTGATCATATTTGATGGGTCATAATTTAATAATTTATACACCTCTTTATCTTGGAGTTGTTGTTCTATTTCTCTTATATAATATGCCCTATCCATCACAACAGTGGCCCCACCCTTGTCCGCAGGCTTGCAAATAATAGCTTTGTTAGATTTTAAATTAGATAAGGCTAGCCTTTCCTCTCTAGAAAAATTATTTTGAGTATCTCTATTACATACAGGAGATTTATTATAATTGCACTTTAACACATCAATATCTTTAAGCACTAATTGTATGAAGGTTTCAATACTGTTGTTATGTATACTTGGCACAAAAGAACTCTTGTTTCTCAAATCTAATGTATTTAGCAATAGATTACTGTTAACTGATGGTACGTTTCCTTCTCCCCCCTGACTGACCGAAATTTTATCTTGGTTAGAAAAAAATGCTTTTAACTTTAGATTTCTAAAGAATGCATACAAGTCACTCTGTAAGGAAAAGAAGTCACATCTTGTTATAGGGCAAAAAGATAGTCCTTTCTGTAATACCTCTCTCTCACAGTCTGTTAGTTCATAACTTGAGATATTCACCGTTAACTCCGGCTGTTCTTGCTCCGGGTGATCCGCTGTGACTTGAGGGCTTTCGGACCTGTATCCGTTTTGTTTGCGGCAGAAACATCACTATAGGTAAAAGTTCTAGGTTCAGTCCCATTATCTTCCATTTTACCAATGGTATATTATTTCCAAGCAGACCATAAAATGCAGATAGCCCCAGGCAGTCACAATCCACAATAGAAATAGAAAGGGCACAGCATAGGTACTGCAGCAGCAGGTGTGCACGTTCCCAGGTTCTGCCAAACCTCAAATCCAGAGAAAATCCAAAAGGAGGAACAGCACCACAATAATAATGCTTATGGAGTTACTTTATTGGGACATCAGAAAACACAGCACGACGTTTCGGTCCTAATAGACCTTAATCATGTGACATAAAACATGGCCTAACACCACACTTATATACCCATAGGGGAAGGAGACTTATACCTATTGCAGGTGTACATCTAGTATAAATTAACAATAGTATACAAACATTCAAAAAGCTCACTGCTCCATCTAGTGGTGAAGAAAGGCCATCACTTCCAATAATTAGTGTCCTAAAAAGATGCAAGTACAGAAAAAATAAAAACATAAAAACATAAATATATAGGTAATTAACACTATACATTTAAACACTAACTCTTGATATATATAGTAAATCACTCTTGAGGGAATATCTACAAAAGTTTTCAGAGTGATTTACTATATATATCAAGAGTTAGTGTTTAAATGTATAGTGTTAATTACCTATATATTTATGTTTTTATTTTTTCTGTACTTGCATCTTTTTAGGTCACTAATTATTGGAAGTGATGGCCTTTCTTCACCACTAGATGGAGCAGTGAGCTTTTTGAATGTTTGTATTCTATTGTTAATTTATACTAGATGTACACCTGCAATAGGTATAAGTCTCCTCCCCCTATGGGTATATAAGTGTGGTGTTAGGCCATGTTTTACGTCACATGATTAAGGTCTATTAGGACTAAAACGTTGTGCTGTGTTTTCTGATGTCCCAATAAAGTAACTCCATAAGCATTATTATTGTGGTGCTGTTCCTCCTTTTGGATTTTCTCTGGATTTGAGGTTTGGCAGAACCTGGGAACGTGCACACCTGCTGCTGCAGTACCTATGCTGTGCCCTTTCTATTTCTATTGTGGATTGTGACTGCCTGGGGCTACCTGCATTTTATGATCTGCTTGGAAATAATATACCATTGGTAAAATGGAAGATAATGGGACTGAACCTAGAACTTTTACCTATAGTGATGTTGAAGCTGCACGTATTACAACTCTTGTACGTGGTTCAAGGACTTTCCTACAAACCCCACCTTTGGAAAATGCTACCAAAGAATATGAAAAATTGGCTAAAAAGAATCTAGCATATGAATTACATTCCACTACCCTGGCTGAGTATCATCGGGTACGTCGCATACCCAGAGGCCTGCGCATGAATGTGAGACCCACTCTCATGTGTGAAAATAAAGAATATTGTGAGAAATTTACTTATATACTCAATAAGTGCTCATTTGATCTACTAGTATTAACAGTAGAATACCTGCAACGTGATGTAGAGGCCCAAAAGGAGGAGTTGACACGCTTGGAGGAGACCCTGAAATTGTCGCTATCGGTGGAGGATCTGAAGAAACTGCTGGCATCTGTGAAAACATCCATTTCAGAATTGAAGACAATGATTGAGAACAGAAAAAGGCAAAAGTTTCAATGAGATGAACAAGATTACCGTAATGGTAATGTTTACCGCTGGACCCAGGATCCCCATGGCGACGAAAAAAAGCCGGGTCTAAACAGATGGCGTAGGCAGCGCCATATGCGTGAGGGGAGCGTAAGCCCATCATCATCATTCGGTGACTCTTCGGGGGACTCGGGAGGAAGCGGAGGAGAGGCGGCAGAAAACATTGCCGCAAACAAAACTAATACAGGTCCAAAAGCCCTCAAGTCACAGCGGATCACCCGGAGCAAGAACAGCCGGAGTTAACGGTGAATATCTCAAGTTATGAACTAATAGACTGTGAGAGAGAGTTATTACAGAAAGGACTATCTTTTTGCCCTATAACAAGATGTGACTTATTTTCCTTACAGAGTGACTTGTATGCATTCTTTAGAAATCTAAAGTTAAAAGAATTTTTTTCTAACCAAGATAAAATTTCGGTCAGTCAGGGGGGAGAAGGAAACGTACCATCAGTTAACAGTAATCTATTGCTAAATACATTAGATTTGAGAAACAAGAGTTCTTTTGTGCCAAGTATACATAACAACAGTATTGAAACCTTCATACAATTAGTGCTTAAAGATATTGATGTGTTAAAGTGCAATTATAATAAATCTCCTGTATGTAATAGAGATACTCAAAAGGATTTTTCTAGAGAGGAAAGGCTAGCCTTATCTAATTTAAAATCTAACAAAGCTATTATTTGCAAGCCTGTGGACAAGGGTGGGGCCACTGTTGTGATGGATAGGGCATATTATATAAGAGAAATAGAACAACAACTCCAAGATAAAGAGGTGTATAAATTATTAAATTATGACCCATCAAAATGATCAAGAGAGATCTGGTGAATTGTATTAATAGGGCAGTGTGTAATGGACTGATAACTTTAAAAGAACAGAAATTTCTGGTTCCAGAGACATTCTCTATACCAGTCCTTTACACACTGCCCAAGATCCATAAAAACAGACAAACCCCCCCTGGACGCCCTATTGTGGCAAGTACTAACTCAATATTAACTAATGTATCCAAATATTTAGATACAATTCTAAGACCTTTTGCAACCCAATCAATGTCTTACATCAAGGATACAGGGGATTTTATAGAAAAATTTGAATCTTTAGATTTGCCTTGTGACAAAACAATTATCTTTTCTCTAGACGTGACATCACTATACACGTCTATCACACATGAAAGTGGACTAGGGGGCATGAGACAAGCTATCTATACAAGCAATAGGTTTACTGCTTTTCAGGGGGAATTCCTCTTAGAATTATTACAGATGGTGCTTTATAGTAACTTCTTTCTTTTTCAAGATTCTTTTTACATACAATGCCAGGGAACTGCTATGGGGTCCAATGTCACCCCCACATATGCCAATGTTTTCATGAACGTCTATGAGGAGAGATTTGTATATACCAATAAAGCATTCATCCAACATGGGATATGCTGTTTTAGATATATAGACGATATATTTGGCATATGGGGGGGGCGACTTGGACTCCTTGCTTAGTTTTGTAGCTGATTTAAATATCTCTACCAGACACATAAAACTCAAGCTAGTAAGTAGCGAGGAATCAATTGACTTTTTGGACACAACTGTCTATAAAAAGGATGGGAAATTACTGGTTGATCTATATAGGAAGGATAGTGACAGAAACAGTTTGTTAAAATATGAGAGTGCTCACTATCCCCCCGTGATCAACAGTCTCCCTAAAAGCCAACTCCTTCGAGTTAAGAAAATTGTGTCTGATGAGAGATTAGCAAAGACTAGATTAAACGAAATGGGTAATCGCTTCCTACAGAGAGGTTATCCTAAGCAATTAGTGGAAGAACAAATCAGAGAAATTGGGAAGGTCCCTAGAACCTCTATCTTAAAGGGAGAATATAGTAATAAGAAGAGGAAGGATAAAGATAAAACTAAGCAAATGATTTTTGTCTCTCAGTTTAACCCTTTAAGTAACAAAATTAATAAGATCATTAGGAGACACTGGTCTATTCTAAAAGAATTGAACCCCAATATTGTGGAATTCCAGGAGGCCCCTATGGCAGCCTATAGGCGATGTAAGAATATTAAGGATGTCCTCGTTAAAGCTGACGTAGGACCCAAGAAAAAAGGTATTCAAACTTTTCTATCTACACCTAAGGTTGGCTGTTTCCCTTGTTTGGGATGCTGCAATTGTGGCAACATTATAAAAGGGGATCATTTTGTACACCCCCTGAATGGGAGGAAATATAGGATTCCAGGCTATTTCACCTGTAATTCTGAATATATTGTGTACCTTATAAAATGCCCATGTGCAAAAATTTATATTGGAGAGTCCACAAGAAGGATTAGAGACAGGATTAATGAGCATAAATCTAACATACGTTGTGGCAACAAAGATGCTCCTGTCTCTAATCACTTCTTACAAGCTGGTCATAGTATATCCCAACTTAGGTACCAAATTATTGAACACATTAAAAAACCAAGAAGGGGTGGAGATAGACAGAGAATACTAAAGTGTAGGGAGACATATTGGATCTACACTTTACAGTCTCTTATTCCATTAGGGATGAATAAAGAAATAGACTGGGGAGTTACTTTGTAAATTTGCTAGTTAAAAAATATATCTCTGAAAACTTTTGTAGATATTCCCTCAAGAGTGATTTACTATATATATCAAGAGTTAGTGTTTAAATGTATAGTGTTAATTACCTATATATTTGTGTTTTTATTTTTTCTGTACTTGCATCTTTTTAGGTCACTAATTATTGGAAGTGATGGCCTTTCTTCACCACTAGATGGAGCAGTGAGCTTTTTGAATGTTTGTATACTATTGTTAATTTATACTAGATGTCCACCTGCAATAGGTATAAGTCTCCTCCCCCTATGGGTATATAAGTGTGGTGTTAGGCCATGTTTTATGTCACATGATTAAGGTCTATTAGGACCGAAACGTCGTGCTGTGTTTTCTGATGTCCCAATAAAGTAACTCCATAAGCATTATTATTGTGGTGCTGTTCTTCCTTTTGGATTTTATCTAATGTTGGAGAGGCAGTTATGCAATTAAGAAAAAAGGAAAAATATGGTAGGAGCTGAAATTATGTTTTTAGAAAGAGGTTAAATGGGAATGAGTGGGGGTGCTGTATTAGGCTTCAGTGTAAGAACATTTTTTCTATGTGTATTTGTGTAGGTGTGTTAATATCAATCAGATGTCTGAAATATGTGTGATATATAAAAATATATTGAAGGAAAAGTCCTCAGAAGCACACGCACAAAATAAACTACCAACTCACACCTACACTAAAGACAATCACAGATGAGGAACTGTGCAAGAAACCCCTCTTTTTATATATACTGGGGTATTTGTTTGGTAACAGCATTCATTAGAACTACTGAACCATTTATAAACAAGTGTCTTCGTGAACCCAGAATCACTGACCCGCAGACAATGTGATATCGTTTGCCTAGATTACGAGTTTTGCGTTAAAGGCTGTGCGGTGCTAACGAGCAGTTTATGCTCACCGCTCACTTACAGACAGCGCTGGTATTACGGGTTTTTACAAACCCGGCGTTAACCGCAAAAAAGTGAGTGAAGAGCAAAATTTTGCTCCACATCTCACCTCAATACCAGTGCTGCTTACGTTAGTGGTGAGCTGGTAAAACGTGCTTGTGCACAATTTCCCCATAGGAATCAATGGGGGAAAGCCGGCTGAAAAAAGTCTGCAAAAAAGCAGCATAAAGCTCCTAACGCAGCCCCATTGATTCCTATGGGGAAATACATTTATGTCTACACCTAACACCCTAACATGAACCCCGACTCTAAACACCCCTAATCTTACACTTATTAACCCCTAATCTGCCGCCCCTGACATCGCTGACACCTACATTATATTATTAACCCCTAATCTGCCGCTCTGGACACCTCCGCCACCTACATTATACTTATGAATCCCTAATCTGCTGCCCCCAACATCGCCGACACCTACATTATATTTATTAACCCCTAATATGCCACCCTTAACGTCGCTGCAACCTAGCTACACTTATTAACCCCTAATCTGCCGCCCCCAACGTCGCCACCACTATAATAAACATATTAACCCCTAAACCTAAGTATAACCCTAACCCCCCCTAACTTGAATATAATTTAAATAAATCTAAATAAAATTACTATCATTAACTAAATAATTCCTTATTAAAACTAAATACCTATAAAATAAACCCTAAGCTAGCTGCAATATAACTAATAGTTACATTGTAGCTAGCTTAGGGTTTATTTTTATTTTACAGGCAACTTTGTACTTATTTTAACTAGGTAGAATCGTTATTAAATAGTTATTAACTATGTAATAACTACCTAGTTAAAATAAAGACAAATTTACCTGTAAAATAAAACCTAACCTAAGTTACAATTACACCTTAACACTACACTACAATTAAATTAATTACCTAAATTAAATACAATTAAATAAAATTATCTAAAGTAAAAAAAAACCCACTAAATTACAGAAAATAATAAACAAATTACAAGATTTTTAAACTAATTACACCTAATCTAATCCCCCAACAAAATAAACCCCCCCCCAAAAAAGCCCTACTCTACACTAAATTACAAATAGCCCTTAAAAGGGCCTTTTGCAGGGCATTGCCCCAAAGTAATCAGCTCTTTTACCTGAAAAAAAATTACAATTATCCCCCCCAACATTAAAACCCACCAACCACCCAATCCCCCCTTAAAAAAAATCTAACACTAACCCCTTGTAGATCACCTTACTGGGAGACATCTTCACCCAACTGGGCAGAAGTGGTCCTCCAGACGGGCAGAAGTCTTCATCCAACCGGGCAGAAGTGGTCCTCCAGACGGGCAGAAGTCTTCATCCAGACGGCATCTTCTATCTTCATCCATTTGGCGCGGAGCGGGTCCATCTTCAAGACATCTGACGCGGAGCATCCTCTTCTTTCCATGGCCGATGACTGAATGAAGGTTCCTTTAAATGACGTCATCCAAGATGGCGTCCCTTCAATTCCGATTGGCTGATAGAATTCTATCAGCCAATCGGAATTAAGGTAGAAAAAATCCTATTGGCTGATGCAATCAGCCAATAGGATTGAACTGGCATTCTATTGGCTGATTGGAACAGCCAATAGAATGCCAGATCAATCCTATTGGCTGATTGCATCAGCCAATAGGATTTTTTCTACCTTAATGTTGGGGGTGGGGAATTGTAATTTTTTTTCAGGTAAAAGAGCTTATTACTTTGGGGCAATGCCCCGCAAAAGGCCCTTTTAAGGGCTATTTGTAATTTAGTGTAGGGTAGGGCTTTTTTTATTTTGGGGGGCTTTTTTATTTTGTTAGGGGGATTAGATTAGGTGTAATTAGTTTAAAAATCTTGCAATTTGTTTATTATTTTCTGTAATTTAGTGGGGGGTTGTACTTTAGATAATTTTATTTAACTGTAATTAATTGTATTTAATTTAGGTAATTAATTTAATTGTAGTGTAGTGTTAGGTGTAATTGTAACTTAGGTTAGGTTTTATTTTACAGGTAAATTTGTCTTTATTTTAACTAGGTAGTTATTAAATAGTTAATAACTATTTAATAACTATTGTACCTAGTTAAAATAAATACAAAGTTGCCTGTAAAATAAAAATAAACCCTAAGATAGCTACAATGTAACTATTAGTTATATTGTAGCTAGCTTAGGGTTTATTTTATAGGTAAGTTTTTAGTTTTAAATAGGAATAATTTAGTTAATTGTAGTAATTTTATTTAGATTTATTTATATTATATTTAAGTTAGGGGGTGTTAGGGTTAGACTTAGGTTTAGGGGTTAATAACTTTATTATAGTGGCAGCGACGTTGGGGGCGGCAGATTAGGGGTTAATAAATGTAGGTAGGTGGCGGTGATGTTAGGACCGGCAGATTAGGGGTTAATAATATTTAACTAGCGTTTGCGATCCGGGAGTGCGGCGGTTTAGGGGTTAATATATTTATTATAGTGGCGGTGATGTCCGATTCGGCATATTAGGGGTTAAAATATTTATTTTAGTGTTTGCGATGTGGGAGGGCCTCAGTTTAGGGGTTAATAGGTAGTTTATGGGTGTTAGTGTACTTTTTAGCACTTTAGTTAAGAGTTTTATGCTACGGCGTTGTAGTGTAAAACTCTTAACTACTGACTTTAAAATGCGGTACCAGTTAGTACCTCTTAACGCTGCTTTTTAAGGCTAACGCACAACTCGTAATCTAGGCCACTGTTTTCTCACTGTATGATCTAATTACGAAAATGGTTCTCCTATAATCAAAATAATCACTTTTTATGTAGTTTCTTCTTTGTTGCAACTTGCCTAGGATCTAATCCAACGTGGTTTGTAAAAGAAGGAAACGCTGATGTCTAATTTTCACAATACAAAAGATTAGGTTATTTTGCCTAGTGTAAAGATTCTGGAAAACAAGGCAATATTCTGTTTTTTATAAGGAACTTAAAATGTCTGGAATCTGAACACCACGGGGACACCTCTCACAACTCCTGCAATGAACTGGAACAGATCCCTATGAGTTATAACTTTGTAAATAGTATTTGTACAGAAACTGTTTATTTTTAACAAGTGAGCATTATACATGTATCTATTATGTTATGTTAAATGTGTGCAACAGACATTATAGAAAAGTTGCTGTGCTTTAGAGGTTATTAGGAAAATGATGCAAAATGTATTCTATAACTTTTAATACGGACATATTGCTCAAAATATCAAACAAATCTTTTTAATTTGATTTCTAACTACTTTATTATTTTCCTTTATTTCTGTAACTGTTTTTCTAGAGCCACATTTGAAAAGTATGATTGCAACAACATTCACTAAATGTGCTATTTTTTTCTAGTAAAATAACAGTTTCTTTGACTTCTCTTGTATATTCTTTAAAAAGACGTTTAGCACCACCTTGTGAGCAGAATAAGAACTGCTTTTTATTGTATAGCTCTACATAGAAAGAAATATACATTCTATACACTACTACTTATTATCATTATTATTATTTCATAATGTCTACATGTATATTAAACAAGTAACATTGAATATCTGTCCATCTATCTATCTGTCTATCTATCTATCTATCTTATTTTTATTCATATATAACAAAGAAAAGTAACAGTCATGCTCATCTATAAACTATCGAAGATATGATGAAGGAAACAGTTATATAAATCATGCTTTAAAACGTACACACTGTTAAGATTTTATGAAATTAAGTGAAAAGATTAAAAAACACACACAGATCTGCTGAAGGATTTAAGATAGATACTATTTACTTTTATTACAGGTGCAACTTGTCAGCCGCTCTGGAATCAATCCGGGATGTAACCCAACTGCTAGCGTGAATTGAAAGCACACGCTAGCACACTGAGAAATATCCAGGACGTGACCCACTCAGGAAGCAGATTAGAAGATAACAAAAATGAATATTGTTCCAGAATGCAGGAAAGCCACAAAGGATAAAACGTCCCTTTAAGTAGTACAAAGAACAAAAAGGAAATGCTCTTACTTTGAAGCTTCTGAAAAAGGTCCTCTTTAGCAGGCTTGTAAAACAAAGGAAAAGTTCTCTTTTGCAGCTTGTAAAAGTATAATGTCCCTTTAAGCAGGTTTATAACAAACAGAAAGGCAAAGTTCTCTTTTGCAGCTTGTAAAAGTAAATGTCCCTTTTAAGCAGGTGTATAACAAACAGAAAGGCAAAGTTCTCTTTTGCAGCTTGTAAAAGTATAATGTCCCTTTAAGCAGGTTTATAACAAACAGAAAGGCAAAGTTCTCTTTTGCAGCTTGTAAAAGTAAATGTCCCTTTAAGCAGGTCTTGTTTAACAAAGAATAGGTTTAAAGGTAAAGGCCAAAGCAAGGTCAGGCAGGCAGAAGTCGACATCCAAATATCAGCAAAAGGTATAGGCAAAAGACAGGGTCAGGCAAGCAGAAGTCGGCATCCAAGTGTCAGCAAAAGGGTAATAGCTACAGGCAAGGTCAGGCAGGCAGAAGTCAATGTCCAAATATCAGCAAGTAGGGATTAGGCAAGAGGCTTGGTCAGGCAGGCAGAAGTCGGTACACAGAAGAATAAAACTGATATGGTACTCACAATCCAGGGAAACAAACAAACGGGCCCAGATTCAGATCTCCCGCCGAGATTTAAAGGGCAGGAGCGTAACCGTCATCAGAGGGGTGTGAGAGAAAGCGTCATGTTGCTAAGCAACATGACGTCAGAGACACAGAGGAGTTCCGGGAGCCGCGGCGACACGGCGATGAACGGAAGCGCTCATGACAGCACCCCCTCCTCAAGGGCCCCTCCGGGGGACAGGACCAGGTCTATCAGGATGAGTCTTGTGGAAGGTCTTGACCAATATTGGAGCATTTACTTGATGAGCAGGTTCCCAAGAACGTTCCGTGACTGGATAACCCTTCCAATGAATGAGATAATACAATTTCTTGCCCCGCAATTTGGAATCTAGAATATGGCTGATCTCAAACTCAGGATGTCCATGCACCAATAACGGTGGAGGTTTAGAAAAAGGCTTAGAATACCTGTTAATCATCACAGGTTTTAAAAGAGAAACATGGAATACCGGATGGACTTTGAGAGACTTGGGTAAAGCTACCCGATAAGCAGTGGAACATACCTGACCCAGTATTCGGAAAGGACCCACATATCGTGGTCCCAATTTGTTAGAAGGTTGTTTCAGGCGAAGAAATCGAGAGGAAATCCAAACTTTATCACCAGGGCGATATTTGGGAGCCTTTTTCCGTCGAAGATCCGAAAAGAACTTGTAACGTCTAGAAGTTACAGAAAGAATACGATGTATCTTCTGCCAATGTCGAGTTAATCTTCGGGCTGTAAGATCAGAAGCAGGATTCACTGTGGAGGAAGTATGCAAAGGGAACGTCCTAGGCTGATATCCGTAAGCTGCATGAAAAGGAGAAGTCTGAAGGGAGGAATTGTACCGGGCATTATGGGCCAATTCAGCCAAAGGAAGGTAAGAAGTCCAGTTAGAATGATAATGATCCACATAATGTCTAAGATATGTTTCAAGACACTGGTTTACTCTTTCAGTCTGACCATTCGATTGTGGGTGGTGAGAAGTAGAGAGAGATATAGTAGTACCAAAATGTTTACAAAGTGACCTCCAAAATCGAGAAACGAATTGTACCCCTCTATCTGAAACAATATCAAGAGGAAATCCATGGATTCTTACAATATGTAGAATAAAAAGTTCAGAGAGTCTTTTGGCAGATGGTAATCCTGGCAAGGGTACAAAATGAGCCGTCTTAGTGAACCTGTCGACCACCACCCAGATAGTATTGTTCCCAGTGGACAAGGGAAGATCGGTAATAAAGTCCATGGATACATGAGTCCAAGGCTGGTGAGGTATAGGCAATGGTTGGAGTAATCCTGAAGGAAGTTGGCGTGGAGTTTTGTTCATGGCACATTGTGTGCATACTGAGACGTAATCCTTCACATCTTGAGAGAGTGTAGGCCACCAGACATGTTGTTTGAGGTTTCGAGTGGTAATACTGATGCCAGGATGTCCAGAAAGGGGACTATCATGAGCCCAAAATAAAATCTTGGAACGAAGGCGTTCAGGAACAAAGAGTAAACCATTGGGAGGTTTACAGGACAAAGGAAGACGCTCTTGAGCGGACTGTAATTCTTGTAACCAAGAAGTTGTTAACTGGGCAATGACTTCATGAGGTTGGAGAATGGTACCAGACTCAGGAACTGGGGTATCTTGAAATTGTCTGGAAAGTGCGTCTGCTTTAATATTTTTTGAACCAGGTATGTAAGACAAATTATAGTGAAACCGAGAGAAGAATAAGGACCAGCGTGCTTGCCTGGAATTTAGTCGTTTGGCTGTTTGGAGATACAGAAGGTTCTTATGATCAGTAAGTATAGTAAATGGCAAAGAAGTACCTTCCAGCCAATGTCTCCATTCATCCAATGCCATCTTGATGGCAAGCAACTCTTTATTCCCTACGTCATAGTTAAATTCGGAAGGAGTGAATTTTTTAGAGAAAAAAGCAACAGGATGAATCCTTCCAGTCTCTGGTATTCGTTGAGACAGAACCGCTCCAGCAGCAACAGAGGAAGCATCCACCTCCAGAATAAATTGAAACTCAGGATTTGGATGACGAAGGATAGGAGCTGAGGAAAAAGCTTCTTTGAGAGATTCAAAAGCTTCTATAGCCTCAGACGGCCATACTTTACAGTTTTGTCCTTTTCTTGTGAGAGAAGTAAGAGGAGAAGTAATAGTAGCAAAATTCTTGATGAACTTTCTGTAATAATTGGCGAAGCCTAGGAAACGTTGTAAAGCCTTCAAAGAATCAGGTCTAGGCCAATCCAAAATGGCAGAAAGTTTAGTAGGGTCCATTTCGAATCCAGATGCCGATATTACATAACCCAGAAAGGGTATGATTTTTTGATGGAAAGAACATTTCTCCAGTTTAGCAAACAGATGGAATTCTCTTAGACGTTGAAGTACTTTCTTGACGTGGTGCACATGATCTTGGTGGTTCTGAGAAAAAATTAAGATGTCGTCCAGGTATATGATAACAAAAATATTCAAAAAATCACGAAAGATCTCATTTACAAAATGCTGGAAAACCGCCGGAGCATTGCATAGCCCAAAGGGCATGACCAAATATTCATAATGCCCAAATCGAGTGTTAAAGGCAGTCTTCCACTCATCTCCTTTGCGTATACGGATCAAGTTGTATGCACCACGTAGGTCGAGTTTGGTGAAAATGGTGGCTCCCTGAAGATAAGTAAAAAGTTCAGGAATAAGGGGCAGAGGATAACTGTTCTTGATGGTAATCTGATTCAATCCACGATAATCAATACAGGGTCTTAATCCGCCATCCTTTTTTCCCACAAAAAAGAAACCAGCCCCTACAGGGGAAGAGGAGGGTCGAATAAATCCTCTAGCCAGATTGTCTTTTATATATTCTTCCAGAGCCATGTTTTCTGGTTTAGAAAGTGGATATGTTTTGCCTCGAGGATAGGCAGCCCCAGGAAGGAGGTCAATGGGACAATCAAAAGGGCGATGAGGAGGAAGACGTTCCGCTTCTTTTTTGGAGAAGACATCCACAAAGTCATGGTAATGCATAGGTAAGGATTCCGGAGTTTCAACTGTGAGAGCAATAGTGAGTGGTAACTTAGTAATCTCTTGAAGACATTTAGTCTGGCATGTAGATCCCCAGGAAGTGAGTTCACCGAAAGTCCAAGAAAAAATGGGATTGTGAATCTGGAGCCAGGGTAATCCCAAGATAATGGGAAATTGCGGAGTGGGAATGACATCGAAACAAATTGTCTCAGAATGAAGTATTCCTACGGTGAGGATTAAGGGTTGAGTAGAAAACTGAATGTATCCAGAACCCAAAGGATCTCCACTGACCGTAGAGACTGAAATGGAATACTCCTTCTTTAGTAAGGGTATAGAATGAGTAGAAACAAATGTAGAGTCAATGAACACACCTCCAGCACCAGAATCAATTAGGGCTTGGGTATAGATCTTCTTTTGTCCAATTAGAAGAGTTACTGGAACAAAGAGTTTCTTGTATAGGGAATGACCACTATTTTGGCTTAACTCAGTTCCCTGGACTAGAGTTAAGCCCTGGCTTTTACTGGCCTAGTAGGACAATCCCTTAATAAATGTCCTTTAAGGCCACAGTACAGACATAAGCCAAGAGTCCGTCTTCTTAAGCGTTCAGTCTCAGTTAATTTTATACTTCCTACTTCCATGGGTTCAGCCTGATCAGTAGTAGGAGAGGCTGGAGTGACTGGACTAGAAAAACGAGGAGCTAAACGAAAAGGAGTTCGAGTGGCAGTCCTCTGTGTTCTATCCTTTTCTTGTTGGCGTTCACGAAACCTGGCGTCGAGACAGATACAGAGATTTATTAAGGCTTCTAAGGACTCTGGAAGTTCACGATACACCAATTCATCCTTGAGACGCTCAGAAAGTCCTTTACGGAAAGCGGCTCTGAGTGCTCCCTGATTCCAAGTGGTTTCAGAGGCAAGGGTGCGGAACTCAATTGCATATTGAGAGACTGGTTGATTTCCTTGACGTAAATCCAGGAGAGTTGCTTCAGCAGCGGATGACCTTCCAGGTTTATCGAATACGTTTGAGAATGTAGATAGAAATGTATCAACATCCAACAGTATAGGATCATTCTTTTCTAGCAAAGGTGACACCCAAGCCAAGGCTTTTCCTTTCATTAAGGAAATAAGAAACGTGATTCTAGAAGAGGCAGTAGCAAAGAGAGTAGGGCTATTTCGGAAATGAAGACGGCATTGATTCAAAAAGCCTCTACATTCTTCAGGATTCCCATCATATTTATCCGGAAGAGGAATCCTGGGACTTAGTTGTACCTGAGACTGATTGTTAGGAATCGGAGGAGGTAATGCCTCAATCGGATTTGGATTGGGATTAGGATTGGGAGGTGCGGTAGCAACCAAATTTTGTAATAGAGCAGTAATTTGATCAAGTTTAGTGTCCAGAGACTGCAAGTGAGTGGCATGAGAACCCAAGAGCTGTCCCTGGTGAGCCACGGCCATAGATAATTCAGTGGGGTCCATTTTTATGGCCCGTTTGTAATGTCAGCCGCTCTGGAATCAATCCGGGATGTAACCCAACTGCTAGCGTGAATTGAAAGCACACGCTAGCACACTGAGAAATATCCAGGACGTGACCCACTCAGGAAGCAGATTAGAAGATAACAAAAATGAATATTGTTCCAGAATGCAGGAAAGCCACAAAGGATAAAACGTCCCTTTAAGTAGTACAAAGAACAAAAAGGAAATGCTCTTACTTTGAAGCTTCTGAAAAAGGTCCTCTTTAGCAGGCTTGTAAAACAAAGGAAAAGTTCTCTTTTGCAGCTTGTAAAAGTATAATGTCCCTTTAAGCAGGTTTATAACAAACAGAAAGGCAAAGTTCTCTTTTGCAGCTTGTAAAAGTAAATGTCCCTTTTAAGCAGGTGTATAACAAACAGAAAGGCAAAGTTCTCTTTTGCAGCTTGTAAAAGTATAATGTCCCTTTAAGCAGGTTTATAACAAACAGAAAGGCAAAGTTCTCTTTTGCAGCTTGTAAAAGTAAATGTCCCTTTAAGCAGGTCTTGTTTAACAAAGAATAGGTTTAAAGGTAAAGGCCAAAGCAAGGTCAGGCAGGCAGAAGTCGACATCCAAATATCAGCAAAAGGTATAGGCAAAAGACAGGGTCAGGCAAGCAGAAGTCGGCATCCAAGTGTCAGCAAAAGGGTAATAGCTACAGGCAAGGTCAGGCAGGCAGAAGTCAATGTCCAAATATCAGCAAGTAGGGATTAGGCAAGAGGCTTGGTCAGGCAGGCAGAAGTCGGTACACAGAAGAATAAAACTGATATGGTACTCACAATCCAGGGAAACAAACAAACGGGCCCAGATTCAGATCTCCCGCCGAGATTTAAAGGGCAGGAGCGTAACCGTCATCAGAGGGGTGTGAGAGAAAGCGTCATGTTGCTAAGCAACATGACGTCAGAGACACAGAGGAGTTCCGGGAGCCGCGGCGACACGGCGATGAACGGAAGCGCTCATGACACAACTTATTTGAAATAATGGAAGAAGCAAGATTAAGCTTTGAGAAATGGAAATTCATGTTAAAGTGCAGAAATTAAAAGAGAATGCACCCAAATTAAGGGCTAGATTACAAGTGAAGCGCTAAGTTAACGTGCACCCGTGAAGAGGCAAATTTGTCAGTTTACGGGAGCATGTTAATAACTAGCCATTACAAGTGGCTGGTTAATGCTACCGCAAGCTCACAGTAGCACTTTGAGCTGGTTAATTTAAAAAATGTCCCCCAATTGCCCCCCAAATAAAGTGTACAGTTCCTTTCTGAAAATAAAAAAATAGTAGCATCTTTATTTTTAAAAACTAAATAACTGCACAAAGCAGTAATGAGGGGTAAAAGTGAGGGGATGTGGGGTGTTAGAAAAAAAAGGGCACTAAAAAGTGCCTTTACATTGCGGTTTATTTACACATATAAACACGTACATATATATGTATATATTCATATACATATAGGCTGACCATATTGCCGCTTTAATAAGGGACACATATGATAAATACATATGTCAGGGTTCTTATACAAAACATTTCTTTAAACAGCTCTGAAAACATCCCTGACATATGTATTTTTCATATGTGTCCCTTTTTAAAGCGGCAATATGGTCACCCTATATACATATATATTTTAAATTTGCTGCCCAACACTATGCGACTTACCCCCTGTGCTGCACTAGGTTCTCTGCCGTGTCTCATGTCCCCTTGGAGCCTATGGAAGCGCACTCTCATGAGCGCAAAGCTTCCAGGCAATTCGAACACGAGGTCGCATTCACATTGCACTTAATTTGTAATTCCACTGAGTGGAGCGTAAATATCAAGCTTGCGAAAGCACAGTTTTGTACTCCACTCATAATCTAGCCCTAAATGATTTGTGATGTTTGCAATTCCATCTGTCCACCTTATGAGCAGTGCTTGGACCAAAATGGTCATCAGTTCAAACAACTGCGATAACTCAAAAGATTCTACACTTGCCTTCTTTAACTTGCATTATAAAACCTAGATATATCTTAATAAATAATGTATTTATAATAATTTATAATCATTCAAAGTGTGTATACATTTTTATATATATACTGTATATATATATATATATATATATATATACAGTATATATATATGTGTGTGTATATATATATATATATATATATATATATATATAGTATATATATATAAAACAATACAGTCAAAAATAGATAATTGTCCCTTTGATGTAAACCCTAAATACAGTTCACCTTAATTGCAACCTTCACCACTGCACACATTTCTGTCTTGTCTTGGCTTCTAGTGGCGTTGCTAAGGGGGGCCAGTAGCCCCACCTGGATCATTTCTGGCCCATCCTTGTGAATTCCCCATTTAGCTGTTCATATACTTAAGTACTCCTTTATCAAACAACAGCTGATTAAGTGTGAATCTGATGTTCCAAAATGGACACTTTAACCTTCGATTAGGAGGAAACTAGTGCAGACTTTCTGTGCAGTGAAATTACTCTCACTTCCCCCTGGCACTGTTTAGTGAAGGGTTTATGTAGCCCTCCCCCTTTCAGGACAGTGAAGGTATCTCCTTCCTAACTCCAGTACTCTAGAACAGCGGTTCCCAACCTGTAGTACGCATACCCCTGGGGGTACTTGGCGGACCGGTTAAGGGTACGAGAAAATATTGTTGGTAATGGCGGAAGATGCAGGGGGAGGGTCAGAGGGCACTTTCAATGGGTCATCAACTAATTACCATTGGAAGGAGCGCTCAGCCGAAAAGTGACAAGTGAAGTCCTGGCCTGGCATATAGGCAGATGGGAGCCCCTGCACCTGAAATATGTGGACCGGGTGTGGATGACTCCAGTCCACATATTAATGATCCCCCTGTGTCACCAGACAGCTTAGCCTCCTACTCCACCTACCCTTGTGCCGTGCACAAACTTTTGACTGCGAGTGCGCAGTTACAAGCGGCACAAAAGCAGCATAGCTGTGTGGACATGTGTGGTAGAGCTGTGGAGGTAGCAAGTCACACAGGCGAGGCGGGTCTGCATCCCCAAATAAGTTATAGTCAGTGCCGGTAAGTAAAGTAATGCTGTTAGTGCTTGCTTGATTCAGATTGCTTCACTTTTTTTTATTTTTATGATCATTACACTTTGACTCCCCCCCAGGGCCATGTTTAGGGGCAATCAGGCAGCTGCCAGAACGCTAACCACACAACAGGTCTCCTCTTGAGAATGAGATATGAGCTTTAATCCTGTTGATACATGGACAATCATATGCCATTCAGAGCTTCCTTTATTTTGAGGGATGGCTTGGGGTAATGAAGAGAGGGGGTACTCATAAATGAAAAGCCTAATCAAGGAGTACGGGAGAGAAAAAAGGTTGGGAACTGCTGCTCTAGAAGATTTAGCTAGAGTCTAAAAACTGCATAAACCAGACATTATCTAGTATGTCATGCTTAATAAATATATTTATTGCACTGAATTGCATTTTTTGCTACACAGAATGTGTCCCCTCCAACTCTACTGTTTATTTCTGTTGCAGTTGGGAAAAGCGAGGAGTAGAAGATGTTGGGAGACTAGGCAGGCTTGAGCATTTGATAAAGTAGCTGAGCAGCAGATGAAAACTCAGATAACTGTTGCTTCTTTACTGAATCATTCACAGAAAATCTCAGGCTTTGTTTTAGTTGCAAAAAATGCATTTCAGGAGGTTTTATTTATAGTTAGCGGGAGGTTATAATAACTCAATGTTTTACATACAGTGTAAAACTCATAATCTTGTTTACACGAATATACTCATCAATATAATCCCTTCATGTATAATCCTGACAATTGATGTCAGACTAACTGGTCTATAGCTTCTTGGATCACCCCTGCTTCCCTTTTAAGAAAAATTATGAATAGAGGTTTAGCTATAACAGTACTAAGTTCCTATAAAACCATTAGGTGTATTCCATCTGGGCCTGAAGTTTTATTTACCTTAATATTATCCAGTTTTATCCTGATATCCTCTAGAGATAACACAGTTAATGGTATGGGTTTGAATGTTCTAGTTTGTTGCAAAGTATCTTCGATTAGTTCCTCTCATGTATACTGAAGAAAATAGCTGATTTAGTACCTCAGCCTTATACTTGTCACTGTTTATTATGTTACCTTTCACACATTGTAATGTACCTATATTGTCCTTCTAAGATGTTTTGCCATTTATGTATATATAAAAAACATTTAGGGTTTGACTAAGAATCCTTTGCAATTAATCTTTCATTTGGTTGCTTTTTTGCATGCTTTGTTACATTTCTTATATATTTGGTATGTTAAGTCTGTACTATTTTCTTTGAATAATTGAAATGCCTTATGTTTTTTTCCTAATTTCTCTTAACACATTTGTATTTAGCCACATTGGCTTGGATTCATTTATTTTACTTTTATCACAGTGGATGTGTTGATATTTATATTTATTTATCAAAGTTTTAAATGTTATCTATGCATCCTTTGTATTTTTATTAGAGAATACTTTGTCCCAATTTATGTTATTTAATGATTTCGTAAATCATTGAATTTTGCTTTCTTAAAATGAAAAGTCTTAGTTGGACCGTTATAATATTGCTTATGTAAAGTGATTACAAATGTGACCATGTTGTGATCACCGTTAGCCAACATGTTATCATCATTTTGATAGCACTTAATATAATATAGATGTATTCCTAGTTGGCTCCTCTATTAATTGTGACATGAAGTTATTCCTAGTAAGCTCCTTTATTAATTGTGACATGAAGTTATCCCTGAGAACATTTAAAAAATCCCTTTGCTGTATTACTAGTTTCATTGGCCCAGTTTATGTCAGGGCAGTTAAAATCTCCTATAGTTACAGCACTGGTATTATTAGCAGCTTTTCCTATTTGCATTAGTAGTTTCATCCATGTAACTAATGTTGGGGGGCTTGTAGACTCCAACTCCTGCTGATTCCTTCATTAGTGCCAATATTCACTGCAGGATCAGACCCTGTGCCTAACACAAGCCCCTGGAAGACAGCAAACTGTTCAATTTAAGGGATCTGGATGACAAATTACTCTATCAACCTTCCTAATAATAGAGTCTCCTACAACCAACATCTGCCTCAGCCCCAGACTTGTATGCACCTCTTCCATGACTGAAGGACTATTCACTATAGTATGTGCCTCTTCCATGACTGAAGGACTGTTCACTATAGTATGTGCCTCTTCCATGACTGAAGGACTGTTCACTATAGTATGTGCATCTTCTATGACTGAAGGACTGTTCACTATACTAGGCAGAACAGCCCTCTCTGTCATTGCCACCCCTGAACTGATATCCCCAACATCTTCACTTAATCTGGCAAATATGTTGGGGTGTACCAGCTCAAACCTGGCCTGTCTCTTCTGCTTACTTTTATTACCCCTTCTAACTGTGACCCAGTTACTTCTCAGAGTCTCCCTATCTGAATCCTCTCCATTCCCACTGCTAGAACCATGGACAACCTGCTCAGTCATATCCATTTCCATTTCAAGTGTCTGAATATCATGGAGTGTTGCAAATCGTTCCTCCAGAACTCTATTATGAGCTTCAAAAGAGACAATATGCTCACACTTGTCACAAAGTAATGATCCATGAAGTGGCTGCTCCAGTGATGCAAACATATGGCAAGCTGTACACTGAATGAGAGTCTCACACATTCTTATTTAAAATGTTTAACTTAAAATATAAAAGATTTATAATCACCCTTGATTACTCCAATCCCTTATTTGTTCTAACTCCCTTAGTTCTCTAACTGTATACTTAAACGGAGAAACTTACTTGAACAGGGAAACTAAATGTACCAAGACTCTCAGAGAAAGGCTCACATATTTAATGAGATAAATTTATAGTGAGTTAATGAGTAACTATATATAGTAACTATATATACAACATATATTATTTTAAAAGACCTGTTTTTGAGAAAATGGACACCAAAATATTTATTACAACCGTTTAGAAATATTTTTTTTCCTAATCTAAGCAAGTTATACAGGGAGTGCAGAATTATTAGGCAAATGAGTATTTTGACCACATCATCCTCTTTATGCATGTTGTCTTACTCCAAGCTGTATAGGCTCGAAAGCCTACTACCAATTAAGCATATTAGGTGATGTGCATCTCTGTAATGAGAAGGGGTGTGGTCTAATGACATCAACACCCTATATCAGGTGTGCATAATTATTAGGCAACTTCCTTTCCTTTAGCAAAATGGGTCAAAAAAAGGACTTGACAGGCTCAGAAAAGTCAAAAATAGTGAGATATCTTGCAGAGGGATGCAGCACTCTTAAAATTGCAAAGCTTCTGAAGCGTGATCATCGAACAATCAAGCGTTTCATTCAAAATAGTCAACAGGGTCGCAAGAAGCGTGTGGAAAAACCAAGGCGCAAAATAACTGCCCATGAACTGAGAAAAGTCAAGCGTGCAGCTGCCAAGATGCCACTTGCCACCAGTTTGGCCATATTTCAGAGCTGCAACATCACTGGAGTGCCCAAAAGCACAAGATGTGCAATACTCAGAGACATGGCCAAGGTAAGAAAGGCTGAAAGACGACCACCACTGAACAAGACACACAAGCTGAAACGTCAAGACTGGGCCAAGAAATATCTCAAGACTGATTTTTCTAAGGTTTTATGGACTGATGAAATGAGAGTGAGTCTTGATGGGTCAGATGGATGGGCCCGTGGCTGGATTGGTAAAGGGCAGAGAGCTCCAGTCCGACTCAGACTCCAGCAAGGTGGAGGTGGAGTACTGGTTTGGGCTGGTATCATCAAAGATGAGCTTGTGGGGCCTTTTCGGGTTGAGGATGGAGTCAAGCTCAACTCCCAGTCCTACTGCCAGTTTCTGGAAGACACCTTCTTCAAGCAGTGGTACAGAAAGAAGTCTGCATCCTTCAAGAAAAACATGATTTTCATGCAGGACAATGCTCCATCACACTCGTCCAAGTACTCCACAGCGTGGCTGGCAAGAAAGGGTATAAAAGAAGAAAATCTAATGACATGGCCTCCTTGTTCACCTGATCTGAACCCCATTGAGAACCTTTGGTCCATCATCAAATGTGAGATTTACAAGGAGGGAAAACAGTACACCTCTCTGAACAGTGTCTGGGAGGCTGTGGTTGCTGCTGCACGCAATGTTGATGGTGAACAGATCAAAACACTGACAGAATCCATGGATGGCAGGCTTTTGAGTGTCCTTGCAAAGAAAGGTGGCTATATTGGTCACTGATTTGTTTTTGTTTTGTTTTTTAATGTCAGAAATGTATATTTGTGAATGTTGAGATGTTATATTGGTTTCACTGGTAAAAATAAATAATTGAAATGGGTATATATTTGTTTTTTGTTAAGTTGCCTAATAATTATGCACAGTAATAGTCACCTGCACACACAGATATCCCCCTAAAATAGCTATAACTAAAAACAAACTAAAAACTACTTCCAAAACTATTCAGCTTTGATATTATTGAGTTTTTTTGGGTTCATTGAGAACATGGTTGTTGTTCAATAATAAAAATGAATCCTCAAAAATACAACTTGCCTAATAATTCTGCACTCCCTGTATATAAGTTAGCACAGTCACAATATTAATGCACCACTTGTAATCTGGCCCTAATTATACAGTGGAAAAACTCGGAACTACTCTTTGCTCTAAACCGACATATAAAAAAATCATTACTGAATTATAGAAGTTTTCACCTATCTTCATAAAAGAGAGGGGTTACCAAATTTCAGTTTATGAGAGTAATAGGAATCGATTCAGAAACACAAAAAAAGCTAATTGTTGGGAATACAAATAAATATTTAGAAAAAAGAAAAAGATGTCCATTTTTAATTTGGATGATTAATTAAATGCTTTTGGTGCACACAATAATTTAAAATGTTGTGAGAATATTTTGAGTCAGAAATTATTGTTGATATAGTAGTGGTTATACTTAGAATGTTGCTGGTGATAGCATCATGATAACATTATAATTTTTCAGTAGCATGATGAAAGTGAATATGTTGTTTATAGTCTAATAATCTTTCTTGTAGTGGCATTACTTCTAGGGTTTATTTGCTATAATATCAAACCAGCATTATTCATATGACTAAAATATGGAGCAGAGTATAGATATATATATATATATATATATATATATATATATAGTATTTTGAAGGTAAAATATAAGTGAATTATTGGTAAATAGTGATTTGCAACACAAATGTAAGATTATCATGTTACATGCATATGGATCACTATACACATGACTTACTTAGAAATATGATTAAGTGTGTATACCAGCCTTTACTGTATAATAAGTACATTTCAATAATGTCAACCTGATAGAGTTTTGGGACCAAAATAATGTCTCTTTAAGGCCCTTGGTTGCAGTAAAGAGTCATTTTAATGATGCAGAGACATTTTAGACAATTGGTTGCTTCCAACTTTATGGCAACAGTGGGAAAAGATCTATCCTGGTGAGCAAAGCAAGGTGCATGAAGACATGGTTTGACGGGGTTGGTGTGGTTGACCTTAACCCTACTGAATACTTTTGGGATATATTGGAATGCTAATTGCAAGCCAAATTTTCTCACCCAATATCAGTGCCTGATCTCAGCTCTTTTGGCTGAATGGGCAGAAATTCCCACAGACACAGTTCTTGAAAAGTGTGTGGAAAGCCTTCCCAGAAGAGTTGCGACTGTAAATGTAGCAAAGGGGGGGAAGCTCCATACCACTGCCCGTGGTTTTTGAATGGATGGTTCAACATATAGGTGTTATAGTCAGATGTCCATATACCTTTTGGCCAAAGAGTGTAATTACATTATATACATATATATATATATATATATATATATATATATATATATATATATATATATATATATATATATATATATATATATATATATATAAAGGAAAGATTTGGATTTTGGAATAGTTTGGCTTTGGAATATTTGTGTAAACTTAGGCAGTATGTATGTCTTACTATAGCCTATACATGCAACCTAAAGGTAGTTTTTAATAATTTTATTTAAAAAAAATATATGAATAAAAAAGTTTGGATTTTGGAATAATCCTGGATTTTGGAATTTCCCGGATTTGGGGATTTGTACCTGTATGTGTATATCAGTGATGTGCAGTCTCTAGAGGCAGGTGAGGCAGGGCTTCACCTCTCATATGGGCAAATATATATATTTTTATTGGCTTTAAAAAAAAAAAGTAAAAATATTGCACATTTTTTTCCAGCATTTTTTTTTTCACAGCTACATGTTGTGCAATGGAGAGGCACAAGCAGGTCTGCCCTCCATTACACAACATGCTGTGCCACCTACTGGATGAAAGTGGTTAAGATCATTGCATTTCCCATAAGTGCTTATTTGAGGCAGGCCTATTTGGGCTGACCCAATCCAGTAAGAGGCATCAGTCATGGGAATTTAGGGTTGGGGCTGGATGTTAAATCATATAAAACAAAACAAAAGCGGAAACAAAATACTTTAATTTATTTTCTTGCTGCCCTGTGCAGCTGCCAGCTTTTCCAAGGAAAAAGAGAGTTCAGTACGTGCCCTCCAAGTGCAGTGGAATGTTCCACTGTCACTTCCTTACAGAGCAGGAACAGATGCAGAGAGAGCAGTGTTTTAGACACATTTTATTAAAGTAAGTTCTGCAACCTTAGATTTTGCTGAAAAGGATTCTGTTAGTGAAAATGATAATTTAATGAATGTGGTTTAGTGTTTTTGTTTTTTTACTCTTTTACAGCAGTTTAAGGATCATTTTTGTATTTTGTTTACTCAAACTTTACACCCACTACCTTAGCAGCTTCTAATCACTCTCTTACTGACTTATGAACTCTCTGTAGCTCTGCAACTGTGTTTTCTCACATCTTCCTATTATGCTGTTTGTATGGATGAGTTGTTATTTGACAAGAGTAAGCTAGACCAACAGCATGGTAATGTAAAATGAAATCAAGCAGTTTAGAATGAGTCATAGCAAATATTCTCCATGGCTCCTGTAGCTATAGTATTTCATTTAAACCAGGGATTCCTTAGGTGTATGTTGGACAACCCTGATGTAGACAACAAATAATAATTTATTAATGCTCCCATTCATATGTGCTGTTCTGTTTCAGATATTTAAAATAGATTGTAGACTATTAGCATTTGATAGTCACTTAAAATAAATTACTTTAACATTCAGTGGTGCCTCCCCCATTTCAGTGTTCCCTCTCTCCCCACTTATGTGCCTCTCTCCTCCCTCTGTCTCCCTCTCTCCCCACTTATGTGTCTCATTCCCCTCTGTCTCCCTCACTCCCCTCTGTCTCTCTCTGTCTCCCTCACTCCCCTCTGTCTCCCTCACTCCCCTCTGTCTCCCTCACTCCCCTCTGTCTCACTCCCCTCTGTGTCTCTCTCACTCCCCTCTGTGTCTCTCTCACTCCCCTCTGTGTCTCTCTCACTCCCCTCTGTGTCTCTCTCTCTCCCCTCTGTGTGTCTCTCTCTCCCCTCTGTGTGTCTCTCTCTCTCCCCTCTGTCTCTCTCTCTCTCCCAGCTGTCTCTCTCTCTGTCTCTCCCCTCTGTCTGTCTCTCTCCCCTCTGTCTTTCTGTCTCTCCCTCTGTCTTTCTGTCTCTCCCCTCTGTCTCTCTCTCTCTCTCCCCCCCCTCTGTCTCTCTCTCTCTCCCCTCTGTGTGTGTCTCTATCCATCTCTCTTTCTCTATCCGCCTGTCTCTCTCTCTATCCATCTCTCTCTATCCATCTCTCTCCCTGTCTCTCCCCTCTGTCTCTCTCCGTATGTGTCGTTCTCCCCCATGGTCTCTTTTCTATCCCTGTCTCTCTTTCTCCCCCTCTGACTCTCTCATCCCTTATGTGTCTCTCTAACCCTCTGTGTGATTGTGTGTCTCTCTCTTTCTCTCTAACCCTCTGTGTCTCTCTCTCCCTCTTCCCCTGTCTCTCTCTCCCCCGTCTCTCTCTCCCTCTCCCCCCATCTCTCTCTCTCCCTCTCCCCCCGTCTCTCTCTCCCTCTCCCCCCGAGTGCTTTTCTGTGTTTCGGTCTACCTTTTATTTATTTAATTAATTAATTGGTGGTGCCATCTGAGGATGTGGCTTTTATTGAAAGGGGTGGGGTCAAGTTCACCAGCTGCCACTGGATCAAGACATTTTTATATTTACTGAATAATGAAGGAATCTATAAGCATAATTTTCAGCATTAAAGTAAAATGTATGTTTTAAACATATTTTAATGGGCCTGGATTTCTAGATCTCATAATCAGAGCAAGCATTTTGTTATCTGGCAAGAGTTTCTGTTACAATCATTTAGACTAAAATCAGATGTTTACTAAGTTGACCAGTTTTCCAAGACACCATTTAAAGGGACATGAAACCCATATGTTTTCTTTCATGATTTAAAAAGAGCATGCAATTTTAAATATCTTTCCAATTTACATCTAATATCTAATTTTCTTCATTCTTTTGATATCCTTTGTTGAAAATCATATCTAAATATGCTCAGTAGCTCATACCTCATGCGATTGGCTCACCCATGTGCATTGCTATTTCTTCAACAAAGGATATCTAAAGAATGAAGGCGTATCCTAGCTGATTCCTGTTATAAAAAAAAAAATATGGTAAAAATGATTGAATTAGTATTGCTGCGTGAAAAAAACAGCATTCAAAATTCTATTTTCATTTTTAAGTCTAAAAACCATCAGTATTGCTGCCTCTTGCCTGCTATTGCCCTGTTTTTATATGGTGCTTATATCCCCTGCATCATCTATTGATTTCTGTGTGAACTATTGTCATTTAGGCTCAAAGGATATTTTTAAAAGAACATGGAAGTCATAATACAACTTTTATAATTCTTACAGAACATATACTTTTAAAATAACTTTTCAAATTACTTCTTTATCTTTACTTTGTTTTCTTGTTATCCTTTGTTAAACCTCAGGGCCTGATGATCTACAGATCTCCACTTTGGGGACATTATCTAAAAAAGTCTCGTCACTACTGTCAGGTTTCTCAAACTCTTACAAAGACAAATTTTAACTCGAGAACTACTTATCCAGCTATGCAGGGTTCTGGTTGTGAAGGAGCTACAGGTACATTAAAATATATAGGTAGAAAACCCTTTATCCAAACTGCTGCGAAAAAGGTTTGGATTTTGAAATTGTTTGGATTTTGGAATAGAGGGAATAGAACGAAATGTAAACAACATCTTATGTATTTTAGGCAATATTTACATGTCATTATACAGCTTATACATGCAACCTTAAGGTAGAATGATGTCATGTTTAATACTTTTGTATACATAGTAACATAGTAACATAGTAGATGAGGTTAAAAAAGACAGAGGTCCATTGAGTCCAACCTATACAAATCTTAATATACTTACAATAAAAGCTCCAGTTGAAATTAAGTTAAGCTCATTAACCCCTTAGTGACTAGATCATTTTTCAATTTTCTTACCATTAAGGACCAGGGCTATTTTTACATTTCTGCAGTGTTTGTGTTTAGCTGTAATTTTTCTCTTACTCATTTACTGTACCTACACATATTATATACTGTTTTTCTCGCCATTAAATGGACTTTCTAAAGATACCGTTATTTTCATCATATCATATAATCCTATATTATAAAAGGCCAAGGCCAAGTGTGTTTGTCTGAAGCCGCCATGCGCAGTAGAGACAAACACACTTGGCCTTAGATCCTCTCACGCGCACCTCCGAGCTGAGAAAACACCGCGCAGCGCACAGCTGACAGCTGACACATTATACCTCGCACGCGCCCCCTCGCACCCACACACCCACAAACTTGGTCGCACGCGCACGCGCACCCTCGCACCCACACACTTAGCCATTAACACTTAGCCTATTATACCCACCCTCGCACCCACACACTTAGCCATTAACACTTAGCCTATTATACCCACCCTCGCACCCACACACTTAGCCATTAACATTTACTTGCCCGCACGCGCACACGCACCCTCGCACCCACACACTTACCTCAAACTTGGCCGCACGCGCACCCTCGCACCCACACACTTAGCACGCACGCGCACCCTCGCACCCACACACTTACCTCAAACTTTGCCGCATGAGCTCGTGCACGCAAACATAGCCTCAGCGCGAGCTGAATCCACACCGGCGCGAGTAGTCGCGTGACTAGCAGTTGAAAGCATCGCGAGGATTCACAAAACTTAATAAAAATGCGCAACGCAGTGAATTGAAAGCTTCGGAATTATCTATGTGCTACACAGCACATACAAAACAAATATTTTAGTTTAAAAAATAACAATTGCTCTGTAATTAGAATATTTTACTTAAAAAAAAAAATTGGTCTGGACTTATGTATAGAAAAGTCAATTGAAAGCTCCGGACTTATCTATGTGCTACACAGCACATACAAAACAAATATTTTAGTTTTAAAAACAAACATTTGCTCTGTACTTATGTATGTGCTACACAGCACATAATATTTTATTTAAAAAAAAAATTGTTCTGGACTTATGTATAGAAAAAAAATATTTTAGTAAAAAAAAAAAAATGGGCTCAGGACTTATGTATGTGCTACACAGCACATAGAAAAAACATATTTTAGTTACAAAATAAAAACATTTGCTCAGGACTTATGTATGTGCTACACAGCACATAGAAAACAAATATTTTTCTTTAAAAAACAAAAAAGCCTGGATTAATAGGCTCATAAAAGAGCCCAACACTGTGCTACAGAGCACATAGAAAAGATATATTTTAGTTTAAAAAAAACAAAAAACCTGGATTAATAGGCTTATAAAAGAGCCCAACACTAAAGAGAGGGGGGAGAGTTTAAAAGGGAGCGCAAAAGAGAAGGGGGAGAGAGCGCAAAAGAGAAGGGGGAGACAGAGTGCAAAAGAGGGAGAGAGAGAGCAAAAGAGGGCGAGAGAGAGCTCAAAAGAGAGGGGGAGAGAGCAAAAAAGAGGGGGAGAGAGCGCAAAAAAGAGGGGGAGAGAGCGCAAGGGGGAGAAAGCACAAAAGAGAGGGGGAGAGAGCGCAAAAAAGAGGGGGAGAGAGAGAGCTCAAAAGAGAGTGGGGGAGAGAGAGCTCAAAAGAGAGGGGGGGAGAGAGAGCTCAAAAGAGAGGGGGGGGAGAGAGAGTTTAAAAGAGAGGGGGGAGAGAGAGTGCACAAAAGAGGAGGAGAGAGAGTGCAAAAGAGGGGGAGAGAGCGCAAAAGAGAAGGGGGAGAGAGCACAAAAGAGGGGAAGAGAGAGTGCAAAAGAGGGGAAGAGAGAGCAAAAGAGAGGGAGAGAGAGAGCAAAAGAGAGGGGAAGAGAGAGCAAAAAAGAGGGGGAGAGAGCAAAACAGAGGGGGAGAGAGCAAAAAAGAGGGGGAGAGAGCACAAAAAAGAGGGGGAGAGAGCGCAAGGGGGAGAAAGCACAAAAGAGAGGGGGAGAGAGCGCAAAAAAGAGGGGGAGAGAGAGAGCTCAAAAGAGAGGGGGGGAGAGAGAGCTCAAAAGAGAGGGGGGGAGTGAGAGCTCAAAAGAGAGGGGGGGAGAGAGAGTTTAAAAGAGAGGGGGGAGAGAGAGTGCACAAAAGAGGAGGAGAGAGAGTGCAAAAGAGGGGGAGAGAGCGCAAAAGAGAAGGGGGAGAGAGCACAAAAGAGGGGAAGAGAGAGTGCAAAAGAGGGGAAGAGAGAGCAAAAGAGAGGGAGAGAGAGAGCAAAAGAGAGGGGAAGAGAGAGCAAAAGAGAGGGGGGAGGCAGACTTCCGGTGGGAGGAGCGAGGGGAGAGCAGCAAGCTATGTGAGCTCCGGCAAGAATCCACACAAAAGCTGTTTATTAGCCTGCATCCCCCTTGCTCCCACGCACAAGCCTTGTTCATACCGGGCCTGGGACCATTACTGGGCTAGGTGATCGACCGGCAACGAAGCGTGAGGGTTAGAATATACCCTAACCTCGGCAGCCAAAAAGGAGAAGACGGAGCGCATAGCCGCCATCTTGGCCATACCGCAACTCCAGGTGGCATCTGGACGGCATCGGCTGTCCCTCTATAACACAATAAATACCGAACAAGCAATACCGCTGTACGAGGAGACCGAGGGGAGACAGAGGAAGACGTCGATAGCGCCCAAAAGCGCTTCACAAAGACAGAAGCAAGAATCTAAGAGGGGGTAAAGTACAAGCAAATCTCTGTATACCGGTGGGGAACATATTAACTGTGGTGAGGGCCAGGCCTTATAGAGAGACTGTAAAGTGAAAGACTTTGATAACACAAAAGGCAGTGACGCTCAAATAATATAGTTATACCACCTTGTACTTTAACACTAGGAATCCCCCTTCCTCAGCAACATACAAGATCTACTAAAGTGACACAGCCCCAGTATAGTGAAATCAAACAAATACCAGGCCGTTGCACTGGCATGGTCCAACTTAAACTGGCGCACCTGAGAGACACAGATATGCCTTGATCTAAAGTATCTGAATGTAACTCCCCTCTCCTACCCTCAGTACCAGATAAAACTTCAAATAAAAGGTTTTACTTTGAACATGATGTGCATAAAGCTTATGACTCGTTGTTAAGTTGTGGCATAGAAAATTGGAAACAGAGAAGGGGCACGACGTTCTGGATTATATCCCCAGAAACTACACAGATATAAACAACCACAAGACCGTGTATGCAGAGATATTATAAGAGTTTTTATAAAACTACCAACAAAATGGCAGCAAAAAATAAGCATGCAGACAGAAGAACAAAACAACATGCAGAGATACACGCTTCCACAACAGCAGCTGACGACATTGAAAATACGCTGACTCAAGATACGCACCCTATTGTAGCACAAATTTCAGCTTTATTCTTACCCAAAATTGAACAGTTGCAGATGGGTGTAGAATCATTGACCACAGAATTTAAGCAGTTCTCAAGAAGGCTCACACATGTGAAACATAGAGTATCTGAACATGATGACAGACACAGAGAGATGTTCACCTCGGTAACTAACCTGCAGAAGCAAAACACAGACCTAAAGGCTCGACTAGATGACCTCGAGAATAGGTCTCGCAGGAACAATTTAAGGATTGTAGGCCTGCCAGAGTCAGTTCAGAGCTCGACACTCATGCACTTTGAAGAAGTTCAACTCCCTCAACTACTAAATTTGGCCGACAAAGAATTCCCATGCATAGCAGAGAGGGCTCATAGAGTGGGACAACCGAGGTCTGAGCAAAAGAATAAAGAGATACCACGACATGTCCTAATTAAATATCTAAACTTCAAAGATAAAGTTGAACTCCTTAGAGCATACCAGAAAACAGGCCCTATCACCTTTGAAGGAAAAAAGGTACTACTATTTCAAGATTATTCATCAGAAGTCACTAGAAGACGAAGAGAATTTTCACCATACTGTCAACGTCTGTTAGAAAAAGGAAGATTAGTGGCACTACTATTTCCAGCTAAACTGCGACTACAGACAAGTAATGGCCCACAGTTCTTTGACTCTCCTGCACAGCTTCAAAAGTACCTACAAGCAGAAGAAAAGGACTTCATTTCTGATGGAACTATGCCACACTTGGAGCAGAGTGGAGAACAACCTAGATGAACTAAAGACACATGCTCTTGAAACAGCCAAACATTGGAACTGGTACCAAAAAGATAACATGTTATGTTTTGTTGGGGGCATACAGAGAGCCAGGGTTGTAACCCTCAGACTACCTACAAGCCCCAGCTAGTTTTATTTTACACTTAGTTGTTTTTTCTTGCTAAAGACACAATGAGAACCTTAGAAGTAGCTCTCAAGCTACCTTTAATAGTCTTCGTTATATTTACTCTGTTCTTATTGGTTATATTCTGCTAGGGACTCAGTAAGAGTCATTGAAATAGCTCTAATGTTATCTTCACAAGCCCTAGTTATTTTATTGATTCTCATTTTGTTATAATAAGTTGGGGACATACTGAGAACCATGGTTGTAACTATATGTTGCCACTATTAGCCCCAGCTATACTCATTCATGATAGAAAAAAGGGGGGGGGGGAGTTAGGGAAACTACTGCGGGAGAATAATAATTTTTTTATTGTTATGTTTATGTATGGTTGTCTGTTCATGGTTTAAAATGTTTGCTTATGTATTAATACGATGTCTCAAGTTTTCACACAGCAATGCCCTAGGGAGCTTTCTGATAAACTCTGCTGACCAAAACTTGGAAGTTCCACTCATGACAGGACGAGATCCAGGAGAGGCTGAGTACAATTTTGTTTCAATAACCCTATCATATACATGGTATAGTAGTACACACAGAAAATTTAAAGCTCAGTGGTTATGGAAAGATAGCTTTGCAGACATTTTCTTACTTAGACAAGTTTATGGCTAGCACCAGGGCAAATATAATCACGTGGAATGTTGGAGGGGTCACTTCACCTATTAAGAGAAAATGTATTTTAAAAACACTAAAAAATAAGGGAGCCGATATTGCAGTTCTGACAGAAACACACCTCACTGTAGCTGAACATGCAAAACTCCAACAGGCTTGGGTACAAGAGGTTATTAGCTCCTCATTCCCTGGAAGTAGAGCTAGAGGAGTAGCCATCTTATTTAGAAAGGGAATGGCCTATAACATATTACATAAGGAAATTGATGTAAACGGCCGATATGTTATCTTACATTTACAGTTAGGTGACATTACAATAGCGCTGGTGGGAGTCTACGGCCCGATTGGGAATAAGTCTACTTTCTGGGCAGACCTACAGAGGAAGTTATTAAATCAGTACATCTCCCAATGATAGTTGGAGGGGATTTTAACATAGCGCCCCACGTCCCTCTAGATCGATTTAAGAACCCAGCCCTCACGCCATTTAAAATGACATTGAATACTAATTCTAAAAGAGAGACTAGAATACTCACTAAACTGCAGAAAAATCTTAGATTGATAGATATGTGGCGCTCACGCAATCCAGAGGCCAGAGACTACACGTGTATCCCTCCCTCTAAATTAACTCTATCCAGTATAGATTACTTCCTGGTATCTAGGATCTTGACTACTAAGATTACAGACATTAAAAATTACGTTGTGACATTGTCAGATCATGCACCAGTGAAATTACAGGGAGTGCAGAATTATTAGGCAAATGAGTATTTTGACCACATCATCCTCTTTATGCATGTTGTCTTACTCCAAGCTGTATAGGCTTGAAAGCCTACTACCAATTAAGCATATTAGGTGATGTGCATCTCTGTAATGAGAAGGGGTGTGGTCTAATGACATCAACACCCTATATCAGGTGTGCATAATTATTAGGCAACTTCCTTTCCTTTGGCAAAATGGGTCAAAAGAAGGACTTGACAGGCTCAGAAAAGTCAAAAATAGTGAGATATCTTGCAGAGGGATGCAGCACTCTTAAAATTGCAAAGCTTCTGAAGCGTGATCATCGAACAATCAAGCGTTTCATTCAAAATAGTCAACAGGGTCGCAAGAAGCTAGTGGAAAAACCAAGGCGCAAAATAACTACCCATGAACTGAGAAAAGTCATGCGTGCAGCTGCCAAGATGCCACTTGCCACCAGTTTGGCCATATTTCAGAGCTGCAACATCACTGGAGTGCCCAAAAGCACAAGGTGTGCAATACTCAGAGACATGGCCAAGGTAAGAAAGGCTGAAAGACGACCACCACTGAACAAGACACACAAGCTGAAATGTCAAGACTGGGCCAAGAAATATCTCAAGACTGATTTTTCTAAGGTTTTATGGACTGATGAAATGAGAGTGAGTCTTGATGGGCCAGATGGATGGGCCCGTGGCTGGATTGGTAAAGGGCAGAGAGCTCCAGTCTGACTCAGACGCCAGCAAGGTGGAGGTGGAGTACTGGTTTGGGCTGGTATCATCAAAGATGAGCTTGTGGGACCTTTTCGGGTTGAGGATGGAGTCAAGCTCAACTCCCAGTCCTACTGCCAGTTTCTGGAAGACACCTTCTTCAAGCAGTGGCACAGGAAGAAGTCTGCATCCTTCAAGAAAAACATGATTTTCATGCAGGACAATTCTCCATCACACACGTCCAAGTACTCCACAGCGTGGCTGGCAAGAAAGGGTATAAAAGAAGAAAATCTAATGACATGGCCTCCTTGTTCACCTGATCTGAACCCCATTGAGAACCTGTGGTCCATCATCAAATGTGAGATTTACAAGGAGGGAAAACAGTACACCTCTCTGAACAGTGTCTGGGAGGCTGTGGTTGCTGCTGCACGCAATGTTGATGGTGAAAAGATCAAAACACTGACAGAATCCATGGATGGCAGGCTTTTGAGTGTCCTTGCAAAGAAAGGTGGCTATATTGGTCACTGATTTGTTTTTGTTTTGTTTTTGAATGTCAGAAATGTATATTTGTGAATGTTGAGATGTTATATTGGTTTCACTGGTAAAAATAAATAATTGAAATGGGTATATATTTGTTTTTTGTTAAGTTGCCTAATTATTATGCACAGTAATAGTCACCTGCACACACAGATATCCCCCTAAAATAGCTATAACTAAAAACAAACTAAAAACTACTTCCAAAACTATTCAGCTTTGAGTTTTTTGGGTTCATTGAGAACATGGTTGTTGTTCAATAATAAAATTAATCCTCAAAAATACAACTTGCCTAATAATTCTGCACTCCCTGTAGTTATTAACACAAGACATGACTTGCCACGTGAGAACAAATGGTCTTTCCCCGTATACCTGTATAGAGACCCAAATCTACGGAACTATCTGATAGGTGAATGGTTTGCATATCAAGACATTAACATACAACACCTACAAAATCCTATGTTGTTTTGGGAGACAGCAAAAGCTGTTTTAAGGGGGGTAATCACTAACTATGTGGCCGGGATTCGTAAGAAATCCAAAGCGAAGGAACAACTTCTACTCAGACAGTTAATAAACGCCCAAAATAAATACCTTAAAACACCTAATCTCAACAATAGGAATCACTTTAAACAAGTTAAGTTAGCCAGAGACAATGTCCTCCTACAGAACACACTGAAGACCCCAACCAGATTACAAGCTAGGTTTTATCGATTTGGAAATAAGACCGGTAGATCATTAGCCCTGCTGACCAGAATCGCTAGACCACCAAATATCATACAGGCTATAGGGAAAGGGGGGGAAATTCACCCACACACCGAGGAGATTCAACAGGTCTTCACTGAATACTACTCTAAGCTCTACAGCCCACAAGAGATAGATAGAGGTAGGGTGGAGGCATTCTGGGACACCTTAAAATTACCCATACTCACAGAAGATCAATTACATGGACTAAACACTCCCATTACAACAGGAGAATTGAATAGGGCGATAAAAGACCTCCCCCTAGGTAAAACCCCAGGTCCTGACAGCATACCTGCAGAATTTTATAAACTTTTAAGGATGGAGATTTCAGACACACTGGCCCACCTATACAATAGCATACTCACAGGACAAACCATACCAAATCAGAGATTCACTGAGGCCCATATTAGTGTTTTGTTGAAGCCAGGAAAAGATTCACTGAAACCAGAGTCATATCGCCCAATCTCCCTATTGAACCTAGATTACAAGCTTCTCACTAAAATACTAGCAACTAGATTGAGTAATATCTTACCGACCCTGATACACGAAGACCAAACAGGCTTCATTAAGGGCAGATCCTCAGTAAAAAACATTAGAAAGGTGCAGTTAATTTTGTCATACTTTTGGAAATCTAGAAAGGAGCCTGATCAGATGAAACAGACGAAGGCTTGTATGTTAGCTTTAGATGCCGAAAAGGCTTTCGATAAAGTTATCTGGGAATACCTATTCATGGCCTTAGAGAAACTTGGGTTTAGGGGAAATTATTTAACAGCAATCCAAAATCCATATCACAACCCTGTAGCAGCAGTTATTATCAATGGAAGAGTAGCCCCCACCTTTCAATTGTTTAGGGGCACGAGACAGGGATGCCCTCTTTCCCCGCTCTTGTTCCACTTGGCAATAGAACCACTTGCCCAGGCCATTAGAGAAAAAATTCAAGGATTAAAGGTGGGGACCACAACCATGCACTTATCATTATACGCGAATGATATGATTCTGTTTATTCCTGAGCCTAGACTCACCCTACCAAATATAATTAAGCTTATTCAGGAATTCAGTGGAATCTCTGGCTATAGATTAAATCAGGAAAAGTCAGAATTAATCTGGCTAACAAAATATAATCCCCTAGATACAGCGGGTTCCAATTTTAAACTTGTCACCACTCACTTCACATATTTAGGGATAAAGTTATCGGTCAACCCTACTCAATGGTACACAATTAATTAAAAAACTTTGATTCAGAAAGTGACTGGTCAAATAGACGGATGGAAAGGTCTCCCACTCTCGCTCTCAGGCCGCATAAACTTGATAAAAATGATTACATTCCCGAAACTATTATACATGTTTCAAATGTTACCAGTCATGCTGAAGGGCACAGATTTGAAAATACTAAATGCCAAGATCTTGGGCTTTGTATGGGCAAATAAGAAACATAGAATAAGTGCTCAAAAACTGACATGCTCCGTGATGCATGGCGGGTTAGGTCTCCCTAATCTCAAGATGTATAATTGGGCTTCTTTATCGAAATTTGTAATTGACTGGCTGAGTCAAAAGGAACACTATACCTTTAAAAACTTAGAGGAGGAGCAGATCAGGCCATGGTCACTGGCGGTCCTCCTTCACTTGTCGATACAGCAAGTCTACCAACACGCAGGGGATTTGCTCCCACTGGTAGAACCATTGAGGGCCTGGAGAGCAATTTGTAAATGGCTTAAGATCACACAATCCTGCACCAAATACATACCATTCCGGGGGAACCCTAATTTTATAGCAGGGGTTACTACTCACCCCCTTAAAATATGGCAGCAACAGGGATTACAAAATATACAGCATTTCTTAGATGACTCAAGAGACACAATCAGGAGCTTTACATCACTTTGCAACAAGTATTCACTACCACGCACACATCACTTTGACTATCTGCAAGCGAGACATTATGTAAATAGCCTCCTGCAGGGAGATGACACTTTAAAAACAACACGACCAATAGGACAACTAGTCTCCTTGTTCTCTCAGGGAATGTTCTCAATTTCTCCAATATACAGGTTGTTACTGGAGCCCATTAACTCCAAGGCAGTAGATTGTTGCAGCAAAATGGGCTTCCTCTCTGGGGTAACCAATATCTGCAGATAAGATACAGGATAGCATAGTGATGTTGAGGAAAAGCAAATTGTCACAAGACTTAAGAGACTCGCATATTCGTTTACTACATCAAGCCTACATCACACCAGGAATATATAAGAAATGGGCACCGCAAGCAGATAACATTTGTCCCAAGTGTCACAAACCTAACCCTGATTTATCTCACATGATATGGCGCTGTCCACGCCTGGTTAAATTTTGGAACTCCATGGCCTACTGGCTTAAGTTCCTCCCTTATTCATCAAATGACAATAGAATTATATGATTCAGTGGGAGACATGACACTCAGGACACAAAGCTTTATGAACAAATGGGACAGCTTTATAAGCACACTACCCATACAAGTACAAACACACTTATTGTTCCCATTAAGAAACATGGAATATATGTTAAATGCGAGGCTGAAAGGAGACTGGCGGTTATAGTTTGACTAGTGGGAGAACCACAGCCTACAACAAATCAATGGGAGTGAAGGGGGGAGAGAGAGAGTCCTGAGGGGCATTGTTGTGATATATATATATATATATATATATATACACCTTTATGTTTATTCGCTGCTGTGAAACAGGAGACATCAAGTTAACAGGTTGAATTGTTGAAAAGTTATAAGGTTTAATGAAGTAGATAGAAGTTTTATAAAATAAAGAGAAAATACTTAAAGGATTGCAAATCAGATTCGAATTAGCTGCAGACATGAGTATGAGGAATATGGAAAGGTGTCAAGAGAACAAAAGTGATGTGAACAGCAGATGATGTCAATGATTATTTGATTGTATAATCACGATATAACAAAAATTATGATTATAATACTGTACTCATTCTATGCCTGTAAACCTTTAAGCTGGGAAAAAAAAAATTAAAAAAAAAAAAAAAAAAAGAGAGGGGGGAGAGAGAGCAAAAGAGAGGGGGAGAGAGAGCAAAAGAGAGGGGGGAGAGAGAGAGAGCACAAAAGAGGGGGGAGAGAGAGCAAAAGAGAGGGGGGGGAGAGAGAGAGAGCGCAAAAGAGGGGGGAGAGAGAGAGCAAAAGAGGGGGGAGAGAGAGAGCAAAAGAGGGGGGAGAGAGCAAAATAGGGGAGAGAGAGAGCAAAAGAGGGCGAGAGAGAGCAAGAGGGGGGGAGATAGCAGATGGGGGAAGAGAGAGAGCGAGCAAAAGAGGGGAGAGAGAGCAAAAGAGGTGGGAGAGAGAGAGCAAAAGAGGGGGGAGAGAGAGCACAAGAGGGGAGAGAGAGAGCAAAAAAGGGGAGAGAGAGGGAGAGCAAAAGAGGGGGAGAGTGCAAAATAAGGGGGAGAGAGAGAACTCAAAAGAGAGGGGGGGAGAGAGAGCGCAAAAGAGAGGGGGGAGAGGGAGCGAGGGTTGGAACCGCGGTACCTAAAAAATTGGCCCGTGTACACGGGCTTTAGGACTAGTTTACTATAAAAAATTATAAAATATGATGAAAAAATGCAAAAAAACCCACTTTTTTAACTTTGACCCCCAAAATCTGTTACATATCTACAACCAGCAAAAAACATCCATGCTACATAGTTTCTAAATGTTGTCGTGAGTTTAGAAATACCCAATGTTTACATGTTCTTTGCATTTTTTGCAAGTTATAGTGCAATAAGTACAAGTAGCACTTTGCTATTTCAAAACCTTTTTTTTTTTTCAAAATTAGCGATAGTTACATTGGAACACTGATATCTGTCAGGAATCCTTGAATAACCATTCACATGTATATATTTTTTTTAGTAGACAACCCAAAGAATTGATGTAGGGCCATTTTGGTATATATCATGCCACCATTTCACCGCCATATGCAATCAAATAAAAATCGTTAACTTTTTCACAAACTTTTTCTCAAACTTTAGGTTTCTCACTGAAATTATTTACAAACAGCTTGTGCAATTATGGCACGAATGGTTGTAAATGCTTCTTCTCCCACCTGACACATTCCACCCCCTGATCCCTCCCTGACCCCTCTCAAACAGCTCTCTTCCCTCCCCCACCTCACAATTGTCACCGCCATCGTAAGTACTGGCAGAAATATCTGTGGTCTCTTTTACCCTCTCGCTGCTAAGCCTTTTTTAAACCCCAGAACTAAGCTAATTTTGAGCTTTTTTATTTTTTTTGCTACCAACATTTAAACCCTATTATAAGTCAAATTTCAGTGAGTGACCACACAAATTATATATTGGGTTTTTTTTCAGCAGACCCAGCAGATGCCATTATTATATTTATAATTCATTGTATAGCTGCTGCAAAAATTATTAAAACATTTATAATGTTTGAGTAGATTTTTGTCAATAATATTGAAAATGGCCCAGTGACCACTTCTGTTACTGTGATCACCTTACTAAATTGTCATCAAGGGCAGCCACATGTGAAATAGGGGCCCATACAGGCTTTTGGGGCTTATAATACAGATTAGAGAGGTACCATTGCGGAAATAAAAGAGCCTAGATTATGAGTGGATCGCAGTGTTCTTTATGCTCAAATCCATATTACAAGTAGCACACTGTTAAAATTACCGCAAATTTGTTTGCGCAAAATTGCTGTAATTTGCTCTCCCTATATTTTCTATCGGTAGTGTTGAGCGGTAATGTGCGCTCGTATTATAAGTGGAAATTAAATGTGATTGTGTGAACGCAATCGCTTTTACCGCTCAAACTTTCTTCGTGACCTGAAAGGTTGCATAAAGAGTTTGTCCGGAGAAAACAGTTGCACTAAACTACACTTTGAACCCCTAAACTGCCACCCCCCACATTGCAATCCACCTCTTTACAATATTAACCCCTAAACCACCACACCCCCACTGCAAAGTAAGCTTCTACACTATTAACCCTTAAACCACCACACACCCCAATGCCCCCGACATCTCAAAGTCCCCACTACACTATTAACCCCTAAAACGCCAGCCCTTTAACACAAATTAACCCACTAACATCTAAACCCCCAAACCTAGCACCCCATAAGTTAACCCAAAATAGACAAACCCTACATTAAAAAAAAACTACCTTTAAAAAAGCAAAAGCTTACCTATGAAAGAAAAAAAAATACCATTACTATTAAAAAACTAAAAAATAATAATATTACTTTAAAAAACTAAAATAAAATTACAAAAATATAAAAACTAACATTACTGTAAAAAAACTAACAAAAAACAGAATTTATGCTTACCTGATAAATTACTTTCTCTTACAGGTGTATTCAGTCCACGGATATATCCTTACTTGTGGGATATTCTCAATCCCTACAGGAAGTGGCAAAGAGAGCACACAGCAAAGCTGTCCATATAGCTCCCCTCAGGCTCCCCCCCCCCCCAGTCATTCGACCGACGGTTAGGAGAAAAAGGAGAACCATAGGGTGCAGTAGTGACTGTAATTATTGTAAATTAAATTTGAACCTGACTTAAATATCAGGGCGGGACGTGGACTGAATACACCTGTAAGAGAAAGTAATTTATCAGGTAAGCATAAATTCTGTTTTCTCTTACTTGGTGTATTCAGTCCACGGATTCATCCTTACTTGTGGGATACCAATACCAAAGCAATAGGACACGGATGAAGGGAGGGAACAAGTCAGGTAACCTAAACGGAAGGCACCACTGCTTGCAAAACCTTTCTCCCAAAAATAGCCTCCGAAGAAGCAAAAGTATCGAATTTGTAAAATTTGGCGAATGTATGCAGTGAAGACCAAGTCGCTGCCTTACAAATCTGTTCAACAGAAGCCTCATTCTTGAAAGCCCATGTGGAAGCCACAGCTCTGGTGGAATGAGCTGTAATTTGTTCAGGAGGCTGCCTACCAGCAGTCTCATAAGCCAATCGGATGATGCTTTTCAGCCAGAATGAAAGAGAGGTAGCAGTCGCTTTCTGACCTCTCCTCTTACCAGAATACACAACAAACAAGGATGATGTTTGTCTGGAATCTTTAGTTGCTTTTAAATAGAACTTTAAAGCACGAACCACATCAAGGTTGTGCAACAGTCGTTCCGTCTTAGAAACTGGATTAGGGCACAGAGAAGGAACAATGATTTCCTGGTTAATATTCTTATTAGAAACCACCTTTGGAAGGAAACCAGGTTTAGTACGCAAAACAACCTTATCTGCATGGAACACCAGATAGGGTGAGTCACACTGTAAAGCAGATAATTCTGAAACTCTTTGAGCAGAAGAAATAGCTACTAAAAACAAAACTTTCCAAGATAATAACTTGATATCTATGGAATGCAAAGGTTCAAACGGAACCCCTTGAAGAACTGAAAGAACTAAATTTAGACTCCATGGAGGAGCCACAGGTCTGTAGACAGGCTTGATTCTAACTAAGGCCTGTGCAAACGCCGGAACATCTGGCATAGCTGCCAGACGCTTGTGTAACAGAATAGACAGAGCAGATATCTGTCCCTTTAAGGAACTAGCTGACAGACCTTTCTCCAAACCTTCTTGGAGAAAAGACAATATCCTTGGAATCCTAACTTTACTCCACGAGTAACCCTTGGATTCACACCAACAAAGATATTTCCGCCATATCTTATGGTAAATTTTCCTGGTGACAGGCTTTCTGGCCTGTATCAGTGTATCTATAACTGATTCAGAGAACCCCCGCTTAGCTAGGATTAAGCGTTCAATCTCCAAGCAGTCAGTTGCAGAGAAACTAGATTTGGATGCTTGAAAGGACCTTGGATTAGAAGATCCTGTCTCGATGGCAGTTTCCATGGTGGGACCGATGACATGCCCACTAGGTCTGCATACCAAGTCCTGCGTGGCCACGCAGGCGCTATCAGAATTACCGAAGCCCTCTCCTGTTTGATTCTGGCTATTAGCCGAGGGAGAAGAGGAAACGGTGGAAAGACATAAGCTAGACTGAATGACCAAGGCGCTATAAATGCATCTATCAATGCCGCCTTGGGATCCCTGGATCTGGATCCGTAAAGGGGAAGTTTGGTGTTCTGACGGGACACCATCAGATCCAACTCTGGAATGCCCCAAAGCTGAGTCAGCTGAGCAAAAACCTCCGGGTGGAGTTCCCACTCCCCCGGATGGAAAGTCTGACAACTTAGAAAATCCGCCTCCCAGTTTTCTACTCCTGGGATGTGAATTGCAGATAGATGGCAGGAGTGATCCTCTGCCCATTTGATAATCTTGGATACTTCCTTCATTGCTAGGAAACTCTTTGTTCTCCCCTGATGATTGATGTACGCTACAGTCGTGATGTTGTCCGACTGAAATCTGATGAATTTGGCCTCTGCTAGTTGAGGCCACGCCTGGAGCGTATTGAATATCGCTCTCAGCTCCAAAATGTTTATCGGGAGAAGAGATTCTTCCCGAGACCATAGTCCCTGAGCCTTCAGGGAGTTCCAGACCGCACCCCAGCCTACCAGACTGGCATCGGTTGTGACAATGATCCATTCCAGTCTGCGGAAACTCATCCCCTGAGACAGGTGATCTTGAGACAACCACCAGAGAAGAGAGTCTCTGGTCTTTTGGTCCATTTGAATTTGAGGAGATAAATCTGCGTAATCTCCATTCCACTGTTTGAGCATGCACAGTTGCAGTGGTCTGAGATGGATTCGGGCGAAAGGGACTACGTCCATTGCTGCAACCATTAAACCAATTACTTCCATGCACTGAGCCACGGAAGGCCGAGGAATGGAATTAAGAACTTGGCAAGTATTCAACAGTTTTGACTTCCTGACCTCTGTCAGAAAGATTTTCATTTCTACCGAGTCTATTAATGTTCCCAGAAAGGGAACCCTTGTGAGCGGGGACAGAGAACTCTTTTCTACGTTCACCTTCCACCTGTGAGACCTTATAAAGGCCAGAACGATGTCCGTATGAGCCTTGGCTCTGTGAAAGGACGACGCCTGTATTAATATGTCGTCTAGGTAAGGTGCTACTGCAATGCCCCGCGGTCTTAGTACCGCCAGAAGGGACCCTAACACCTTTGTGAAAATTCTGGGAGTGGTGGCCAATCCGAAAGGAAGGGCCACGAACTGGTAGTGTTTGTCCAGAAAGGCGAACCTTAGGAACTGATGGTGATCTTTGTGGATAGGTATATGTAGGTACGCATCCTTTAGATCCACGGTAGTCATATATTGACCTTCCGGATCATCGGCAAGATTGTCTGAATGGTTTCCATCTTGAAAGACGGAACTCTGAGGAATTTGTTTAGAATTTTTAGATCCAGGATTGGCCTGAAAGTTCCCTCTTTTTTGGGAACTACGAACAGGTTTGAGTAAAAACCCCGTCCTTGTTCTGCAATTGGAACTGGGTGTATCACTCCCATTTCTAGTTGATCTTTTACACAGCGTAAGAACGCCTGTTTCTTTGTTTGGTCTGAAGACAAATGAGAAATGTGGAACCTTCCCCTTGGGGGAGAGTCCTTGAATTCTAGAAGATACCCCTGAGCAACTATTTCTAATGCCCAGGGATCCGGAACATCTCTTACCCAAGCCTGAGCAAAGAGAGAAAGTCTGCCCCCTACCAGATCCGATCCCGGATCGGGGGCTACCCCTTCATGCTGTCTTGGTAGAAGGAGCAGGCTTCTTAGCCTGTTTACCCTTATTCCAGCCCTGCAAGGGTTTCCATGTTGCTTTGGGCTGGGAAGCGTTATCTTGCTTTGCAGCAGCAGAGGTTGCAGCAGGTCCGCTCCTGAAGTTGCAAAAGGAGTGAAAATTAGCCTTGTTTTTGGCCTTAAATGGCCTATCTTGTGGAAGGGCATAGCCCTTGCCTCCAGTGATATCTGAAATAATTTCTTTCAGCTCTGGGCCGAAAAGGGTTTTCCCCTTGAAGGGAATATTTAACAGTTTTGTTTTGGACGACACATCCGCCAACCATGATTTGAGCCAAAGCGCTCATCGCGCCATGATGGCAAAACTTGAGGTTTTCGCCGCTAGTTTAGCTGATTGGAGAGCGGCATCAGTGATAAAAGAATTAGCCAGCTTTAAAGCGTGAATTCTATCCATGACCTCATCGTATGAAGTCTCCCTCTGGAGCAATTCCTCCAGGGCCTCGAACCAAAAAGCCTCTGCAGTAGTTACTGGGATAATGCAGGCAATTGGTTGAAGCAGAAAACCTTGCTGAACAAAAATTTTCTTTAGCAATCCTTCCAATTTTTTATCCATAGGATCTTTGAAAGCACAACTGTCCTCTATTGGTATAGTTGTACGCTTAGCCAATGTTGAAACAGCCCCCTCTACCTTAGGGACCGTCTGCCACGCGTCCCGCCTAGGGTCGTTTATGGGGAACATTTTCTTAAAGATAGGTGGGGGAACAAAGGGTACACCTGGTCTCTCCCACTCCTTAGTCACAATATCCGCCACCCTCTTTGGGATCGGAAATGCCTCAGTGTATACAGGGACCTCTAAATATCTGTCCATTTTACACAATTTTTCAGGGACCACCATGGGGTCACAATCGTCCAGCGTAGCTAAAACCTCCTTAAGCAGGACGCGGAGGTGTTCCAGCTTAAATTTAAATGCTAAGGAATCTGACTCTGCCTGCTGAGAAACTTTTCCTGTGTCAGAAATTTCTCCCTCAGACAGCCCTTCCCTCACTGCTACCTCTGAGTATTGCGAGGGTACTACAGATAAATTATCCAAAGCTTCAGATTGCTCATCCTCTGTATTTAAAACTGAGCTATCGCGCTTTCTTGGAAAAACTGGCAGTTTGGATAAAAATGCTGCAAGGGAATTATCCATTACTGCTGCTAATTGCTGTAAAGTAATAGGGGCCAATGCGCTAGAGGTACTAGGCATCGCTTGCGCGGGCGTAACTGGTGTAGACACTTGGGGGGAGGAAGGAGGACTATCCTCATTATCCTCCGTTAAGGAATCATCTTGGGCAGCATTTATAATTGTCACTGGATGATCTTTAAAATGCTTAGATGTTTTTGCACACTTTAAACATAAATGCAATGGGGGTATTGCCATGGCTTTTGAACATAAAGAACAAGGTCTATCTGAAGGCTCAGACATGTTTGACAGACTCAGACAAACTAAAATATTGAAAAAAAAATACTTTTTGAAAAAAACGTTACTGTCTCTTTAAATAATAAAAAGGCACACACTTTTTTACAAAATCATCAAAAAACATCCGATCGTAATGAACACAAGTTTTCAAATCGTTTAACCCCTTAATGCCCAAACCGGAGCAAAATGAAGTAAATACCCGGTTTAACCCACTACAGTACTATGCCACAGTCTTTGCTGTGGCTTTACCTTCCTTTAGGGTTATTTGCAGGTGTAAATTAAGCCTCCCTGAAGTCCTCCTGTACTCTAAAGGCTCTGCACATGAAGCTGTGTGGAGCTGTGTTGCAAATCAACTGCGCAATTGAGGCACGAAAATGAGGCCCCCTCCTTCCTTACTCCAGAATTATGGGGCCTTTCTGAGTCAGATTAGCTGTCTTATAAAATGCCAGGCGTAAAAAAGTCCCCAAAAAGTGTTTCCAACGTTTAAAAATGCTTAACAAATATAAGATTACCTTAGTAAAGTAATCGATTTAGCCCATCACAGTGTCTGTCAGTATTAAAGCCCTTAACTGAAACCATCTTTCTATACTGTGTCTCAGAAAATGGCTTACCTTCCCTCATGGGATATCTGTCAGTCTTCTAGCACTACCAGGTCTTGTTAGAAAAAATGACTGAACATACCTTAAGCAGTATAAGCCTGCAAACTGTTCCCCCCAACTGAAGTTCTCCTGTACTCAACAGTCCTGTGTGTGAACAGCAATGGATTTTAGTTACAACATGCTAAAATCTTTTTCCTCTCAGCAGAAATCTTCATCACTTTCTGCCTCAGAGTAAATAGTACAAACCGGCACTATTTTAAAATAACAAACTCTTGATTGAAGAAATAAAAACTACAAATCTAACACCACATACTCTTTACCCTCCTGTGGAGATGCTACTTGTTAGAGCGGCAAAGAGAATGACTGGGGGGGCGGAGCCTGAGGGGAGCTATATGGACAGCTTTGCTGTGTGCTCTCTTTGCCACTTCCTGTAGAGATTGAGAATATCCCACAAGTAAGGATGAATCCGTGGACTGAATACACCAAGTAAGAGAAAAATAAATAAAAAAACCTACCATTATAAAAAATAACAAACAACAAACAAATTACCAAAAATAAAAAAGAGTTATGCCTATTCTAAACTCCCCCCCAATAAAAACACCTCAAAATAAAAAAAGCTTTTTTTAAAATAAAAAGAGCTGGTTCACTGTAGGTCAATGCACTACAAAAGTCCCTTAAACAGTAATGATAGGTTCCTGGGGTTTTTTAAGAGTAATGGTAGTTTGTTTTTTTAAAGCAATGGCAAGGTTTTTGTTTTTTTTAAAGGTTAGATTTTTTTTTTACTTCCTCAGGTAAGTTGTTTTTTTATAGGTAGTTAAGTTTTTTTTGTAAAGGAAGGGTTAGTATATTTTGGGTCAACTTAGGGGGCGTTAGGTTAGGGGGTTTAGATGTAAGTGGGTTAATTTGCATTGGTGGGGCTTGTGAATTAAGATGGATGAAGATGGAGCGCCGCCAGGATGAAGATGGAGCACCGCCCATCATCATCAGTGAGTACCAACTTTGGGGTTAGTGTTAGTTTTTTGGGGGGTTTTAGGGGGTGTTTTTTTTTATAGATTAGGGGGGGTTTGGGCAGCAAAAGAGCTGAATACCCTTTTAAGGGCAGTGCCCATCTAAATGCCCTAAGGACAATGGGTAATTAAGGTTTTTATTTTTTTTATTTTTTATTTTGGGGGGGTTGTAATGTAAGGGTTAGTAATTTTTTTCCACAAAATTGCTTTAGGGGAATGCCCTACAAAAGGCCCTTTTAAGGGCTATTGGTAACTTATTTTTAGAATAGAGTTTTTTATTTTTGGGGTTGTTTTTTTTAAGGGATACTAGAATATGATTTATTTATTTTTTTTGGTAATTTTGTTTTTTATTTTCTGTAAATGGTAGTTTTTTTATTTTTTGTAAATGGTAATTTTTATTTTATTTGTAAGATTAGGTTTTTATTTAATTTTATAGGTAAGTTTTTTTTATTTTAAGGTAGTTAGGATTTTTTTAGCTAATGTAGGGATATTTTAATTTGGGTAAAGTTAGGGGGTGTAAGGTTAAGGGGTTTAGATATTAGTTTATAACTTTGACTTGTGGGGGATGATGGTTTAGGAGTTAATAGTTTATTTAGGTACTTTATGATGTGGTGAGATGGAGGTTTAGGGGTTAACAGTTTATTTAGGTACTTTGTGATGTGGTGTGGTGGTTTACGGATTAACAGTTTATTTAGGTACTTTGGTGATATGAGGGGATGGCGGTTTAGGGGTTAACAGTTTATTTAGGTACTTTGCGATGTGGTGGGATGGCTTTTTAGGGGTTAATAGTTTACTTAGGTACTTTACAATGTGGGGGTGGCGATTTAGGGGTTAACAGGTTTTTTAGGTACTTTGTGATGTGGAGGATGGCAGTTTAGGGGTTAATAGTTTATTTAGGTACTTTGTGGTGTGGGGATGGCAGATTAAAGGTTATTAGGCTCAGGGGCTATGGTAGAGTGTTAGGATTTTTTACTCCATTGATTTTTATGGGGAAGGTGAAAAATGTAAGATCGTTTGTGCAAGTAGGGTGTTTCTTTTTTTTTTCTCCATTGATTTCTAGGGGGGAACACAGGCATGCGCACGCAAAAACTTAGCTTATGATTTTTTAGCTTTTCGGGTTACTGCTAGCACAGAATAAGCTTTTTTTTCCAAGTTGTAATACTAGCGGAAACTGAGAAGTGCAAAAAGTCTAATGCTAGCGATGTTTTTGCTAGTGAAAAAAAAGCACTTGTAATCTAGCCCTAAGTGCCTGGAGCATCTGATTGAGCACTGAACTGTCCCTTGGGACTGTACATTCTGCTAAGTAATGAGTGGCACTACTTTTCAAGCAGTATCAGGTTGTCTGGGAAAACACTATATTTAACTGATTGTATTATCCTGTTATGTTGTCGGTAATTAATAGAACGCATTACATAAGGAGGTAGTAAATGCCAATACCTTAGATACATTTAAAAATTGTTTAGATACATTTCTGGTAGAAACAGAATTCAGGGATATGATTGCTTGTGCTATAAAACATTTTGAGTTATGTGCAAAATATAAAAGGGTCAACTGAGGTAAAACAGTGTCTGAAAAAAGTGTTAAAAAAGCTAAGAATTTTAATAACATTCACAAAAATCTGCAAAATTACTTACACTTTAGTGTTGCCAAGTCTAGCCTGCTCCACCCTCCTTATCAGTGTCCTACTCCAAACCTTTTGGTATCATGTAACAAAATGTTTACCTGAGGATAATTACTTATGCAAGCAAGGGGGGTTGGGGGGTTGAGGAGGGACAGCAGGTACTGCTATTGTTTGTTTCCAAAAGGCTTGCTTGTTTCCATGGGAATAATGTCACATGTTTTGTGAAAGCTTCAGCATTATACTGTGCACTTCTTTAATCAGGTGTCATGTGATTCTCCAGAAACTATGACCTAGATAGCACCTTCCATTTATCAAAATGCCCAGGGGGAGCTTGCTGCAAACAAAATTCTGCCTGAATTAAAGGGTTTAATGGGGGTTAAAACATAAACCATTTTGCAGGTAAGCTTTGGCTGCATTATATATTTAGGAACTTAAGTTAATTCATACTGTTTTATGTCCCTTTAAGCTCAACTGACTTATATTGTAAGTATAATAAGATTTGTATAGGTTGAACTCAATGGACCTTTGTATTTTTTCACCCTCCTCTATTATGTTACTATGCATTTATTCTACATGTTGCAATTGATAATTTATATGAGTTATGATGCAGCCACCGTCATACTTTAGCATGTTTGATATGTAACATGCTCTTTGCTAGTGTATTTTTACTACATTATATCCTTTTATCACTGCTAGCATATAACTGAAAAATTAAAGGGATAGGAAACCCAGGAAATTTCTTTGGTGATTTAGTCAGAGCATACAATTGTACAAAAGTTTCCAATTTTCTTCTATTATTAAATTTGCTTCGTTCCCATGATATTTTTTTGTTGAAGAGACACCTAGGTAGGTGTCTGGAGCACAACATTGGAGAAAACAGTGCTGCCATCTAGTGAAGAAAGAATGAATAACATTCTTACAAAACAAAATGCCATATAGTGCTTTAGATACGTGCACACTCCTGAGCTTTTTACAACAAAAGAGAATGAAGAAAATATTATAATAGAAATAAATTAGAAAGTTATTTCAAATTTCATACTCTGGGGTATATTTATCAATGTGCGAGCGGACATGATGCGAAGTAGCGTATCATGTTCGCTACATATCGATAATAGCCGATAGCATACGCTGTCAGCATTTATCATTGCACCAGCAGTTCTTGTGAACAACTGGTGCAATGCCGCCCCCTGCAGATTCGTGGCCAATCGACCGCTAGCAGGGGGTGTCAATCAACCCGATCGTATTCCATCGGGTTGATTTATGTCCGCCGCCTCAGGCCAGGCAGACAAGTTATGGAGCAGCGGTCTCTATATGGAGCTTGAGAAATATGCCCCAATATCTGAATCATGAAACAAAAAAATGGGTTTTATGGCCCTTTAATTAGAGTAATTTTGAGTGCCCCATTTTTTTGATATTTATACTGTATATATAGTGCTAAAGTCATACACACACTCCTTAACCTGCCTCATAATAATAATAATGCAAACATGTTTTTGTATGTCCTATAATAATAATGTAAAACAAATACATTTTATTTATTTTTTATCTTCACTAGATGGCGCTGTTTAATGGGAATTATAGCAATGTCTATGAAATAGCTGTATCTTATAGACTAGAGCCCCAGAGTGGTTGTGTTTTGTTTTATTTTTAAATTGCAAGCACGACTTAACAAAACACGTGGACAATATAGTAAATTGTGTGCACATTTGCTAAATGATAAACACAATTTCTATAACTGTTTTTAAAGCCAAAATAATGCAATTAACTTGTGGACTGCTTACTCTAACCATTGCTTTTACAGAGAAAGCTGAACTTACCTAGCACAAATACATATACATTAGTAATGCTGATTATAAACAATTGTTGTTGGAGATCAACAAAGAATTTGACTTGTGTTTTGAATATATACAAAATTCATCATAAAAGATAATTACATAGACAGAGTATGGATGGCTTTGTGCTTTATGGCATCACCAGGGCCGCCATCAGGGGGTGACAGGGGTGACTCCTGTCAGGGGCCCAATGAGCCAGGGGGGCCCCTTGAGGCAAAAACAAAAAAAAAAAAAAAAAAAAAAAAAAAATTTTTTTTTTTTTTTTTACATTTTGGCAGCCACCAGTGGGTACTACAGCAGAGTGCTAATTGAGCATGGGAAATGTTATTACAAGGAGTAAAGTATTAGCATTTGAGAGGATTTCTTAGTGTGCACTAAACCACTATGCTCAGTGTGAGACAGACTTGGCACTTTGTACAGTGTGTGCCTGAGTCAGAAGGCAGATCACTTTCATTTGAAGAGGAGGTAGAACTTACTTAGCAAATGTTTTTTATTTCTTTGTGCAATTTTGGATTGTAACTTCAGTGTGGTAGTAGTTGTATGGTGGGGCTAGGGGTCCATAAAAACACATTTTTTTAGCAGCATTGTATTTATGATTATTTGACAATGCTGTAGAAATTCTATATTTAAAACCATGCAGAAATGTTTCCTCCTCAATACACAAATGGTAGATGCCCTTTTGGCAGATATGCATTATTTATATATATATATATATATATATATATATATATATATATATATATATATATATATATATATATATATATATTACATTCCAGTTTACTGCCCCTTTATGCAAGGACTTTCTAGATGCAAGGAGGTATTTTATCTAAGATTTTTACATGTGCATAAAATTTTATACTCTCAGACTAAGATTGCTCAGTGTTTGAAATAAGACAAGTTAACTTAAAATTGTTCAGTTTACACTACAGCTGACTTAGTTTTGAAATACATACCAACAAGCCTAAATCCTGCATTTAACCAGATCTAATGGTATGAGTACCACAGCTTATGGTCCCACCAAGACCATATAGAGTAAATTTTCAAAATCCATAAGTACAGCTGACAGATGGGAACATTTGTACACTATATTTGAAGTGGTGCTCTTGGTTGGGGAAAATGGGAAAAAAACAAACAAACATATGTCAACCTTTTAAAGGTACTTTGCTTCATCTAGCCATCTACCCAGCTCATTAATGTACAATTTTGAATTCACAGAATTATTTTTGTTTGCACATTTACAAATATGATTCTTTAAAAAGTGATCTCTTAATTTCTGCATTTTTTTTATCATGCATGTCACACACTGTTGATTTAGGGGATGCAAGGTGCATAAATGTTTCCTCCTGTGAGTGTTTCTGTGAGTGTATTTGTTTATGTCTTTGTGCTTTGGTTTGTGTCTCTATGTGTATGTATTTTTTATCTGTGGGTCACTCTGTGAGGGTGGGTGTGTATGTCTTTGTGCATTTTCTGTGGATGTCTGTGAGGGTGTGTGCATATGTCTTTGAGCTTTTTCTATGGGTGTTTGTGTGTGTGTGTCCATTGTCTATTCCTTTTTAGGACATTTTGACCTTACTACTAATTATTCACATCTTTCTACAGACTTTGAGACTAACAAGACCTTTCCGGAAGTAACCACTCCACCATTTAACCTTTAAATTATTGTTTAGGCAGTTCAGGGCCCTTCCTTTCAGCCACTGCATGCTGTTGTCATCATTTAGTTGGCATCTTCCTTTACAAAAAGATAATCAGAACTCCATATTTTGTTTTCTAAATCTCCTTTTTTTTACAAAACTGTAGTTTACCTCATTACTTGTCAGGTCAATGTAAACAAGTGCTAAGTGTCTGTTTGGGTTTCTGTGTCTGAGTGTGTTTCTTTGCGTGTCTGCTAGAGTGTCTATATGTGAATCCTTATGTGTGAGTGTGTTTGTGTGTTTCAGTGTATGAGTGTGTCTGTGTGTGTGTGTATGTTACTACCTTTACAACATTTCCAAGTTTAAATAGACAATTAAGAATAAAGTGCATATACGTTTTAGTCACTTGGCCAAAAATTGCACATGTCAAAGGAGGGTGGGGGAGGGGGGCCCTGATCAATTGTTGAGTCAGGGGCCCCAAAATTTCTAGTGGCGGCCCTGGGCATCACTGTTGTGGGGGGGGGTCTTTTTTAAGGTATTACTCTATATTTTTGAAATTACTATTTGAAACTAAATACTAAATGCCCCTGTTTCCACACAAGCCTTCAGGTTCGCCGGAAATAGTAGTTATTAAGCAGCTGTCTAAAGACCACTGCTCCATAACTTGTCCTACTGCTCTGAGGCTGCAGACATCAATCAGCCCGATCCTATACGATCAGGCTGATTTACACCCCCTGCTAGAGGCCGATTGGCCGCAAATCTCCAGGGGGCGGCATTTTACAAGCAGTTCACAAGAACTACTTGTACAATGATAAATGCCGACAGTGGATGCTGTCGACATATTTCGATGTACAGCAGACATGACATACGCTACATTGTACATGTCCATTTGCACATTCGTAAATCGGCCCCTGACTGTGAACAAATCATTATATTTATTAAGAAAACCCATTCTACCACAAAATGATTAGTAAACATTGAATAAATTAAGAATACTTAAAGGGATCTTTATTTGAAAAAAAGCAGGAATGTAAACATAGGAGCCGGACCATTTTTGGTTTAGCACCCTGTGTAGCGCTTAATGATTGTTTGGCTACATTTAGCCACCAGTCAGCAAGTGCTACCCAGGTGCTGAACCAAAAATGGCCTGGCTTCTAAACTTTACATTTATGCTTTTCAAATAAAAATACCAAGAGAACAAAAAAAATTGAAAATAGTAATAAATTAGAAATTTGCTTAAAATTGCATGCTCGGAATCAGTAAATAAAATAATAAGTGTTTCATATACCTTTAAAGAGACAATAAAGTAAAATTTAAACAATGATTCAGAAATAAAGATAGAACAAGCTATTTTAAACAACTTTCCAACATATTTTTATTATCAAATTTACTTTAGTTTTTTTTGGAAACTTTGTTGAAGAGTAAACATAGGTATGTAGATAGCAGCTTAGGAGCGTGCACATGTCTTTAGTTGATTATGGCATCAGTACTTGGAACATTGTATAACACTACAATAAACATTGTTGCAAACACTGCTGCCAGGTGGCTAAATACACGTGCATGCTACTGAGCTCACCTATGACTACTCTTTAACAAAGGATACCAAGAGAACTAAGCAAAATTGATAATAGAAGTAAATTGGAAATTTGTTTTAAATGTCATATTCTATCCAGTCAATTTAAGTTTAATTTTGCCTTTACTGTCCCTTTAAAAGAAATGTTGCAGGAGTGTATTTTTGCATAAAACTGGTATGTGCCTAGAGCAGCAGGATATTGGGTGGTCACAAATTTTGAAAGGTAGTTCAACAGCATGATTCCTTATTAAACAGACAGTGAATTCTACATTAAAGGGACATTACTCTACTGATTACAACTACAATAGAATGGTTGCTACTCACCATTATATTGTTTTTCCTCCTGTGTCTGCAGCTCTCTTCAAAGTCAGTCTCTTATTTTACGGTTACCCCTTACAAGTATTAGTTAGTGAGGCTCTGCATCTTCACGCTGGGCGCCGCCATCTTGTAGCTTGTATTTGCTATTTAACATTTACACTGTGCAAAAAAGTGCACAAATATAACGCTTGCGCTCTCTATTATGTGAGCTAAACCAAAGTGCAAGTACAGCTGTCAAAAAGCAGATCTGTGAAACTGCATTGCTCCTATCACAGGATGCAACAATATGTGAGCTACTAGATGGTGGCACCCAGTGTAAAATGCAAAGCTTTACCAGCTGGATTCTGTAATGAGTTAAAAAAATAAGATATCAGTGTTAAAGAGAGCTGCAGGTACAGGAGGGAAAACAATAGCATTTTGAGTACACTGTCAGAATAAAATATGCACAAATTGTACCTTTAGGGGTACAACAGCTTGTCACTGGGGCAGTATCCTCAAAGGTACACCCGCTGTACCCTTTAACATAGGTAGATATTGGTACCCTTGCAGATATGGCAAATATGTACCTTTGGTGACAAAATTGGACCTCAGTGCTATGGTACCATAATGTACCCTTAAAAAGTGTACAAATTTGACCTTTTAAGGGTACTGCCCTAGTGACAAACCCATTGTACCTCATAATGGCAAATTTGTGCTTAATACTGAATATTAGAATTGCCATAATGTTGTTCCCTCACGTCTATTAACCCCTTAATGACCACAGCACTTTTCCATTTTCTGTCCGTTTGGGACCAAGGCTATTTTTACATTTCTGCGGTGTTTGTGTTTAGCTGTAATTTTCCCCTTACTCATTTACTGTACCCACACATATTATATACCGTTTTTCTCGCCATTAAATGGACTTTCAAAATATACCATTATTTTCATCATATCTTATAATTTACTATAAAAAACATTATAAAATATGAGGAAAAATGGAAAAAAACACACTTTTTCTAACTTTGACACCCAAAATCTGTTATACATCTACAACCACCAAAAAAAAAATATGCTAAATAGTTTCTAAATTTTGTCTTGAGTTTAGAAATACCCAATGTTTACACGTTCTTTGCTTTTTTTGCAAGTTATAGGGCCATAAATACAAGTAGCACTTTCCTATTTCAAAACCATTTTTTTTCAAAATTAGCGATAGTTATATTGGGACACTGATATCTTTCAGGAATCCCTGAATATCCATTGACATGTATATATTTTTTTTTAGAAGACATCCCAAAGTATTGATCTAGGCCCATTTTGGTATATTTCATGCCACCATTTCACCACCAAATGCGATCAAATAAAAAAGTTGTTCACTTTTTCACAATTGTTTTCACAAACTTTAGGTTTCTCACTGAAATTCTTTACAAAAAACTTATGCAATTATAGCATACATGGTTGTAAATGCTTCTCTGGGATCCCCTTTGTCCATAAATAGCAGACATATATGGCTTTGGTTTTGCTTTTTACTAATTAGAAGGCTGCTAAATGCGACTGCGCACCACACGTGTATTATGCCCAGCAGTGAAGGGGTTAATTAGGGAGCATGTAGGGAGCTTCTAGGGTTAATTTTAGCTTCAGTGTAGTGTAGTAGACAACCCCAAGTATTGATCTAGGCCCATTTTGGTATATTTCATGCCACCATTTCACCGCCAAATGCAATCAAATTAAAAAAAACGCAAAATTTTTCACAATTTTAGGTTTCTCACTGAAATTATTTACAAACAGCATGTGCAATTATGGCACAAATGGTTGTAAATGCTTCTCTGGGATCCCCTTTGTTCAGAAATAGCAGACACATATGACTTTGGCGTTGCTTTTTGGTAATTAGAAGGCCGCTAAGTGCTGCTGCGCATCACACGTGTATTATGGCTAGCAGTGAAGGGGTTAATTAGGTAGTTTGTAGGGAGCTTGCAGGGTTAATTTTAGCTTTAGTGTAGAGATCAGCCTCCCATCTGACACATCAGACCCCCTGATCCCTCCCAAACAGCTCCCTTCCCTCCCCCACCCCACAATTGTCCCCGCCATCTTAAGTACTGGCAGAAAGTCTGCCAGTACTAAAATAAAAGTTTTTTTTTAAAAAAAATAATACATTTTTAGCATATTTACATATGCCACTTTGTAGGATCCCCCCTTAGCCCCCAACCTCCCTGATCCCCCCCAAAACAGCTCTCTAACCCCCCCCCCCCTCTGCCTTATTGGGGGCCATCTTGGGTACTGGCAGCTGTCTGCCAGTACCCAGTTTGCAAGAGAAATGGAGAAATGTTTTTTTTTTTAATTGTTATTTTCTTTTTCTGTAGTGTAGCTTCCCCCCCCCCCCGCCCACAGACCAATCCCCCACCCCCTGATTAATGTATTTTTATATACATAAATACTATTTTTTAAAACTTTTAATGCATCATTTTTCTGTAGTGTAGCGGTTCCCACCCGCTCCCTCCCCATGCACGCGCCCGCCCCCGCCCTCCCGTGCACACGTGTGCCCGTGCGCGCCTCCGATCACCCCCGCCCACGATCCCGCCCCCATACAAATCATCAGGGCCATCGATGGCCGCCACCCACCTCCCGAACCGGCTCCCACCCACCAACGAATTTAGCCAGTGATGTCCGGTGCAGAGAGGGCCACAGAGTGGCTCTCTCTGAACCGGATTGCTAAAAAAGGTTATTGCAGGATGCCTCAATATCGAGGCATCACTGCAATAACCGGAAAGCAACTGGAAGCGAGCAGGATCGCTTCCAGTTGCTTTCCAGACCAAGGACGTACGCCACACGTCCTCGGTCATTAACTGTATTTTTTTTGAGGACGTGTGGCGTACGTCCTTGGTCGTTAAGGGGTTAAATAACATTCAAATTAAATTTACCTAATTGTGCTCTTGCTTAGATAGGATATAGTATATAAGTATTGGTCTAGCTTTTAATAATAATAATAATAATAACAATAATTTAAAAAAATCTAACAGTAGCCATACTGAAGTTTAATGATTTTATTGATTTTTTTTTTTTTAAAAAACTGGTTCTTAAACAGCTCTTGTTTATTTGATATAGCTTTAAATAATGTAATTTGAGTTAATATATTTGCTTTATGTATAAGAGTTATCATCTTGATGCTCTAAATATAAACATTATAATGTTACTTAAGTGCTTGTGTGCTGTTTAGAACCAGCGACACAGTGTAAGTGAAGATATGGGGCGCGATCCGATATAGATCGTAGTTTGCAGCGCAAGCAAGGGAACCCCCGCTGCACGCAGTTTCAGCTCGCAACTCGAGCTATCACATATACGGCGCCGTCAGAGGCTAAAGTGCCGTAAGTCTCACAAACCAGCGATGTCCAGAAATCTGCGTAAGTACAAATTTCTGGAGTCGCCAGTGACTTACAAGACTTTAGAAACTGCCGGCGCCTACAAAACCTGACTAAAGTTATTAAATCTCCCGTACTGTCTAACACGCCTCCCTAACATAGCCCGACACGTCTAACCCTCTATCCGCTATCCCCCCTCACTATCCTAACAATAAAAATGTATTAACCCCTAAACCGCCGCTCCCTGACCCCGCCGCCACCTAATAAAGTTATTAACCCCTAAACCGCCACTCCCGGACCCCGCCACCAGCTATATTAAATCTATAACCCCCTAATGTGAGCCCTTACCCCGCCGCCATCTACCTTACCTACCCCCTAAAGTGAGCCCCTACCCCGCCACCATCTATCTTACCTACCCCCTAAAGTGAGCCCCTACCCCGCCGCCATCTACCTTACCTACCCCCTAAAGTGAGCCCCTACCCCGCCGCCATCTACCTTACCTACCCCCTAAAGTGAGCCCCTACCCCGCCGCCATCTATCTTACCTACCCCCTAAAGTGAGCCCCTACCCCGCCGCCATCTATCTTACCTACCCCTAAAGTGAGCCCCTTACACCGCCGCCATCTATTTTAAAAATATTAACCCCTAATTTAATCCCCCTACACCGCCGCCAGCTACATTAACTATATTAACCCTAATATAATTATTAACTGCGCTGGTTTGGTATACCTGCCTATGGCGCAAAAAACTACGGGCGACGGCAGACATATACAAGCGTAACTTCTAGGTTACACCGTATATAGGCTACCAAACCAGCGCAAATTTCAGCGTCGCCGGCTTTTGCGGGCGACTCTGCATATCGGAACGGGCCCATGGGTTTTTAAGTATTTTTTTATGTTTTGTCCACCACTTGCACATAACTAACAATCATTGAACATGAACTATTTTGCTGTACGTGTTGAATTAATTTTGGGCGGCTGGCAGTTATGGGCTAGATTACGAGTGGCGCACGTTCGTTTGCGACTATCATTTGTGCGCAAAAGATCTAGGGTTTTTATGGCCTTTTGCATATATACAGATATACATATGAAAAGAAATACATACATATATTTCATTGCAATCCTGCTCTCGTGTTTGCGCGATATGGTGGATGTTATTTTTTTGTTGTTCAAAACAAGGCTCCATTAAAGTCTATTTGGAAAATATGATCCTGTGTTAACAACTTCGCAGAGTCTTTTTTTCAGCGTGAGGATGCGATTGTGAGAGTCCAAACATTTTTCTTGGGACCTATAATACCTGTGCAACTGGGCACGTGATAGTAAAAAAAAGTTGAGAGCATGTAAAACACTTGTGGGAGCGCAAATTTATGCTCCACTCATAATCTAGCCCTATGTGTTTATTAAATGATTGAGATCTCTGTGTATAACTTTATGTAAGTATAAAATAACTGTTTATCATCTTGGGAAATAACGCTCAGGTGCACAACTTTTATTGACTTGCAGGGCTTGGCAGTCTTGAACCAACCAATCCCTCCTCAAACGTTTGGTCACACAAGTGATTCTGGGGATTAAATGGTACAGACATGGACCCTTGGACAGTTGGAATCATATTCAAACTTTATTTACCCCTAAATGGTACATATCAGTTCCTTAAGTTGTAACAATGACCCATGGAGGGTACAGCCATAGCAGTTGTACCCTGAGTGTTCACAAATAATAACTATCTTACTGTAGTTTATACTCAGCAGTTTATGTCCCTTTAAATTTGCATGATTAATAAAGATAATGCAATTTTAAGACACTTTAAAACTAATTTCTGTCATCAATTTTACTTTGTTCTTTTGGTATCCTTTGTTGAAAAGAATATGTACTTATCAGCAGGAGCAGTACACTACTGGGAGGTAGTTAGGAACTAGTGGCAACACACATATGCCTCTCGTCGTAGGCTCACCAGATGTGTTTAGCTGCTCTAGAGCTAAATTTAAACCCAGAACTTTTTGATGTGATTCCAAAATGTCTACGGCTAGATTTAGAGTTTTGTCGGTAAGGACCCGCGTAGCTAACGCCGGCTTTTTTCTGGCCGCACCATAAAAATAACTCTGGTATTGAGAGTCCACATAAAGGCTGCGTTAGGCTCCAAAAAAGGAGCGTAGAGCATTTTTAACGCAGCTTCAACTCTCGATACCAGAGTTGCTTACGCAAGCGGCCAGCCTCAAAAACGTGCTTGTGCACTATTCCCCCATAAAAAACAATGGGGCTGTTTGAGCTGAAAAAAAACCTAACACCTGCAAAAAAGCAGCGTTCAGCTCCTAACGCAGCCCCATTGTTTGCTATGCGGAAACACTTCCTACGTCTGCACCTAACACTCTAACATGTACCCCGAGTCTAAACACCCCTAACCTTACACTTATTAACCCCTAATCTGCCGCCCCCGCTATCGCTGACCCCTGCATATTATTATTAACCCCTAATCTGCCGCTCCGTAAACCGCCGCTACTTACATTATCCCTATGTACCCCTAATCTGCTGCCCTAACATCGCCGACCCCTATATTATATTTATTAACCCCTAATCTGCCCCCCACAACGTCGCCTCCACCTGCCTACACTTATTAACCCCTAATCTGCCGAGCGGACCTGAGCGCTACTATAATAAAGTTATTAACCCCTAATCTGCCTCACTAACCCTATAATAAATAGTATTAACCCCTAATCTGCCCTCCCTAACATCGCCGACACCTAACTTCAATTATTAACCCCTAATCTGCCGAACTGAGATCACCGCTATTCCAATAAATGTATTAACCCCTAAAGCTAAGTCTAACCCTAACACTAACACCCCCTTAAATTAAATATAATTTTAATCTAACGAAATTAATTAACTCTTATTAAATAAATTATTCCTATTTAAAGCTAAATACTTACCTGTAAAATAAATCATAATATAGCTACAATATAAATTATAATTACATTGTAGCTACATATAATTACATTGTAGTACAAAATTACCTGTAAAATAAATCCTAACCTAAGTTACAATTAAACCTAACACTATACTATCATTAAATTAATTAAATAAAATACCTACAATTACCTACAATTAAACCTAACACTACACTATCAATACATTAATTAAATACAATATCTACAAATAACTACAATGAAATAAACTAACTAAAGTACAAAAAATAAAAAAGAACTAAGTTACAAAAAATAAAAAAATATCTACAAAAATATTACAACAATTTTAAACTAATTACACCTACTCTAAGCCCCCTAATAAAACAACAAAGCCCCCCAAAATAAAAAATGCCCTACCCTATTCTAAATTACTAAAGTTAAAAGCTCTTTTACCTTACCAGCCCTGAACAGGGCCCTTTGCGGGGCATGCCCCAAGAAGTTCAGCTCTTTTGCCTGTAAAAAAAACATTCAATACCCCCCCCCAACATTACAACCCACCACCCACATACCCCTAATCTAACCCAAACCCCCCTTAAATAAACCTAACACTAAGCCCCTGAAGATCTTCCTACCTTATCTTCACCATACCAGGTTCACCGATCCGTCCTGAAGAGCTCCTCCGATGTCCTGATCCAAGCCCAAGCGGGGGGCTGAAGATTTCCATGATCCGGTAGAAGTCTTCATCCAAGCGGGGCAGAAGAGTTCTTCCATCCGATTGAAGTCTTCATCCAAGCGGGGCAGAAGAGGTCTTCCATCCGATTGAAGTCTTCATCCAGGCGGCATCTTCTATCGACATCCATCTGGAGCGGCAGCATCCTGAAGACCTCCGACACGGAACATCCATCCTGGCCGACGACTGAACGATGAATGACGGTTCCTTTAAATGACGTAATCCAAGATGGCGTCCCTCGAATTCCGATTGGCTGATAGGATTCTATCAGCCAATCGGAATTAAGGTAGGAATATTCTGATTGGCTGATGGAATCAGCCAATCAGAATCAAGTTCAATCCGATTGGCTGATCCAATCAGCCAATCAGATTGAACTCGCATTCTATTGGCTGTTCCGATCAGCCAATAGAATGCGAGCTAAATCTGATTGGCTGATTCAATCAGCCAATCAGATTTTTCCTACCTTAATTCCGATTGGCTGATAGAATCCTATCAGCCAATCGGAATTCGAGGGACGCCATCTTGGATGATGTCATTTAAAGGAACCGTCATTCGTCGTTCAGTCGTCGGCCAGGATGGATGTTCCGCGTCGGAGGTCTTCAGAATGCTGCCGCTCCGCTCCAGATGGATGTCGATAGAAGATGCCGCCTGGATGAAGACTTCAATCGGATGGAAAACCTCTTCTGCCCCGCTTGGATGAAGACTTCAATCGGATGGAAGACCTCTTCTGCCCCGCTTGGATGAAGACTTCTACTGGATCATGGACATCTTCAGCCCCCCGCTTGGGCTTGGATCAGGACATCGGAGGAGCTCTTCAGGACGGATCGGTGAACCTGGTATGGTGAAGATAAGGTACGAAGATCTTCAGGGGCTTAGTGTTAGGTTTATTTAAGGGGGGTTTGGGTTAGATTAGGGGTATGTGGGTGGTGGGTTGTAATGTTGGGGGGGGGGTATTGTATGTTTTTTTTACAGGCAAAAGAGCTGAACTTCTTGGGGCATGCCCCGCAAAGGGCCCTGTTCTGGGCTGGTAAGGTAAAAGAGCTTTTAACTTTAGTAATTTAGAATAGGGTAGGGCATTTTTTATTTTGGGGGGCTTTGTTGTTTTATTAGGGGGCTTAGAGTAGGTGTAATTAGTTTAAAATTGTTGTAATATTTTTCTTATGTTTGTAGATATTTTTTTATTTTTTGTAACTTAGTTCTTTTTTATTTTTTGTACTTTAGTTAGTTTATTTCATTGTATTTATTTGTAGATATTTCATTGTAGTTATTTGTAGATATTGTATTTAATTAATGTATTGATAGTGTAGTGTTAGGTTTAATTGTAGGTAATTGTAGGTATTTTATTTAATTAATTTAATGATAGTATAGTGTTAGGTTTAATTGTAACTTAGGTTAGGATTTATTTGACAGGTAATTTTGTAATTATTTTAACTAGGTAACTATTAAATAGTTCTTAACTATTTAATAGCTATTGTACCTGGTTAAAATAATTACAAAGTTGCCTGTAAAATAAATATTAATTCTAAAATAGCTACAATGTAATTATAATTTATATTGTAGCTATATTAGGATTTATTTTACAGGTAAGTATTTAGCTTTGAATAGGAATAATTTATTTAATAAGAGTTAATTAATTTCGTTAGATTAAAATTATATTTAATTTAGGGGGGTGTTAGTGTTAGGGTTAGACTTAGCTTTAGGGGTTAATACATTTATTAGAATAGCGGTGAGCTCCGGTCGGCAGATTAGGGGTTAATGATTGAAGTTAGGTGTCGGCGATGTTAGGGAGGGCAGATTAGGGGTTAATACTATTTATTATAGGGTTAGTGAGGCGGATTAGGGGTTAATAACTTTATTATAGTAGCGGTGCGGTCCGCTCGGCAGATTAGGGGTTAATAAGTGTAGGCAGGTGGAGGCGACGTTGAGGGGGGCAGATTAGGGGTTAATAAATATAATATAGGGGTCGGCGGTGTTAGGGGCAGCAGATTAGGGGTACATAAGGATAACGTAGGTGGCGGCGCTTTGCGGTCGGCAGATTAGGGGTTAATAAGTGTAGGTAGCTGGCGGCGACGTTGTGGGGGGCAGATTAGGGGTTAATAAATTTAATATAGGGGTCGGCAGTGTTAGGGGCAGCAGATTAGGGGTACATAAGGATAACGTAGTTGGCGGTCGGCAGATTAGGGGTTAAAAAAATGTAATCGAGTTGCGGCTATGTGGGGGGACCTCGGTTTAGGGGTACATAGGTAGTTTATGGGTGTTAGTGTACTTTAGAGTACAGTAGTTAAGAGCTTTATAAACCGGCGTTATCCCAGAAAGCTCTTAACTACTGACTTTTTTCCTGCGGCTGGATTTTTGTCGTTAGAGTTCTAACGCTCACTTCAGACACGACTTTAAATACCGGAGTTAGAAACATCCCATTGAAAAGATAGGATACGCAATTGACGTAAGGGGATCTGCGGTATGGAAAAGTCGCGGCTGAAAAGTGAGCGTTAGACCCTTTTTTGAGTGACTCCAAATACCGGAGGTAGCCTAAAACCAGCGTTAGGAGCCTCTAACGCTGGTTTTCATGGCTAACGCCAAACTCCAAATCTAGGCCCTAATTTCTTATGTTGTCTCTCTTATTTGTTTTATTTAATACGTTTTATGCTTGAGCTACAATTGTTATGTTTTATTTTTATACCCATTGTTTGTGCTACATAAATCATTTCCCAATGCTTGTGCTACACTAGCTATTTTGCAGCTGGTTCGACAGCCAGGGAACTATAGCTCCCTGCATGCTGCTGTGAGGAGCACACAGTGCATATGAAAAAAGAGGAGAGGCCAAGTGTTTTTAGCCTGCACTTTCAGGTGAGGAGATATTGGGAGTCAGCAGCTTGTAAGCAACATATACTGTGAGTAGCAGATATTGGGAGCAGCACATAATGAATATAGCACATATTTCATATAGCACATATTGTATATAGCACATATTGTATATAGCATATACTGTATGCAGCACATATTGTATATTGCACATAATAAATATAGCACATATTGCATATAGCACAGATTTTTATACAGCACATAATGAATATAGCACATATTGTATATAGCATATATGGTATATAGCACATATTGTACAGGGAGTGCAGAATTATTAGGCAAATGAGTATTTTGACCACATCATCCTCTTTATGCATGTTGTCTTACTCCAAGCTGTATAGGCTCGAAAGCCTACTACCAATTAAGCATATTAGGTGATGTGCATCTCTGTAATGAGAAGGGGTGTGGTCTAATGACATCAACACCCTATATCAGGTGTGCATAATTATTAGGCAACTTCCTTTCCTTTGGCAAAATGGGTCAAAAGAAGGACTTGACAGGCTCAGAAAAGTCAAAAATAGTGAGATATCTTGCAGAGGGATGCAGCACTCTTAAAATTGCAAAGCTTCTGAAGCGTGATCATCGAACAATCAAGCGTTTCATTCAAAATAGTCAACAGGGTCGCAAGAAGCAGGTGGAAAAACCAAGGCGCAAAATAACTGCCCATGAACTGAGAAAAGTCAAGCGTGCAGCTGCCAAGATGCCACTTGCCACCAGTTTGGCCATATTTCAGAGTTGCAACATCACTGGAGTGCCCAAAAGCACAAGGTGTGCAATACTCAGAGACATGGCCAAGGTAAGAAAGGCTGAAAGACGTCCACCACTGAACAAGACACACAAGCTGAAACGTCAAGACTGGGCAAAGAAATATCTCAAGACTTATTTTTCTAAGGTTTTATGGATGATGAAATGAGAGTGAGTCTTGATGGGCCAGATGGATGGGCCCGTGGCTGGATTGGTAAAGGGCAGAGAGCTCCAGTCCGACTCAGACGCCAGCAAGGTGGAGGTGGAGTACTGGTTTGGGCTGGTATCATCAAAGATGAGCTTGTGGGGCCTTTTCGGGTTGAGGATGGAGTCAAGCTCAACTCCCAGTCCTACTGCCAGTTTCTGGAAGACACCTTCTTCAAGCAGTGGTACAGGAAGAGGTCTGCATCCTTCAAGAAAAACATGATTTTCATGCAGGACAATGCTCCATCACACGCGTCCAAGTACTCCACAGCGTGGCTGGCAAGAAAGGGTATAAAAGAAGAAAATCTAATGACATGGCCTCCTTGTTCACCTGATCTGAACCCCATTGAGAACCTGTGGTCCATCATCAAATGTGAGATTTACAAGGAGGGAAAACAGTACACCTCTCTGAACAGTGTCTGGGAGGCTGTGGTTGCTGCTGCGCACAATGTTGATGGTGAACAGATCAAAACACTGACAGAATCCATGGATGGCAGGCTTTTGAGTGTCCTTGCAAAGAAAGGTGGCTATATTGGTCACTGATTTGTTTTTGTTTTGTTTTTGAATGTCAGAAATGTATATTTGTGAATGTTGAGATGTTATATTGGTTTCACTGGTAAAAATAAATAATTGAAATGGGTATATATTTGTTTTTTGTTAAGTTGCCTAATAATTATGCACAGTAATAGTCACCTGCACACACAGATATCCCCCTAAAATAGCTATAACTAAAAACAAACTAAAAACTACTTACAAAACTATTCAGCTTTGATATTAATGAGTTTTTTGGGTTCATCGAGAACATGGTTGTTGTTCAATAATAAAATTAATCCTCAAAAATACAACTTTCCTAATAATTCTGCACTCCCTGTATATAGCACATAATGAATATAGCACATATTGTATGCAGAACATATTGTATATAGCACATATTGCATATAGCACATATTGTATATAGCACATATTGTATATAGCATATACTGTATGCAGCACATATTGTATATTGCACATAATAAATATAGCACATATTGCACATAGCACATATTTTTATATAGCACATAATGAATATAGCACATATTGTATATAGCACATATTGTATATAGCATATATTGTATATAGCACATATTGTATATAGCACATAATGAATATAGCACATATTGTATATAGCATATATTGTATAAAGCACATATTGTATATAGCACATAATGAATATAACACATATTGTATATAACACATATTGTATAAAGCACATATTTTTATATATCACCTAATGAATATAGCACATATTGTATATAGCAAATAATGAATATAGCACATATTGTATATAGCACATAATAATTATAGCACATATTGTATATAGCACATATTGAGGCCTATTTATCAAGCCGTCAACCGCAAATACACTAGAATTCCACAGCGTAATTGTGGCAAGCCTGATTCTCCTTAGACCGGCAAATGTATAATTTTGTGACGTAACATACAATCCGCCGGTCTCAGTCCGACACAGATCGATGCTTACGTCACTACAGATATTCAGAATGCAAGTTCGGCACTATCTGACTATTTTGCAAATTATAACATTTCTACCAGGTACACTCGGCACTATTCCGGCCCTGGAGGTGGCGGATGCCATAGGAATCAATGGGAGTCTGAAAGCAGCGAAAGCTTATGTTCGCTGCTGCACGATATCCCATTGATTCCTATGGGAATATAAAAGTTATGTTTACACCTAACACCCTAACATGTACCCCGAGTCTAAACACCCCTAATCTGCCATCCCTGACACTGCCGCCACCTACATTATACTTATTAACCCCTAATCTGCTGCCCCGACACCGCCACCACCTACATTATACTTATTAACCCCTACTCTGCCACCCCTACACCGCCGCCACCTACTTTATACTTATTAACCCCTAATCTGCTGCCCCTACACCGCCGCCACCTACTTTATACTTACTAACCCCTAATCTGCCGCCCCTACACTGCCGCCACCTACATAAAAGTATTAACCCCTAATCTGCCGCCCCTAACATCACCACCATATACCTACATTTATTAATAAATCTAACTAAATATTCCTATCATTAACTAAATATTTCCTATTTAAAACTAAATACTTACCTATAAAATAAACCCTAAGCTAGCTACAATATAACTAATAGTTACATTGTAGCTATCTTAGGGTTTATTTTTATTTCACAGGCAAGTTTGTATTTATTTTAACTAGGTAGAATAGTTATTAAATAGTTATTAACTATTAAAAAACTACCTAGCTAAAATAAATACAAAAAGTACCTGTAAAATAAAACCTAACCTAAGTTACACTAACACCTAACACTACACTATAATTAAATAAATTAACTAAATTAACAACAATTAAATAAATTAAATTAAATTAGCTTAAGTACAAAAAATCCCACTAAATTACAGAAAATAAAAAACAAATTACAGATATTTAAACTAATTACACCTAATCTAATAGCCCTATCAAAATAAAAAAGCCCCCCCAAAATAAAAAACCCCTAGCCTAAACTAAACTACCAATAGCCCTTAAAAGGGCCTTTTGCGGGGCACTGCCCCAAAGTAATCAGCTCTTTTACCTGTAAAAAAAAAATACAAACAACCCCCCAACAGTTAAACCCACCACCCACACAACCAACCCCCTAAATAAATTACTAACTAAAAAAACCTAAGCTAACCATTGCCCTGAAAAGGGCATTTGGATGGGCATTGCCCTTAAAAGGGCAATTAGCTCTTTTGCAGGCCCAGAGCCCTAACCTAAAAAATAAACCCACCCAATACACCCTTAAAAAAATCCTAACACTAACCCCATGAAGATTCACTTACCGGGAGACGTCTTCATCCATGTGGCAAGATATCCTCAACGAATCCGGCAGAAGTGGTCCTCCAGACGGGCAGAAGTGGCCCTCCAGACAGGCAGAAGTCTTCATCCAGAGGGCATCTTCTATCTTCATCCTTCCGGCACGGAGCGGGTCCATCTTCAAGACATCTGACGCAGAGCATCTTCTTCCAACGACGTCTTCTTGCTGAATGAATATCACTTTAAGTGACGTCATCCAAGATGGCATCCCTTCGATTCCGATTGGCTGATAGAATTCTATCAGCCAATCAGAATTAAGGTAGAAAAATCCTATTGGCTGATGCAATCAGCCAATAGGATTGAACTTCAATCCTATTGGCTGATACAATCAGCCAATAGGATTGAGCTTGCATTCTATTGGCTGATTGGAACAGCCAATAGAATACCAGCTCAATCCAATTGGCTGATTGCATCAGCCAATAGGATTTTTTCTACCTTAATTCCGATTGGCTGATATAATTCTATCAGCCAATCGGAATCAAAGGGACGCCATCTTGGATGACGTCACTTAAAGTGATATTCATTCAGCAAGAAGACGTCATTGGAAGAGGATGCTCTGCGTCGGATGTCTTGAAGATGGACCCGCTCCATGTCGGAAGGATGAAGATAGAAGATGCCCTCTGGATGAAGACTTCTGCCTGTCTGGAGGACCACTTCTGCCCATCTGGAGGACCACTTCTGCCAGATTCGTTGAGGACATCTTGCCGCTTGGATGAAGACGTCTCCCGGTAAGTGAATCTTCATGGGGTTAGTGTTAGTGTAGTGTAGGATTTAGTGTTAGTGTTAGTGTAGGATTTTTTTAAGGGTGTAATGGGTGCGTTTAATTTTTAGGTTAGGGCTTTGGGCCTGCAAAAGAGCTAAATGCCCTTTTAAGGGCAATACCCATCCAAATGCCCTTTTCAGGGCAATGGGGAGCTTAGGTTTTTTTGAGTTAGTAAATTATTTGGGGGGTTGGTTGTATGGGTGGTGGGTTTTACTGTTGGGGGGTTGTTTGTATTTTTTGTTACAGGTAAAAGAGCTGATTACTTTGGGGCAATTCCCCTGCAAAAGGCCCTTTTAAGGGCTATTGGTAGTTTGGTTTAGTGTAGGGTTTTTTTTATTTTGGGGGGGGCTTTTTTATTTTGATAGGGCTATTAGATTAGGTGTAATTAGTTTAAATATCTGTAATTTATTTTTTATTTTCTGTAATTTAGTGTTTATTTTTATTGTACTTTAGCTAATTTAATTTAATTTATTTAATTGTTGTTAATTTAATTAATTTATTTAATTGTAGTGTAGTGTTAGGTGTTATTGTAACTTAGGTTAGGTTTTATTTTACAGGTACATTTGTATTTATTTTAGCTAGGTAGTTATTAAATAGTTAATAACTATTACTAACTAGTCTACCTAGTTAAAATAAATACAAACTTGCCTGTAAAATACAAATAAACCCTAAGCTAGCTACAATGTAACTATTAGTTATATTGCAGCTAGCTTAGGGTTTATTTTATAGTTAAGTATTTAGTTTTAAATAGGAATAATTTAGTTAATGATAGTAATTTTATTTAGATTTATTTAAATAATATTTAAGTTAGGGGGTGTTAGGGTTAGACTTAGGTTTAGGAGTTAATACATTTAAATCTGGGGACGGCAGATTAGGGGTTAATAAATGTAATGTAGGTGGCGGCAGTGTAGGGGGCAGCAGATTAAGGGTTAATAACATAATGTAGGTGGCGGTGGGCTCCGGGAGTGGCGGTTTAGGGGTTAATAAATTTATTTAGTTGCGGCGGGGTCCGGGAGCGGCGGTTTAGGGGTTAATAACTTTATTCGAGTTGTGGTGGGCTCCGGGAGCTGCGGTTTTGAGGTTAATAACTTTATTTAGTTGCGGCTGGGTCCGTGAGCAGCGGGATAGGGGTAAAACAGTTTAGTTTAGTGTGGGTGTTTAGTGACAGTATACCAATAAAGCTGGGATAAAGCCGAAGAGCAGCGAGATCGATGACTGTTAGTTAACAACAGTCTGCTGCTCATCGCCCTGTACTTGGTGCGCGGCTTTTTGACAGCTTTTTTGGTAACTTTGGAGAGCGAATTCAGGTCCGCGGCAGCGATGTTAGGCGATCTTAGACGTATTGGTGCCGTCGAATGCAAGTAAGTTGACGGCTTGATAAGTAGGGGCCATTGTATGCAGCACATATTGTCTATAGCACATATTTTTATATAGCACCTAATAAATATAGCACATATTGTATGCAGCACATATTGTAATATAGCACATATTTTTATATAGCACCTAATGAATATCGCACATATTGTATATAGCACATATTGTATATAGCCCATATTTTTATATAACACGTAATGAATATAGCACATATTGCATATAGCACATATTTTTATTTAGCACATAATGAATATAGCACATATTGCATATAGCACATATTTTTATATAACCCATAATATATATAGCACATATTGCATATAGCACATATTTTTATATAGCACCTAATGAATATAGCACATATTGCAATATAGCACATATTTTTATATAGCACCTAATGAATATAGCACATATTGCAATATAGCACCTAATGACTATAGCACATATTGTATATAGCCCATATTTTTATATAACCCATAATGAATATAGCACATATTGCATATAGCACATATTTTTATATAACCCATAATGAATATAGCACATATTGCATATAGCACATATTTTTATATAGCACATAATGAATATAGCACATATTGCATATAGCACATAATGAATATAGCACATACTGTATGCAACACATATTGTATGAGGCAGATAAACACTGAAGTGAAGGTACTGGTCCTATCTTATCAAGAAAAGGTAAGAAAAGCATCGTAGTGACAGGCAGCCTGCTCTTTACATACCACCTGGTAGTGGAGACACAGCAGTTAATTAAAAGTTAATCGAATTGCTTAATGCGACTTTAATTCAAAATATAAAATAAAATTACACACACTTGAAACAAAAATCAGCAGCTGTGTCTGGTAGGAATTACAGTTGATTGTGCCTGCTATGTAGAATTATGAGCTTGTTTTCAGCAATATTGCATGAGAAGAGATAATAGTGGCAACTATTATTTGTATTATTTAATTTAAAATAAATGGCTGAATTGCTACAACCAAAAATGGTTTGAATTGCTACCCTGTATGTCACTGGTCTTTCTATGGGGGTGCCCCTATCAATAGCACGGTCTCGCTGCCAGCAGTGAGATCGCACTATTTTAGTAAGCCTTCCGGAGGGAGAGAGGGTCAAATAGCCTTGTCTTGGTGCTCGCGGCAAGACCCGCACTTTTATAGCCACACAATCCCTTAACAACCAGAAATTTACAGGGTACGTTGTGGTCTTTAAGGGGTTAAACATCTAGGGGATGACCACAATTTTTTTGAGACGCTTATCAAATTATTTACCTACAAAAATTCCCATAGATTTTAATACGTTAATTTTGTAGAAACATTAATAAACTTTTCTAAAGGTTTGAGATGGACTCACTCCAAAGATTCATTATATACATTAGAGCATTTTCTTTTTCCACTTCTCTATATCTTTAACTTTATTACAATGTAATGTTGCCTGGTTGTCCAATTATGGTTGTTGAGGGTGGAGAATGAGGAGGCAGCAGATTTCCTAGTGCCTTGGGCATCACAAAAACAAAATACATCTTTGCAACAAAGCTATGAAATTAGCTCCATTGGATTTATGGTGACCATTCCAATTTACCAGCGCATGCTGTAAAAAAAGTATATTTTTAGCCTCTATATCTATGGCATTTTAATATACACTGGTTAAATTAGATAATCCTTTGAAATTATGTATATGCCACATGTGAGGAAAACATTTTTTCATGTGTTTCCCTATTTTTTTGTGTATGAGTGCAGTAATTTTCTAAACTAGTAACAAATCAATAACTCCCATGTACTTAATGGCGATCAGAAGATGGACAATATACGTCTGCTGTCAAAATTTACTACTGCACAAGGACTTAATAGTTGTATTGCCTAATAAAATGTATACCGTAATACTTATGCTAAAAGCAATAATTTAACTCTTTGCTATTCTTAATAGGTATAATACTTTAATCACAAAAGAAAAGAACAAACCTAAACAATAATGTATAATAACAAATTGTTTATATAAAAGTAAAATGAATCACTACATCACCAGATAGTGCATCATATATGTTCCACTTTGGCTGGGGATTCCCGCAAACTTCAGCCCAAACGATATAGAAGATCTGGGAGTTTCAGTTTTATATCCAAAGGACACGTCTGCCCTTGGATTGAGAAGTCCAGGGAGACAAAGTCCCAGATCCTTTATATGCACTTTTAATAATAGTTCTTACATTTTTTTTTTGCAAAAGAGGTTATGAAAATGTTTATGTGTCTCTTGTTCCTATCAAGATGTATCCGGTCCTACAAATGTCTCAACCAAGGATGAGTCATTTGTCCTTTCAGAATACATATTATTTTGTTCAGCATTTTTTCAATCAAAACAAGTTATATATAAGCTTTAAGTCTATGCCATGTCAGCAACTCAGGATTTCTTTGTCTATATAGATTCATATAGGCCAAGAAGACTCATTCACATTCATCACACTCTATTTGGCCTGCCATATCACATTTGTATCACTTTCGGTCCTTGAACCAATCTTATTGACCATATGAATAAGCCATGACTTTTAAAGGTCTGCAGAACATTCGATAAGCCATGTAGCAATTTCATAACGTTAATATACAAATTAGGATTGCTATCACCAATACTGGGTGAATTATCCAATTTAGCTTCTGAGTAGCTGATAGCGAATATCCCATAAAAATATCATACCAATGATGTTGTGTTGCTTTTTCAATATTTGAGCCTATTTTAAAGGGACACTGAACCCAAATTTTTTTCTTTCATGAATCAGATAGAGCATGCATTTTTAAGCAACTTTCTAATTTACTCCTATCACCAATTTTCCTTCGTTCTCTTGCTATCTTTATTTGAAAAAGCAGGCATCTAAGTTTTTTTTTTGGTTCAGAACTCTGGACAGCATGTTTTTATTGGTGGATGAATTTATCCACCAATCAGCAAGGACAACCCAGGTTGTTCACCATAAATGGGCCGGCATATAAACTTACATTCTTGCATTTCAAATAAAGATACCAAGAGAATAAAGAAAATTTGATAATAGGAGTAAATTAGAAAGTTGCTTAAAATTTAATGCTCTATCTGAATCACAAAAGAAAAAATTTGGGTTCAGTGTCCCTTTAACTAAATCCTGTCCTATTATAGATGTGTATATAACTTGATGTTGCAAAGTCTGATTCAACAATTTTATATGTGTCTTTACCAATTCTGATCTACTCATGATGTAATGTAATGCTAAAAAAGATAAATCCAATTTGGAATCATCATTATATTTGGTAGCCACAGTGTCATGCCGCGCGACTCTAGCTGTTGCTAGGGGTGCGGCGTCTCCTTCACTGCTCGTTGCCAGGGGCTGAGTCAGCTGAAGTCATTGCTGCACGTTCCTCTCTCACTGATACCGGTCCAGACGTCTGTGGCGCGAATCCTGCGTCTATGTAAGCATACTTTAACGATCTATCACTGCCCAAGTATAGGTGTTACTTCATGTACTCCTGGGAGTGATAGATCATTTTTCTTATTGCCTTGCTGTGTTTTGAACCCTGCCTGTCTGACTACTCTACCTGTTTAACCCCTAAATTGCTGGACTGATATATTGCTGTTGAACCCTGCCTGTCTGACTACTCTACCTGTTTAACCCCTAAATTGCTGGACTGATATATTGCTACTGAACCCTGCCTGTCTGACTACTCTGCTTATTAACCCCTGTTATTCTGGATTGCCTCTCTGTTGCCGAACCCTGCCAGCCTGACCATTCTAGTGGTGTGCCCTTGAACTGCTTTACCGTTGCCAAACCCTGCCTGCCTGACCATTCTATTGGTTTTTCCTTGGACTGCTTTTCTGTTGCCGAATCCTGCCTGTCTGACCATTCCAGTGATTTGCCTTATCCTGTTCTGCTATTGCCATTGGGGACTGTCCTGCCTGTGGTGAGTGCCGCTCTCCTCATCTTACTAACTTTCTTTGCTATGGGATATTCCCTATCATTCCGGCTTGATGCCGGGATAACAAGACTACTGGCCGAGTTCGGTCTGATAGAGGGGTATCCCACGAGCATTACACACAGGGAACTCACATTTATATGAAGTTCTGGATGTAATATATAGGTCCTATTTTCCCATTTAAAAGTAGTAAGATTAGATATACATCCAGCAAAAGGTAATTGCATATGAGGTATCACCTCCTCATTAGTAACTATACATAGTGTTTGTGAAGCTTTTTCAATAACCATTTTCCATTGTATAGGTAGGATTGTCCAGTCACAGACGTTAATAGTATTTTGCAATAAACATGGTTCATATAGTCTGGAATGAACAGTACATACCACTCCTTCTATCATCTCTACACATAAATTTAAATCATGTGTTAAATTATTATTATTATTGAGGCATCCAATATGCACCTTCTAAAATCATAGGTAAAGCTATAAATTTGCACATAATATCAATGTCGGTAATATTATATAATTGTACATTTCCTTTACATACTGTATCATTACAATTGATTAAAGGACTTTCCAACTTTATCCACATGTTGGAATTTTTTATGTTCAATAATTGTTTCCATAATCCTAAATTACCAGTCATCAATCTAGTTTGAGCAGAATTTTTTGGGGGGGATTTGATTTAATATTTTAATACTACACACTGTCCAATGAATAAAGGAAGATAAATTGTGGTATTAACCAAATCCAATATATCAAAACTAATATTTACATGTTTTTGTTCTGTCTTAAAGGTATTAGGCATTCATCTAGCTTGATATCTTAAAGCCTTGTTCATGCCTTGTCCCACATTATGTAATCTATTTGCTAAAGTTTCTATATCAAATCCATTCAGTGTTCCTGCAATTGTACCGTATGATCCTAACAAAGTATCATACCATGCCCTTCGGGTTTGTATTTTACACTTTGTTGTTGGTGGAAATTGAACTTCTACATCTACGAAGATCTTTTGCACATTTAATCCAACCTATTTACAAGTTGAAGGTATCCTTTTATTTTTTCCTGGATCAATAACTGTACTATTCATATTTATTAAAATAATATATTGTGCCATTAAATTTCGATTACTAATTTTGGAAGCATTATAACACAAATACATTCAAGTTTGACATATTATACACAAGTATTCCCTTGGTATACGTATATGGTAGATCTGTGGAACTATTTTGTGCTAATGTTTGTATAGTTTGTATTCTTTCTTGAACAGTTGCCCATATATACCCCAAATCGGCTCCAGCACAGTGTATTGAAGTCAGATTTTGGATATGTATAGTTCCGTTATCATCATATAAACAGTAATTTGGTTGATACTTTTTTCCTGATGGGGGTGTCCAAAGATATCCTGGATTAACAGTCACATTGGCTATATTACAAAAGGTGTTGCCATAAAATGTGTAATTATCCTGTTTTCGAATTTGTGTTTGATTCACCCATCCCCACCTAACAGTTTGACTTTCTTTCCGTATAATCTCTTCTCCTGGTTTTACGGCTTGTGCCCCAAAAAGCTTTCCATGGAGGCCAAAATTAAGAATCCATATACTGAATTTCAGTCATATCTGTAAAAGGTAAAACACAATTTTATTCTCGAAGATAACATTTTTCCTCAGGTATGTATTCCCATTGTTCTTTATCTGGTCTCATACTAATAAGCGGCTAGATTATGAGTTTTGCGTTATGAGTGAAAAAGCCTCATAACGCTGATTTTTCAATACCACTGCTATTATGAGTCTAGTAGGTACAGCTGTACCGCACACTTTTTTGGCTGTCACGCAACGTAACTACCGCACTTTTTAAAAAGTCCTTTTCAATAGGTCTTCCATAGCGCCGGTATTACGAGTTAGCCTGTCCAGTCAAAAAGTGAACAGTACAGCCTATAACTATAAGATCTGTACCGTAAACTGAAAGTCAGTAGTTATGAGTTTTGCGCTACAAAGCTGTAGCATAAAACTCATAACTAAAGTGTTACAAAGTACACTAACACCCATAAACTACCTATTAACCCCTAAACCGAGGCCCTTCCGCATCGCAAACACTAAAATAAAATTATTAACCCTTAATCTGCCGTTCTGGACATCGTCGCCACTATAATAAACATATTAACCCCTAAACCGCCGTATTCCTGCATCCCAAACACTAGTTAAATATTATTAACCCCTAACCTGCCATCCGCAACATCACCGCTGCCACTATACTAAAGTTATTAACCGCTAAACCTAACCCTAACCCTAAGTCTAACCCTAACACCCCTAACTTTAATATAATTAAAATAAATCTAAATAAAAATTACTATCATTAACTAAATAATTCCTATTTAAAACTAAATACTTACCTATAAAATAAACACTTAGCTAGCTACAATATAACTAATAGTTACATTGTAGCTATCTTAGGTTTTATTTTTATTTTACAGGTAAGTTTGTATTTATTCTAACTAGGTAGACTAGTTAGTAAATAGTTATTAACTATTTACTAACTACCTAGTTAAAATAAATACAAATTTACCTGTAAAATAAAACCTAACCTGTCTTACACTAACACCTAACATTACACTACAATTAATTAAATACATTACATTAATTAAATCCAATTAACTAAATTACAAAAAATTAAACACTAAATTACACAAAATAAAAAATAAATTATCAAATATTTAAACTAATTACACCTAATTTAATAGCCCTATCAAAATAAAAAAGCCCCCCCAAAAAATAAAAAAATCCTAGCCTAAACTAAACTGCCAATGGCCCTTAAAAGGGCCTTTTGCTGGGCATTGCCCCAAAGATATCAGCTCTTTTACCTGTAAAAAAAAATACAAACAACCCCCAACAGTAAAACCCACCACCCACACAACCAAACCCCCTAAATAAAATCCTATCTAAAAAACCTAAGCTCCCCATTGCCCTGAAAAGGGCATTTGGATGGGCATTGCCCTTAAAAGGGCATTTAGCTATTTTCCATTGCCCAAACCCTAAACTAAAAATAAAACCCACCCAATAAACCCTTAAAAAACCTAACACTAAGCCCGAAGATCCACTTACAGTTTTTGAAGACCGGACATCCATCCTCATCAAGCCGGGAGAAATCTTCATCCAAGCGGGCAGAAGTCCTCAACGAAGACGGGAGAAGTCTTCATCCAAGCGGCAAGAAGTGGTCCTCCAGGCAGGCAGAAATCTTCACGGCATCTTCTATCTTCATCCTTCTGACGCGGAGCATCTCCATCTTCAAGACATCCGGCGCAGAGCATCCTCTTCTGTCAACGGCTACTGAAGAATGAAGGTTCCTTTAAGGGACGTCATCCAAGAATTCTATCAGCCAATTGGAATTAAAGGGTAAAAAATCCTATTGGCTGATGCAATCAGCCAATAGGATTGAGCTTCAATCCTATTGACTGATCCAATCAGTCAATAGGATTGAGCTTGCATTCTATTGGCTGTTCCAATCTATCAGCCAATCGGAATTCAAGGGACGCCATATTGGATTTTATTTGGGGGGTTTGGTTGTGTGGGTGGTGGGTTTTACTGTTGGGGGTTGTTTGTATTTTTTTTTACAGGTAAAAGAGCTGATTTCTTTGGGGCAATGCCCCGGCAAAAGGCCCCTTTAAGGGCTATTGGCAGTTTAGTTTAGGCTAGGGTTTTTTTATTTTGGGGGGGCTTTTTTATTTTGATAGGGCTTAGATTATGTGTAATTAGTTAAAAAATTTGATAATTTCTTTTTTATTTTGTGTAATTTAGTGGGGGGGTTGTAATTTAGTTAATTTTATTTAATTAATGTAATTTATTTAATTGTAGTGTAATGTTAGGTGTTAGTGTAAGAAAGGTTAGGTTTTATTTTACAGGTAACTTTGTATTTATTTTAACTAGGTAGTTAGTAAATAGTTAATAACTATTTACTAACTAGTCTACCTAGTTAAAATAAATACAAACTTAGCTGTGAAATAAAAATAAAACCTAAGATAGCTACAATGTAACTATTAGTTAGTAAGTAAGTATTTAAATAGGAATTAGCTAGGTAATGATAGTAAGTTTTATTTAGATTTATTTTAATTAAATTAAAGTTAGGGTTAGACTTAGGGTTAGGTTTAGGGGTTAATATATTTATTTGGTGTTAGTGATGTGGGAGGTCAGAGGTTTAGGGGTTAATAACTTTAGTATAGTGGCGGCGGTGACGTTGTGGGCGGCAGATTAGGGGTTAATAGACTTATGTAGTTTGCGGCGTCATTGGGGCGGCAGATTTGTGGTTAATAAGTGTAATGTAGGTGGCGGCGATGTTAGGGGCGGCAGATTTGGGGTTAATAAGTGTAATGTAGGTGGCGGCGATGTCGGGGGCAGCAGATTAGGGGTTAATAAGTATAATGTAGATGTCGGCGATGTCAAGGGCGGCAGATTAGGGGTGTTTAGACTCTGGGTTTATGTTAGGGTGTTAGGTGTAAACGTAACTTTTCTTTTCCCATAGGAATCAATGGGACTGCGTTACGGAGCTTTATGCTCCTTTATTGCAGGTGTTAGGCTTTTTTTAGTTGGCTCTCCCCATTGATGTCAAAAAGTAAAACCAGCTCAAAGCAGCGCTGGTATTTGTGTGCAGTATGGAGCTCAACGCTGCCATATTCCCTGCTAATGCCGGGTTTTTTCAAACCTGTAATAGCAGCGCTATTAAAAATGAGCGGTGGAAATAACTTGCAAGTTAGCAGCGAGCTGCTCATAACGCAAAACTCGTAATCTGGCCGAAAGTTTTATCATCTGGCAGTCCTTGAATATTTTGAATCCATATTTTAGCACCTACATTTTTAATATTTGATGAACCAAAGTCCTTATCCCCTCATGTAGTTGGGGGTTCACCCTCTTTCATAGTTGCCATGAACAATGGAATTATCAACAACTGAGCTATTCTGTCCCCTTCTTGAATATGTACTATTTGTTTTCAATTGTTCACTAAAATTACTTAAATTTTTCCTTGATAATCAGCATCTATAACTCCTCCTAGTATTGATATACCCCTCATAGCTAAGCTAGATCCTGAGGATAATTGTCCATAGTGTTCAGGAGGTATCTGGCATCCTATTCCAGTTTTAATTAATTCTACCTCTCCTGGTTCCAATGTATTGCTGGTTAGAGCGTGAATATCCAATCCTGCTGATTCTGGTGAAGCCCTATATGGCTCCCTAGCTTTTGGATCCATTTTCCAATATTTTAGTTGTGTTTTTGACAAACTCATGATTTGTAAATTAGGAGTTAACATTCTCATTAAGGGAGTGGTAGAATCACCAATAGGGCCATTATTAATAATCTGTGAGAGATTATCTCTCTATCGTCCATATTCTCTCTTGTTTAATTTTTTCAAATGCTGTGTTAATAAACCATTCATTCGCTCTACCAAACCTGCTGCTTGCGGATAAAATGGAATGTGATATACCCACTCCATATTATTATCTGCTGCATAAGTTTTAACCTTTTGTCCTTTAAATGACTACCATTGTCTATCTACTTGTCTGCCTATCTATCTATCATCTATCTATTTATCATATATCTGTCTGCCTGCCTATCTACCTGTCAATCTATCTATCTATCTATCTATCTATCTATCTATCTATCATCTGTCTACCTGTATGTCTGTTTGCCTGTCTGTATATAGGATTAACCAATTTTAATTTGTTCGAATTCGGAGGGTCTATGACCAGATCCGGACAACGGGGGCCTCCTGGACAATCATCCCAATCATCTCAAGTGTCACTGTCCCATACATCTCCATCCCATTTATCAGGATCCCAATTTACTCCTGCTGATGCTATATATTTCCTGATTTTAACTTTACTAGCTTTACTTTTTCGTTTTTTATATTTATTATCTGCTACCTTCATCACAGCTACTTCAGCTACATGTTGATAACTTATCTGAAAGCAACCTATTGTTGCATTGCGCTACCATAATATTATCCTCTAATTCAGCAATGTGTTTTTCTAATTTTAAATTACGCTTATGCCAATCTTCTGCTTTCTTATGTTGTTCCCTAAATGCTGTACACATTATCCATAGCCTCCGTGCTAAAGCGGGCTGTTCTTTTCCTCTCTCAACAGGCACCAGGGCCACCATCAGGGGGTGACAGGGGTGATTCATGTCCGGGGCCCAATGAGGCAAGAACAAAAAAATTTTTTTTTTTCTTTTTAAGTTTGGCAGTCACCAGTGGGTACTACAGCAGAGTGCTAATTGAGCATGGGAAATGTTATTACAAGGAGTAAAGTATTAGCATTTGAGAGGATTTCTGAGTGTGCACTAAACCACTATGCATAGTGTGAGACAGACTTGGCACTTTGTGTGTACAGTGTGTGCCTGAGTCAGGTGGCAGATCACTTTCATTTGCAGAGGAGGTAGCACTTACTTAGCAAATGTTTTTTATTTCTTTGTGCAAATTCGGATTGTAACTTCAGGGGGGTAGTAGTTGTATGGTGGGGCCAGGGTTCCATAAAAACACATTTTTTAGCAGCAGTGTATTTATGATTATTTGACAATGCTGTAGAAATTCTATATATAAAACAATGCAGAAATGTTTCCTCCTCAATACACAAATGGAAGGTGCCCTTTTGGCAGATATGCATTTTATATATATATATATATATATATATATATATATATATATATATATATATATATATATAACATTCCAGTTTACTGCCCCTTTGTGCAAGGACTTTCCAGATGCAAGGAGGCATTTTATCTAAGATTTTTACATCTGCATAAAATGTTATACTCTCAGACTAAGATTTCTCAGTGTTTGAAATGAGACAGGTTAACTTAAAACTGTTCAGATCTAATGATATGAGTACCACAGCTTATGGTTTCACCAATACCATATAGAGTACAGCATTTTCAAAATCCATAAGTACAGCTGACAGATGGGAACATTTGTACACTATATTTGAAGTGGTGCTCTTGGTTGTGGAAAATGGGGAAAAAACAAACAAACATATGTCAACCTTTTAAAACTACTTTTCTTCATCTAGCCATCTACCCAGATCATTAATGTACAATTTTGAATTCACAGAATTATTTTTGTTTGCACATTTACAAATATGATTCTTTAAAAAGTGATCTCTTAATTTCTGCAATTTTTTTTATCATGCATGTCACACACTGTTGATTTAGGGGATGCAAGGTGCATAAATGTTTCCTCCTGTGAGTTTGTCTGTGGGTGTCTGTGTTTATGTCTTTGTGCTTTGGTTTGTGTCTCTATGAGTGTGTATGTATTTTTTTTCTGTGGGTCTCTCTGTGAGGGTGGGTGTGTATGTCTTTGTGCATTTTCTGTGGATGTCTGTGAGGGTGTGTGCATATGTCTTTGAGATTTTTCTATGGGTGTCTCTGTGATGGTGTGTGTATGTTCGTCTTTGTGTATTTTCTCTGGATGCCTCTGTGAGGGTTGGGTGTGTATGTCTGTGCTTTCTGTGGATGTCTCTGTGAGGGTGTGTGTGTATGTATGTATGTCTGTGTTTTCTGTGGATGTCTCTGTGAGGGTGTGTGTTTTCTGTGGGTGTCTCTGTGAGGGTGTGTGTATGTCTTTGTGTGTTTTCTGTGGATGTCTCAGTGATGGTGTGTGTATGTATGTCTTTCTATGTTTTATGTGGTTGTCTCTCTTTGTGTGCATGTCTTTGTTTGTTTTCTGTGGGTGTCTGTGTGTGTGTGTGTGTATGTCTTTGTGTGTTTTCTGAGACTGTCTCTGTCGGTGTTTCCTTGGGTGTATGTGCAAGTTTGAGTTTGTGTGTGTGTCCATTGTCTGTTCCTTTTTAGGACATTTTGACCTTACTACTGATTATTCACATCTTTCTACAGACTTTGAGACTAACAAGACCTTTCTGAAAGTCACCAATCCACCATTAAACCTTTAAATTAGTGTTTAGGCAGTTCAGGGCCCTTCCTTTCAGCCACTGCATGCTGTTTTCATCATTTAGTTGGCATCTTCCTTTACAAAAAGATCAGCAGAACTCCATATTTTGTTTTCTAAATCTCCTTTTTTACAAAACTGTAGTTTAGCTCATTACTTGTCAGGTCAATGTAAAAAAGTGCTGAGTGTCTGTTTGGGTGTCTGTGTCTGAGTGTGTTTCTTTGTGTGTCTGCTAGAGTGTCTATATGTGACTCCTTATGTGTGTGTGTGTGTGTGTGTTTCAGTGTATGAGTGTGTCTGTGTGTGTGTGTGTTACTACCTTTACAACATTTCCAAGTTTAAATAGACACTTAAGAATCAAGTGCATATACGTTTTAGTCACTTGGTTAAAAATTGCACATGTCAAAGGAGGGGGGCCCTGATCAATGGTTAAGTCAGGGGCCCCAAAATTTCTAGTGGCTGCCCTGAGGGCCGACATCATGGGGTGACAGGGGTGACTCCTGTCAGGGGCCCAATGGGCCAGGGGGGCCCCATGAGGCAAGAACTAAAAAAAATATTATTATTTTTTAAATTTTGGCAGCCACCAGTGGGTACTACAGCAGAGTGCTAATTGAGCATGGGAAATGTTATTACATGAAGTAAAGTATTAGCATTTGAGAGGATTTCTGAGTTTGCACTAAACCACTATGCATAGTGTCAGACAGACTTGGCACTTTGTGTGTACAGTGTGTGCCTGAGTCAGGCGGCAGATCATTTTCATTTGCAGAGGAGGTAGCACTTACTTAGCAAATGTTTTTTATTTCTTTGTTCAAATTCGGATTGTAACTTCAGGGTGGTAGTAGTTGTATGGTGGGGCCAGGGTTCCATAAAAAATTTTTTTAGCAGCAGTGTATTTATGATTATTTGACGATGCTGTAGAAATTATATATTCAAAACCATGCAGAAATGTTTCCTCCTCAATACACAAATGGAAGGTGCCCTTTTGGCAGATATGCATTATATATATATATATATATATATATATATATATATATATATATATATATATATATATATATATATATATGCAAAACAGAATGAGAAGCAGTCTGCCAGGAACGAACAGCAGCATCAATAGCTTGTTCTATGGCCCGGTTACCACCTGGTAGTAGCTTCTTTCTGCCCAATTCTGCTTTTCACAGAGGAAAACTTTCCTGTAGTATATCAGTCTGATCCCGCCGACATGGTCATTTCAGCCCCGAAATAACAGGCAATTCTCCTCTGAACAAGGAACATGACAACCCCAGACGATCGTTTCGGCCTCCTTTGGGCCTCGTCAGTGAGGTGCAGCCATATCCCTCTAAGCACATTGGGCAAGGAGTCCACGTCTGGTTTCCCCCATCACCCTTAGGGAGACTATCCCCAGGGTCATATTTACATATGCAAAACAGAATGAGAAGCAGTCTGCCAGGAACGAACAGCAGCATCAATAGCTTGTTCTATGGCCCGGTTACCACCTGGTAGTAGCTTCTTTCTGCCCAATTGTGCTTTTCACAGAGGAAAACTTTCCTGTAGTATATCAGTCTGATCCCACTGACATGGTCAGTCCAGCCCCGAAATAACAGGCAATTCTCCTCTGAACAAGGAACATGACAACCCCAGACGATCGTTTCGGCCTCCTTTGGGCCTCGTCAGTGAGGTGCAGCCATATCCCTCTAAGCACATTGGGCAAGGAGTCCACGTCTGGTTTCCCCCATCACCCTTAGGGAGACTATATATATCATTACAGTTTACTGCCCCTTTATGCAAGGACTTTCCAGATGCAAGGAGGCATTTTATCTAAGATTTTTACATCTGCATAAAATGTTATACTCTCAGACTAAGATTTCTCAGTGTTTGAAATGAGACAGGTTAACTTAAAACTGTTCAGATCTAATGGTATGAGTACCACAGCTTATGGTTCCACCAATACCTTATAGAGTACAGCATTTTCAAACTCCATAATTACAGCTGACAGATGGGAACATTTGTACACTATATTTGAAGTGGTGCTCTTGGTTGTGGAAAATGGGGAAAAACAAACAAACATATGTCAACCTTTTAAAAGTACTTTTCTTCATCTAGCCATCTAGCCAGATCATTAATGTACAATTTTGAATTCACAGAATTATTTTTGTTTGCACATTTACAAATATGATTCTTTAAAAAGTGATCTCTTAATTTCTGCAATTTCTTTTATCATGCATGTCACACACTGTTGATTTAGGGGATGCAATGTGCATAAATGTTTCCTCTTGTGAGTGTTTCTGTGGGTGTCTGTGTTTATGTCTTTGTGCTTTGGTTTGTGTCTCTATGAGTGTGTATGTATTTTTTTTCTGTGGGTCTCTCTGTGAGGGTGGGTGTGTATGTCTTTGTGCATTTTCTGTGGATGTCTGTGAGGGTGTGTGCATATGTCTTTGAGATTTTTCTATGGGTGTCTCTGTGATGGTGTGTATATGTTCGTCTTTGTGTATTTTCTCTGGATGCCTCTGTGAGGGTGGGTGTGTATGTCTGTGTTTTCTGTGGATGTCTCTGTGAGGGTGTGTGTGTGTATGTATGTATGTCTGTGTTTTCTGTGGATTTCTCTGTGAGGGTGTGTGTTTTCTGTGGGTGTCTCTGTGAGGGTGTGTGTATGTCTTTGTGTGTTTTCTGGGGATGTCTCAGTGATGGTGTGTGTATGTATGTCTTTCTGTGTTTTATGTGGTTGTCTCTCTTTGTGTGCATGTCTTTCTGTGTTTTCTGTGGGTGGGTGTCTGTGTGTGTGTGTGTGTGTATGTCTTTGTGTGTTTTCTGAGACTGTCTCTGTCAGTGTTTCCTTGGGTGTATGTGCAAGTTTGAGTTTGTGTGTGTGTCCATTGTCTGTTCCTTTTTAGGACATTTTGACCTTACTACTGATTATTCACATCTTTCTACAAACTTTGGCCTAGATTTAGAGTTCGGCGGTAAAAGGGCTGTTAACGCTCCGCAGGCTTTTTTCTGGCCGCACCATAAATTTAACTCTGGTATCGAGAGTTAAAACAAATGCTGCGTTAGGCTCCAAAAAAGGAGCGTAGAGCATTTTTACCGCAAATGCAACTCTCGATACCAGAGTTGCTTACGGACGCGGCCGGCCTCAAAAACGTGCTCGTGCACGATTCCCCCATAGGAAACAATGGGGCTGTTTGAGCTGAAAAAAAACCTAACACCTGCAAAAAAGCAGCGTTCAGCTCCTAACGCAGCCCCATTGTTTCCTATGGGGAAACACTTCCTACGTCTGCACCTAACACTCTAACATGTACCCCGAGTCTAAACACCCCTAACCTTACACTTATTAACCCCTATTCTGCCGCCCCCGCTATCGCTGACTCCTGTATATTATTTTTAACCCCTAATCTGCCGCTCCGTAAACCGCCGCAACCTACGTTATCCCTATGTACCCCTAATCTGCTGCCCTAACATCGCCGACCCCTATGTTATATTTATTAACCCCTAATCTGCCCCCCACAACGTCGCCGACACCTACCTACACTTATTAACCCCTAATCTGCCGAGCGGACCTGAGCGCTACTATAATAAAGTTATTAACCCCTAATCCGCCTCACTAACCCTATCATAAATAGTATTAACCCCTAATCTGCCCTCCCTAACATCGCCGACACCTACCTTCAATTATTAACCCCTAAACTTCCGATCGGAGCTCACCGCTATTCTAATAAATGTATTAACCCCTAAAGCTAAGTCTAACCCTAACACTAACACCCCCCTAAGTTAAATATAAGTTTTATCTAACGAAATTAATTAACTCTTATTAAATAACTTATTCCTATTTAAAGCTAAATACTTACCTGTAAAATAAATCCTAATATAGCTACAATATAAATTATTATTATATTATAGCTATTTTAGGATTAATATTTATTTTACAGGCAACTTTGTAATTATTTTAACCAGGAACAGCCAATAGAATGCGAGCTCAATCTGATTGGCTGATTGGATCAGCCAATCGGATTGAACTTGATTCTGATTGGCTGATTCCATCAGCCAATCAGAAAATTCCTACCTTAATTCCGATTGGCTGATATAATCCTATCAGCCAATCGGAATTCGAGGGACGCCATCTTGGATGACGTCCCTTAAAGGAACCGTCATTAGTCGGGAGACATCGGAAGAAGAGGATGGATCCGCGTCGCCTGCTTCAAGATGGATGCCGCTTGTAGAAGATGTTTGCCGGTCCGGATGTCCTTTTCTTGCCGGATAGGAGGAAGACTTTGGAGCACCGGATTATGGATCGCCAACCCCCGCTTGGGTTGGATGAAGATCTTGGAGCCAGGACGGATCGGTGATACCTGGATGGTGAAGACAAGGTAGGAAGATCTTCAGGGGATTAGTGTTAGGTTTATTTAAGGGGGGTTTGGGTTAGATTAGGGGTATGTGGGTGGTGGGTTGTAATGTTGGGGGGGGGGGTATTGTATGTTTTTTTTTACAGGCAAAAGAGCTGAAATTCTTGGGGCATGCCCCGCAAAGGGCCCTGTTCAGGGCTGGTAAGGTAAAAGAGCTTGTAACTTTTTTAATTTAGAATAGGGTAGGGAATTTTTTATTTTGGGGGGCTTTGTTATTTTATTAGGGGGCTTAGAGTAGGTGTAATTAGTTTAAAATTGTTGTAATATTTTTATTATGTTTGTAAATATTTTTTTATTTTCTGTAACTTAGTTCTTTTTTATTTTTTGTACTTTAGCTAGTTTATTTAATTGTATTTATTTGTAGGAATTGTGTTTAATTAATTTATTGATAGTGTAGTGTTAGGTTAATTGTAGGTAATTGTAGGTAGTTTATTTAATTATTTTATTGATAGGGTAGTGTTAGGTTTAATTATATCTTAGGTTAGGATTTATTTTACAGGTAAATTTGTTATTATTTTAACTAGGTAACTATTAAATAGTTCTTAACTATTTAATAGCTATTGTACCTGGTTAAAATAATTACAAAGTTGCCTGTAAAATAAATATTAATCCTAAAATAGCTATAATATAATAATAATTTATATTGTAGCTATATTAGGATTTATTTTACAGGTAAGTATTTAGCTTTAAATAGGAATAAGTTATTTAATAAGAGTTAATTAATTTCGTTAGATAAAACTTATATTTAACTTAGGGGGGTGTTAGTGTTAGGGTTAGACTTAGCTTTAGGGGTTAATACATTTATTAGAATAGCGGTGAGCTCCGATCGGAAGTTTAGGGGTTAATAATTGAAGGTAGGTGTCGGCGATGTTAGGGAGGGCAGATTAGGGGTTAATACTATTTATGATAGGGTTAGTGAGGCGGATTAGGGGTTAATAACTTTATTATAGTAGCGCTCAGGTCCGCTCGGCAGATTAGGGGTTAATAAGTGTAGGTAGGTGTCGGCGACGTTGAGGGGGGCAGATTAGGGGTTAATAAATATAATATAGGGGTCGGCGATGTTAGGGGTATCAGATTAGGGGTACATAGGGATAACGTAGGTGGCAGCGATTTGCGGTCGGAAGATTAGGGGTTAATTATTTTAAGTAGCTTGCGGCAACGTTGTGTGGGGCAAGTTAGGGGTTAATAAATATAATATAGGGGTCGGCGGGGTTAGGGGCAGCAGATTAGGGGTACATAAGGATAACGTAGGTGGCGGTCGGCAGATTAGGGGTTAAAAATTTTAATCGAGTGGCGGCGATGTGGGGGGACCTCGGTTTAGGGGTACATAGGTAGTTTATGGGTGTTAGTGTACTTTAGGGTACAGTAGTTAAGAGCTTTATAAACCGGCGTTAGCCAGAAAGCTCTTAACTCCTGCTATTTTCAGGCGGCTGGAATTTTGTCGTTAGAGCTCTAACGCTCACTGCAGAAACGACTCTAAATACCGGCGTTAGGAAGATCCCATTGAAAAGATAGGCTACGCAAATGGCGTAGGGGGATCTGCGGTATGGAAAAGTCGCGGCTGAAAAGTGAGCGTTAGACCCTTTCCTGACTGACTCCAAATACCAGCGGGCGCCCAAAACCAGCGTTAGGAGCCTCTAACGCTGGTTTTGACGGCTACCGCCGAACTCTAAATCTAGGCCTTTGAGACTACCAAGACCTTTCCGAAAGTCACCAATCCACCACTTAACCTTTAAATTATTGTTTAGGCAATTCAGGGCCCTTCCTTTCAGCCACTGCATGCTGTTGTCATCATTTAGTTGGCATCTTCCTTTACAAAAAGATAATCATAATATTTTGTTTTCTAAATCTCCTTTTTTTTAAAAAAATTTGGTTTACCTCATTACTTGTCAGGTCAATGTAAACAAGTGCTGACTGTCTGTTTGGGTGTCTGCGTCTGAGTGTGTTTCTTTGCATGTCTGCTAGAGTGTCTATATGTGACTCCTTATGTGTTTGTGTTTCAGTGTATGAGTGTGTCTGTGTGTGTGTGTTACTACCTTTACAACATTTCCAAGTATAAATAGACACTTAAGAATCAAGTGCATATACGTTTTAGTCACTTGGCCAAAAATTGCACATGTCAAAGGAGGGGGGGCTGATCAATGGTTAAGTCAGGGGCCCCAAAATTTCTAGTGGCTGCCCAGCATGGTACTTTATAGAAACTAAAACATAACAATTTTCTGTTTATTTAAACAATTAATATAATCTTAAAAAATACATTTACACATTATTCTCAGACCAACTTTTGCATTGAATACATCCTTCCATGTAGTGTTTGTATAGGGGTTAAATATAGCATTTAGTTAGGGTTTCATCTAGCATTTATTTAGGGTTTCATCTAGCATTTATTTAGGGGTTCCATATAGTATTTATTTAGGGTTTCATCTAGCATTTACTTATGGTCTCATCTAGCATTTATTTAGGGTGTCATCTAGCATTTATTTTGGAATTCCATATAGCATTTATTTAGGGGTTCCATATAGAATTTATTTAAGGTTTCATCTATCATTTACTTAGGGGTTCCATATAGCATTAATTTAGGGTTTCATCTAGAATTTATTTATGGGTTTCATCTAGCATTTATTTAGGGGTTCCATATAGCATTTATTTAGGGTTTCATCCAACATTATTTAGGGGTTTCGTCTAGCATTTAGTTAGGATTTATTTATGGTTTTATTTAGCATTTATTTAGGGTATAATCTAGCATTTATTTAGGGTTTCATCTAGCATTTATTTAGGGTCTCATCTAGCATTTATTAAGGGTTTCATCTAGCATTTATTTAGGGTTTCATACAGCATTTATTAAGGGTCTCATCTAGCATTTATTTAGGGTGTCATCTAGCATTTATTTAGGGTTGCATTTAGCATTTATTTAGGGGTTCCATATAGCATTTATTTAGGGTTTCATCTACCATTTATTTAGGGTTTCATCTAGCATTTATTTAGGGGTTCCATATAGCATTTATTTAGGGTCTCATCTAGTATTTATTTAGGGGTTCAATTAGCATTTATTTTTGGGATTCGTGCATTTATTTAGGGGTTCCATATAGTACTTATTTAGGGTTTCATATAGCATTTATTTAGGGTCTCATCTATCATTTATTTAGGGTGTCATCTAGCATTTATTTTGGGATTCCATATAGCATTTATTTAGGGTCTCATCTAGCATTTATTTAGGGGTTCCATATAGAATTTATTTAGGGTTTCATCTAGCATTTACTTAGTGGTTCCATATAGCATTAATTTAGGGTTTCATCTAGCATTTATTTAGGGTTTATTTATGGTTTTATTTAGCATGTATTAAGGGTTACATATAGCACTTATATAGGGTTTCATCTAGCATTTATTTAGGGTTCTATCTAGCATTTATTTAGGGTCTCATCTAGCATTTATATAGGGTTTCATCTAGCCTTTATTTAGGGTCTCATCTAGCATTTATTTAGGGTCTCATCTAGCTTTCATTTAGGGGTTCATAGAGCATTTATTTATGTTTTCATCTAGTATTTATTTAGGGTTTCATATAGCATGTATTAAGGGTCTCATCTAGCATTTATTTTGGATTCCATCTAGCATTTATTTAGGGGTTCCATATAGCATTTATTTAGGGTCTCATCTAGCATTTATTTAGGGGTTTCATATAGCATTTCTTTAGGGTTTCATCTAGCATTTATTTAGGGTCTCATCTAGCATTTATTTAGGGTCTCATCTAGCATTTATTTAGGGTTTCATAGAGCATTTATTTAGGTTTTCACCTAGCATTTATTTAGGGTCTCATCTAGCATTATTTTAGGGTTTCATATAGCATTTATTAAGGGTTTCATATAGCATTTATTTAGGGTCTCATCTAGCATTTATTTAGGGGTTCTATTTAGCATTAATTTAGGGTTTCATCTAGAATTTATTTACAGGTTCTATATAGCATTTATTTAGGAGTTCCATAGCATTTATTTAGGGGTTCCATATAGTTTTTATTTAGGGTTTCATCTAGCATTTATGTAGAGTTTCATCTAGCATTTATTTAGGGGTCCGATATAGCATTTATTTAGGGTTTTATCTTGCATTTATTTAGGAGTTCCATATAGCATTTATTTAGGGTTTCATTTAGCATTTATTTCGGGGCTCTATATAGCATTTATTTAGGGTTTCATCTAGCATTTATTTAGGAGTTCCATATAGCATTTATTAAGGGTCTCATATAGCATTTATTTAGGGGTTCCATATAGCTTTTATTTAAGGTTTCATCTAGCATTTATTTAGAGTTTCATCTAGCATTTATTTAGGGTTTCATCTAGCATTTATTTAGGGGTTCCGTATAGCATTTATTTAGTGTCTCATCTAGCATTTATTTAGGGGTTCATCTATCATTTATTTAGGGGTTCCATATAGTCTAGTTTTTATTTAGGGTCTCATCTAGCATTTATTTATGGTCTCATTTAGCATTTATTTAGGGTTTCATCTAGCATTTATTTAGGGGTTCCATCTAGCAATTATTTAAGGGTTCCATATAGCATTTATTTAGGTTTTCTTCTAGCATTTATTTATGGGTTCCATCTAGCATTTATTTAGGGGTTCCATATAGCATTTTCTTTAGGGTTTCATCTAGCATTTATTTAGGGGTTCCATATAGCATTTATTTAGGGTTTCATCCCGCATTTATTTTGGGTTTCATCTAGCTTTTATTTAGAGTTTATTCTGGCATTTATTTAGGGGTTTAATTTAGCATTTATTTAGGGTTTCATCTATCATTTATTTTAACGGTTCCATATAGCATTTATTTAGGAATTCACATAGCATTTTTTTAGGGGTTTCGTCTAGCATTTATTTAGGGTTTATTTATTGTTTTATTTAGCATTTATTTAGGGTCTCATCTAGCATTTATTTAGGGTCTCATCTAGCATTTATTTAAGGTCTCTTCTAGAACTTATTTAAAGTTTGATATAGCATTTATTTTGGGTCTCATCTAGCATTTATTTAAGGTTTCATATAGCATTTATTAAGGGTCTCATATAGCATTTATTTAGGATCTTATCTAGCATTTATTTTGGGTTTCATATAGCATTTTTTAGGGTCTCATCTAGCATTTATTTAGTGGTTCCATATAGCATTTACTTATGGGTTCATCTAGCATTTACATATGGGTTTCATATAGCATTTATTTAGGGTTTCATCTAGCATTTTTTTAGGGGTTCCATATAACATTTATTTAGGGTTTCATCTAGCATTTATTTCGGGTTTCCATATAGCATTTGTTTAGGGTTTCATCTAGCATTTATTTAGGGATTCCATATAGCATTTATTTAGGGTCTCTTATAGCATTAATTTAGGGGTCCCATATAGCTTTTATTTGGGGGTTCATCTAGCATTTATTTAGGGTTTCATAGAGCATTTATTTAGGTTTTCATCTAGCATTTGATTTGGGTTTCATATAGCATTTATTTAGGGTCTCATCTAGCATTTATTTAGGGGTTCCAAATAGCATTTACATAGGGTTTCATTTAGCATTTATTTTAGGGGTTCCATATAGCATTTATTTAGGGTTTCATCTAGCATTTTTTAGGGGTTCCATATAGCATTTATTTAGGATTTCATCTAGCATTTATTTAGGGGTTCCATATAGCATTTGTTTAGGGTTTAATCTAGCATTTATTTAGGGATTTCATATAGCATTTTTTTAGGATCTCATATAGCATTTAATTAGGGGTTCCATATAGCTTTTATTTAGGGGTTTATCTAGCATTTATTTAGGGTTTCATCTAGCATTTATTTAGGGGTTCCATATAGCATTTATTTAGGGTTTCAACTTGCATTTATTTAGGGGTTTCGTCTAGCATTTATTTAGGGTTTATTTATGGTTTTATTTAGCATGTATTAAGGGTTACATATAGCATTTATATAGGGTTTAATCTAGTATTTATTTAGGGTCCCATCTAGCATTTATTTAGGGTCTCATCAGGAATTTATTTAGGGTCTCATCTAGCATGCATTTAGGGTTTCATATAGCATTTATTTAGGGTTTTATCTAGCATTTATTTTGGGATTTCGTCTAGCATTTGTTTAGGGTTTATTTATGGTTTTATTTAGCATGTATTAAAGGTTACATATAGCATTTATATAGGGTTTCATCTAGCATTTATTTAGGGTCTCATCTAGCATTTATGTAGGGTCTCATCTAGCATTTATTAATTTTTTCATCTAGCATTTATTTAGGTTCTTATCTAGCATTTATTTTGGGTTTCATATAGCATTTACTTAGGGTTTCATCTAGCATTTATTTAGTGGTTCCATATAGCAATTATTTAGGGTTTCATCTAGCATTTTTTAGGGGTTCCATATAGCATTTATTTAGTGTTTCATCTAGCATTTATTTAGGGGTTCCATATAGTATTTGTTTAGGGTTTCATCTAGCATTTATTTAGGGATTCCATATAGCATTTATTTAGGGTATCATATAGCATTTATTTAGGGATTCCATATAGCTTTTATTTAAGGGTTCATCTAGCATTTATTTAGGGTTTCATCTAGCATTTTTTTAGGGGTTTCATCTAGCATTTATTTATGGTTTCAACTAGCATTTATTTAGGGTTTTCATCTAGCATTTATTTAGGGTTTATTTATGGTTTTACTTAGCATGTATTAAGGGTTACATATAGCATTTATATAGGGTTTCATCTAGCATTTATTTAGGGTCTCATCTATTATTTATTTAGGGTTTCATATAGAATTTATTTAGGGTTTTATCTAGCATTTATTTAGGGGTTTCATCTAGCATTTATTTAAGGTTTATTTATGGTTTTATTTAGCATGTATTAAGGGTTACATACAGCATTTATATAGGGTTTCATCTAGCATTTATTTAGCGTCTCATTTAGAATTTATTTAGGGTCTCATCTAGCTTTTATTTAGGGGTTTATAGAGCATTTATTTATATTTTCATCTAGCATTTATTTATGGTCTCATCTAGCATTTATTTAGGGGTTTCATATAGCATGTATTAAGGGTCTAATCTAGCAGTTATTTAGGATTTCATCTAGCATTTATTTAGGGGTTCCATAAAGCATTTATTTAGGGTCTCATCTAGCATTTATTTAGGGGTTCAATATAGCATTTTTTAAGGGTTTCATCTAGCATTTATTTAGGGGTTTCATATAGCATTTCTTTAGGGTTTCATCTAGCATTTATTTAGGGTCTCATCTAGCATTTATTTAGGGTCTCATCTACTATTAATTTAGGGTTTCATAGAGCATTTATTTAGGTTTTCATCTAGCATTTATTTAGGGTCTCATCTAGCATTTATTTAGGAGTTCCATATAGCATTTATTTAACCCCTTAATGACCACAATGTACCCTGTATGTCACTGGTCTTTAAGTGTTTTTTCAGGTCATAATAGCACAAGTCTAGCAAGAACACGCTATTAATGCACTCCCTCCAGCAGGCTTTGTGGAATACAGCAGTCTCAACGCTGGTGGCAAGACCGCTCTATAAAACAATCAAGTCCCAAAAAAAGGCCAGTGACAAGTCTCATATAGCATTTATTTAGGGGTTCCATATAGTTTTTATATAGGGTTTCATCTAGCATTTATTTAGAGTTTCATCTAGCATTTATTTAGGGGTTCCATATAGCATTTATTTAGGGTTTTATCTTGCATTTATTTAGGAGTTCCATATAGCATTTATTTAGGGTTTCATCTAGCATTTATTTCGGGTTTCCATATAGCATTTGTTTAGGGTTTCATCTAGCATTTATTTAGGGATTCCATATAGCATTTATTTAGGGTCTCTTATAGCATTAATTTAGGGGTCCCATATAGCTTTTATTTGGGGGTTCATCTAGCATTTATTTAGGGTTTCATAGAGCATTTATTTAGGTTTTCATCTAGCATTTGATTTGGGTTTCATATAGCATTTATTTAGGGTCTCATCTAGCATTTATTTAGGGGTTCCAAATAGCATTTACATAGGGTTTCATTTAGCATTTATTTTAGGGGTTCCATATAGCATTTATTTAGGGTTTCATCTAGCATTTTTTAGGGGTTCCATATAGCATTTATTTAGGATTTCATCTAGCATTTATTTAGGGGTTCCATATAGCATTTGTTTAGGGTTTAATCTAGCATTTATTTAGGGATTTCATATAGCATTTTTTTAGGATCTCATATAGCATTTAATTAGGGGTTCCATATAGCTTTTATTTAGGGGTTCATCTAGCATTTATTTAGGGTTTCATCTAGCATTTATTTAGGGGTTCCATATAGCATTTATTTAGGGTTTCAACTTGCATTTATTTAGGGGTTTCGTCTAGCATTTATTTAGGGTTTATTTATGGTTTTATTTAGAATGTATTAAGGGTTACATATAGCATTTATATAGGGTTTAATCTAGTATTTATTTAGGGTCCCATCTAGCATTTATTTAGGGTCTCATCAGGAATTTATTTAGGGTCTCATCTAGCATGCATTTAGGGTTTCATATAGCATTTATTTAGGGTTTTATCTAGCATTTATTTTGGGATTTCGTCTAGCATTTGTTTAGGGTTTATTTATGGTTTTATTTAGCATGTATTAAAGGTTACATATAGCATTTATATAGGGTTTCATCTAGCATTTATTTAGGGTCTCATCTAGCATTTATGTAGGGTCTCATCTAGCATTTATTAATGGTTTCATCTAGCATTTATTTAGGTTCTTATCTAGCATTTATTTTGGGTTTCATATAGCATTTACTTAGGGTTTCATCTAGCATTTATTTAGTGGTTCCATATAGCATTTATTTAGGGTTTCATCTAGCATTTTTTAGGGGTTCCATATAGCATTTATTTAGTGTTTCATCTAGATTTTTTTAGGGTTAGATATAGCATTTACTTAGGGTCTCTTCTAGAATTTATTTAGGGTTTGATATAGCATTTATTTTGGGTCTCATCTAGCATTTATTTAGGGTTTCATATAGCATTTATTAATGGTTTAATCTAGCATTTATTTAGGATCTTATCTAGCATTTATTTTGGGTTTCATATAGCATTTACTTAGGGTTTCATCTAGCATTTATTTAGGGGTTCCATATAGCATTTATTTAGGGTTTCATCTAGCATTTTTTAGGGGTTCCATATAGCATTTATTTAGGGTTTCATCTAGATTTTTTTTAGGGTTAGATATAGCATTTACTTAGGGTCTCATCTAGCATTTATTTAGGGTCTCATCTAGCTTTTATTTAGGGGTTCATAGAGCATTTATTTATGTTTTCATCTAGCATTTATTTAGGGTCTCATCTAACATTTATTTAGGGTTTCATATAGCATGTATTAAGGGTCTTATCTGGCATTTTTTAGGATTTCATCTAGCATTTATTTAGGGTTTCATATATCATTTATTTAGGGTCTCATCTAGCATTTATTTAGGGGTTCCATATAGCATTTATTTAGGGTCTCATCTAGCTTTTATTTAGGGGTTCCATATAGCATTTATTTAGGGTTTCATCTAGCATTTATTTAGGTGTTTCATATAGCATTTCTTTAGGTTTTATAGAGCATTTTTTTTAGGTTTTCATCTAGCATTTATTTAGGGCCTCATCTAGCATTTATTTAGGGTTTTATATAGCATTTATTAAGGGTTTCATATAGCATTTATTTAGGGTCTCATCTAGCATTAATTTAGGGTTTCATCTAGCATTTATTTACAGGTTCCATATAACATTTATTTAGGAGTTCCATATAGCATTTATTTAGGGTCTCATATAGCTTTTATTTAGGGGTTCATAGAGCATTTATTTATGTTTTCATCTAGCATTTTTTTAAGTATCATCTAGCATTTATTTAGGGGTTCCATATAGCATTTATTTAGGGTTTTATCTTGCATTTATTTAGGAGTTCCATATAGCATTTATTTAGGGTTTAATCTAGTATTTATTTAGGTGCTCTATATAGCATTTATTTAGGGTTTCATCTAGCATTTATTTAGGTGTTCCATATAGCATTTATTAAGGGTCTCATATAGCATTTATGTAAGGGTTCCATACAGCTTTTATTTAGGGTTCCATCTAGCATTTATTTAGAGTTCCATCTAGCATTTATTTTGGGGTTCAATATAGTATTTATTTAGAATTTTATCTAGCATTTATTTAGGAGTTCCATATAGCATTTATTTAGGGTTTCATCTAGCATTTATTTAGGGGTTCCATATAGCATTTATTTAGTGTCTCATCTAGCATGTATTTAGGGGTTCATCTAGCATTTATTTAGGGGTTCCATATACTCTAGTTTTTATTTAGGGTCTCATCTACAATTTATTTAGGGTCTCATCTAGCATTTATTTAGGGTTTCATCTAGCTTTAATTTAGGGGTTCCATCCAGCAATTATTTAAGGTTTCCATATAGTATTTATTTAGGGTTTCTTCTGGCATTTATTTATGGGTTCCATCTAGCATTTATTTAGGGGTGCCATATAGCATTTATTTAGGGTTTCATCTAGCATTTATTTAGGGGTTCCATATAGCATTTATTTAGGGTTTCATCAAGCTTTTCTTTAGGCTTTCATCTGGCATTTTTTTAGGGGTTTAATTTAGCATTTATTTAGGGTTTCATCTAGCATTTATTTAGGGGTTCCATATAGCATTTATTTAGGGTTTCACATAGCATTTATTTAGTGGTTTCGTCTAGCATTTATTTAGGGTTTATTTATTGTTTTATTTAGCATTTATTTAGGGTCTCATCTAGCATTTATTTACGGTCTCTTCTAGAATTTATTTAGGGTTTGATATAGCATTTATTTTGGGTCTTATCTAGCATTTATTTAGGGTTTCATATAGCAGTTATTTTGGATCTTATCTAGCATTTATTTTGGGTTTCATATATCATTTATTTAGGGTCTCGTCTAGCATTTATTTAGGGGTTCCATATAGCATTTATTTAGGGTTTCATCTAGCATTTTTTTAGGGGTTCCATATAGCATTTATTTAGGGTTTCATATAGCATTTATTTAGGGGTTCCATATAGCATTTGTTTAGGGTTTCATCTAGCATTTATTTAGGGGTTCCATCTAGCATTTCTTTAAGATCTCATATAGCATTTATTTAGGGGTTCCATATAGCTTTTATTTAGGGGTTCATCTAGCATTTATTTAGGGTCTCATCTAGCATTTATTTAGTGTTTCATATAGCATTTATTAAGGGTCTCATCTAGCATTTATTTAGGATCTTATCTAGCATTTATTTTGGGTTTCATATAGCATTTATTTAGGGTCTCATCTAGCATTTATTTAGGGATTCCATATAGCATTTACATAGGGTTTCATCTAGCATTTATTTAGGGGTTCCATATAGCATTTATTTAGGGTTTATCTAGCATTTTTTAGGGCTTCCATATAGCATTTATTTAGGGTTTCATCTAGCATTTATTTAGGGGTTCCATATAGTATTTGTTTAGGGTTTCATCTAGCATTTATTTAGGGATTCCATATAGCATTTATTTAGGGTCTCATATAGCATTTATTTAGGGATTCCATATAGCTTTTATTTAAGGGTTCATCTAGCATTTATTTAGGGTTTCATCTAGCATTTTTTTAGGGGTTTCATCTAGCATTTATTTATGGTTTCAACTAGCATTTATTTAGGGTTTTCATCTAGCATTTATTTAGGGTTTATTTATGGTTTTACTTAGCATGTATTAAGGGTTACATATAGCATTTCTTTAGGTTTTATAGAGCATTTTTTTTAGGTTTTCATCTAGCATTTATTTAGGGCCTCATCTAGCATTTATTTAGGGTTTTATATAGCATTTATTAAGGGTTTCATATAGCATTTATTTAGGGTCTCATCTAGCATTAATTTAGGGTTTCATCTAGCATTTATTTACAGGTTCCATATAACATTTATTTAGGAGTTCCATATAGCATTTATTTAGGGTCTCATATAGCTTTTATTTAGGGGTTCATAGAGCATTTATTTATGTTTTCATCTAGCATTTTTTTAAGTATCATCTAGCATTTATTTAGGGGTTCCATATAGCATTTATTTAGGGTTTTATCTTGCATTTATTTAGGAGTTCCATATAGCATTTATTTAGGGTTTAATCTAGTATTTATTTAGGTGCTCTATATAGCATTTATTTAGGGTTTCATCTAGCATTTATTTAGGTGTTCCATATAGCATTTATTAAGGGTCTCATATAGCATTTATGTAAGGGTTCCATACAGCTTTTATTTAGGGTTTCATCTAGCATTTATTTAGAGTTCCATCTAGCATTTATTTTGGGGTTCAATATAGTATTTATTTAGAATTTTATCTAGCATTTATTTAGGAGTTCCATATAGCATTTATTTAGGGTTTCATCTAGCATTTATTTAGGGGTTCCATATAGCATTTATTTAGTGTCTCCTCTAGCATGTATTTAGGGGTTCATCTAGCATTTATTTAGGGGTTCCATATACTCTAGTTTTTATTTAGGGTCTCAACTACAATTTATTTAGGGTCTCATCTAGCATTTATTTAGGGTTTCATCTAGCTTTAATTTAGGGGTTCCATCCAGCAATTATTTAAGGGTTCCATATAGTATTTATTTAGGGTTTCTTCTGGCATTTATTTATGGGTTCCAGCTAGCATTTATTTAGGGGAGCCATATAGCATTTATTTAGGGTTTCATCTAGCATTTATTTAGGGGTTCCATATAGCATTTATTTAGGGTTTCATCAAGCTTTTCTTTAGGCTTTCATCTGGCATTTTTTTAGGGGTTTAATTTAGCATTTATTTAGTGTTTCATCTAGCATTTATTTAGGGGTTCCATAAAGCATTTATTTAGGGTTTCACATAGCATTTATTTAATGGTTTTGTCTAGCATTTATTTAGGGTTTATTTATTGTTTTATTTAGCATTTATTTAGGGTCTCATCCAGCATTTATTTACGGTCTCTTTAAGAATTTATTTAGGGTTTGATATAGCATTTATTTTGGGTCTTATCTAGCATTTATTTTGGGTTTCATATAGCAATTATTTTGGATCTTATCTAGCATTTATTTTGGGTTTCATATATCATTTATTTAGGGTCTCGTCTAGCATTTATTTAGGGGTTCCATATAGCATTTATTTAGGGTTTCATCTAGCATTTTTTTAGGGGTTCCATATAGCATTTATTTAGGGTTTCATATAGCATTTATTTAGGGGTTCCATATAGCATTTGTTTAGGGTTTCATCTAGCATTTATTTAGGGGTTCCATCTAGCATTTCTTTAAGATCTCATATAGCATTTATTTAGGGGTTCCATATAGCTTTTATTTAGGGGTTCATCTAGCATTTATTTAGGGTCTCATCTAGCATTTATTTAGTGTTTCATATAGCATTTATTAAGGGTCTCATCTAGCATTTATTTAGGATCTTATCTAGCATTTATTTTGGGTTTCATATAGCATTTATTTAGGGTCTCATCTAGCATTTATTTAGGGATTCCATATAGCATTTACATAGGGTTTCATCTAGCATTTATTTAGGGGTTCCATATAGCATTTATTTAGGGTTTATCTAGCATTTTTTAGGGCTTCCATATAGCATTTATTTAGGGTTTCATCTAGCATTTATTTAGGGGTTCCATATAGTATTTGTTTAGGGTTTCATCTAGCATTTATTTAGGGATTCCATATAGCATTTATTTAGGGTCTCATATAGCATTTATTTAGGGATTCCATATAGCTTTTATTTAAGGGTTCATCTAGCATTTATTTAGGGTTTCATCTAGCATTTTTTTAGGGGTTTCATCTAGCATTTATTTATGGTTTCAACTAGCATTTATTTAGGGTTTTCATCTAGCATTTATTTAGGGTTTATTTATGGTTTTACTTAGCATGTATTAAGGGTTACATATAGCATTTATATAGGGTTTCATCTAGCATTTATTTAGGGTCTCATCTATTATTTATTTAGGGTTTCATATAGAATTTATTTAGGGTTTTATCTAGCATTTATTTAGTGGTTTCATCTAGCATTTATTTAAGGTTTATTTATGGTTTTATTTAGCATGTATTAAGGGTTACATACAGCATTTATATAGGGTTTCATCTAGCATTTATTTAGCGTCTCATTTAGCATTTATTTAGGGTCTCATCTAGCTTTTATTTAGGGGTTTATAGAGCATTTATTTATATTTTCATCTAGCATTTATTTATGGTCTCATCTAGCATTTATTTAGGGGTTTCATATAGCATGTATTAAGGGTCTAAACTAGCAGTTATTTAGGATTTCATCTAGCATTTATTTAGGGGTTCCATAAAGCATTTATTTAGGGTCTCATCTAGCATTTATTTAGGGGTTCCATATAGCATTTTTTAAGGGTTTCATCTAGCATTTATTTAGGGGTTTCATCTAGCATTTCTTTAGGGTTTCATCTAGCATTTATTTAGGGTCTCATCTAGCATTTATTTAGGGTCTCATCTAGCATTTATTTAGGAGTTCCATATAGCATTTATTTAAAGTCTCATATAGCATTTATTTAGGGGTTCCATATAGTTTTTATTTAGGGTTTCATCTAGCATTTATTTAGAGTTTCATCTAGCATTTATTTAGGGGTTCCATATAGCATTTATTTAGGGTTTTATCTTGCATTTATTTAGGAGTTCCATATAGCATTTATTTAGGGTTTCATCTAGCATTGATTTAGGAGTTCCATATAGCATTTATTAAGGGTCTCATATAGCATTTATTTAGGGGTTCCATATAGCTTTTATTTAGGGTTTCATCTAGCATTTATTTAGAGTTTCATCTAGCATTTATTTAGATGTTCCATATAGCATTTATTTAGTGTTTCATCTAGCATTTATTTAGGGGTTCCATATAGCTTTTATTTAGGGTCTCATCTAGCATTTATTTACATTCTCTTCTAGAATTTATTTAGGGTTTGATATAGAATTTATTTTGGGTCTCATCTAGCATTTATTTAGGGTTTCATATAGCATTTATTAAGGGTCTCATCTAGCATTTATTTAGGATCTTATCTAGCATTTATTTTGGGTTTCATATAGCATTTATTTAGGGTCTCATCTAGCATTTATTTAGGGGTTCCATATAGCATTTACTTAGGGTTTCATCTAGCATTTATATAGGAGTTCTATATAGCATTTATTTAGGGTTACATCTTGCATTTATTTAGGGGTTCCATATAGCATTTATATTTAGTGTCTCATCTAGCATTTATTTAGGGTTTCATCTAGCATTTATTTAGGGGTTCCATATAGTCTTGTTTTTATTTAGGGTTTCATCTAGCATTTATTTAGGGTTTCATCTAGAATTTATATATGGGTTCCATCTAGCAATTATTTAGGGGTTTAATTTAGCATTTATTTAGGGTTTCATCTTGCATTTATTTAGGGGTTCCATATAGCATTTATTTAGGGTTTCATCTAGCATTTATTTAGGGGTTCCATATAGCATTTATTTAGGGTTTCATCCAGCTTTTATTTAGGGTTTCATCTACCTTCTATTTCGGGTTTCATCTGGCATCTATTTAGGGGTTTAATTTAGCATTTACTTAGGGTTTCATCTAGAATTTATTTTGGGGTTCCATATAGCATTTATATAGGGTTTTACATAGCATTTATTTAGGGGTTGCGTCTAGCATTTATATATGGTTTATTTATTGTTTTATTTAGCAATTTTAGGGTCTCATCTAGCATTTATTTACGGTCTCTTCTAGAATTTATTTAGGGTTTGATATAGCATTTATTTTGGGTCTCATCTAGCATTTACTTAGGGTTTCATATAGCATTTATTAAGGGTCTCATCTAGCATTTATTTAGGATCTAACCTAGCATTTATTTTGGGTTTCAAATAACATTTATTTAGGGTCTCATCTAGCATTTATTTAGGGTTTCATCTACCATTTATTTAGGGGTTCCATATAGTCTAGTTTTTATTTAGGGTCTCATCTAGCATTTATTTAGGGTTTCATCTAGCATTTATTTACGGATTCCATCTAGCAATAATTTAGGGGTTTAATTTAGAATTTATTTAGGGTTTCATCTAGCATTTATTTAGGGGTTCCATATAGCATTTATTTAGGGTTTCATCCAGCAATTATTTAGGGTTTCATCTAGCTTTTATTTAGGGTTTCATCTGGCATCTATTTAGGGGTTTAATTTAGCATTTACTTAGGGTTTCATCTAGCATTTATTTTGCGGTCCATATAGCTTTTTTTTAGGGGTTCACATAGCATTTATTTAGGGGTTGCGTCTAGCATTTATACATGGTTTATTTATTGTTTTATTTAGCATTTTTTTAGGGTCTCATCTAGCATTTATTTACTGTCTCTTCTAGAATTTATTTAGATTTTGATATAGCATTTATTTTGGGTCTCATCTAGCATTTACTTAGTGTTTCATATAGCATTTATTAAGGGTCTCATCTAGCATTTATTTAGGATCTTATCTTGCATTTATTTTAGGTTTCAAATAACATTTATTTAGGGTCTCATCTAGCATTTATTTAGGGGTTACATATAGCATTTACTTAGGGTTTCATCTAGCATTTATTTAGGGGTTCCATATAGCATTTATTTAGGGTTTCATCTAGCATTTTTTAGGGGTTCCATATAGCATTTATTTAGGGTTTCATCTAGCATTTATTTAGGGGTTCCATATAGCATTTGTTTAGGGTTTCCATATAGCATTTATTTAGTGTCTCATATAGAATTTATTTAGGGATTCCATATGGCATTTATTTAGTGTCTCATATAGCATTTATTTAGGGGTTCCATATAGCTTTTATTTAGGGGTTCATCTTGCATTTATTTAGGGTTTCATCTAGCATTTATTTAGGGGTTCCATATAGCATTTATTTAGGGTTTCAACTAGCATTTATTTAGGGGTTTTGTCTATCATTTATTTAGGGTTTATTTATGGTTTTATTTAGCATGTATTAAGGGTTACATATAGCATTTATATAGGGTTTCATCTAGCATTTATTTAGGGTCTCATCTAGCATTTATTTAGGGTGTCATCTAGCATTTATTTAGGGTCTCATCTAGCATGTATATAGGGTTTCATCTAGCATTTATTTTAGGGTTTATTTATGGTTTTATTAAGCATGTATTAAGAGTTACATCTAGCATTTATATAGGGTTTCATCTAGCATTTATTTCAGGTCTCATCTAGCATTTATTTCGGGTCTCATCTAGCTTTTATTTAGGGGTTCAGAGAATATATTTATGTTTTCATCAAGCATTTATTTAGGGTCTCATCTAGCATTTATTTAGGGTTTCATTTAGTATGTATTTAGTGTTTCATATATCATTTATTTAGGGTCTCATCTAGCATTTATTTAGGGGTTCCATATAGCATTTATTTAGGGTCTCATCTAGCATTTATTTAGGGGTTTCATATTGCATTTATTTAGGGTTTCATCTAGCATTTATTTAGGGGTTTCATATAGCATTTCTTTAGGTATACATCTAGCATTTGTTTAGGGTCTCATCTAGCATTTATTTAGGGTCTCATCTAGCATTTATTTAGGGTCTCATATAGCATTTATTTAGGGGTTCCATATAGCTTTTATTTAGGGTTTCATCTAGCATTTATTTAGGGTTTCATCTAGCATTTATTTAGGGGTTCCATATACCATTTATTTATGGTTTCAACTAGCCTTTATTTAGGGGTTTCGTCTAGCATTTATTTAGGGTTTATTTATGGTTTTATTTAGCATGTATTAAGGGTTACATATAGCATTTATACAAGGTTTCATCTAGCATTTATTTAGGGTCTTATCTAGCATTTATTTAGAGTCTCATCTAGCATGTATTTAGGGTTTCATATAGCATTTATTTAGGGTTTTATCTAGCATGTATTTAGGGGTTTAGTCTAGCATTTATTTAGGGCTTATTTATGTTTTTATTTAGTATGTATTAAAAATTACATATATCATTTATATAGGGTTTCATCTTGCATTTATTTAGGGTCTCATCTAGTTTTTATTTAGTGGTTCATAGAGCATTTATTTATGTTTTCATCTAGCATTTATATAGGGTTTCATCTTGCATTTATTTATGTTTTCATCTAGCATTTATTTAGGATTTCATCTAGCATTTATTTAGGGTTTCATATATCATTTATTTAGGGTCTCATCTAGCATTTATTTAGGTTTTTCATATAGCATCTATTTAGGGTATCATCTAGCATTTATTTAGGGGTTCCATATAGCATTTATTTAGGGTCTCATCTAGCATTTATTTAGGGTCTTATCTAGTTTTTATTTAGTGGTTCATAGAGCATTTATTTATGTTTTCATCTAGCATTTATATAGGGTTTCATCTTGCATTTATTTAGGGTCTCATCTAGCATTTATTTAGGGTCTTATCTAGTTTTTATTTAGTGGTTCATAGAGCATTTATTTATGTTTTCATCTAGCATTTATTTAGGATTTCATCTAGCATTTATTTAGGGTTTCATATATCATTTATTTAAGGTCTCATCTAGCATTTATTTAGGTTTTTCATATAGCATCTATTTAGGGTATCATCTAGCATTTATTTAGGGGTTCCATATAGCATTTATTTAGGGTTTCATCTAGCATTTATTTAGGGGTTTCATATAGCATTTCTTTAGGGTTTCATCTAGCATTTGTTTAGGGTTTCATCTAGCATTTATTTAGGGTCTCATCTAGCTTTTATTTAGGGGTTCATAGAGCATTTATTTCTGTTTTCATCTAGCATTTATTTAGGTTATCATCTAGCATTTATTTAGGGTTTCATATAGCATGTATTAAGGGTCTTATCTAGTATTTATTTAGGATTTCATCTAGCATTTATTTAGGGTTTCATAAATCATTTATTTAGGGTCTCATCTAGCATTTATTTAGGGGTTCCATATAGCATTTATTTAGGGTCTCATCTAGCTTTTATTTAGAGGTTCCATATAGCATTTATTTAGGGTTTCATCTTGCATTTATTTAGGTGTTTCATATAGCATTTCTTTAGGGTTTCATCTAGCATTTATTTAGGGTCTCATCTAGCATTTATTTAGGGTCTCATCTAGCATTTATTTAGGGTTTTATAGAGCATTTTTTTAGGTTTTCATCTAGCATTTATTTAGGGCCTCATCTAGCATTTATTTAGGGTTTTATATAGCATTTATTTATGGTTTCATATAGCATTTATTTAGGGTCTCATCTAGCATTTATTTAGGGGTTCCATATAGCATTAATTTAGGGTTTCATCTAGCATTTATTTACAGGTTCCATATAACATTTATTTAGGAGTTCCATATAGCATTTATTTAGGGTCTCATATAACTTTTATTTAGGGGTTCATAGAGCATTTATTTATGTTTTCATCTAGCATTTTTTTAAGTATCATCTAGCATTTATTTAGGGGTTCCATATAGCATTTATTTAGGGTTTTATCTTGCATTTATTTAGGAGTTCCATATAGCATTTATGTAGGGTTTCATCTAGTATTTATTTAGGTGCTCTATATAGCATTTATTTAGGGTTTCATCTAGCATTTATTTAGGAGTTCCATATAGCATTTATTAATGGTCTCATATAGCATTTATGTAAGGGTTCCATATAGCTTTTATTTAGGGTTTCATCTAGCATTTATTTAGAGTTCCATCTAGCATTTATTTTGGGGTTCAATATAGTATTTATTTAGCATTTTATCTAGCATTTATTTAGGAGTTCCATATAGCATTTATTTAGGGTTTCATCTAGCATTTATTTAGGGGTTCCATATAGCATTTATTTAGTGTCTCATCTAGCATGTATTTAGGGGTTCATCTAGCATTTATTTAGGGGTTCCATATAGCTTTTATTTAGGGGTTCATAGAGCATTTATTTATGTTTTCATCTAGCATTTTTTTAAGTATCATCTAGCATTTATTTAGGGGTTCCATATAGCATTTATTTAGGGTTTTATCTTGCATTTATTTAGGAGTTCCATATAGCATTTATTTAGGGTTTCATCTAGTATTTATTTAGGTGCTCTATATAGCATTTATTTAGGGTTTCATCTAGCATTTATTTAGGAGTTCCATATAGCATTTATTAATGGTCTCATATAGCATTTATGTAAGGGTTCCATATAGCTTTTATTTAGGGTTTCATCTAGCATTTATTTAGAGTTCCATCTAGCATTTATTTTGGGGTTCAATATAGTATTTATTTAGAATTTTATCTAGCATTTATTTAGGAGTTCCATATAGCATTTATTTAGGGTTTCATCTAGCATTTATTTAGGGTTTCATATAGCAGTTATTTTGGATCTTATCTAGCATTTATTTTGGGTTTCATATATCATTTATTTAGGGTCTCATGTAGCATTTTTTTATTGGTTCCATATAGCATTTATTTAGGGTTTCATCTAGCATTTTTTTAGGGGTTCCATATAGCATTTATTTAGGGTTTCATCTAGCATTTATTTAGGGGTTCCATATAGCATTTGTTTAGGGTTTCATCTAGCATTTACTTAGGGGTTCCATATAGCATTTCTTTAGGGTCTCATATAGCATTTATTTAGGGGTTCCATATAGCTTTTATTTAGGGTTTCATCTAGCATTTATTTAGGGGTTCCATATAGCATTTATTTAGGGTTTCACATAGCATTTATTTAGTGGTTTCGTCTAGCATTTATTTAGGGTTTATTTATTGTTTGATTTAGCATTTATTTAGGTTCTCATCTAGCATTTATTTACGGTCTCTTCTAGAATTTATTTAGGGTTTGATATAGCATTTATTTTGGGTTTCATCTAGCATTTTTTTAAGGGTTCCATATAGCATTTATTTAGGGTTTCATATAGCATTTATTTAGGGGTTCCATATAGCTTTTATTTAGGGGTTCATCTAGCATTTATTTAGGGTCTCATCTAGCATTTATTTAGTGTTTCATATAGCATTTATTAAGGGTCTCACCTAGCATTTATTTAGGTTCTTATCTAGCATTTATTTTGGGTTTCATATAGCATTTATTTAGGGTCTCATCTAGCATTTATTTAGGGGTTCCATATAGCATTTACATAGGGTTTCATCTAGAATTTAATTAGGGGTTCCATATAGCATTTTTAAGGGTTCCATATAGCATTTATTTAGGGTTTCATCTTGCATTTATTTAGGGGTTCCATATAGCATTTGTTGAGGGTTTCATCTAGCATTTATTTAGGGATTCCATATAGCATTTATTTAGGGTCTCATATAGCATTTATTTAGGGATTCCATATAGCTTTTATTTAAGGATTCATCTAGCATTTATTTAGGGTTTCATCTAGCATTTTTTAGGGTTTTCATCTAGCATTTATTTAGGGTTTATTTATGGTTTTATTTATCATGTATTAAGGGTTACATATAGCATTTATATAGGGTTTCATCTAGCATTTATTTAGGGTCTCATCTATTATTTATTTAGTGTTTCATATAGCATTTATTTAGGGTTTTATCTAGCATTTATTTATGGGTTTCATCTAGCATTTATTTAGGGTTTTATTTATGGTTTTATTTAGCATGTATTAAGGGTTACATACAACATTTATATAGGGTTTCATTTAGCATGTATTTAGTGTCTCATTTAGCATTTATTTAGGGTCTCACCTAGCTTTTATTTAGGGGTTTATAGAGCATTTATTTATATTTTCATCTAGCATTTATTTATGGTCTCATTTAGCATTTATTTAGTGGTTTCATATAGCATGTATTAAGGGTCTCATCTAGCATTTATTTAGGATTTCATCTAGCATTTATTTAGGGTTTCATATATAATATATTTAGGGTCTCATCTAGCATTTATTTAGGGGTTCCATAAAGCATTTATTTAGGGTCTCATCTACCTTTTATTTAGGGGTTCCATAAAGCATTTTTTTAGGGTTTCATCTAGCATTTATTTAGGGGTTTTATATAGCATTTCTTTAAGGTTTCATCTAGCATTTATTTAGGGTCTCATCTAGCATTTATTTAGGGTCTCATCTACTACTAATTTAGGGTTTCATAGAGCATTTACTTAGGTTTTCATCTAGCATTTATTTAGGGTCTCATCTAGCATTTATTTAGGAGTTCCATATAGCATTTATTTAAAGTCTCATATAGCATTTATTTAGGGGTTCCATATAGTTTTTATTTAGGGTTTCATCTAGCATTTATTTAGAGTTTCATCTAGCATTTATTTAGGGGTTCCATATAGCATTTATTTAGGGTTTTATCTTGCATTTATTTAGGAGTTCCATGTAGCATTTATTTAGGGTTTCATCTAGCATTGATTTAGGAGTTCCATATAGCATTTATTAAGGGTCTCATATAGCATTTATTTAGGGGTTCCATATAGCTTTAATTTAGGGTTTCATCTAGCATTTATTTAGAGTTTCATCTAGCATTTATTTAGGTTTTCCATATAGCATTTATTTAGTGTTTCATCTAGCATTTATTTAGGGGTTCCATATAGCTTTTATTTAGGGTCTCATCTAGCATTTATTTACATTCTCTTCTAGAATTTATTTAGGGTTTGATATAGCATTTATTTTGGGTCTCATCTAGCATTTATTTTGGGTTTCATATAGCATTTATTAAGGGTCTCATCTAGCATTTATTTAGGCGTTCCATATAGCATTTACTTAGGGTTTCATCTAGCATTTATATAGGAGTTCCATATAGCATTTATTTAGGGTTACATCTAGCATTTATTTAGGGGTTCCATATAGCATTTATATTTAGTGTCTCATCTAGCATTTATTTAGGGTTTCATCTAGCATTTATTTAGGGGTTCCATATAGTCTAGTTTTTATTTAGGGTCTCATCTAGCATTTATTTAGGGTTTCATCTAGCATTTATTTAGGGGTTCCATCTAGCAATTATTTAGGGGTTTAATTTAGAATTTATTTAGGGTTTCATCTAGCATTTATTTAGGGGTTCCATATAGCATTTATTTAGGGTTTCATCTAGCATTTATTTAGGGGTTCCATATAGCATTTATTTAGGGTTTCATCCAGCTTTTATTTAGGGTTTCATCTAGCTTCTATTTAGGGTTTCATCTGGCATCTATTTAGGGGTTTAATTTAGCATTTACTTAGGGTTTCATCTAGCATTTATTTTTGGGTTCCATATAGCATTTATTTAGGGTTTCACATAGCATTTATTTAGGGGTTGCGTCTAGCATTTATATATGGTTTATTTATTGTTTTATTTAGCATTTTTTTAGGGTCTCATCTAGCATTTATTTACGGTCTCTTCTAGAATTTATTTAGGGTTTGATATAGCATTTATTTTTGGGTCTCATCTAGCATTTACTTAGGGTTTCATATAGCATTTATTAAGTGTCTCATCTAGCATTTATTTAGGATCTAACCTAGCATTTATTTTGGGTTTCAAATAACATTTATTTAGGGTCTCATCTAGCATTTATTTAGGGTTTCATCTACCATTTATTTAGGGGTTCCATATAGTCTAGTTTTTATTTAGGGTCTCATCTAGCATTTATTTAGGGTTTCATCTAGCATTTATTTAGGGGTTCCATCTAGCAATTATTTAGGGGTTTAATTTAGCATTTATTTAGGGTTTCATCTAGCATTTATTTAGGGGTTCCATATAGCATTTATTTAGGGTTTCATCTAGCATTTATTTAGGGGTTCCATATAGCATTTATTTAGGGTTTCATCCAGCAATTATTTAGGGTTTCATCTAGCTTTTATTTAGGGTTTCATCTGGCATCTATTTAGGGGTTTAATTTAGCATTTACTTAGGGTTTCATCTAGCATTTATTTTGGGGTCCATATAGCTTTTTTTTAGGGGTTCACATAGCATTTATTTAGGGGTTGCGTCTAGCATTTATACATGGTTTATTTATTGTTTTATTTAGCATTTTTTTAGGGTCTCATCTAGCATTTATTTACTGTCTCTTCTAGAATTTATTTAGGGTTTCATATAGCATTTATTTTGGGTCTCATCTAGCATTTACTTAGGGTTTCATATAGCATTTATTAAGGGTCTCATCTAGCATTTATTTAGGATCTTATCTAGCATTTATTTTGGGTTTCAAATAACATTTATTTAGGGTCTCATCTAGCATTTATTTAGGGGTTACATATAGCATTTACTTAGGGTTTCATCTAGCATTTATTTAGGGGTTCCATATAGCATTTATTTAGGGTTTCATCTATCATTTTTTAGGGGTTCCATATAGCATTTATTTAGGGTTTCATCTAGCATTTATTTAGGGGTTCCATATAGCATTTGTTTAGGGTTTCCATATAGCATTTATTTAGTGTCTCATATAGAATTTATTTAGGGATTCCATATGGCATTTATTTAGTATCTCATATAGCATTTATTTAGGGGTTCCAAATAGCTTTTATTTAGGGGTTCATCTAGCATTTATTTAGGGTTTCATCTAGCATTTATTTTGGGGTTCCATATAGCATTTATTTAGGGTTTCAACTAGCACTTATTTAGGGGTCTCATCTATCATTTATTTAGGGGTTTTTTATGGTTTTATTTAGCATGTATTAAGGGTTACATATAGCATTTATATAGGGTTTCATCTAGCATTTATTTAGGGTCTCATCTAGCATTTATTTAGGGTGTCATATAGCATTTATTTAGGGTCTCATCTAGCATGTATATAGGGTTTTGTCTAGCATTTATTTTAGGGTTTATTTATGGTTTTATTAAGCATGTATTAAGAGTTACATATAGCATTTATATAGGGTTTCATCTAGCATTTATTTCAGGTCTCATCTAGCATTTATTTAGGGTCTCATCTAGCTTTTATTTAGGGGTTCATAGAGCATTTATTTATGTTTTCAGCTAGCATTTATTTAGGGTCTCATCTAGCATTTATTTAGGGTTTCATTTAGCATGTATTTAGTGTTTCATATATCATTTATTTAGGGTCTCATCTAGCATTTATTTAGGGGTTCCATATAGCATTTATTTAGGGTCTCATCTAGCATTTATTTAGGGGTTTCATATTTCATTTATTTAGGGTTTCATCTAGCATTTATTTAGGGGTTTCATATAGCATTTCTTTAGGGATACATCTAGCATTTGTTTAGGGTCTCATCTAGCATTTATTTAGGGTCTCATCTAGCATTTATTTAGGGTCTCATATAGCATTTATTTAGGGGTTCCATATAGCTTTTATTTATGGGTTCATCTAGCATTTATTTAGGGTTTCATCTAGCATTTATTTAGGGGTTCCATATAGCATTTATTTATGGTTTCAACTAGCATTTATTTAGGGGTTTCGTCTAGCATTTATTTAGGGTTTATTTATGGTTTTATTTAGCATGTATTAAGGGTTACATATAGCATTTATACAAGGTTTCATCTAGCATTTATTTAGGGTCTTATCTAGCATTTATTTAGAGTCTCATCTAGCATGTATTTAGGGTTTCATATAGCATTTATTTAGGGTTTTATCTAGCATGTATTTAGGGGTTTCGTCTAGCATTTATTTAGGGCTTATTTATGGTTTTATTTAGTATGTATTAAAAATTACATATAGCATTTATATAGGGTTTCATCTTGCATTTATTTAGGGTCTCATCTAGCATTTATTTAGGGTCTTATCTAGTTTTTATTTAGTGGTTCATAGAGCATTTATTTATGTTTTCATCTAGCATTTATTTAGGGTCTCATCTAGCATTTATTTAGGGTTTCATATAGCATGTATTAAGGGTCTCATCTAGCATTTATTTAGGATTTCATCTAGCATTTATTTAGGGTTTCATATATCATTTATTTAGGGTCTCATCTAGCATTTATTTAGGTTTTTCATATAGCATCTATTTAGGGTATCATCTAGCATTTATTTAGGGGTTCCATATAGCATTTATTTAGGGTTTCATCTAGCATTTATTTAGGGGGTTTCATATAGCATTTCTTTAGGGTTTTATCTAGCATTTGTTTAGGGTCTCATCTAGCATTTATTTAGGGTCTTATCTAGTTTTTATTTAGTGGGTCATAGAGCATTTATTTATGTTTTCCTCTAGCATATATTTAGGGTCTCATCTAGCATTTATTTAGGGTTTCATATAGCATGTATTAAGGGTCTCATCTAGCATTTATTTAGGATTTCATCTAGCATTTATTTAGGGATTCATATATCATTTATTTAGGGTCTCATCTAGCATTTATTTAGGTTTTTCATATAGCATCTATTTAGGGTATCATCTAGCATTTATTTAGGGGTTCCATATAGCATTTATTTAGGGTTTCATCTAGCATTTATTTAGGGGTTTCATATAGCATTTCTTTAGGGTTTCATCTAGCATTTATTTATGGGTTCCATCTAGCATTTATTTAGGTGTGCCACATAGCATTTATTTAGGGTTTCATCTAGCATTTGTTTAGGGTCTCATCTAGCATTTATTTAGGGTCTCATCTAGCATTTATTTAGGGTTTCATAGAGCATTTATTTAGGTTTTCATCTAGCATTTATTTAGGGTCTCATCTAGTATTTATTTAGGCTTTTATGTAGCATTTATTAAGAGTTTTTATATAGCATTTATTTAGAGTTTCATCTAGCATTTATTTAGTGGTTCCATATAGCATTTATTTAGGGTTTTATCTTGCATTTATTTAGGAGTTCCATATAGCATTTATTTAGGGTTTCATCTAGCATTTATTTAGGTGCTCTATATAGCATTTATTTAGGGTTTCATCTAGCATTTATTTAGAAGTTCCATATAGCATTTATTAAGGGTCTCATATATTATTTATTTAGGGGTTCCATATAGCTTTTATTTAGAGTTTCATCTATCATTTATTTAGAGTTTCATATAGCATTTATATAGGGGTTCCATATAGCATTTATTTAGAGTTTTATCTAGCATTTATTTAGGAGTTCCATATAGCATTTATTTAGGGTGTCATCTAGCATTTAGTTAGGGGTTCCATATAGCATTTATATTTAGTGTCTCATCTAGCATTTATTTAGGGGTTCATCTAGCATTTATTTAGGGGTTCCATATAGTCTAGTTTTTATTTAGGGTCTCATCTAGCATTTATTTAGGGGTTCCATCTAGCAATTATTTAAGGGTTTCATATAGCATTTATTTAGGGTTTCTTCTAGCATTTATTTATGGGTTCCATCTAGCATTTATTTAGGTGTGCCACATAGCATTTATTTAGGGTTTCATCCAGCGTTTTTTTAGGGTTTCATCTAGCTTTTATTTAGAGTTTCATCTGGCATTTATTTAGGGGTTTAATTTAGCATTTAATTAGGGTTTCATCTAGCATTTATTTAGGGGTTCCATATAGCATTTATTTAGGGGTTTTCGTCTAGCATTTATTTAGGGTTTATTTGTTGTTTTATTTAGCATTTATTTAGGGTCTCATCTAGCATTTATTTACGGTCTCTTCTAGAATTTATTTAGGGTTTGATATAGCATTTATTTTGGGTCTCATCTAGCATTTATTAAAGGTCTCCTCTAGCATTTATTTAGCCTCTCATCTAGCATTTATTTAGGGTCTCATTTAGCATTTATTTAGGGATTCCATATAGCATTTATTTAGGGTTTCATCTATAATTTATTTAAGGTTTCATCTAGCATTTATTTAGGTGTTCCATATAGCACTTATTTAGGGCTTCATCTAGCATTTATTTAGGGGTTTGTTATTGCATCTATTTAGGGTTTCATCTAGCATTTATTTAATGTCTCATCTAGCATTTATTTAGGGTTTCATCTAACATTTATGTATGGGTTCCATCTAGCATTTATTTAGGGTTTATTTATGGTTTTATTTAGCATTTATTTAGGGTTTATTCTAGCATTTATTTAGGGTCTCATCTAGCATTTATTTAGGGTCTCATTTAGCATTTATTTAGTGTCTCATATAGCATTTATTTAGGGTCTTATCTAGCGTTTATTTAGGATCTCATCTAGAATTTATTTAGGGTTTCATTTAGCATTTATTTAGGGTCTCATCTAGTATTTATTTAGGGTTTCATTTAGCATTCATTTAAGGTCTCATCTAGCGTTTATTTAGGGGTTTGTTATTGCATCTATTTAGGGTTTCATCTAGCATTTATTTAATGTCTCATCTAGCATTTATTTAGGGTTTCATCTAACATTTATGTATGGGTTCCATCAAGCATTTATTTAGGGTTTATTTATGGTTTTATTTAGCATTTATTTAGGATTTATTCTAGCATTTATTTAGGGTCTCATCTAGCATTTATTTAGGGTCTCATTTAACATTTATTTAGTGTCTCATATAGCATTTATTTAGGGTTTCATCTAGCGTTTATTTAGGATCTCAGCTAGCATTTATTTAGGGTTTCATTTAGCATTTATTTAGGGTCTCATCTAGCATTTATTTAGGGTTTCATTTAGCATCCATTTAAGGTCTCATCTAGCGTTTATTTAGGGTCTTATCTAGCATTTGTTTAGGGGCTTATCTAGCATTTAGTTAGGATTTTAGTTAGGAGTATATGCAAAATTTATCTTGGCATTGTTTATGTTTTGCAATGTGCACCTAGTCACAGAGTGCTTTAATATGTTTTTTGTTTTTCTATTTCTTCTTTACCTTCCACCTCTTTTACCCCCTACATTATTTTTAACCTTCATCCATTTCTTATTTCAAATCCATTTAATTCTCTTTCTCTCTCCCCCTCCCTTCCTCTATTTATTTCTCTATCCCCCACTTTCCTGCGTATCTCTCTCCCTTATTCCACCACATAATTCTTGCATATAATGTTCGTTAGTGAATTAGAGGCATATTTATTTTTGTGCAAGCGGACATAATCCGATATAGCCGATCATGTCCGCTGCACATCGATAAATGCCAACAGCATACACTTTCTGTATTTATCATTGAACCAGCAGTTCTTGTGAACTGCTGTTGCAATACCGCCCCCTGCAGATTCGGGGCCAATCGGCAGCTAGCAGGGGGTGTCCATCAACCCAACCGTATTCGATTGGGTTGATTTCTGTCAATTTCTGTCCACCGCCTCAGAGCAGGTGGACAGGTTATGGAGCAGCGGTCTTTAAACCGCTGCTTCATAACTTCTGTTTCAGTCGATCCTAAAGGCTCGCAGGAAACATGGGGCATCAAGTTCCATACGGAGCTTGATAAATTTGCCCCTTAGACTCAATTTGTAATATTTTTTAACATTGTACAATTCTATCACACCCTTTAGACACATTCTTTAGTTTTGTGACTTATCGCTTTTAATTTTTTATAGTTTCTTGTTACCAAGTCTTCATTTATTCACAAGGAGGTAGGTTCTAGCCTAAACTGCAAAAACATGCCCCCTTTGTCAACGCAAAGCTACAGTATTACTGGCAAATATATATGTTGATAGTATAGTATAGTATATTTTTCTGTTATATATGGCTGCATCATGACAAACCTGAATTAAAATAAAAATGAAGAAAGAAAGAAAGAAAGAAAGAAAGAAAGAAAGAAAGAAAGAAAGAAAGAAAGAAAGAAAGAAAGAAAGAAAGAAAGAAAGAAAGAAAGAAAGAAAGAAAGAAAGAAAGAAAGAAAGAAAGAAAGAAAGAAAGAAAGAAAGAAAGAAAGAAAGAAAGAAAGAAAGAAAGAAAGAAAGAAAGAAAGAAAGAAAGAAAGAAAGAAAGAAAGAACTAGCCAACATCAGGGGACCAGCTACAGCTGCATATTAGGCTTATCTGGTCAAATCCTTTTTGGAAGGGAGAATTGGGATTTCATCTGGTGCGGGGGATTTTGTTTTTTTAATCCCACTTTAATATAGGCAGACCAGTAAAAGGGAGAACATATATTAAAGGGACAGTCAAGTCCAAAAAAAACTTTCATTTTTCAAATAGGGCATGTAATTTTAAACAACTTTCCAATTTACTGTTATCAACAATTTTGCTTTGTTCTCTTGGTATTCTAGTTGAAAGCAAACCTAGGAAGGCTCATATGATAATTTCTAAACCCTTGAAGGCCGCCTCTATTTTATTTACTTTTCACAGCAGGGGAGAGCAAGCTCATGTAGGCCATATTGATAGCATTGTGATCACGCCCCTGGGCTAGTGGCAGACACTGCACTAATTGGCTAAAATGCAAGTCAACAGATAATAACTAAAAGTCATGTGATTAGGAGCGGTCAGAAGATGCTTAGATACAAGTTAGTCACAGAAGTAAAAAGTGTATTAATATAACAGTGTTGGTTTTGAAAAACTGGGTAATGGGTAATAAAGGGATTATCTATCTTTTTAAAAAACAAAAATTCTGGTGTTGACTGTCCCTTTAAAGGCTTATGAAATTATATTGTACCAAATATAAAAACTTGATTGCCTGTTAATCTACACACCTATTTAAATTAACGCCTATTAAAATGAATAATTAAAAGCACTTTTGTGGGGGCGGATCCAACTGCCAATGCAAAGAGACGCATCATTCTAGTGCTCCTGGTGTTTCACTAAATATTTTGCTATACTAAGCACACTAAAGAACCTTATATTAAGTTTTAATCTCTATTAAGCCCTGGAGTGTAAGATGAACGATTCAATTACTTTGGAAATAGGATTTTAGTCTCCACGCTGACACAAGAATCTTTTTGGCCTACAGTGTTGGATGTAAGAGGTGCAACGCCATCTAATAGTACAACCACGTACTGTTGCTCACATTGGAGACTTAGCTGTACACTACACTATGGAGAGGCAAGTCATTTCTATGTTGCAGGACTTGATGTTTACTCTAGATGCCCATCAAGGTGATCTAGTAGCAGTGCTCAGAGCAGCCATGAACGGGAGCCAAGATACACCGACAGCAAGTGAGGTTGTGAAGGCAACTAGAGGATGTAAACTGGATGCACTACATGTGGGATACGATACATCTCAACACTTGCACACTAAAGATAAAAGTCGACCTGAGCCCAACATTGCGGAAACAACGGAGCAATACATACAACCAAGCCCCTTGCAGCATATTGCCATTAAAGCAGAAGAAACATGCCCTCAACAATGGGAAGCTGTGTCTCTATTAGCCCCAATAACAACTACTGCTGGTGGTAACCTACCATACTCACCAGCACAGTTATGGTCAGATTGTGTAATAACTTTGTCACTGGAGCTTGATCCTGTTGCCTACAACTTCTGCGCTACAACAGGGCGGTACACTGATGCTCCGTCTGAGGAATACAAAGCTTTTCTGGCTGCACTATATGGAAGGTCCACGGGTGACTTCCTTCTACGAGCAGACAGATAGTATGGTCTTGTCAGAGACACATTCACTCAGCTGATCTGGGCTCTACACATTATCAGTGGTTAGTTGTTTACAACTCCCCAAGAAGGTGTCACGGATGCATACTACGGGAGTTAAGTAGCTGGCTCATTGTCTCCTCTATTCAAGTATGGCTGTCAGAGACGGGAGTTACACTGTGCAGTTATTATACTAGCTTTGTTCTTTTGCAGAGGAGAGGTGTCGGATAAATGCACTATGCTCTCCTTTATAAGTGAACAGAGAGACTTGGTAGCTGTCAGGTTCATATGCAGGGACTGTCTGTACCTTTAACGTTTTCCTATAAAATCTTGTCCAGCCCTACAACACCTGCTAATTAATTTTCATTATTAGCTCTGTAGCTTGGTTGGAAGACGCAGCGCGCTATTTGCTGCTTCTCTGGCTTCTGCCTGCTATTGTGAAATACTTCTGAATGCTTATCCTTATCCTAACGGATTTCTCAACTTCAAGTTAGCCACCAACTAAACTATCTACGGATTACAAATACCTAAAATATAAGCAGGATTCATAACCTGTTTCTTTCCTGTCTCTTGATACAGTGACCATTCAACCACGAACTGTTTACCTACCAGCTACACACCAGCTGTTTTCTGGTTCTGAGTTACGGTAAGCCAAAGGACATTCCTCCTGCAATATATATTCCTCTCAGATGCTGTTTCTCTTGTTACGCTGCAAAAGTTGTATTCACTCAGAGTACGGACTCAGGCTGTTCCACCCCCAGTTGTACGTCATCCTGCATTCCTCTGTCGGGTCTTCTCACAGCTGATAGCTGCAGCCTGGACTCTCCTTGATTTACAATTCTGTTATGCTGCACACTCTCACAACAGGTCTCTGACATCTGTTCCAGCAGCTTACTACACAGCATTATCATCAACAGTATTTTGACAAGCAGGAAACTGATCACATTGTTGCTAGCAGTGTACATCAAACTACCTACATTTGTTTATAAGCAGGTCTCATACAAGTTATTTAGTCTCATGTGTCCTGTCCAGGTTTTCATCTCCTCTAGTTGAGGAATACTCATATAGCCAGCTTGTTTAAGTTTAATAACTTATATAACCTTGTTTTATCACTGCAGTTAAAACACTTTGTTTAGTGAAATAACAATTTGCATAACTATATTTTGCATCACCTTCTTTAGATATTTAGCTCTCATGGCACATGTCTATGACACTGTCCGAGTATGTTTGTGTTTTGTATTATCTCCTTTAGATATTTAGCTATCATGGCACATGTATTTTACACTGCGCTAGTATGTTTGTGTTGTATATTACCTCCTCTAGATATTTGGCTCTCATGGCGCATGTATATATTACACTTCGCTAGCATGTCTGTGTTTTGTATTATTTCCTCTAGATGATTGGCTCTTATGACACATGTATATTACATTACGCTAGTATGTTTCTGTTTTCTGTTACATCCTCTAGATATTTTGCTCTCATGGTACATGTATTTTACATAACACTAGTAGGTCTGTGTTTTATAATACCTCTTCTAGACGTTTAGCTCTTATGGCACAGGACTATTACATTGCGCTAGAATGTTTATATTACCTCCTCTAGATATTTAGCTCTCATGGTATGTGTATATTGCACTGTGCTAGTATGTTTGTGTTTTATATTACCTCCTCTAGAAATTTAGTTCTTATAGCACATGTATATTACACTGCACTAGTATGTCTGTGCTTTACATCTCCTCCTCTAGATATTTAACTCTCATGGCACATGTATATAACACTGCACTAGTATTTTTGTGTTTTATATTACCTCCTCTAGATAGTTAGCTCTCATGGGACATGTACACTACATTCCACTAGTATGTTCGGGTTTTATATTACCCCATCTAGATATTTAGCTCTTTGTGCACATGTATACTATACTAAGCTAGTATGTCTGTGTTCTATATCATCTCCTCTAGGTATGTAGCGCTCATGGCACATATATATTGCACCGCACTAGTGTGTCTGTGTTTTATATTGCCTCTTCTAGATCTCTAGCTATTATGGCACATGCATATTACTCTGCACTAGTATGTCTGTTTTCTATTACCTTTTCTTGATATTTAGCTCTTATACTGAGCTAGTATGTTTGGTTTTCTAATGTTTCCTGAGGTGCACAGTATGTACAGTTGAGGTTCAGCATGTTATAGGGCTCTATTTTACATAAATCAGCTGTACTCAAGTGTCTAACCCTTGTCTGTTGAAATAAGCTGCTTATCTTGGACCTCTCCAGTTTTAATGTTTATATATGTCATTGTTAGAGGATGATATAAAGGTTTATTACTTATTTAAACTCCCATAATGTCCGTAGTAATATAGTTGAGTATAGTGGTCCTTATTATGTTACAAAGAGTCTGACCTAATGCAGTAGTACCTGAGAGATAGAGAGCCTCGCCATTGAGTGACATACCCTAGCTCAAATTTACTCTAGGCGTTAATGGAGGGTAACGTTACTAGTAGTGTATTTGAAAGCTTAGAGACCCAATAGTAATTACAAACCTGATATCCTAATTGGCTCCGCCCTCCACCCCCCCCCCCCTATTCTATTTCGAGCAGCTCTCGCCCGCTGCATTCCCCCCCCCCCCATAAAACTATAAAGCTAACTCCCCCCCTGGCTTTAATGTTATCTGAATTGATACTCTAATTCACTTTCTATATGGCACAGAGAGGATCATATTTGTTTTTCCTACCTTTATTATAAAACTGAAGTCTCACTTTAGATTGCCCAAATCTTATAATAACGCTTGAAATTTATAGATACATAATGCCCTTTCTATATGTTTTTTTTCTGCAATACATATCTAACAATACTGTATATGCACTTTTCTGTAAATGTTTTGGGGAATACCCTTTATGTTGTATTTGTTTATGACTTCAATAAAAAAAAAAAAAAGCACTTTTGTTGTAAAACAAAGTTCCTTTGTTCAATAATTTTCTTAAGAGTTTAAACACTTATCTTCTTCAACAACCACCTTCCAAATAATTGTTTTCCCCTTTATATATTAGCTGGATAATGAAAGTGAATATATAGTTGTTTTTGCATATGCATTAACCATGGGTGTGTTTCTAGCACAGTAGCTATTAAAGTTGTATGCAAAATTTTAGGCACCTCTGACAATTTCCAAAATTTTCATTTATAAATAATTGGGTGTTTGGATCAGCAATTTAATTTCGATCTATCAAATAACTGAAGGACACAGTAATATTTCAGTAGTGAAATGAGGTTTATTGGATTAACAGAAAATGTGCAATATGCATCAAAACAAAATTAGACAGGTGCATAAATTTGGGCACCCCAGCAAAAATATTGCATCAATATTTAGTAGAGCCTCCTTTAGCAGAAATAACAGCCTCTAGACGCTTCCTGTAGCCTGTAATGAGTGTCTGGATTCTGGATGAAGGTATTTTGGACCATTCCTCCTTGCAAAACATCTCCAGTTAATTTAGGTTTGATGGTTGCCGAGCATGGACAGCCCGCTTCAAATCACCCTACAGATTTTCAATGATATTCAGGTCTGGGGACTGGGATGGCCATTCCAGAACATTGTACTTGTTCCTCTGCATAAATGCCAGAGTAGATTTTGAGCAGTGTTTTGGGTCGTTGTCTTGTTGAAATATCCAGTGGCGTAACTTCAATGTTGTTACTGATTCCTCAACCTTTTTTCTCAAGTATCTGCTGATATTGAGTGGAACCCTCAACTTTAACAAGATTCCCAGTACCGGCACTGGCCACACAGCCCCACAGCATAATGGAACATCCACAAAATTTTACTGTGGGTAGCAAGTGTTTGTCTTGGAATGCTGTGTTCTTTTGCCGCCATGCATAACGGCCCTTGTTATGACCAAATAACTCAATCTTTGTTTCATCAGTCCACAGCACCTTCTTCCAAAATGCAGCTGGCTTGTCCAAATGTGTGTTTGCATACCTCAAGAGACTGTTTGTGGCATGTGTGCAGAAAAGGCTTCTTCCGCATCACTCTCCCATACAGCTTCTCCTTGTGCAAAGTGTGCTGAATTGTAGGTCTTTGAAGGTGGTCTGTGGGCTGTTTTTGACCGTTCTCACCATCCTTTGCCTCTCCAATATTTTACTTGGCCTGACACTTCTGGCCTTAACAAGAACTGTGCCTGTGGTCTTCCATTTCCTTACTATGTTCCTCACAGTGGACACTGACAGCTTAAATCTCTGCGATTGCTTTTTGTAGCCTTCCCCTAAACCATAATGTTGAACAATCTTTGTTTTCAGGTCATTTGAGAGTTTTTTAGAGGCCCACACGTTGCCACTCTTCAGAGGAGAGTCAAAGAGAACAACAACTTGCAATTGGCCACATTAAATACCTTTTCTCATGATTGGATGCACCTGTCTATGAAGTTCAAGGCTTAAGGGGCTCACCAAACCAATTGTGTGTTCCAATTAATCAGTGCTCCAATTAATCAGTGCTAGGTAGTTACAGGTATTCAAATCAACAAAATGACAAGGGTGCCCAAATTTATGCACCTGTCTAATTTCATTTTGATGCATATTGCATATTTTCTGTTAATCCAATAAACCTCATGTCACTACTGAAATATCACTGTGTCCTTCAGTTATTTGATAGATCAAAATGAAATTGCTGATCCAAACACACAATTATTTATAGATTAAAATCATGTAAATTGTCAGGGGTGCCTAAACTTTTGCATACAATTGAATCTGATATATCACATGCACAATAACAGGAGGCAGCTCATTAATAAACTATAACAGCCAGTCAGTATGTTAGACCTGCAACTGATCTATGTGTGCGAATACTACCAGAGCTGTCAATATGATGTGCAAGCACATCACATTATTATTAGTTTAGCAGCATGCCATTTCATTCACTGTAGCTCCGTATAATTACAATTTCCAATAAATAAATAATTTTAGTGTCAATAATTTATTATTATAACTCATTTTCCTTTAATGAAATTGAGATCTGTGTTGTTCATTAGTTGGGGGGGGGAGGGGTAAGACGTCACAACTGCACTTGATGCTACAGCTCCAGATCAGTTTCTTTGCTTGCTGCTGCTGTTGTCAACTGATCCATTGTGGGCTGCGGTATCTCAAGGAGGGTGGCATTGGCGATCACATTGCCAGGTTTACATTGCTGTTACAAAGGAGCTATCTGCCTACCTAATAGTTACCATGATAGAACTTGTATAATGAGTGGAAGGGAAGGTTTGGAAAGGATTTACATTTTAGAAGAAAATTGAGAAAAAATACACAATATTGAAAATTAAAGGTATCTGATCATTTTATGTACTTTTTTTTATCATTTAACCTGCTGTAAAAATGGGTTTAATGTATCTTTAATTAGTAATTATTAACCAAAACTATTTTCATCCTCTTTGAACATACAATAACTATGGCAGTATACAATTGCTAAAATGCAATCTGTGTTAAGTAACTGAAAAATATCAACCTCTTTAACCTACCACGAGAAAATAGTATTTTAATGTCTAGAACTTATTGTTTTTAACCAAATTAAAATACTTTTTTTGAATTACATTTAAACATATAGCTTTCTATGTATCCATTAATTATTGGCAGTGTGCAGAATGGCTACATTCATACATACATATTTTACAAAAACCACAAGCAGAATCAAACTTCATAAAACATAAATAACATATCTTGTAATCTTAGCGTCAAGGAACACATAAGGGGAAGACAGACATATATTGGTTGAAGAACATAGTAGATACACTTCATGTCTTAGAACATGGTCAATAGGTCCAGTGAAAACAATCTTCATTATTATTGAGATGCTATCAGAAATAGAAAGGGCGGGGGGCGGAGTTAACTGCCGTACTGGAAGGAAGCACTCTTGAAGAGCTCTGTGTCTAAAATTATTTTAAAAGTTCCTAAAAGTGACCAATTTAGTTCCCTGACTGAAATTTTGGGGTCTAAGGGTGAGCTTTGCCCTACAGAACATTGTTATTGCTTTTTTGTGCTTTGGAAAAGCTCCCTTTCTATTTTATTGCCACCAATCTTGCTCACTACTCGTGGGTGCAGTGTCTGGCGTATTACACAGGACTACGCAGATCCAACCTGCCTGCTAGAAGGGAGATTAACTGCCTCGGTTACATTATAGAGCTACCTGGGCCCCGGAGGTTCAGAGACACATACCGGAGCTGCGGATCAAACCAAACTGAGCAGCGCTGCTGTAACAGCCGTTGGAGCGGCTGATTCTATGCTCGAGAGCCTACAGAGACCTTAGAAACATAGCCCCCTGAGGAGATAATACCGCAACAGCCTGGTGTCCAGCACGATCCTTTTCTCTAAAGGGAGAGCAAGGTACGATTTGGCCTGAAAAGTGCTCACGGACGGCCGGAGAGCTTTGTTACAAGGGATATCCTATATTACAAGCTGCCTGCTGTTAGGCGCGAATCGCGGCCATCTTGGATTGATGCCAGAGCAGCAAGGCGGCCTATGAGTCGAGAGGGCCGTGTCTTGGTAATACCGAGGCAGTTGGGGCTCTCACTGAAGAGACTTCTAGCGGATTACTCTGCTCCTATAAGCCTGTGCCAGTAACGGTTCTACAGCTCTCAGAAAGGAATTGGGACAAGCAGCATTGTTTAAGTAAGTGCGCAGTTTCAATTCATATATACACAAGTTTGCAACAGCCGTCTGACTTTGGGTGTATTTCAATTGGGGACATAGTGGCTATCAGGAGAGGCCAGATACATTCTGTGAACATAACATTCGTACACCCTCTGACAATTGCTCCCCACTCCTTGTATAAAAATAGCCAATTCCTTGCTGCTCTCATACCATTCTCATGTGGCTTACTTTGTTATAGAGGGTTGCAACAAGATTCTAGAAGGAAGGATCTCTGAGAACACACAAATATACATATATTAAAGCACAGCCTGCACTGGATATTATTCCTTACACTACCCCACTGCAGCCTACTACACCATTAGATGCCACTGCAGTGTCTTGATTGAACTTTAAAGCTTCCCTTATATGGGGAATACAGATAACATCGAATCTGGCCTATAAGAAGATTTGCCTCATCACTGCAGAGACAACAGGGCCCTCTCCTCCCTTTCCCGCTGGCCCATTTGCCTGCGGGTCATACCCACTTTCCTTTTACCCTACATCGTTCAGAAAGAACAGCTCCCTAAGAGAGAGCCCTTAGCTATACAGTACCAGAAGTATCTCAAGTGAATATTACTTGGGCTAGGCAACGCTGGTGCTTCACCTGTGCTCCATTTATGTTGGGAATTGTTGCTGACAGCTGAACTAGTACCCTGGATAACACATATAAATGAGGTGCTAGAATGCTGGCGTCAAGGAGGAGGGGGTGATGTGAACCACTGCACATATTTTTTCTTTTTTTTCTCTCATTTTTGCTCCTGCTTATTTCTTTGTTTGTTTTTGATTGTTTTTGTGTTTTTCCTCACGGTTAGTCCTTTTTTACTGCTCCATAGTAGTCCACACTCATGGCACAAATGAGTAAAAGAAAGTCGAAGGCATTAGTGGCTGGGCCCAAAAGAACAGTTGCAGACCATTTCCATACTATATCTCCTTCATCTCCAGATGACCAACAAGAGGATTCAAATATGTCTCAAGCGGAAGGAGATACTGTGGCCTCCACTTTTCAAGCACTCCAAGAGGCAGCTCCTACTACAGTGACTCCTACTTTCATTCTGGATTCCCTCAAATCTCTGCTAGCTGCCCATCATTCAGCTTTCCAGTCTCAGGTAACTGCTTCTCTAGCAGACCTTTCTTAGAGATCTTACCTCAACCTCAGAAAGAGTGGATACTGTGGAGAGAAAACAAGAGGACATGGCTATAGATCAGGCTAACGTTCTAGCTTATGCCCAAAGCCTGGCTGAGCAGATGACGTGCTTAGAAGACAAACTAGCAGATATGGAAGACCGCTCTCGTCGAAATAATTTGCGATTGAGAGGTATCCCAGAAAGCATAACCCCTGGGGAGCTCACCCCTTTTCTGACAGAGTTTTTTGAACACCTTGCTCGCCCTGTTGATGCGACCGAGGGCCTTATCGACAGAGCTCATAGGGCACTACGGCCCAGAAATCTGTCATCTGATAAGCCAAGGGATGTCATTGTGAGATTGCATTTTTTTACATACAAGGAAAAGCTAGTCAGAGCATCTCTTACCAGGCCTACTCTCCCAACTAAATTTCAAGATGTTGCTGTGTTTGCAGATCTCTCCTATCATACACTCCAACAGCGGAAATTATACAGAGATTTTACGAAGTTCCTGAGGACTCATGATATCAAGTATCGATGGGGTCATCCCACCAGAATCATAGTTCACAAAGACAACCAACAACATGTTGTCACCACTCTAGACCAGAGTCAACGGCTTATGAAACTATGGGATGCTCCAATCTCAACTGACTGTCCTTTGAGAGACTCCTTAAACCCATCAGCTGTGCCTTGGACCTCCTCTGCATTAGAGATCTCAGCTAACACAGACCCTTCTGGTTCTGTGCAGGATGCAGATGGACACTGAATATGGACTATCTGTAGGGTAATATATGTACTAACCTTTTTTTTATTTCAGGCACCTCCGAGTAATTCCACACTGCGGTTAGGCTGTAATGTGTATAATGTGTAATTTGTGGTTTTGATTGATTTTCCCCTTTTTTTTTTTTTTTTTCTTTTCCCCCCTCCCCACCTCAGTACATAGATATGTTATTCCTCTTAGAGAGATGTAGAAGTTCTGTTTAATATGCCCTTGACGGCCTTTTGATGCAACATGTCTGTTTCTGTCTCGTGTTTTATCCCACTATAGAAGAACACATGAAGAGGTTTATAAAGCTCCAATATGGTCCAGCTAAATGAATGTGCCCTATATGTGTGCTCAACTACGTATCACTAATTACTGTTTTATTGTTGTTAGATACTTTCTACCAAATATTCAGTTTAAAATATAGAAACACACGTTTAAGGGCCTCCAGAAACCTGATATAGTTTAGATATGTCTTAGACAAGAATACATTATATTTCTCTCTCCTTCTCCCCTCCTTTTTTTTTTTTTTTTTTTTTTTTTTTTCTTCTTTCAGTACCTGAATATGTTTTTCAAGTTAAGAAGATAGATAGATAGATAGATAGATATAGAAGTTCTGTTTTATATGTGTTTGATGTTGCTAGGACACTGTATGATTATTATGGTCCAATATCTTATTTCAATGTGGTGGAGCACGCCTAGAGGCCCCCAAGATCTTGCTTTAACCCAGCTGTGTTTTGAACAGGCTTCCCCTGTGGGTGTGTTCCACTACATTTCCTTATTCTGCTATAATGCCATTTTAGTCACTCTTTGATTGTTATTAACAACTGTTTTACTTGGACACAGAGACGCTCATTTAAAGTTTTATAAAATTCGAATAAGGTTTCATTATGCTCTAGTCGAGTTACCCTAAATATGTTTGATTATATGTTATCATAGTCCTATTTGTGGTTACATTTATGAATATTGTACTTGTCTTTCTATACCTGTCATCGAAGTGCTCTACGCTACCTCCTTCTTCATGTCTGATAGTTACTTGGAATGTTTTCTCTTCTTCCCCCTATCCTTCCCCTTTTTTTTTTTTTTTCTCCTTTTCTCTTTCTCTTCCCCCTTTTTTATAAATGTACACTCCAATGTGGTTCCCCCCTCCTCCTTCCCCTTTTTTTCCCCTTTAACACTTCCTGTACGGCACTCTCTTTCGTCCACCTTTGATTGTCTACCAAGTCACGGTGGCATAAGATTCTCTCCCCCCCCCTTTTAAGGTACTCTGACTTTTGTTTTCAGAGGCTACCAAGGCGGTTATCTATTTTATATACCGCACAACTTTGTTTTGTGTTATTAGGTTATGACTCCCATATAAGGTCTCTATTGTGATATCTGCGTTTTTCTTCCTCTTCTACCCTTGACTTCTTTTCATTTCTCTTTCCTCTCCTTTTTTTTTTTTTTTTTTTTTCTCTCTCTTCTCTCCCTTCTTCTCTTTCTTCCTCTCCTTCATCCCCTCTTCCCACTCTCTCCCTCCCTCCTACCCTCCATTTCATTTACCAATAAAGTTGCCCGACACCTGGCATCATGCCATACACTTGTGTCACCCAGAATGCTAGGGGACTGAACTCCCCGACCAAGAGAAGCATGTTGTTGAGATCTCTGTGTAAGAGCAGAGCTCACTTGGTCTTTCTTCAAGAGACCCATTGGCTCAAAGATATGCCAGTTCCTTTACGATCTAAATTATTCCCTGTGGTGGAGACCTCTAGCTTTTCACAAAAATCGAGAGGGGTTGCTATCCTTATTCATAAGGATATAGCATATGAACCTATTCATCTAGAAACGGACCAGCAAGGTAGATACCTAATTCTCCTCTGTAAATTAGATGGAGTGATCTATACACTAGCTTCTTACTATGGGCCTAATAAACAGCAAATTTCGACTTTACGTAAGTTTTTGCACAAATTAGAAAGCTTACGACAAGGTTCCCTCCTTCTTGCAGGGGACTTCAATTCTGTTTGGGACCCCCTGTTGGACAAAAAAATGGATAAAACCCGCAAAAATGACAAGGCTATGGTGGACTTATCATACAAATTTAAAAATCTCATGTGTCAATTCAATTTGTTTGATGTGTGGCGGGCTCTTAATTCGACCTCACGAGATTATACGTATTTCTCGTCGGTCCATCACTCTTATTCGCGGATTGATTTTTTTTTCTGTGAACCGAGTCTCTTGGATTGCATTTCTAGATCATGGATCTCTCAATGCCCCTGGTCCGATCATGACCCTGTACATATCATCCTTAAATCTCCTCTGGAATTACAGCGTATACCGACTTGGCGTCTTTCACCCTCTGTTTTTTCGGACCCTAAATCAGCAGCTGATATATCTAAAGAGATTACTGAGTTTCTCCAAATTAATGATAATGGAGAGGTAGATGATTTCACTTTATGGGCATCATTAAAGGCGTATGTGAGAGGGTCTTTTATAAAGATAGCAGCGGCACAAAAAAAAAATAGAGGTCAATCCTTGGCTCAACTAACGCTATCTCTCCGTAACCTCACTATTGCACATAAAAATGATCCAACACCACGTTTGTATGAACAGCTGGTAGCTGTTAGGGCGAAACTAGTCCAGCTGGAAACGGAGAGGTCGGCGACTAGGCTTCTTAGACTTAAAGAGATTTTCTATTTTAAAGGCAACAAAGCGGATAGGCTCTTAGCCAATCGGTTGCGTCAACGCACGGCGGCGGCTCGTATACACTCTCTGAAAACGGGGGGCAAATATGTAACTCACCCGCACGAGATAGGGATGGCTTTTGCGAATTACTACATGTCCCTTTATAATCTATCAAAAGATAAGGAGACCCCGCCTCCTCTTTTAAGCAGTATTGATGACTTCTTGTCTAAATTGGACCTTCCGGTGACGAGTGATCCCCAGGCAGAAGCACTGTTATCCCCCATTTCTGCAACTGAGATTAAAACCGCCATCCTCTCTCTTAAAGCCCTTAAATCACCAGGGCCCGACGGTTTCTCAGATCTCTTTTACAAGAAATTCCAAATGCAACTTATCCCACCTTTGCTGCGGTTTTTCTCTAAGGCAAGTTCATGTGGTACATTCCCGGCCGAGTTTTTGCAGGCCACGATTATTACACTACCCAAGCAAGGGAAGGACCCCACGGAATGTTCCAGCTATCGACCAATCTCGCTGTTGAACTTGGATATCAAGTTGTATGCAAAAATCTTAGCTACACGCCTCAACTCCCTGTTACCAGCCTTGATCCATTGTGATCAGGTGGGTTTTGTCAAGGGTCGTGAAGGACCCGATAACACCAGGAGGTTACTAAACGTATATTTCGCTGTTCATGAACTAGGCTTACCATGTGTCACCCTGTCGTTGGACGCAGAAAAGGCCTTCGACAGGGTGAACTGGGAATATATGTTTGCAGTCCTGAGGAGGTTTGGCTTACCGACCTCTTTTATAACCTCTATAGCAGCTTTGTATTCCAGCCCTTCGGCCACGGTCCAAGGTCTCGGGTTTCGTTCTGATCCCTTCGAGATCACAAATGGAACGAGACAAGGTTGTCCACTGTCACCGCTCATTTTCGCTCTCGTGATGGAACCGTTAGCCGCTGCCATTCGACTGAACCCCCATATTAAGGGAGTGGACATATATCATACTATCCAAACTACAGCCTTATTCGCCGACGATCTGACAATTCTACTCTCAGATCCTATTGACTCTCTACCGCACCTCTTTGAACTATTGGAGAGGTTTGCTTCAATTAGCTATTACAAGCTTAATGTCTCCAAAACGGAGGCTTATGCTATACATGTCCCAGAGGGAACATTGACTGAACTAAAGAAAAAATATACATTTCGTTGGTCTACCTCACATATTAGACACCTTGGTGTTTTTCTGTCACATAGTATCCCCACTATTCTTTCACTAAACTTCTCCCCTCTGCTGGCCGAAATAGCAAAAGCCACGGAGACATGGAATGTTCCCTCCTTGTCATGGATGGGGCGCATAGCCGCTTTTAAGATGAGCCTCTTGCCCAAGCTGACATACCTTTTTAGATCCCTACCTATCCTGATATCTAAGTCCCTCATCCGAAAATTTCAACAGCAATGTAATAAATTTATTTGGCGACATAAAGTTCCCAGAATCGCCACGAGCACTTTACAACAGCCTATACTTGCAGGAGGGGCAGCTGCCCCCAATATCCTCTATTATCACGAAGCTGCTCGTCTTTCACATGTGACGCAGTGGGGCTCGCCGGTTGGTAGCCGATGGGCAGAACTGGAGCAAGCTTCCCTCCCATCAGGGGTTTTTCTTACTGACCTGATTTGGCTTCCTACGCATGCTAGGCCAAAAATGGCTTTAGTGAACCCTATAGTAAATACCAATTTAAAATTTTGGGACAAGATTCATAATCTTCCCACGATTGCACCTCATCCGTCCCCATCTCACACGATAAGGGGCCTCCTTCTTGCACTACCAGACACTCATCCACTCCTCTGGGAGGAGTTGGGTATCACAAGGGTTTCGGACCTTTATGAAGGGACCCAACTATTCTCCTACCAGGCCTTTCTCCGAAAATATAATCCACCGCTTCCTCTCCATTTTGAGTTTTGGAGACTACGAAGTTTCCTTAAATCTTGGGGCTTTGTCAAAGACCCGCTACGTCCTAAAACTAAGTGGGAGACGAAATGGGACCTTAAACTTTCGTTTAAGAAATTACTTTCGTCATCTTATCAGGACATTCTGCGTCCTCCGATTTTTCTAAAATCCCCACCGATAAAGAGTTGGGAATCTTCCCTAAGCATAATCCATGATCCACAAGCATGGCATATAGCGACTCAATTAACCAGAAAAACGGTGCACTGTGTCACTCTGTATGAATTGTTTCTCAAAGTACTCCTGCAATGGCATCTGACACCGGTCCGCTTATTTAAGATTTCACACACAAATTCCTCAAAGTGCTGGAGAGGCTGTGATGCCTTGGGCACCCCAGCCCACATCTGGTGGTCTTGCCCGGTTATTACACCATTGTGGCAAAAGGCGATTCAATACTGCAATGCGAAAGGTATTCTAATACCATTTATACCAAGTGTGGCTTTGTTCCATATCCTGCCTCCTAAACTGCCTGTCCCACAGAAAATGTTCTGTGTCTACTTGTTCCTTGCACTCAAATTATCTATTGCTAGGATGTGGCTGCAATCGAACTCCCCGAGCTGGGACCAAATTGTAGAAACCTTGAAATACCTCAAATCAATGGAAGCCTATGTGTCGCATGTTCATAGTACCGAAGACCAATACACTCTGATTTGGGAATATAGCCCTAATTAGTGCTTCCTAGGCTCAGTAACCTTCACAACCATTGTCCAAACCAATAAACCTGGGAACTCTGTATGCCTACGGCTTGACCCTCCTGACCCCCAGGATTTGGATCTACTTCCCACCACCTATTTGCATTTATCTGCCCTTAAAATGATGCCTTCCTATCCCTTTTTCCCTTTTCCCTCCGCTTGCCACCCACTCCTTTTCACCCCCCCCCCCCTTTTTTTTTTTTTTTTTTTTTCTCTTCTCTCTTTCTTCTCCTAATATACTCTACTTCTTCCTTTTCTGTCCTTCTTTTTTTTTTTTTCTTCTACATGGAGATATCATCTATTGCTATGACCTAAATATAGATTAACTCGCAGAGCGTTCCATCTTGTTGACATATATGTACTACCTGTGAGTTAAACCTGTAATGTCTGTCAATTATTTGTTGTTCAACGGTTATCATACTGTCATATTTCTATGTCAATACTGAACACGGATGCCAGTTCCTTATTGTGTTGAAGGACCTTATACATCGCTGAGACCTTTGAGGGCTCAGTTCTCTCATTAGATTCTGTGGACTCTGCTCCGTACACCTCACCATACTGCAAAATTTGCTGAATATGACTACTGTTCCTGTAACCTTAATAATTGATGTTCTTAATTATAATTGTATTGTGAATGTTTTAATAAAGCATTTAAAACTAAAAAAAAAAAAAAAAAAAAAGAAATAGAAAGGGCATAACAAAATCATGTTTATCATGCACTGCTCTGCAGAATTATCCTTTCAATTTGCATAAGTTAAAGGGACAGTCTACCATAGAATTGTTATTGTTTTAAAAGATAGATAATCCCTTTATTACCCATTCCCCAGTTTTGCATAACCAACACAGTTATATTAATATACTTTTTACCTCTGTGATTACTTTGTATCTAGGAACCTTCTTCCAGCCCCCTGATCACATGACTGTGACTGTTTATTAGCTATTGTCTTAAATTTAGCATTTTACACAGAGTTTACACACTCTTCCAGCTACCAGGCAGTTGTTACCATATGCAAACACCTGACATAATATTGCCACACTTAGATCCCTTATACATACCTGCCCAGAATTTGGCCCCTAAGATTGCAGGGGTTCTGCGTTCAGCTGGGTGTAGTGTGAGCTGTATGCAGTGTGAGGTGTAAATGATATTTTGTGTACACTTTGTTTCCACTTATCTAAACAAATCAGAATAGAGGGTGCCACATAGTGCAGATCATAAAGAAACTTCAAAACAGGTACAAGAAGAGCTGAAGAATCCTACTCACAAGATGTAAAGCACTGATGTGCAATACCAGCAGTCCGGAACCACCCGTCGTCCATTAGACCAATTGGTGATGTCACAAGGGGGATCCTCGTCTCACCAGGGAGAGTCCAAAGATACCACAAGAGGGAGCCTGTACAGCAGTGGTCAGTCCCGCAGGTCCAGAGGCCTGGGTGGAAAGTCTACAGCTCCAGATTGGTGAAAAGTTCCAGGATGAGGGAAATAATAGATCGGCAGCAAATGGAGAGTTAAAAAGACTTCAAAAATGTATTATAAAGATAAAAACAACAGCAACGCGTTTCTCAGTGTAACACACTGTTTCATCAGGCTATACAAAACAAACTCTCAGCTGCCATATTTAAGACCATAAAGAACCAATCAGAATTCAGAAAAAAACCTAACACCTGCAAAAAAGCAGCGTTAAGCTCCCAACGCAGCCTCATTGTTTCCTATGGGGAAACAGTTCCTAAGTCTGCACCTAACACCCTAACATGAACCCCGAGTCTAAACACCCCTAACCTTACACTTATTAACCCCTAATCTGCCTCCCCTGCTATCGCTGACACCTGCATTATATTATAAACCCCTAATCTGCCGCTCCGGACACCGCCGCAACCTACATTATCCCTATGTACCCCTAATCTGCTGCCCCTAACACCGCCGACCCCTATATTATATTTATTAACCCATAATCTGCCCCCCTCCAACATCGCTGCTACCTTACCTACACTTATTAACCCCTAATCTGCTGACCGGACCTCGCCGCTACTTTAATAAATGTATTAACCCCTAAAGCTAAGTCTAACCCTAACACGCCCCTAAATTAAATATAATTTTAATCTAACAAAATAAATTAAAGCATATTAACTAAAGTATTCCTATTTAAAGCTAAATACTTACCTGTAAAATAAACCCTAATATAGCTACAATATAACTAATAATTATATTGTAGCTATTTTAGGATTTATATTTATTTTACAGGCAACTTTGTATTTATTTTAACTAGGTACAATAGCTATTAAATAGTTATTTACTATTTAATAGCTACCTAGTTAAAATAATTACAAAATTACCTGTAAAATAAATCCTAACCTAAGTTACAATTAAACCTAACACTACACTATCAATAAATTAATTAAATAAATTACCTACAATTACATACAATTAAATAAACTAAACTAAATTACAAAAAAAAAACAAAGACTAAATTACAAAAAATTAAAAAAGATTACAAGAATGTTAGGCTAATTACACCTACTCTAAGCCCCCTAATAAAATAAAAAAAGCCCCCCAAAATAATAAAGGTCCCTACCCTATTCTAAATTAAAAAGTAACCAGCTCTTTTACCAGCCCTTAAAAGGGCTTTTTGCGGGGCATGCCCCAAAGTAATCAGCTCTTTTGCCTGTAAAAAAAAAATACAACCCCCCCCAACATTAAAACCCACCACCCACATACCCCTACTCTAACCCAAACCCCCCTTAAATAAACCTAACACTACCTCCCTGAAGATCACCCTACCTTGAGCCGTGTTCACCCAGCTGGGCACCGATGGACCAAAAGAGGACATCCGGAGCGGCAGAAGTCTTCATCCTATCCGGGCAGAAGAGGACATCCGGACCGGCAGACATCTTTATCCAAACGGCATCTTCTATCTTCATCCATCCGGAGCGGAGCGGAGCCATCTTCTTCCAGCCGATGCGGATCCATCCTTCTTCACTGTGTGTGTGTGTGTGTGTGTGTATATGCAGTATATATATATATATATATATATATATATATATACATGTTAATTTTTGTGTTTATCTGTGTAAATTTGTATATACATACATATATGGATATAAAAAAATATATACACATGTATGTCCTTTGCCGCTGAATAGCTTTAAACTTGAAAAAATATTTTTTTTTTTATATGTTGTTATAATGTGTTTTTCAAAAGACTCCAATTAAACAATCATTACTATATTATTTAGCTTTATTACAAACAGACAACAAACACAGGAAATTACTAGCATATAGCTTAATTTTGTATCAGTATTTTTGTATCATTATATATGTGCTCAGGCATGATTACATAGTTTACTAATTATATATCCAGATAGAATTTCATGTGTTAGATATAATAGAGATGGTTCCTTGAGAAAATGTAATTAACACTGCTGTTACGAATGTGTAATCAACCTATGTGTTTAGGTATCAGCCAATGAATATCAGCTATTGCTTTTAAATTCTGGCGGTATTACTTTCAAGTGTATTTCTATCAGTAAGGCCCCAGGCCGAAACATGTTAGACTTCTGCCACTGATATTTTGCTGTTACGATTTTTAATTTGACAGATTAAAGATTTTGACTTTTTAGAAGCTGTGCAGGTGAAATAATGTTTTCAAGTTCATATATATATATATATTTAATTCAGTAGTTCCAAGCACTCATTTCTATATAGATATTTATATATTTATTTTAGTCCTTTGCAGTCGAATAGCTTTAAACTTGAAAAATATATATATTTTTGAATATGTTGTTATAATGTGTTTTTCAAAAGACTCCATTTAAACAATCAGTACTATATTATTAAGCTTTATTACAAACAGACAATAAACACAGGAAATGACTAGCATATAGCTTTAAAAGCAAATAGAACAATCTAAAGCAATGAACAGTAAAAGTAGTGTTTTGCTATCTAAAGAGTAGTCCCTAAAGACCATTTTAATGCAACTGCAATAGTGTAACATTTAGGGATGGGCGAATGTTTCGCAACATTCGAAAAATGAAACTAATTTTAACACATTAGTTCGTTTGAATCGAATTTCGAATGTTTACATAACATTCTAACATTCGATTTTTGAATGTTCAGTTTCGAATTTTACGATTACATTCGAAAATATTAGTTTAGAACAATTTGAATTTATATTTGTAATAGTATTTCTAACGCTTTCTTTAAATGTAATATTCAAATTATGCAATATTCTATATAGAAACATTCAAAATGATATATTTGTATCTATTATGTATCAATTTACTAGATTCCCTCCCTACCACATGAACTATTGAACTTCTGAATAGTATTTGTTAAAAAGAATGTTAAATTCGAAATTTCGAATGTGGACATCCGATATAATTCTAAACATTCGAATTTGAAAGTGACATTCGAAAACTGTAAATAACATTCGATTATAAAAATTTTAAGAATATTCGTTCTTATCAACATTTGGATTTATAATTCGAATTTCGGTAATAACATTCGAATTCGGAAATTTACACATTCGCCCATCCCTAGTAACATTGCAACACGGTCCCACACTGCCACTAATACACAGGAATTTATACCCGATGTTGCCATTAATATAGACACAGCTGTGATTTAATTGAAAGTAACTCACACCTATTATTTAAAAGGACATGAAAGTTAAAATTAAACTTTTATGACACAGACAGTTCATGAAAATGCAGATAACTTTCCAATTTACTCATATTATTAAATTGCTTTGTTTTTTGGTATTCTTTTTTGAAAAACATTACTAGGTAGGTTCAGCATTGGTAGCTGCACATATATACTGTCTTTATTGGCCCAGTAGATGTGGTCAGCTAGGTCCAAGTAATGCATTGCTTCCCCTAAGCCTACCTAGGTTTACTGTTAAAACAAAGGATTCTAAAAGAACAAAAGCAAATTAGATTTAAAAAAAAAAAAGTGCATTGAAAAATTGTCCTATCTGAATCATGGAAGTTTAACTTTGAGTTTCATATACCTCTAATCCCCATTATATCAAGTATCTGGCATAACAAATAGTTATATAAACAAGAGTAAATGTATTTTTGAGTTTAGTGGAGAGAACATGATAGTACATTTACAATAAAAGATTGATAGTTACTACATGGTCTTTACAGAATAAATCACACTGAAGACATTAATGATGTTGATAGATGTATTTATTTATTTACAAAATATAATACAAAAGCAGATCACAGAATTATATATTAAAAAAAACCTACATATAAATCAGATACAGTATATCAATAGATTACATAGATTTAGTAACACATGCATTATTTTCAGTAGAAATTAACTATGATTGCTTTATGAAAAATATAAACAGTTTTAAGGTACATAAACAATTAACTGACTTAATGAAATACCAATAGCTACTGAATTAGAGATGGATTGATAGATGATAGATAGATAGATAGATAGATAGATAGATAGATAGATAGATAGATGATAGATAGATAGATAGATAGATGATAGATAGATAGATAGATATATAGATAGATAGATAGATAGATGGATGATAGATAGATGATAGATAGATAGATAGATAGATAGATAGATAGATAGATAGAGAGAAAGATAGATAGATAAAAACACTAAAGCAGTTATGTAATATTATATATATAAATCTAGTATTTACATGTATTTAATTTTTAATCTGCAGGTTTCTTATTTTATGTTATTACTTTAATTTTTAATTCAATTTTTAATTATGCTTGTTGGTGAAATAGAGGATATTGATTGTTCAATCCAGGAAAGTTCTGTCTGACACTGAACATTGCAGACTATTATATCCGGTCACATTACACACACTCTGGCATATGCTTAGACATTTTTACAAACCAGCTTGAAAAATAGTAGTAAACTTCAGCCACCCCACTTACCATTTAAACGTATAACCTACTACAACTAACCTATCATGTAGAGACTTTATTTCATGCTTGGTCAATGTTTCAGCACAGTTTTTTTTAAAGATTTTTTTTTTTAGATAAAATATTAGCCCAATTCATTATAAACTGATGTTAAATATTTGCCAATCAGTGTTACATTATCAACATTTTGTAAGCATAAAAAAAATGTCTGCGTGTAAGTCATTGTTTTACATTTGTACTTTTGGCTACCATCAATGTGTTCTACAATGTAATGGGGTAATGCACACTTTGAGATAGTAATATAAAATGTCTGATTATGTGTGTTTAAAAAAAGCTTTTCAATTTAATTGTATTATTTATTTTCTTGTAATTTAAGCCTGAATATATTTTTTTCCAATTCTGAGGAATAATAGTGCACATGGCAGACTTCACAAGCCTAACCCTGCTACATAGTGTTTGTCCCTAAATGTTTTTTTGCAATGGGGATCCAATAATAAATACTAAACAAAAGAAAGTGTCCAAGCATAATGACTGTGGTTACTGTAACAGGTCCAGATTGTTTCCTCCAAATAATGTAAGTAGTGTGAGGAGTTTGGCTATTAAATACAATCATAGCAAACAAGGGGATAATTCTTTAAACATATTTCCAAATTCGAAAGAAAAATATATAAATGTGTGCACTCTACTAATATATGTAGGATCTGAAATAGGTGCATGCAGTCATAATAATAGTAGAAAATGTATAAAAGAGAGAATAACTAATATATCTATGATTATTAAAGAATGACAAGGCAGCACTCTGATCCAATTTTAGTAAAATGTTTATTTAAAGGGACACTGAACCCAAATTTTTTCTTTTGTGATTCAGATAGAGCATGCAATTTTAAGCAACTTTCTAATTTACTCCTTTTATCAAATTTTCTTCATTCTCTTGGTATGTTTATTTGAAAAGCAAGAATGTAAGTTTAGATACCGGCCCATTTTTGGTGAACAACCTGGGTTGTCCTTGCTGATTGAACAGCACCAATAAACAAGTGCTGTCCATGGACTGAACCAAAAATGTGCTGGCTCTTTAGCTTAGATGCCTTCTTTTTCAAATGAAGATAGCAAGAGAACGAAGAAAATTTGATAATAGGAGTAAATTAGAAAGTTGCTTAAAATTGCATGCTCTATCTGAATCATGAGAGAAAAAAATTGGGTTCAGTGTCCCTTTAAATCTCTCCACAGGTGACTGAACCACCCAAATCACCAATCTGAGACAATGTAATTAAATTAAACATTCAAACATAAAAACCAAAACATAGCATATCCAGGCCTGGAAAATAATATAAGTAATATGAGCTGATATAGGTTAAGATAGGCACATAGGTGTAAAAACACGCTCACCAGAACTAAACCTATATTTTGCACAGATCTAAAATTGCTATATATTTAACAAGAAATAAGGCAATGCAAACAATACTCATAAAACACTGAACTACATACAATGCTGGTACAGTCCATTCGGAGCACTTAGTGTAAAGATATGGCATGGGTGTAGCCCATGTGGACATTGTGTGCATTGCAGATTCACACAAAAAAACACTAGTAAGTTTGAAAACAATACAGGTAAACAATATGACATTAAACAATGGATTACCTGTAACACAACAGGTGTCATTTATCTTTTACACTGTTCTTGCCCCATGCATTATATTGGTAAAACGAAATGAGACCTGAAAGATCGAGTTAGGGAACATAGGGGGGATATAAAAGGGAAAGTACAAGATAGCCCTGTTGCCAGACATTTTGAAATATATCATAATTCAGATTTCACAATTATGAAACTAACTGGTATACAACACATAAAACACCATCGTCATGGTGGAGATGTTGATAAACTTTTGTTACAAAATTAATCCCGCTGGATGTATAGATTAAATACACTAGCACCCTATGGCCTTAATGAAAAGATTGATTTCTCGTGCTTCCTGTAATACTGACATTTAGTTGGTGTACATCTTTTTTGATCCCATTATGCATCAAATAAATCTGTAGGGGGATCTCTATAATTTGCATGATGTTTAAATTCAGATTTGAAACTATGTGCTTAGTTATGAAATATGTAAGTGTTGCCACTTTCCAAAGTGCCATTTTGACACAATGTTAGATGCAGTCAATTCACAATAGGCATCTATACACTATTATATAATGGTAAAATGCTATTATGTACAAAGTAACGTTTAACATTTAGAATGGTGTTGCTGGTTGTTCCTTTAAATTTGTAAGGAGGATCATTGTAAATAATTTGGATATCAGGTGCTATATAAGGCCCGATCTAACAACAAACCACAACTGACGAAGCCCTGAAGTTAGCCCACAAAGGGGATGGGTGAAACGCGTCATGTCTGACGCTCCTTGTACCGGCACATTTGAAGCAAGCTAATCATATGGCCCAAGGTGGAATCCGCTGACATATTCAAGGAGATTAAGTTGGAAAGCGTGAGTGCAAATGCTCAATGCCTTGTTTGTTCCTGAGGAAGATGATATGAAGTGCTGGAATAAGTAACATACACAGGATACCTGTTGCTTGACTGCTGTGATTGCTGCAGTTTTACACAAGCAGTTTGTTTTTACCAGGCACACAATTTCATCCAAGGATACACAGGAATGCTACTGCTATATGTGGTGATAGATACAAAATAGAAAAAGGACAGCGCTGAGCCCAAAGTTACACCTTTGCCACTCCCAAACCACCTCCCTCAAAAGTGGAAACAAATGGAAAAAACAATAAATACAAAGGATGGCGCTAGACAGCTAGATGTAACATACACATTTATTCATGGACATCTAGTCAAAATATTTTTTACCACAATCTTATAGGTATATAAATAATGCAGATAAAAAAAATCTTTTTCTATTTGAAAATCTTATTATAAATACATGATTGCCGTAATAATGAAGAAATAAATAAAGATAAAAAGGGACGTCTCCCTTACAATTTAAAAAACAATTCCACAATGCATATTTACTCTAATAAAAAAAATAATTTTCCTGGGGTTTATAAAAATAAAAATATACAAAAATGAAAATAAAAATAGAAGTAAAAATTGTGAAAAAATGAGTTATACCACCTTAGTTGAAGCAAATATTTCCTTCTCGAGACAGTTGGAGCAATCTCACTCACCTTCTCTTCCTCCGGATTAACGGCTTTGATTTCAAAGTTGAATCACATTGTTCCGGTTGGTAGGATTTTTTTGATAGAAGCAGCAGACTTTGTGATAGTCAGTTGGTAATAAGACAAATTGACTAGCTGTTAGCATATATCACACACAGGATACTAGGTATCTAGTGAAACAGTTGCAGGATAACAGCTTAGCTTCTACGCGTTTCACCCGTGATATTGGGCTTTCTCAATATTTCTTTGAGAGAGCCCAATATCATGGGTGAAACACGTAGAAGCTAAACTGTTATTCTGCAACTGTTTTCACTAGATACCTAGTATCTTGTGCGTGATATACGCTAAGAGCGGGTCAATTTGTCTTATGAACCATCTGACTATCACAAAGTCTGCCACTTCCATCACGGAAATCCTACCGACTGTAACATTGTGATTCAACTTTGAAATTAAAGCCGTTAATCTGGAGGAAGAGGGATGAATGAGATTACTCCAACTGTCTCCAGAAGGCGAGTGTTTGTTCTAATCTCTGTTCAGTGTTTAAACCTGCAAAGCAGTTTTTTTAAATGGTGTGCTGCACATCACAAACTTTTATAGAGGTCACTTATATTTGCACGACGAACTAACTGTATGTTATATATAACTAGGAAAATATGATACATTGTTTATCCTGCTGATATTTTATATAGTGTGGCAACATAATCTACTGTTTGGAAGATTGCACAGTATCTTTATCTGGAAGCTATTACAGTTACCTTTACACCCACTGGGATCAGCGTTTGAGGATACGCTATATTACAAGGATCAATTTGGGACATTATTTTTTCTTTTTCTTTTTTTGTATAAATATACATCTTTTTAAACTTTTGCTTCAACTAAGGTGGTATAACTCATTTTTTCACAATTTTTACCTCTATTTTTATTTTCATTTTTGTATATTTTTTATTTTTCTAAACCCCAGGAAAATTATTTTGTTTATTAGAGTAAATATACATTGTGGAATTGTTTTTTAAATTGTAAGGGAGACGTCCCTTTTTATCTTTATTTATTTCCTTATTATTACGGCAATCATGTATTTATAATAAGATTTTCAAATAGAAAAAGATTTTTGATCTGGATTATTTATATACCTATAAGATTGTGGTAAAAAATATTTTGACTAGATGTCCATGAATAAATGTATATATTACATCTAGCTGTCTAGCGCCATCTTTTGTATTCATTGCTATATGTGGTGAGGTATTCAAGTATCGCTTGTTTTTTCTCCTATGAGTGATGATACATTCATCCGTTGATAGCTATTACAGTCCTACTGAACTTTATACGGAGCGTGTCTTTACACTAAGTGCTCCGGATGGACTGTACCAGCATTGTATGTAGTTCAGTGTTTTATGAGTATTGTTTGCATTGCCTTATTTCTTGCTAAATATATAGCAATTTTGGATCTGTGCAAAATATAGGTTTAGTTCTGGTGAGCGTGTTTTTACACCTATGTGCCCATCTTAACCTATACCAGCTCATATTACTTATATTATTTTCCAGGCCTGGATATGCTATGTTTTGGTTTTTATGTTTGAATGTGTAATTTAATTACATTGTCTCAGATTGGTAGGTGGTGCAGACACCTGTGGAGAGAGTTAAATAAACATTTTCCTTAAATTGGATAAGAGTGTTGCCTTGTCATTCTTTAATAATTATAGATATATTGGTTATTCTCTCTTTTTGATATTTTTCCAAATTCAGTCAGTATGTTTATTGCAAGGCTTTAGAAAAACCTTGTTTGTTTACAAGGTGTTTACTGTACTTTTAAATACCAGCTAAAAGGCATTCCCCCAATCAGAATTCCCATGCAAAGTGCCTTAAAGGGACACTAAAGTCAAAATTAAAATATAATGATTCAGATAGAGCATGCAGTTTTAAGGGACTTTCCAATTTACTTCAATTATCAAATTTTGCACATTCTTCTTATATACACAATTTCTGAGGCACCAGCTCCTACTGAGCATGTACACAATTTCACAGTGTATACATATACTAGTCTGTGATTGGCTGATGACTGGCACATGATAAAGGGGCTGGACAATGGGGAAAAGTGTTATTGCATTGTCTTTTTATTAGGCTCTTGTTAATTATGCAATTCTACTGCATTTAGTGGTCCGTTAAATGGTTTTCCAAAGAGTTTTCCAATTTGAAGTAATGCTAACAAATTAGAAAATGACACAAATGGGCAGATTTATCAAGTGTCTGGTGGACATGATCCGATGTAGCGATCATGTCCGCCAGACATTGATAAATGCCGACAGCATACACTGTCATCATTTATCATTGCACAAGCAGTTCTGGTGAACTGCTTGTGCAATGCCGCCCCCTGCAGATTCCCAATCATCCTGATCGTATGAGATTGGGTGGATTGATGTCCGCAGCCTCAGAGGCAGCGGACAAGTAAAGGAGCTGTGGTCTTAAGACTCACGCAGGTGTATTTGGCACAATACGGGCCATGATAAATTGGCCCCAAAGGCTTTACATATGCATTTGTAGTACCCCTAATACCATGCATAGGGGCAATTCAATATTGTTTCTATAAAGAAATGGGCTGTCAAGTTAAAAGCTTATCTGATCTCTTCTGCTGAGAATAATTAGGCAATGTTATTGTGTAAACCATGACTGTGTGGAATTTACCAATGTTAAAGGGCCATTATACAGTCATTTTTTCTTTGCATAAATGTTTTGTAGATGATCTATTTATAAAGCCCATAAAGTTTTTTTTTTGTTTTTTTTTTAATTTATAATTTTGCTTATTTTTAAATAAAATTGCTCTGATTTTCAGACTCCTAACCAAGCTACAAAGTTTTATTTGAATACCGTCAGCTACCATCTCCAGCTTGCTCCTGTTTGTGTAAAGGGTTGTTTCATATGCAAAAGAAGGGGGAGGGGGGGAGTGTCTTATTTCCCACTTGCAGTGGGCTTTCCAGCCACCCTTTCAACAGAGCTAAACTGTAAGCTTCTAAGTAAGTTTTTAAACAGTTTTATACTGGATTTTTATATCAGTATCTGTGCATCTTATTCTTTATAGTAGTGTCTATTACATGCATTTATATGAAAATGAGTGTATACTGTCCCTTTAAAAGTAATTTTGATTATTAGAGTCCCGTTAACATTGCTATATTTCACAAGGCTATTATTTTTATCCTATTTATATGTCCCTAAGTGTACTTAGCAGCAGACATTACATAAAACAGGTTACAAAATAACAGTTCCCAGCACATTATGGAAACTCAGGGGAATTGAAAAACCAACAATTTTCAGATGTAAATTACTAATAAAAGTATATTGCAAAGTTGTTTTTACTACACATAATTATTCATTTTATATTACAATTTTAAAGTGTTTAATGTCCCTTTAATTGGTTAATTCTGGTAAATTATTTACTAATTAAAGCTGTTACAGCCTTTCTAATGGTTTAATGACAAAGAAGCAACAACAAAAATAAATCACCTGAACTGCCAGACAGTGTTTTCTCACTACAATGTGTAATGTTTAAAACATAAACACGAAATCGTTCATACTTAGCATATATATTGTAATATACAAAAGTAAACATGTTTAAACACAACATGCAAACACTTTCCGAATAAGCTTTGAATATACAAACAACTGCATATATTGAATTAAAGTACAATTTAGTGGGTTCTAAAAACAAACGTATTTTTAAGAATTACAGATCTTTTCCAAGTCTTTCTATTTCATCAAGAAGAAAATCAATATCCAATTTTCTAGTGGCTGGGTTAGACAAAACCATCCTGAAAAAATTAACCTTATCTCCTAGCGGCTGATAAGTTATCATTGCGGTGCCTTCTTCCATCATTTGGGCTTTAATCATAGGAGCAATCTACAAAATGGAAATAGAAAAAAAATAATTTTATACCATGATATAATTATGATTACAAACTTTTGTATATATTGTAATAAAGTTGTCAAATTTGTACGAACATTTGTCTCGTTGTTTAGCAAATGTTACAAAGGTTAACAATATCCAATTGAAATGTTGCAGCACTAAATGTCTTAAAAATGGTAGTGGTTTAAAACATTTGCTGTACCATTAGGATTAACCTCTTGCTTGCCAAGGATGACTGAAATTCATTGCAAATCTTCTATATGGATTGAAGACTTTGGCAGCATGTCCATATACCTGCAGTTCTGCTTATTTTCACACTTTTTGTGTTAGGGTTAATGTTGCTAAAACATTCCAGTAACATGTTGATACAGATTTTTATTGTTGCAAGAGAGTAGATAAATACTTACAGTAAGTTAGAGGGGTTATTAAAAAGGGAAATTAAAGTCTTTTTTTATTAGACATGTGCACAGGTGTACTTTTCAGTTTGGCCTAATCTTTTGTTTACAATTATTCAAAATACTTCATATTTCAAATATTTTAAATGAGACGAATACTGACCATTCATGGAACATTTACGTTTTTTTCCCTTAAGCAAATGTAGATGTTGCTTAGCTACAGATGAAAAAGTTCACCAGTAGAGTAAAATATTTACCTTTAGCTAGGCTGACCATATTGCCGCTTTAAGAAGGAACACATATGAAAAATACATATGTGAGGGTTCTTATACAAAACCATTTCTTTAAACAGCCATGAAAACAGCCCTGACATATGTATTTTTCATATGTGTCCCTTTTTAAAGCGGCAATATGGTCAGCCTACCTTTAGCGCGTTGAAGAACCAAGCCAATTTAGATCCCTATTCACAAAGCCCCTGGGCACGCTAATATGAGGCATAGTACGGCGGTTCCAGGACCTACACTAAAGGGCATTCTCTATTTTTTATATTGTGCATAGTATATACCTACAATTAAGCAATGTATTACAAAAGATCTGCATACAAAATAAATTATTTAAATGCAATGAAAACATTCCCTTTAGTTAGAAAAAGTTGCATTATTTGTATAGTCCCTGGACAAAGCTTATTTACTATTATTTATCTTCCTTGCTGTCGACAGTTAGGGACAGACAAAAATTAGATCCTACATTGATCAAGCAACTGCTATGCAAAATATTCTAGTGTTCCGAATCCTGCAGGATCCACACCAGCCATTTTATTTTCAGAGATAAATTACAGGGAAAGTAGGGAAAATAAATAATGAAAGCATCTTGCAAACATTTTGTAAATACACATAATGCACTGAGATAAGATTAGATGTTATAAACTATATTAATATAACAATGTTGGTTGTGCAAAGTTTGGGAATGGGTAGTAAAGGAATTATTTAACATTTTAAACACAGACACACACACACCACCACTAATTAAAGTATATTGAAAAACTGCTTCTACTTAAAGGGACACTGAGCCCAATTTTTTTCTTTTGTGATTCCGATAGAGCATGAAATTTTAAGCAACTTTGTAATTCACTCCAATTATCAAATTTTCTTCATTCTCTTGGTATCTTTATTTGAAATGCAAGAATTTAAGTTTAGATGCCGACCTGGGTTGTTCTTGCTGATTGGTGGATAAATTCATCCACCAATAAAAAAGTGCTGTCCAGAGTGCTGAACCAAACAAAAAGCTTAAATGCCCTCTTTTTCAAATAAAGATAGCCAGAGAACGAAGAAAAATTGATAATAGGAGTAAATTAGAAAGTTGTTTAAAATTGCATGCTCTATCTGAATCACAAAAGAAAAAAGTGGGTTCAGTGTCCCTTTAAAATTTGAATACGCATTTCAATTTTTATCCCTTTAAGACTAATGAAATGGCAACTTTCAAAAACACTTAGGGAGAGACCCAAAGTAGGGGTTAATATTAGCACTCTTTCCTACGTGAGTGGTGAATATTGAGTGGGTTATATTAAAAGATAAACTTTATTCAATAGTTACAATAAAATAAGAGAAAGACTTCCCTTTAAATTATACCAAACAGAGCCAAATATAAACTATAAAACCATGTTAATATACCCCCCTGTTTCCTGGCCGATATCAGCTGCCGTTGGCATCAGGTGCGAGGGGTATAAACATGTGAAAGTAAAATAAAATAGTGCAAAGGATAGCGGTATGTGGCCTTTATCAATGTGAAATTTCAGACAAACCAAAGCCTGGGTGCCACCCCTTTATATACCATATGTATGGTTACTCACACACCAACCCACTGGCTGGATTCTACTCACACCCTTCACTTAGCCAATCACTAAGCATTCCATTGAGAACTCAGGTGTGTTATCAGTCACGCTCTTCCTTGATTGGGTATCGGCTTCATGTTGTGCGTAATGAGGGGAGGTAAAAAACCTAACCGGTCACAATCGATGAAAACAATGCTGATTGCCCTGACTACATTGGTCCATTAAAATTGTGACATTGGCTTAAGCTAATACTGATTCATAGAGCAGAGTGCCTTCAACACTATCCCAATAATAACTAAGACTGATACGTGAACTAAGCGTTAGTCAAGACATGGTTCTTTGTATCACAGTATTTGTTAGTCATTCTTGACTGGGCTGTTTCTGAATTGTAAGCCATTACTGTTAACCCTGAGGTATCTACTGACAACACTAGACGCTCAGTCATATTAAGCCCCATACACACAATCAATATTTGATATAGAAAAGACTGGTAATTTATGGATTGAGTACAGTGATAATGGCAACTTTAACATGGCTGAGAAACATAAACAAGTGTAAGCATAGCAGCTGCCAAAACTTCTTACTGGCTTTGGAAAGGGAGCTGCTGCACAGGAGGTTGTATATGGCTGGGCCCCAATGGTAAAAAGTGCAACAAGGCAGTGAGATACACAAATGGGATCTGTAATGTCAAGAGAGTTGATTTTTAAGGCAGCATCGCTGAAAGACATTTTACCATACATTTCAGTGGGTGGTGATGCTGATACTAATACTGTTGATATATTCAAAACAGCATTGCCACCTATATCAAAGGTGAAATGTAAATTATCCCTTTACACAGTGCTGTATGACAATAACAATTTACATGTGTCAACAGAAACTCAACCCCTGTTTGTACAATAAAATATTGAATTAAACATATCAATAATACACCTATAGGAGTTGGAGGATTGTGGATATATGACATATGTACATACATTGTTTAATGTATTGTATAATGTAACAATACGTATAAAAACTGTAAGCGTAATTGTACTAATCTTCTATTGTATCCTTAGGTGTGTTTTTTTACTTATTTGAATTATTCAAAGCAGTATCCTCCATCTTAGCTATAACTTTTCAGCCATATCAGCCTCACCTGCTTTTCAGTGGCGATATTTCCCAGTGTGACAAATCTAATAAATATACAGTAAAACTAGATTTACAGATGAATAACTTGTAGGATTACTACACATATTTTTTTTTAAATTATTTTTGCTATTACACAGTCTATTTTCTGAAACATATTTTATAGGCAGGCCCCGCTGCCTACACTGCAGCTCAATGGCAATGTTGGTGGACTTTTGCTGAAGTTGAGATCCCTATTATAACCTATGAGAAAAACATTGCCACTTGTCAGCACAGCAAGGTTCAGCCCCTATTTTAGAATATATCGACAGACTGAGGGACTGTGAGTCTAGTGAACCCAAACAGGCAATTTCTCATTGGTCTGAAAATGTTCTGAATATTGGGGCCTGGGAAACTGTGAGCGGCCAGTACACCAATACCAGCACCTAGTGGTACTTCGCACTTGAGACCTTGAAGGGGGGTGCTGCTATACAGAAGTTTGAGTCTGACAGGGAGAGTCCAGCATGCAGATTCCAGCAACTAGAGGTGCTTCACTTGCAAGTGTACATTCTACAGTATTATCATTGTAAAGATTTTACACTATGTGGTGCCATTATGTGTTTTTCTCATATTGTTACAGAATATACAATTGAATAGTCTGCCGGACCTGATCCAAGGAGCTGTGTGATCATTACCTTGTTAAGAGGAATTTTTATTGGAGGAAAACATTGACTACACTAAACAAAAGTATTATATTGTGATTTCTAGTTGCTGTAATACAGTGGTTAGCGTGCAACTGGATTGGGATTTTAGGCTCCTTGAACCATTTAGTTAGAGTATTTAAGCTTTCTAAAATAATTACATGCATTTTTTAAATAAAATAAAATGATGCCTCTACAAATGTAATATTAATCTTACCATCACTTAACAAATTATTAAATCTGTTAAAAATGTATTGTATAATATAAAAAAAAAAATATTTTCTGTAACATTTTTTGTTATATTACATCTTAGTCCAAAAATTAAAAAAAAAAAAAAACACATTACATCAAAGTTGAATTGGTGCTGAAAGATCAATACACAATATATAGTTTTCCTGTGTGCATGCAAATCTACAGTCAGTAATGAAGTCCAGATAGATATGTAACAAAATGATGAAAATCTGTCTTACCCCAAGCAAGACACTGAAAAGTTAAAATTACTTTGTAACATAATAAATTAGGTTGATGAGGTCAATAGCATAGCATACAATAAATAAGTAGATCAATTTACTGTTAATTAATAAACTTACTTCTTTTTTTATTCTGATATATTGTACTATTTCAGTACCAAAAAAGTATCAATTAAAAGTTCACATTTTGATGTTCGAACATTTTTAGCAAAATCCTGTTTATCTATTATTGTTAGGTTATCAGGCTGCTGTCATCATGGGAATAGCCATAATGCTATTATGCTGAATCATTTGATGATAATACCCACATATGTTTTGGAACATCTACAAAGAATATCATAGATTATTTTTACCTTAGTTTTACTTTAGATTGACAAAAAAAATGTTCTAATTTGTTAGAGCAAGGGGTTTTTTTTGCATTAGTGTTTTTTGGTTTTTAATACAAGTGTAAAGAACTTGATACAATCTTACTCAATGCTGCATCTCATTGCAGTTCCTGAGCTAGAAACTCCACTTAGAGACAGCATATGCATATAGCCAAGATTCACTGGCTGTGCCCTACTGAGAATTGCAAAGTGGTGTGGTGCCCACCCAGGTAATTTGCTATGTGTTTAACCTTTGTGATTTTTAAACTCATAGCATAAGTCACTCATGCAACTAAAAATTATTAAATTAAAATTAAATTTTTAGAATTTGAATAACCCTTTAAAATTGTTGTCTTATTTATTTAAACTTTCAAATTTATCTTAAATTACTTGATGCCATATAGCTTGGTTCTATATGTTCTGCGATTGCATCCATCCCATATTTTAGAGAGACTCGGAGAAGCAATTTACAATGCACAATTCAGTGAGAAGTTTGAATGACATATGCATAACTGCAATAAAATCTGGTGGTAGTGAAAACAAAGGTATAAATAGAAATTTTGAAAGATAAAAATTTCCCAAATCTAATGATCAAATTCCAGATATAAATAGCCTCCTTATGAAATGTCCTTTCTGGCCATAAAAGGGTTAACACTTGTTTCAAACATTTCATTTAAATAGAGTGAATAAAAAATAAAAAAGGTGCTATCCCTAATTAAGGAAAATGCTTTTGTAATACTTTCACACCGACTGTGATCCCTTGATAGCACCTAGCCAGGTTTTCTAAATGTTGTGACAAACACTCTGATGAGTCACAGATAAATAAATATCACAGCTTTCTCTCCTACTGCGCATACAGTTGTTATCTCATCACATCTGGTGCTGTCAGAACTGCATTAAAGGGACAGTCAAATAAAATAAAAAACACATTTTTCATTAAAGGGACTAAAACCCAATTTTTTTTTCTTTCGTGATTTAAAAAGAGCATGCAATTTTAAACAGATTTCCAATTTACTTCTATTAACTAATTTGATTTTTTTCTCCAGTATTCTTTGCTAAAAAGCATACCCAGGTAGGTGCAGGAACAGCAATGCACTACTGGGAGGTAGCTTCCTTTTGGTAGCTGCACATATATTCCTCTTCTCATTGGTTCACCCGATGTGTTCAGCTAGGTCCCAGTAATTCATTGCTGTTCTTTTAACAAAAAATATCAAAATAATAAAAAAAAATTGGACAGGACAAGACCAGAAGTAGTGGGTCACAGCCAGAAAGTGGGCAAGGTTGCAGTTGGACCGTGGATATGTATGGGCATGTTGCGGCCATGGTTCATATAAAAAAACTGGGACAATTAAAAGCTGGGTGTGGATGGCAGACAAGAACTCCCAACCTGTATGACATTTTGTTAACATACTGGCAATTCAAATGCTTATAAAAACATAATTTATGTAAGAACTTACCTGATAAATTCATTTATTTCATATTGGCAAGAGTCCATGAGATAGTGACATATGGGATATACAATCCTACCAGGAGGGGCAAAGTTTCCCAAACCTCAAAATGCCTATAAATACACCCCTCACCACACCCACAATTCAGTTTAACAAATAGCCAAGTAGTGGGGTGATAAAGAAAGGAGTAAAAAGCATCAACAAAGGAATTTTGAAATAATTGTGCTTTATACAAAAAAATAATAACCACTATAAAAAGGGGTGGGCCTCATGGACTCTTGCCAATATGAAAGAAATGAATTTATCAGGTAAGTTCTTACATAAATTATGTTTTCTTTCATGTAATTGGCAAGAGTCCATGAGCTAGTGACGTATGGGATATCAATACCCAAGATGTGGATCTCTCTGAGGCGGGGCTTGACCCGACTCCAAATAAGCTTGATGAATCAAAAGATTTAACCAAGAGGCCAAGGAAATAGCAGAGGCCTTCTGAACTTTCCTAGGACCAGAAATTATAACAAATAGACTAGAAGTCTTCCTGAAATCTTTAGTAGCTTCAACATAATATTTCAACCACATCCAAAGAATGTAAGGATCTTTCCAAAGAATTCTTAGGATTAGGACACAAAAAAGGGACAACAATTTCTCTACTAATGTTGTTAGAATTCGCAACCTTAGGTAAAAATTCAAATGAAAAAAATGATTTAATGAGAGGCTTAATACGAACTAAAGCCTGTACAAAACAGTGAATATCAGGAAGATTAGCAAACTTTCTGTGAAATAAAACAGAAAGAGCAGAGATTTATCCCTTCAAGGAACTTGCAGACAAACCCTATCCAAACCATCCTGGAGAAACTGTAAAATTCTAGGAATTCTAAAAGAATGCCAAGAGAATTTATGAGAACACCATGAAATGTAAGTCTTCCAAACTCGATAATAAATCTTCCTAGAGACAGATTTATGAGCTTGTAACATAGTATTAATTACTGAGTCAGAAAAACCTCTATGACTTAGTACTAAGCATTCAATTTCCATACCTTCAAATTTAATGATTTGAGATCCTGATGGAAAAACGGACCTTGAGACAGTAGGTCTGGCCTTAACGGAAGTGGCCAAGGTTGGCAACTGGACATCCAAACAAGATCCACATACCAAAACCTCTGGGGCCATGCTGGAGCCACCAGCAACACAAATGATTGTTCAATGATGATCTTGGAGATCACTCTTGGAAGAAGAACTAGAGGCGGGAAGATATAAGCAGGTTGTTAACACTAAGGAAGCGTCAGTGCATCTACTGCTTCCGCCTGAGAATCCCTGGACCTGGAAAGGTATCTGGGAAGTTTCTTGTTTAGATGAGAAGCCATCAGATCTATTTCTTGAAGACCCCACATCTGAACAATGTGAGAAAACACATCCGGATGGAGAGACCACTCCCCTGGATGTAAAGTCTGACGGCTGAGATAATCCGCCTCCCAATTGTCTACACCTGGGATATGAACCGCAGAAATTAGACAGGAGCTGGATTCCACCCAAACAAGTATCCGAGATAGCTTGGGGTCTGTGAGTCCCACCCTGATGATTGACATATGCCACCATTGTGATATTGTCTGTCTGAAAACAAATGAACGGTTCTCTCTTCAACAGAGGCCAAAACTGAAGAGCTCTGAGAATTGCACAGAGTTTTAAAATATTGATTGGTAATCTCGCCTCTTGAGATTTCCAAACCCCTTGTGCTGTTAGAGATCCCCAGACAACTCCCCAACCTGAAAAACTCGCATCTGTTGTGATCACAGTCCAGGTTGTCCGAACAAAAGAGGCCCCTTGAACTAAACGCTGGTGATTTAACCACCACGTCAGAGAGTGTCGAACATTGGGAATTAAGGATATTAATTGTGATATCTTTGTATAATCCAGGCACCATTGATTCAGCATGCAAAGCTGGAGAGGTCTCATGGGAAAACGAGAAAAATGAATCGCGTCCGATGCTGCAGTCATGAGGCCTAAAACTTCCATGCACATAGCCACTGAAGGGAATGACTGAGACTGAAGGTGCCGACATGCTGCAACCAATTTCAAACATCTCTTGTCTGTTAAATACAGAGTCATGGACACTGAATCTATCTGGAAACCTAAAAAGGTGACCCTTGTCAAAGGAATAAAAAATCTTTTTGGTAAATTGATCCTCCAACCATGTTTTCAAAGAAACAACACTAGCTGATTTGTGTGAGATTCTGCAGCACGTAAAGACTGAACTATTACCAAGATATCGTCCAAATAAGGAAACACCGCAATACCCTGTTCTCTGATTACAGAGAGTAGGGCACCCAGAACCTTTGAAAAGATTCTTGTAGCTGTTGCTAGGCCAAATGGAAGAGCAACAAATTGGTAATGCTTGTCTAGGAAAGAGAATCTCAGGAACTGATAATGTTCTGGATGAATTGGAATATGAAGATAAGCATCCTGCAAGTCTATTGTAGACATATAATGTCCTTGCTGAACAAAAGGCAGAATAGTCCTTATAGTCACCATCTTGAAAGTTGGTACGATTCAAAATTTTCAGACCCAGAACTAGTCTGAATGAATTTTCTTTCTTTGGGACAATGGATAGATTTGAATAAAACCCCAGACCTTGTTCCTGAAAAGGAACCGGCATGATTACCCCTGAAACCTCCAGGTCTGAAACACACTTCAGGAAAGCCCAGACTTTTACTGGATTCACTGGGATGCGTGAGAGAAAAAATCTTCTCACAGGAGGTCTTACTTTGAATCCCCTTCGGTACCCCTGAGAGACAATGCTTTGAATCCATTGATTTTCAACAGAATTTGCCCAAACATCCTTGAAAAACCTAAATCTGCCCCCTACCAGCTGAGCTGGAATGAGGGCCGCACCTTCATGCAGACTTAGGGGCTGACTTTGGTTTCTTAAAAGGCTTGGATTTATTCCGATTTGAGGAAGGCATCCAATTGGAAACAGATTCCTTGGGGGAAGGATTAGGTTTTTGTTCCTTATTTTGACGAAAGGAACGAAAATGATTAGAAGCCTTAGATTTACCCTTAGGTTTTTAATCCTGAGGCAAAAAAACACCCTTCCCCCCAGTAACAGTTGACATAATAGAATCCAACTGAGAACCAAATAAATTATTACCTTGGAAGAAATATATAGTAATCTAGACTTAGATGTCATATCAGCATTCCAAGATTTAAGCCACAATGCTCTTCTAGCTAAAATAGCTAAAGACATGGATCTAACATCAATTTTGATAATATCAAAAATAGCATCACAAATAAAATGATTAGCATGTTGCAGTAAATGAACAATGCTATATAAGTTAGAATCCAATTCTTGTTGCACTAAATTCTCCAACCAAAAAGTTGAAGCAGCTGCAACATCCGCCAAAGAAATTGCAGGCCTAAGAAGATGACCTGAATATAAATAGGCTTTCCTTAGATAAGATTCAAGCTTCCTATCTAAAGGATCTTTAAATGAAATACTATCTTCCATAGGAATAGTGGTTCGTTTAGCAAGAGTAGAAATAGCCCCATCAACTTTGGGGATCTTTTCCCAAAACTCTATTGAAATTGCTGGTAAAAGATACCATTTGTTAAACCTTGCAGAAGGATTAAAAGGAGTAGCTGGCTTATTCCATTCCTTATAAATCATATCAGAAATAGCATCAGGAATAGGAAAAACCTCTGGAGTAATCACAGGAGGTTTAAAAACAGAATTTAAACGTTTACTGGTTTTAATATCAAGAAGACTAGATTCCTCAATATCCAAAGTAATTAACACTTCTTTTAACAAAGAACTCATATACTCCATTTTAAATAAATAAGTAGATTTGTCAGTGTCAATCTCTGTGGAAGGATCTTCTGAATCAGAAAGATCCTCATCAGAGGTCGATAATTCATTATGTTGTCGGAAATTTGAAATTTCATCAACTTATGAGAAGTTTTATAAGACCTCTTACGCTTATTAGAATGTGGAAATGCAGGCAAAGCCTTCTGAATACAATCAGTAACAAATTCTTTAAAATTCATAGGTATATCATGTACATTAGAAGTTGAAGGAACTGCAACTGGCCAGGACCGTCTTTAACACAAAAAGGGGCAGCTGTCCAGGGCCCAGTTTCTGTTGAGGGGCCCAAGAGTCCTAAAAAAAAAAAAAAAATTATGGTTCATACCAGACTGCTGATTTGACATGGGGAACGCACACATTCAGTCCTATTACTTTCACAGTCAAAAGTACTCTGCTTATATATTTTTTTTAAACTGTGCCAGACCGTGCCAGTGTCATGTGATATGCCAAGCTATTGCTATGTGCTGTTTTAGATGTGCACTGTGCAGCACTGAATGCTAAGCCCTAACTCGGCATCCAGCCATTCCCACTGCATCATAAAAGATCCTACTGGGGTTACTACTGTTACCAGGTAACTGCTCTGGTGGTAGGGATTGTTTCTGGGTAGGGCTGACTGTAAGCGCATGCAGCAGAAAGCTGGAGCGACAAGCACGTGAGGATTTGAGCATCTGTGCAGCTGCATACACTGCTCTCTTCAGTCTTGAGGCTGTGTGACTCATCTCACACTGTATCCATGCAGCCTTGGACAGGCAGCATCCAGTCTGCTGGTCCCCTTAGCCCTGTTCCTTCTGCTGTGGCCCTAAGATCAACTAACTGAAGTTTGTTAGGGGAACAGTGCTTTGTAGAAAGGTGTCAGTGGGGAGAATAAGTGAGTGCACACACACCCCTCCCCATGCAGCATTGTCTAGTGCAAGGTGAGAGGGAACTTGTTCCTAGCAAAGAAGTGACATGTGCTGCTGTGGCTGATGTATAGTGTCATGCTGATACTTCACACATTAATGTAAGGTTTATTTTTATAGTTTTTGTTTTCTCTCTGTCTCAGATTTTACAGCTTCCCATAGTAGTTCTGCTGTTCCAGTCAGCAAACTTATACTGCACCTCCATGCTTCCTCCTCGGTCTTTACCTTGCTTTGCTCCTGTTGGCTGCCCTAAATCTCTTTAACCAGCTAACCTCACACCAATTTATAAATTTATTTACTTATTAGTACTGCTTATGTCCAGTTTCACATATTGCAATTTATTTCATTTTTTTAAATAATTAGCTCAGAAGTGGATAATCCACTGCTGGACTAATAATTAAAAAAAAAGTTATTTAGTTGTTGTTTGGGATGTTGGTGTGGAGCGCAAAATTGCATGGGGGGGGGGCCAAGAAAATTTTCACCCAGGGTCCAGTCAATATTAAAGACGGCCCTGCAACCGGCAATGTACTATTACTGATGGACACACTATCTGCATGTAAAAGTTTATCATGACAACTAATACAAATGACATAAGGAGATATAATCTCCACAATTTTACAACAAATGCACTTAGCTTTGGTAGAACCGATGTCAGGCAGCAAAGTTCCAACAGATGCTTCTGAGGCAGGATCAGATTGAGACATCTTGCAAAATGTAAAAGAAAAAACAACATATAAAGCAAAATTATCAATTTCCTTATATGACAGTTTCAGGAATGGGAAAAAGGGCAAATAGCATAGCCTTCTGACATAGAAAAAGGCAAGAGGCAAAAGCAATTGGGCAATAAATAATGAAAAAAGTTTGGCGCCAAGTATGACGCACAACGTAACTGATGACGCAACCCTGTGTGAAACCTCTGCATCAATTACGATGCCGGAAATGACGAACTTGCATCAACGGACGTGCCTTTCGCACCAAAAAATTCTCTCGCCAAGAATGACGCAATAAAGTGTAGCATTTGGCGCACCCGCGAGCCTAAGTCAGCCCACAATTTGAAACAAAGTAGTCAATTGAAAAAAAAACTAAACCCCAGGTAAGAAAAATATTTCTTAATATTAACTTTCCCCAAATATGAAACTGACAGTCTGCACAAGGAAATACATGAACCTGACTCATAGGAAATAAAAGTACAATACATATATTTAGAACTTTATATAAATGCATAAAGTGCCAAACCATAGCTGAGGTGTCTTAAGAAATAAAAACATACTTACCAAAAGACACCCATCCACATATAGCAGATAGCCAAACCAGTACTGAAACAGTTATCAGTAGAGGTAATGGTATATGAGAGTATATCGTCGATCTGAAAAGGGAGGTAGGAGATGAATCTCTACGACCGATAACAGAGAACCTATGAAAAAGACCCCCTTTAGGAAAATCATTGCATACAATAGGTGATACTCTCCACGTCCCTCTGACATTCGCTGTACTCTGAGAGGAATCAGGCTTCAAAATGCTGAGAAGCACATGTCAACGTAGAAATCTTAGCACAAACTTACTTCACCACCTCCATAGGAGGCAAAGTTTCTAAAACTGAATTGTGGGTGTGGTGAGGGGTGTATTTATGGGCATTTTGAGGTATGGGAAACTTTGCCCCTCCTGGTAGGATTGTATATCCCATACGTTGCTAGCTCATGGACTCTTGCCAATTACATGAAAGAAACATGTATTTTGCTTGCAGATCTTTTGTAATGCAGTGATGCTGATATATATATGAATGCATGAAAATATCTAGCAGCAATATTTATATCCAATTAGTCATCAAACAAGAATATAAGTATGAATGACTGAGCCAATGATGGTTATTTTAAAAATAAAGAAGCACATCTGAAGTATGTAGATATTATAGTATATTTTATTTATCACAAATATATTTAACTAAATATTTTATTATATAATAATACACTAAATGTTTTTTTTATTCAGCCACAAATCTCCAAAATGGAAATTATTGTAAATTTGATTAATCAGAAATGACTTCTTTAATTTATTTACGTATCATATTTATACAACAAAGTATATAAAATAAATCTACATTGGGTAAAAAAGCAAGATACAAGTGCATTTTACCTTATGAAGCTTTCTTTGCCAATCCATATCCCTAGGAATAAATGTCATGCTAGGTGGAATATACCAGAAACAGACATTGGTGTGCTCTGGCTTTAAAAAAAAAACAAAAAAAAGAATTAAATAATAAAATGTTTATGATTAGACAAATGTTTTCATTAGCGTACACTGGTGCAATCTATATTTTTATCAGTAGTTCTGGGTAGATCCAACAATGGGGAAGGAGATTGCAATTTCATTCCTTGACTGCAGTGTATAATACATAGTACAGTTGTTCATCAAAGTTACTACTGTTATCACTTATATCCAAGAAAGGTTTGGAAACCCTAACTTAAAAAAAGGAAATTCCAAAGGGAGACACAGAGCTCAATTATATATTCTTCACCAGCTCAAACCTTCTTTTTCTCGCTGACACTCGCAGGACTGCCCAGGTGCAATGATCGTAAAAGGGGCAGTCCCTGCGAGTTGCGAGATGGCTCCTATTAAAAGTAATGAAGCTCACTGGATAGGGAAACTTCGCTCCTTAGTGCGAAGTTAGCAGGGAGCAGGGGGAGCACTTTAAAATTAAAATCCTGCAGCCAATATAACTCACATTACGCTGCTTTCTGCTTATAGCATCTTACATTCACCTATATTTTAGTATGCATTTGTTTTTCTATTGGGGCTATTAGTGTTCGTATTGTTATGACAAAAGCTTGCCACCTTTTAGTTGGTGAGAAAAAACTGAGATATCTGCAGTGCGAAAATCTTTATAGAATTACGTTGGGATTAGTGAGACATTGTCATATATGCCCATGGAACGCCAATGTTCAGCCCATTTTACGAAAAAAACAACAATTACGCTTTGCATTTTGTATTTATAAATTCAAATTTCGGTGTGATTTTTGCACATCCAGTGTACTACAATTACGATTTACGCTGTGCATATTTCATTTGATTTATTCCTGTGTAAATTACATACTAATTTTACTTTTTTGTTAACATATGATTTTTGGTGAAGAATTTTGTTACGATTTTTGATGCACCTTAACAATACAATTTTTCCCTGCTTATTTTTGTGCGAATGGTTCAAATATTTGTTTTGTATAATGTTTAAAATACGAATTTTGTTGTGCGCATTTCATATGAAAATGCAGTATACGCCCCTTAGCGAGACACCCTGTTTTCAGTGTAAAAAATGGCTTTTGATCATTCCACCAGGGAAATAGCAGGACTGGCGAGCATTCATTAATAATCTCGCCAGCCCAGAGAGCTTTCTATCATCGAGCCCTCAGGCTCTGCACGCCCATAAAACATTTTATGTTACCGCTTGTTTAAAAGAAAATCTTCACCTTTTTTTAAAATAGTAGTCTGTTGCCCAGTTAAATGTTACAGGCTAAATGTAAGAGCTATATTATTTTTTACTCTTCAGCAAACCTCCCTGCAGCCAAGTATTGCAGGTGATTGCCAGTTTGTCGATGATCACCTGCATTTAGAAATGGCATATAACTTTCAAACTAGGTATCACATGTCCCTTTAAGTGCTGTGGGGTCTGAGATTGGAGCTCTGTATACACAGGCTTTTTCTCCTGCACACATAAGGCCAAATTAAAGGTGCTACACTATTTAGCACTTTCGTTTGGTTAGTATGTGTATTTATAGAAAAGTAAAATGTTTGCATAGCCTCCAAATTATATTTACATATGAATATATATGTATACAGTACATGTGTACATATGTGTTTATATATATATATATATACAGTATATATATATATATATATATATATATATATATATATATAAATATATATACATAAACATAAATACATATGTATACGCATATATACATGAATACATATATTTAGAATTGTATATGTATGTATAAATATACTATAGCCCTTCCCATACCTTGTCATATACTATAAACCTTTTAATCCTTATAAAAAAAATATTTTTTAGATAGTGTATATATGAATGTTACACATTATTTTAATATAATCATGCTGTGTTTGGTGCAAGTTTTAATTTAGTCCTAACCCTTTACATGAGGACTTCAGTAGCGGTAACCCTATGAGCACAATTTAGTTTTCGCTCCTGCGGTTGCATTTACCTTCAACTTGTAATGGCTTAGATTACAAGTGGAGCGCAGAATTGCGCTTTCACAATCACAATATTTTTGCTCCATTCAGTAGTATCAGCACACGCAAATGTGCGCTGGTATTACAAGTTGAGCAAAATGTGAATGCGACCTTGCATTCGCATTGCCTGGAAGCATTGTGCTCACTACATCGTGCTTCCATAGGCTTATTTGAAGCTTTGTTCTGATGCCATCAGACAAGGCAGAGAATCTAGCTCAGCACAGAGGTAAGCCGTGCAGCATCAGGTAGCAAATTTAAAATATATATGAATATATACATATTTATTTAGCTGTTTATATGTGTATATACTCATATTATGTATTTAAGCCCATACATATTTATATTTACAGATTCATTTACAGATTACAAGTGGAGAGCAAAATTGGCGGACTCAAATGTGCACTGGTATAACAAGTTAAGCGCAATGCATGGAACTTTTGTGCTCATGAGAGCACCCTTCCATAGGCTCCAATGGGAGCCTCGTTCTGATGCTTATTGACAAGGCACAGAACCTAGCGCAGAGAAGGGGATAAATCGTGCAGCGTTGGGCAGCATACACTGACGAGGCCCACAATAGGCCGAAACGTACATCTGGGGATTTGCTGTTCCTCTCGTTCAGAGAAGGATTGCCTGGTATTTCGGGGCTGGACTGTACTGTGAAGTCAGGATCAGACTGATATGCTTCAGGAAAGTTCTCTGTGAAAGGCACATGTTGAGCAAAAAGAGGCTGCTTCTTGGGTGGTAACTAGCCATAGAGCAAGCTATTATGCTATTGTTCGTTCCCAGGTTGAGCGCTTCTCTCTTTTTATTTATATGTATGTTTATATCTGCACATAATCATATAAGCATATACAGTATATTTATAGAGAAAACACAGTCCCCGTAGACATCTATGTAAAGGCACTTTTTTACTAACACCCCACATCCCCTCATAACTGCTTTGTGCAGTAATTTTTTTTTTTTTTTTAAAAAAGATGCTCATATTTTTTATTTTAATAAAGGAACTGTACACTTTATTTGGGGGAAACTGGGGGACTATTTTTCAATTGTGCTTAACGCAAAGTGCTACCACAAGCTGGCAGGAGCATTAACTAGCCACTTGTAATGTCTGATTATTTAATGTGCGCCCGTAAACGAGCAAAGTTGCCCCTTTACCAGGTGCATGTTATTTTAGCGCTCCACTTGTATTCTAGCCCTATATGAGAACATATTTCAATATTGCGCACACTAACTTTAGCACTCCACTTGTAATCTAGCCCATATACTTTACTTATTATATGCAAACACATTTAAGTAAATTATTATGTTTTTTGAAGAATTCATTCATAGAAGTATGTGGCTAGGTCCTTACCTTATCCTGAAAAACCAGTTCAAAGTGTTCTCTTGATTTTATATTATAATACAAATACTCTGAAAGTTCAATGCACTTGTTTATTTGTAGTTCAAATCCATGTGTGCCCTATGTATATATATATATAAAAAAAAATATTAGATTAGTTTTTGTTTGTTTTTTGCAGATATACATTTTGCATAACATTGACAATGCTTTTATCTTAAAACAAATAAACTTATTTAGTTGTATTTTAATAAACAGAAAATGTCACTTTTTGTTTTCCTACTAACCTTGCATGCAGTCCCTGCAGTAAGCAACATACAGCGTGTTGTATAAATCGGTAATTACTTCCTTAGAAGCTTGATCATTGTGTTTGTTGTTTGGCTTGTTTTTTGTTTTAAGATGGAGAATCCTTTGTTACATTCATAAAAATAATTAAATAATGAACGAATAAATGGTGGCCATATAAAGCCTGATACTTTTTTTTGCAAACAGATGTAATTTTTCTTTATTTCTTAAGCTGATTCTTATAGGCTTCAATTTAATATTCAAATGTTACATACAAATATTTGAGCATTATATTTGATTACTTTGATTAAAACACTTCACTATATAATGAAGCAAACTATCTATACACTGCTTATAAACACTCTACACTACAATTATGTAATGTATCTATATACTTATCATTAAAGGGACAGTCAAGTCCAAAAAAACCTTTCATTATTCAAATATGGCATGTAATTTTCAACAATTTTGCAATTTACTTTTATCACCAATTTTGCGTTGTTCTTTTGGTATTCTTAGTTGAAAGCTAAACCTAGGGGGTTTAAAAGCTAATTTCTTAGACCTTGAAGGCTGCCTCTGCATTTAACAGTTTTTCACCACTAGAGGGTGTTAGTTCATGTGTTTCATATAGATAACATTGAGCTGATGCATGTGAATTTACCGAGGAGTGAGTACTGATTGGCTAAAATGCAAGTCTATCAAAATAACTGAAATAGGGGGACAGTCTGCAGAGGCTTAGATATAAGATAATCACAGAGGTAAAAACTATGGCCTAGATTTAGAGTTTGGCGGTAGCCGTGAAAACCAGCGTTAGAGGCTCCTAACGCTGGTTTTAGGCTACCTCCGGTATTTGGAGTCACTCAAAAAAGGGTCTAACGTGACTTTTCCATACCGCAGATCCCCTTACGTCAATTGCGTATCCTATCTTTTCAATGGGATTTTTCTAACTCCGGTATTTAGAGTCGTGTTTGAAGTGAGCTTTAGAATTCAAACGACAAAACTCCAGCCGCAGAAAAAAGTCAGTAGTTAAGAGCTTTCTGGGCTCGCGCCGGTTCATAAAGCTCTTAACTACTGTACTCTAAAGTACACTAACACCCATAAACTACCTATGTACCTCAAAACCGAGGCCCCCCCACATCGCCGCCACTCGATTAAATTCTTTTAACCCCTAATCTGCCGACCGCCACCTACGTTATTCTTATGTACCCCTAATCTGCTGCCCCTAACACCGCCGACCCCTATATTATATTTATTAACCCCTAATCTGCCCCCCTCAACGTCGCCTCCACCTGCCTACACTTATTAACCCCTAATCTGCCGAGCGGACCGCACCGCTATTATAATAAAGTTATTAACCCCTAATCCGCCTCACTAACCCTATAATAAATAGTATTAACCCCTAATCTGCCCTCCCTAACATCGCCGACACCTAACTTCAATTATTAACCCCTAATCTGCCGACCAGAGCTCACCGCTATTCTAATAAATGTATTAACCCCTAAAGCTAAGTCTAACCCTAACACTAACACCCCCCTAACTTAAATATAATTTAAATCTAACGAAATTAATTAACTCTTATTAAATAAATTATTCCTATTTAAAGCTAAATACTTACCTGTAAAATAAATCCTAATATAGCTACAATATAAATTATAATTATATTATAGCTATTTTAGGATTAATATTTATTTTACAGGTAACTTTGTATTTATTTTAACCAGGTACAATAGCTATTAAATAGTTAAGAACTATTTAATAGCTAAAATAGTTAAAATAATTACAAAATTACCTGTAAAATAAATCCTAACCTAAGTTACAATTAAACCTAACACTATACTATCATTAAATTAATTAAATAAAATACCTACAATTACCTACAATTAAACCTAACACTACACTATCAATACATTAATTAAATACAATACCTACAAATAACTACAATGAAATAAACTAACTAAAGTACAAAAAATAAAAAAGAACTAAGTTACAAAAAATAAAAAAATAATTACAAACATAAGAAAAATATTACAACAATTTTAAACTAATTACACCTACTCTAAGCCCCCTAATAAAATAACAAAGACCCCCAAAATAAAAAATGCCCTACCCTATTCTAAATTACTAAAGTTCAAAACTCTTTTACCTTACCAGCCCTGAACAGGGCCCTTTGCGGGGCATGCCCCAAGAAGTTCAGCTCTTTTGCCTGTAAAAAAAAACACATACAATACCCCCCCCCCCCCAACATTACTACCTTGTCTTCACCTCACCGGGTATCACCGATCGGTCCTGGCTCCAAAATCTTCATCCAACCCAAGCGGGGGCCGGCGATCCTATCAGCCAATCGGAATTAAGGTAGGAATATTCTGATTGGTTGATGGAATCAGCCAATCAGAATCAAGTTTAATCCGATTGGCTGATCCAATCAGCCAATCAGATTGAGCTCGCATTCTATTGGCTGTTCCGATCAGCCAATAGAATGCAAGCTCAATCTGATTGGCTGATTGGATCAGCCAATCGGATTGATCTTGATTCTGATTGGCTGATTCCATCAGCCAATCAGAATATTCCTACCTTAATTCCGATTGGCTGATAGAATCCTATCAGCCAATCGGAATTCGAGGGACGCCATCTTGGATGACGTCCCTTAAAGGAACCGTCATTCTTCAGTTGGACGTCGCCGGATGAAGATGGGTCCGCGGTGGAGGTCTTCAGGATGGAGCCGGTCCTCATCGGATGAAGATAGAATATGCTGCTTGGAAGATGATGGTTGCCGGTCCGGATCTACTCTTCTTCCCGGATAGGATGAAGACTTTGGAGCCTCTTCTGGACCTCTTCAGCCACCGGATGATGGATCGCCAGCCCCCGCTTGGGTTGGATGAAGATTTTGGAGCCAGGACCGATCGGTGATACCCGGTGAGGTGAAGACAAGGTAGGATGATCTTCAGGGGCTTAGTGTTAGGTTTATTTAAGGGGGGTTTGGGTTAGATTAGGGGTATGTGGGTGGTGGGTTGTAATGTTGGGGGGGGTATTGTATGTGTTTTTTTTTACAGGCAAAAGAGCTGAACTTCTTGGGGCATGCCTCGCAAAGGGCCCTGTTCAGGGCTGGTAAGGTAAAAGAGCTTTGAACTTTAGTAATTTAGAATAGGGTAGGGCATTTTTTATTTTTGGGGTCTTTGTTATTTTATTAGGGGGCTTAGAGTAGGTGTAATTAGTTTAAAATTGTTGTAATATTTTTCTTATGTTTGTAATTATTTTTTTATTTTTTGTACTTTAGTTAGTTTATTTCATTGTAGTTATTTGTAGGTATTGTATTTAATTAATGTATTGATAGTGTAGTGTTAGGTTTAATTGTAGGTAATTGTAGGTATTTTATTTAATTAATTTATTGATAGTATAGTGTTAGGTTTAATTGTAACTTAGGTTAGGATTTATTTTACAGGTAATTTTGTAATTATTTTAACTATTTTAGCTATTAAATAGTTCTTAACTATTTAATAGCTATTGTACCTGGTTAAAATAAATACAAAGTTACCTGTAAAATAAATATTAATCCTAAAATAGCTATAATATAATTATAATTTATATTGTAGCTATATTAGGATTTATTTTACAGGTAAGTATTTAGCTTTAAATAGGAATAATTTTTTAATAAGAGTTAATTAATTTCGTTAGATTTAAATTATATTTAAGTTAGGGGGGTGTTAGTGTTAGGGTTAGACTTAGCTTTAGGGGTTAATACATTTATTAGAATAGCGGTGAGCTCTGGTCGGCAGATTAGGGGTTAATAATTGAAGTTAGGTGTCGGCGATGTTAGGGAGGGCAGATTAGGGGTTAATACTATTTATTATAGGGTTAGTGAGGCGGATTAGGGGTTAATAACTTTATTATGATAGCGGTGCGGTCCGCTCGGCAGATTAGGGGTTAATAAGTGTAGGCAGGTGGAGGCGACATTGTGGGGGGCAGATTAGGGGGTTAATAAATATAATATAGGGGTCGGCGGTGTTAGGGGCAGCAGATTAGGGGTACATAAGGATAATGTAAGTAGCGGCGGTTTACGGAGCGGCAGATTAGGGGTTAAAAATAATATGCAGGGGTCAGCGATAGCTGGGGCGGCAGATTAGGGGTTAATAAGTGTAAGGCTAGGGGTGTTTAGACTCGGGGTACATGTTAGGGTGTTAGGTGCAGACGTAGGAAGTGTTTCCCCATAGCAAACAATGGGGCTGCGTTAGGAGCTGAACGCGGCTATTTTGCAGGTGTTAGGTTTTATTTCAGCTCTAACAGCCCCATTGTTTCCTATGGGGGAATCGTGCACGAGCACGTTTTTGAGGCTGGCCGCGTCCGTAAGCAACTCTGGTATCGAGAGTTGAAGCTGCGTTAAATATGCTCTACGCTCCTTTTTTGGAGCCTAATGCAGCCTTTATGTGGACTCTCAATACCAGAGTTATTTTTATGGTACGGCCAGAAAAAAGCAGGCTTTAGCTACGCGGGTCCTTACCGACAAAACTCTAAATCTAGCCGTATATTAATATAAGTGTGTTGATTATGCAAAACTGGGGAATGGGTAATTAATGGATTATCTATCTTTTAAAACAACAATAAATATGGTGTTGACTGTCCCTTTAACATATTGATTAAACAAATAATCTTTAAACTGATAACAAACAAACTGCACTACCTAAATAAACTGTAACATATTCATTAACCACCTCTGCAGTCACTTCACCTCATCAGTTCCTATGTTATTCTATTAAAGAGTTTCATTATCATTTGTATGCCGACGACACCCAAATCTACCTCTCTTCACCAGAACTATCTCCTTCCTTGCTAACCCGTGTCACTTACTGTCTCTCATATCTCATCTTGGATGTCCTCTCACTACCTCAAGATAAATTTCTACAAAACTGAGCTCCTTATTCCCCCCCCCCCTTCTTCCAAAATCTCCACCCCCATTTCTCTATAACTGTTGATAACTCCATCATTACCCCAACCCCACATGCCCGATGTTTTGGGGTCATACTTGACTCAGGTCTCTCTTTCACTCCTCACATTCAGTCCTTGGCTAAAGCCTTCCACTTCCACCTTAAAAACATCTCTAAAATTAAACATTTCTTTACACAAGACACAACTAAGGTTTGAATCCACTCTATCATCCTTTCCCACCTCGACTACTGCAACTCCATCCTCTCTGCTTTGCCTAGCTGCTGCCTAGCTCCTTTACACTCCATAATGAATGCCTCTGCCAGGTTCCTTCTTCTTCTTCTTCTTCTTCTTTACATGTCCTTCATCTGCTGCACCTCTCTGCCAATTCCTTCACTGGCTTCCTCTTGCCTCCAGGATTAAACACACAATTCTCACTCTGACACCCAAAGCCCTCAACTGCACTGCTCCTCCATACATCTCAGACCTTGTCTCCAGATACTCTCCCTCCTGTCCCCTTCGCTTTGCTTATGATCTCCTTTTCTCCTCCTCTCTTGTTACCTCCTCACATTCCCGTTTACAAGACTTTTCAAGACTGGCTCCCATCTTATGGAACTCTCTGCCTTGCTCCACAAGACTCTCCCCTAGTTTTAAAATCTTCAAGCGCTCCCTGAAGACTCTACTATTCAGGGATGCATACAACCTACACTAACCTTCCTATCTCCACTGCTATCCACTTAAACCCCATAGCATGTAAGCCTGTAAGCCCAGCTGTTTGTAGTTCACATTCATAAGAGCCTACTACAGCAGTGCAACTTTCGGCAGGGCCCTCTACCCACTTGACTTCTACCCACTTCACCCCTGTAAATGTTATTTTGTATACCACCTATGTCATAGCACTGCGGAATCTGTTGGTGCTCTACAAATACCTAATAATATTAATAATAATAATAATAATAAAGCTGCTCACCAAACAATTGCAAATTAAAGCAATGTTAGTGAGTGGAGTCATATCATAGGAGTTGGTGAAACTGAAAAGTTTGGAAATGCAGGTAGCTACACTATAGAGTATGAAATCACTAATAATATATAAGCAAAATAAAATAATGATACGTGTAAAAATGCTCTCACCTTTGCCTTCCACATAAGCCACAATTTAAAAACATCAACGTGTCTTCCACACTGGATGGTCTTGTCTCCTGTATCATAAGTTACCTCATATTGTTTGTCCGGTTGGAACAGATAACTTGCACACTGTTGGTTACATGCTTGCAACAGGCCCTGAAAAATACTTTATATTAGACAATATAGGCCTAACATTGGTACATAGCTTACCATAAGTGGCTTTAGCAGGTTTAATAAACATTTGTACTCTTTAATTTGATGAAATATTTTATGTTACCTTCATTAAGTTATTATTCAGAAATAATTCTTATACGCTGCTACTTATTGCAAAATATTTGAGTTATGAAATAATTTAAGGTAAAATAAAATGTAAAAAATAAGCAATGTAATCAGCTAGATTACGAGTTTGGCGTTATGAGTGAAAAAGCAACGTTATGGCCCATAACAATGCTTTTTCACTAATGCCGCTATTACAAGTCTTGTCAGAATAGCTTTAACGCACACTTTTTTGGCCGTCAGGCAACGTCAGTACTGCACTTTAAGAAAAGTCCTTTTTCAATGGGACTTCCATAGCGCCGGTATAACAAGTTTTGCTGTGAGGCCAAAAAGTGAGAAGTACAGCTGTAACATAAAACTCATAACTAAAGTGTTAAAAAGTACACTTACACCCATAAACTACCTATTAACACCTAAACCGAGGCCCTCCTGCATCGCAAACACTATAATAAAATTCTTAACCCCTAATCTGCCACTCCAGACATCGCCGCCACGGAAAACATGTATTAACCCCTATACAGATAATAAACGACTACTACTATACTAAACCTATTAACCCCTAAACCGCCACACTCCAGCATCGCAAACACTATTTAAATATTATTAACCCCTAATCTGACTTCCGCCCACACCGCCGCTATAATATACCTATTAACCCCTAAACCTAACCCTAACACCCCCTAACGTAAATATAATTAAAATAAATCTAAATGAAACTTACAATTATTACCTAAATAATTCCTATTTAAAACTAAATACTTACCTGTAAAATAAAACCTAAGCTAGCTACAATACAACTAATAGTTATATTGTATCTATCTTAGGTTTTATTTTTATTTCACAGGTAAGTTTGTATTTACTTCAACTAGGTAGACTAGTTAGTAAATAGTTATTAACTATTTACTAACTACCTAGTTAAATAGATTAGAGGTTAATAACATTATGTAGGTGGCGGCGATGTCAGGGGCGGCAGATTAGGGGTGTTTAGACGTGGGGTTTATGTTAGGGTTTTAACGTTACTTTTTCTTTCCCCCTAGACATCAATGGGGCTGCATTACGGAGCTTTTGTTTCCGTGATCGCAGGTGTTAGGCTTCTTTTTTGCCGGCTCTCCCCATTGATGTCTATGGGGAAAACGTGCACGAGCACGTCAAAGCAGCTCATTGACTTTTTACAATTTAAAATTAGAATCTGTATGAGTATCGCTGTTTAGGTGGCCATAACCACTTTGGGAATGTTATATAGAATCTTTAATTATGCATAGTAAAAAAATGCAAATTATTTATGTTCTTTATTTTGTCCCCTTTTCCTGTGACTTTGAAAATTATGAGAATATGAATTGCACATTGCAGGATTCACAGGCAAAACACTGTTACATATCTGTCACAAATTGGCTTCAGCAGATATAGGTCTAGATTACTAATGGAGCGCTAAGTGTAGCATGCAAGAGATTATTTTGCGTCTCTTTGCGAACATCTGAAATATAGCACATATTACGAGTTGAAAGTAAATGCTTTCACTTGAGCACAATGGTTAAAGTGATGGAAAAATCTGATAACTTCTTCTTGACTTTTTCTGTCTACACAGTCAACCAATCAGAAGCATTTACCATCTCCTACATTATGCGCATACATGATGATTTAGCGCATTCGTGTAGGAGCACAAATATTTTCGGTAGTTACGCCAAAGTAAAGAGTGAATTGTGTATTATATTGCGATTCACTGTGTACTTGAATATGTGCCAATAAGTACTTTTGAATGATTATCCCTGCTAATAATTACAGTGTAACAATTTGTAATTTCTTTTGATTTGTATTGCACGTATATCTTATTTTTTAAAGTTTGTTTTTATATTTATATATATATATATATATATATATATTCATATAGCTATATATATATATTACATGAAAAGTATCAGATAGATAGATAGATAGATAGATAGATAGATAGATAGATAGATAGATAGATAGATAGAAAGAGAGATAAATTTATAGAATTATATAGAAATCTAAATTCAATAATAAAAAGTACATTATTTTCTATGTGTAGAATAAAGAAAAGTGAAATATGCGTTTGCAATTTAGATTTTATCATGATTGGGTAAGCGCACATGAAAACTCAATAATCTTAAAGCATGTTATTGAAATATATATAAAATATTAATATAAAATTAATATATAATACTAAAAAAAAAAATATATTAAACATACTCTAAATAATCCATAGAATATATCTATATTTTTGACAGTAATCATTTTTAATAAAAAAAATGATATATAGGGTATATATATTTTATATGTTCTATTTCAGTAACACACTTTAAGATTACTAAATTTTCAGGTACGCCAACCTGATCAAGTTAAAATCTAAATTGCTAAATGCGTATTTTACATTCCTATGTTCTTTACATAGGAATAGATATATAGATTCTTCACATAAGAATAGATTTATAGGTATAAGTATATACAGATATATGCATAGAAATATGTATTGAAGAATTAATAACACAATGTTCTTCACATACTCTATGTGAAGAACATTGGAATTTAAAATATTAATATTTCATGTAAGATTTAGCGCTATTGAATAGCCGTGGTCAGGTTAGCGCACAAGTATGGATGTTATTTTTTTTTTTTGTTTACTTTTGTGTTATAATGAAGTCTTTGGGAGAAGAAGTTAGCGCGGTTGCAAACAATTTTATGCATGCATCGGGTTTACAATTGTGTGCAAACTTTTACATTAAACTTGTAATATGATTGCAATTAGCCGTGCACATCTAGTGAAATTAACGCACGAGAGGGACCACTAAATAGCGATCCACTCATAATCTAGCCCATAATAAGATACAACGAGGCAATGCAAGTTTTGGTAATAAAATTACATTGAAAAGCCACGTCTGCTCCTGAAACAAAGCCAAATTTTCTCCTGCAAATAAAGCAAGCCATGTGGGCAGTTTGATAACTGCCATAATTGCAGCAAACAATGTGTTAATCTATTCATAATATTCCTACAGTAACTAGGTATTTTCATTTATTTCAAGACAGCAGAGAAATCTTGTAATGATAAAGGGCTAGATTATAAGTGTCGCGCTATTTAGCGCTCCCGCTCGAGCACAAACTTTGCTACAATTAATCTTTTTGCAAGCTTCATGAAGCATGTGTATTAAAAGTTGAAAGTAAAAAGTTTGCACACAAGCTAACTTGCAGACTTTGAATATAGTGACGGCGCTAACGCACTCGCCCCATAGACTTCAATGGAGAGCGTAAAAGAAAACACACTAACCCGACAGGAGTTATTAATATATCTCTGTAAACCTATACTTGTATATCTGTCCTATAGATATATACTGTAGTTATAGATATCTATTTTACATTAACATTATAAGATATATATAGAAATATATATTTAATAACAAAAATTACATTTCTTTTCTATGTGAAGAACATAGGAATGTAAAATTTCCGTAAGGCACTTTGTGTTTCTTGTTTTAGTCTAACACAGCTTCAGGTTAGCGCACAGGGAAACTAAGTCATCTTAAGGCGCTTTAGGAAAATATTAAATATATAATATTAAAAATATTAATAATTATTAAAAATGATTATAGATACTGTAAAATTCTAAATAATCCAAAGATTATATATTTTTTACAGTATCTATAATAATTTATAAATGTAATTTTTAGTATATATATATATATATATATATATACAGTATATATGATAATATTAATTTAAAATAGCTATCTATACCTTTATAACTTTTTTTTAATATTTTTATGTGAATTATTTTAATGAGACAGGGTTTATATGATTGCAATTGTAATTTTAAATGTATATATGTTGTGTTTGCTGCAATATATTTTTTAACTCACTGACCTTTATGCAAGGTTTTCAGTTGCGCTATCATGAGTGTAAAATGCGATTGTGCTCACATTCACATTTATTTTCAACTTATAGTATGAGTGCAAATAACACGCTGTTATGTGTTTGTAGTATGTACTTAACACATGCTATTTTTTGCTTACACACATATACTGTGTATATACATATATATATATATATATATAAATAGAATATTTCTGCCCATCCACTTCTATATTATCAAAACATTTTAAATATTGCAAAAAAAATCACCTAAGCTCCTATTTTAAAATTGGGATCTTAGTCACACAATATGGCCATATTTTGCTAAAGCCAGTCACCAACTTACAAGGTGTCCCAATGTTGACTGGTCCTAACACTGCAATGTGATGCCTTTCTGGGCTATAACATTCCTGCTTCAACTGTGCATTTAAGAATGAGCCTCCCTGGCTTTATACACACTTCCAATGTCCTGAGCAACTGGGGGGTGGGGTGCTTGAAAACATGAAGGTGGTTGCAGTGTTAGGACCAGTCAACATTGGGACACCTTGTAAGTTGGTGACTGGCTTTAGCAAAATATGACCATATTGTGTGACTAAGATCCCAATTTTAAAATATAAGTTTAGGTGATTTTTTTTTGCCATATTTAAAATGTTTTGATAATATAGAAGGGGATGTGCGGCAATATTCTATTTTGTATAATTATTTGGATGTTTGCCTGCACCCCTAAGTAATATCAATAAAATAATTGTGTAAGGTGTGCAGAAACATTTGTATTTGTATTTAAAGGAAGACTAACCACCTTCGTGGTTTCTAGCACCCCACCCCCCAGTTGTTCTCAATATAGGACATTGGAATTGTGAATAAAGCCAGGGAGGTTCATTCTTAGATGCATATTTTAAGCAGGAATGTTATAGCCCAGAAAGGCATCACATTGCAGTGTTAGGACCAGCCAACATTGGGACACCTTGTAAGTTGGTGACTGGCTTAAGCAAAATATGGCCATATTGTCTGACTAAGATCAAAATTTTAAAATATGAACTTAGGTGATTTTTTGCAATATTTAAAATGTTTTGATAATATAGAAGTTGATGTGCGGCAATATTCTATTTTGTGTAATTATTTGGTTATTTGCCTGCACCACTAAGTAATATTAATAAAATAATTTTGTAAGGTGTGCAGAAACATTTGTATTTGTGTCTGTGTGTATATATATATATATATATATATATATATATATACACACATATACTGTATATACACACACAAATAAACAAACAGAAATTAGAATATAAAGAGTTAATGGAAAGACAAAACCAAGGGTGTCCATCACCCTTAAAAGTTTCTCTTTGACATTGATCTTGCAGTAACCATTCAAATATGTTTGCTGTCAGATGTAAATGCAGTTGCGTAGCTATTGTGCACATGCAGACTGGCAAAGTTTACTGGTGGTGGCCATTGTTAGAGACACACCTTTTATTGCCTAGGGCTTTAAGTGTTGTCAGTCTGCCCCTGGAACAAACTTTCCTAATAACAAATATTAAAAAATATTTGTTATTATTTCATTTTAAACATTTGAGTTAGATCACATTTATTATTATACAGAGTATTTTATACATGTAACAGTTTTACCGGTTCCCGAATTAGTATAGCTGAGCATTGTAGTGGGGCTCCCATCATTTTATGAGGATTCCAGGTAACTGAATTGGCTCTACACAAATGAAAAATAATTTTTTTGGAGTTTAATAAAGTTTCATAATATAAACTATACATCAATCAAGGTGCTTTAAAACTATAAAAATATAAATTTCTTCAGCCTTCATCACCTAAATACAACTATAGGCAGGGGCAGAACTACCATTAGTGTAGCAGGTGCACTGGCACCAGGGCCCAAGTGCTGGGGCAGGGGCCCATAGAAGCAAATCTATACAGTGAGCATGTGCAGAATGTGTACAATCAATGCAGGGTAGTCTTTGATTAGTGCTGGTTGCAGCTACTGGCCTTTTAAAAGTTGTATTGGTCTGAAGTTGCATTAGTGACTATATTGAGCATGTCTAGAACTAGTCAAAAATAACACTTTGCTTCACAAATCTTCTACTGAGACTTATTTATATATATATATATATATATATATATATATATATATATATATATATATATATATATATATATACAGTATTTATATCATAGCAGTTTATTTCAAATGTATGAATGACATATATTTAGAATTTATACTTCTATATTTAAATGTAATATAATTATTTGCCTTTGCATTAGGTTGACATTCCTCAACCTCTGAATGACAATCTGGTAGAAATGCTTTTTTGTAATGCAATGAACATCATAATAATATAGTACAATTATAATATAATATATTATAATAAATCTTATAGAATAAATCTTATAGAATAAATCTTAGGGATTGAAAGGCAAAATTAAACCTTCATGACTTAGAGCACGTACTTAAAACAACTGACATTGCTAAACAAGCTTCATTTCTTGGTATCCTTTGTTATAGAGCATACCTGGGTAAGCCCAGAAGTGTGCATGTGTCTTGAGCACTATAAGGCTGTGGTGTTTGCACATACGTTTTTATCTGTAAAAGAACTAAGGCAAATATACTATACAATTACATTTGTTTGTTATTGAAGGAGTGTACACAGGCTTTTTATGTGCAGACTTTCTAAGGCAACAGCTCCTACTAAGCATGTGCAAGAAGAGTTCACAGTTCTTATAATGTATACGAGTTAGTGATTGGCCGATGGCTGACATGTGATAAAGGGGACAGAGAAGTTAAAGGAATATTTGAAATTGGTCAGATTGTTTTAGAAATACTGATTTATCGATTTGTTATTGATTATATTTGTCTTAACAACTTTTTCGCCGATCTAGACCTAAAGAAACATTAATGATATTCAAATACATTAACATATTTATTGCAATTTATATATAGGTACAGTTTGAAAAGACAACTTACCTTTCTATTCCATGCAGTTTAAAGCAATGTTTTTGTGACAGTAATAATCCACCACCCCACGCTGCCTATTGGAAAATAAGAAATATAATACACCTTTAAGTGTCAGATTATCTTATTTTTATAGTTACTTTAATAAATATTACAAAATATTTTCTTTAAATTAAACAAAATGTATTATCAAATTGGAAGATGATTTTTATTCTGAATTATGGAAAATTAATTGAAAACAGAATACAAAAGCAACCTTAGATTGGCTAAATTTGGGTAATTACTAATACCAAACTAAGAGCAAGATTACAAATTGTGCAGTATAGCTGTTGCATTAATATCGCTAAAATGTGGCTATACCGCAATTTCCATAGCGCCTCCATTACAAATCACCATAAAACTTTCTTTTGTCGGGCGGTATGGGGCGGTAAGCCACATACCACACACAAACCAAGTTCCGACTTGGCTTGCTCGTGCAAGTATTCCCCCAATTTTTTTTGGAAAACACCTGCGATTGAGAAAGTGCTATCACATTTTTCACATTCCCCATTGAAGTCTATTGAGAAACGAAAGTTTATAAAAAAACCTAACACCCTAACATAAGCCCCTAGTCTAATAACTCCTAAACCGCCATCCCCCCACATCGTAACTATTAAAATAAAGTATTATATTATTATTTTTATTTTGAGGGTTGGGGTGTTGTAATGTTAGGGGGTACTTTGTTTTTTTCAGGGAAAAACAGCTGTTAACTTAAGGGCAATGCCCTACAAAAGGGCTATTAGTAGTTTATTGTTAAATTATGGGGTGTTTTTATTTTGTTTTGTTTTTTTAAAGGGGTATTAGAATAGGAATAACTATTTTTATTTTGGATAATTTTGTTTATTTTTTGTAATGTTAGCTTTTTTTGTTTTTTTATTATCTTAGGTTTCTTGATTTTTTTATTTTTTGTAATGTTAGGGTTTTTATTTTTGTAATATTGGGTTTTTTATTTCTGCAATGTTATTTTTTTTTTAGTTTAAGCTTAGTTTTTTTTTAACAGGTAAGTTTCTATTTATTTTAAGGTAGTTAGTATAGTGTAACTTTAATTTAAAGTTAGGGGGTGTTAGGTTTAGGGGTTAATAGGTTTATTTAGGTAGTTGCGATGTGGGGGGACGGCAGATTAGGGGTTAATAGGTTTATTTAGGTAGTCGAGATGTGAGGGGTGGCAGATTAGGGGTTAATAGGTTTATTTAGGTAGTCGCAATGTTGGGGGACGGTGGATTAGGGGTTAATAGGTTTATTTAGGTAGTTGTGATGTGGGGGAATGGCGGTTTAGGGGTTAATACTTTATTTTAGTAGTTATGATGCAGGGAATGGCGGATTAGGGATTAATAGGTAGTTTAAGGGTGTTAGTGTACTTTGTAACATATTTTTGATATATTTTGTGAAACTTTTTTGTTTCACAAAACACATAACTGCAGGTCTTTGAGTGCGGAATACATGGTTGTGGTATAGGCTATAACGATTGTGGTACAGCCATACTGCGCGACTTGTAATATCAAGTAGCTGACTATTCCATATGCAAAAGCTATTAAGTGGTAAAACCATACTGCACAACTTGTAATCTTGGGCTAAATTTGTTTGGAATTTATGATTTAAAACTGAATTAAGATTCAGGAGCCTGAACAGCACTTTCCTGTCCCAAACTGGGCTGAACTCAGAATCAGCGTGGATAAAAAAGATGTTCTCTTTACTTGCATATTTAATGGGACATGAAAGTCAAGATTAAACTTTCATGATTCATACACAGTCATGACAGGACGTTTCAAAGTACTTGCGCATACATTATTTAACTTACCTTCATAAATGAGCATTAAAGTATATAAGTTCAATAATGTCGGTGCAAGCATTTTGAAATGCAATGTTTTGACCATGTTTGGATTTTGTGTGTATGGAGGTGTTTCCCCAATAAAACTGGGTCACAAAGGCACAATATAATTTGAAGGTTTCTGAGGCTGATACAATGTTGCAATGGAGCAGGTTCACACTATACAGTTCCAATACTTTTAAAAGTCAGTAGAAGAAGATACCATTGGCTAGATTACAAGTGCCTTGTTAATGATAGCGCGGGTCATGATAAGCAATATCGCTGCACCTTTCTAACATTAGAGCACAACTTGATATTACAAGTCCATGGTAAATCACATTTACCAGAAAATGGATAGCCCGGCCAACATTGCTCTTGTGCAACCTACACTTTAAATGGATATCATGAACGTGCAAAATAGCACTCATATTTCAAATTGAAAGTTATAGTTTGCACTCAAGCAGAAGCCGCAACTGTGTAAAGTGTGAGTTAATTTAAAAAAAAAATAAAACATCACAAACATATTAAAATAAAGTATTACATTAGTACAGTGATTCCCATCCTGTGGTACGCAAACCTCTGGGGGTACGCAGTGGACCGGTTGGGGGTATGCGAAAATATTGTTGGTAATGGCTGAACCACACACGATGGACTTATATTTGTATGTCACCTTTAAATTCATAATGAGTGACTTTATTTTTTATCTGCCTGGGATTCTATCTTTATATCGGCTACTGGTGTGTTTTGGGCTAGAGGTAATGTAGGTTCACCCGCGACCAAGTTTTGAATACACTTCAGTTCCTCTTGCAGATACAAAGGCAGTTATCCTATTCCGCTTTGAGCTTGGTACACATGCTTTGGGACTAGCTACTTTTGAAAGTGTATTAATAGGCCTAGCCCGCCTAGATCTTTCTTTTTTTTTATCAGTGCTTAATTTTAAGTGTTTAGCTATTATTTATTGATTTGAGTGACTTTTTGTGCACCACCATAAATGGATAAGTGTTTAAAAAATGGAACTCTTAAGAGAGCTGCAGTTAGCATTGAAATTCAACCTGTGATGGTGCAAACAAAACACAGAAGGGCGCCTCCTAGTGTAATTGCGTACAAGCAGTATATATATATATATATATATATATATATATATATATATAGACTGGTACTCACAAGTGTGGCAGCACTCACTCATGCTTAGTGCCACCTACTGGGATCTCTCAGTGTCCCAGCTCACTGTTCTTGGGCTCTCCCACACCTCCGTCAGGGGCGTAGTCTCCAACAGCAAAAGAACAGGCTCTCAGTCAAGTGATAAGTATAAAATCACTTTTAATAAAATAGTATAAAAACACAGTGTACAGAAAGTTCCCACTATGTATTAAAATCATGCAACTTGTTTCTCAGCTGGCACACTGTTTCCTCATGCAAAACCAAGTGGAAGTTTCATCTTTAGAGACTGATCACACCTTGGACTGATAAGTCATAGCATTTAATATGCAATAATTATAGTCACCATTTATATTTTTTATTGTTATTATATAGTTTCATATTGTCATATTGGTCGGTTTTGCGCCCCCTTGAGTGGTGACGTGGGAATGTCATCAGGTTTGTTTTGAAATTCAACCTGCTGATTCGTCAGCCGCAAGTACTTCAAAGCAGTCATTAGGTTTATTTGAGTCATTTGATTAGTTAGCTAACCTAAGAAAATTTAAAAAAAAAACTTTTTTTAGGGATGGGTGGGGGTAATGAAGAGAGGGGGTACTCATAAATTAAAAGCCTAATCAAGGGGTACAGGAGAGAAAAAAAGGTTGGGAACTGCTGCACTAGTATATGAACTTTTTAATAAAAAATATAATTTTGATTTTGTTAAAAAGGTTTTAAAAGGGTGACTGGGAAGGGCTCCAATGTGTATAAATTTGTATACATGTGTATTCGTACATACATATATACATATAAACACACATATATATATATTAAAAATAAATGAACAAGGGCTAGCACTTGCTGGACTTTCCAAAATATGTGTCTTTATTGTGACGTTTCGGGGACCGTATACCCTTCCTCAGACAAAGTAGCAAAGTGAGATACAAACATTTATACAACAAACAGCCAATGAAATCAAAACCTCACCCATTGATTCAAAACAGAAAAGCTTCCAAATGGTTGCCTTGGCAACCACAGTAAACAAACTGATTAAACACCCTCTAATCATCTCTTAAATAAGAGAGCAAAAAAAAAGAAAGTGAGCATAAAGTGATTAAAGAGTAACAATTAATAAAACAGAGCTGTCAGCCTCTGAATAACAGAAAGAAAACTCACAAAGTAGCGGTTGGATCGAAACAATGGGTGTCAGGCAGAAAGAACATGTGTCAGGCAGATATATATATATATATATATACTTTTGTGTCCTTCCCAGTCAAATACCTTGAAACATGCCTCTGGTTATTTTCAAAAATGTCCCTACAATTGTCCCCCAAAAAATTGTGTAGTGGCTATAAGAAAGTAAAAAATATTAGCATCTTTTTTTTAAAACTGCACTAAGCAGTATTTAGGGGTTAAAAGTAATGGGTGTTGGGTGTTCGCAGTGTAAAGTTACTTTCAAGTACCGTTTTTTTCTGTCTATGGCTACCATTTGAGCCTATGGAAGCATGCTTTTGTGAGCACAAAGCTTCAGTATAAAACAAATATATATATATATATATATATATATATATAGATATATATATATATATATATATATATATATATAATATATATATATATATATATATATATATATACACACACATATTTATTTATATGTGTATATATGTATTTACACAAAATGAAAAAATGCCACTTGGGTTTCTCCAATAAAATTTGATACTTTATTCACACTATTTAAATCTTAGTGCTAACGTGCAGTAAACTTTAAAATCAAAAGCTGTTGTGTCACAAACAGGCCAGTCTGTTGCGTTTCGGCTGTAATGCCTTATTCATAGACTTTAGAGTGAGCTGTAATTTTTTCAGGAGGCTGCTGTCCAGCAGTCTCGTATGCCAAACAGATGATGCTTTTTAGCCAAAAGGCAAGAGAGGTAGCCGTAGCTTTTTGACCTCTACGTTTTCCAGGATAGACAACAAACAAAGAAGATGTTTGATGGAAATCTTTGGTCACTTGCAAGTAAAACTTCAAAGCACGAACCACGTCCAAGTTGTGCAACACACGCTCCTTCTTAGAGGAAGGATAAGGACACAGAGAAGAAACAACTATTTTGTGATTGATATTCCTATTAGTAAAACCTTAGGAAGGAATCCAGGTTTGGTACACAAAGCCACCTTATCAGCAAGGAAAACAAGATAAGGCGAGTCGCATTGCAATGCAGATAGTTCAGAAACTCTTCGAGCCGAAGAGATAGCAACTAAAAACAGAACTTTCCAAGATAGAAGCTTAATATCTATGGAATGCATAGTTTCAAACGGAACCCCTTGAAGAACTTTAAGAACTAAATTCAAACTCCATGGCGAAGCAACAGTATATACTCAGGCTTGATTCTAACTAAAGCCTGACAGAACGACTGAACGTCTGGAACATCTGCCATATGCTTGTGCAGTAGAATTGATAAAGCAGATATCTGTCCCTTTAAGGAACTAGCTGATAGCCCCTTCTCTAATCCTTCTTGGAGAAAAGACAAAATCCTAGGAATCCTGATCTTACTCCATGAGTAGCCTTTGGATTCGCACCAATAAAGATATTTACGCCATATCTTATGATAAATTTTCCTGGTGACAGGCTTTCGAGCCTGAATCAAGGTATCTATGACCGACTCAGAGAAACCCCGCTTGGATAAAATTGAGCGTTCAATCTCCAAGCAGTCAGCCACAGAGAAACTAGATTTGGATGCTGGAACGGACCTTGAATCAGAAGGTCCTGTCTCAGTGGCAGAGTCCATGGTGGAAGAGATGACATGTCCACCAGGTCTGCATACCAAGTCCTGCGTAGCCACGCAGGTGCTATCAAAATCACTGAAGCTCTCTCCTGTTTGATTCTGGCAATCAAACGAGGAAGGAGAGGAAATGGTGGAAACACATAAGCCAGGTTGAAGGACCAGGGTACTACTAGAGCATCTATCAGTACTGCCTGAGGATCCCTTGACCTGGACCCATAACAAGGAAGTTTGGCGTTCTGATGAGACGCCATCAGATCCAATTCTGGTGTGCCCCATTGATGAATCAATCATGCAAACACCTCCGGATGGAGTTCCCACTCCCCCGGATGAAAAGTCTGACGACTTAGAAAATCCGCTTCCCAGTTCTCCACTCCTGGGATATAGATTATCATTGCTAGAGAACTCTTTGTTCCCCCTTGATGATTGATATATGCTACAGTCGTGATATTGTCCGACTGGAATCTTATGAATCTGGCCAAAGCCAGCTGAGGCCACGCCTGAAGTGCGTTGAATATCCCTCTCAGTTCTAGAATATGCTTTCAGGGAATTCCAGACTGCACCCCAGCCCAATAGGTAATGCTTGTCCAGAAAGGCAAACCTGAGGAACTGGTGATGATCTTTGTGGATAGGAATGTGTAGGTACGCATCCTTTAAGTCCATGGTGGTCATATATTGACCCTCCTGGATCAATGGCAAAATAGTCCGAATGGTCTCCATCTTGAAGGATCGGACTCTGAGGAATTTGTTTAGGATCTTGAGATCCAAAATTAGTCTGAAAGTTCCCTCTTTTTTGGGAACCACAAACCGATTGGAGTAAAACCCTTGCCCCTGTTCTGTTTCCGGAACTGGGCAGATCACTCCCATGGAATATAGGTCTTCTACACAGCATAAGAACTCCTCTCATTTTGTCTGGTTTACAGACAATTGAGAAAGATGGAATCTTCCCATTGGGGGAGAATCTTTGAACTCTAGAAGATACCCCTGGGTTACTATTTCTAAAGCCCAGGAGTCCTGAACGTCTCTTGCCCAAGCCTGAGCAAAGAGAGAAAGTCTGCCCCCTACTAGATCCGGTCCCATATCGGGGGCTTCTCCTTCATGCTGTCTTGGTGGCAGCAGCGGGCTTCTTGGCCTGTTTACCCTTGTTCCAAGTCTGGTTAGGTCTCCAGACTGACTTGGATTGAGCAAAATTCCCCTCTTGCTTTGCGGCAGGAGAAGAGGTAGAGGGACCACCTTTGAAGTTCCGAAAGGAACGAAAATTATTTTGCTTGGTCCTCATCTTATTCGTCTTATCCTGAGGAAGGGCATGGCCTTTCCCTCCAGTGATGTCTGAAATGATCTCTTTCAGTTCAGGCCCGAATAGGGTCTAACCCTTTAAAGGGGTGGCTAAAAGCTTAGCTTTTGATGACACATCAGCAGACCAGGACTTAAGCCATAACGCTCTACGTGCTAAAATGGCAAAACCTGAATTCTTTGCCGCTAATTTAGCCAATTGAAAAGCGGCATCTGTAATGAAAGAATTAGCTAGCTTGAGAGCCCTAATTCTATCCAGAATATCCTCTAATGGGGTCTCAACCTGAAGAGCCTCTTCCAGAGCCTCGAACCAAAAGGACGCTGCAGTAGTTACAGGAACAATGCACGCTATAGGTTGGAGAAGAAAACTTGGTGAACAAATATTTTCCTCAAAGACCCTCTAATTTTTTATCCATAGGATCTTTGAAAGCATAACTGTCCTTGATAGGTATAGTTGTACGCTTAGCCAGGGTAGAAATAGCTCCCTCCACCTTAGGGACCGTCTGCCACGAGTCCCACACGGCGTCAAATATGGGAAACATTTTCTTAAAAGTAGGAGGGGGAGCGAACGGAATACCTGGTCTATCCCACTTCTTAGTAACAAACAAATCCTCTTAGGGACCGGAAAAAAATCAGTGTAGGCAGGAACCTCTAGGAATCTGTACATTTTACACAATTTCTCTGGAACTACAATAGGGTTGCAATCATCCAGAGTCACTAAAATCTCCCTGAGCAATAAGCGGAGGTGTTCTAGATTAAATTTAAAACCCGTCATATCTAAATCTGTCTGAGGGAACATATTTCCTGAATCAGAAATCTCTCCCTCAGCCAGCAAATCCCTCACTTCAGAACATTGTGAGGGTATATTGGATATGGCTAATAAAGCGTCAGAGGCCTCAGCATTTGTTCTCAAACTAGACCTACTGCGCTTCCCCTGCAACCCAGGCAGCTTAGATAAAACCTCTGTGATGGTAGTATTCATAACTGCGGCCATATCTTGCAGGGTGAAAGAATTAGACGCACTAGAAGTACTTGGCGTCGCTTGTGCGGGCGTTAACGGTTGCGACACTTGGGGAGAATTAGATGGCAAAACCTGATTCTCTTCTGGCTGAGAATCATCCTGCGACATACTTTTAGTAGCTAAAATATGTTCTTTACAATTTATTGACCTTTCAGTGCATGAGGGACACATTCTAAGTGGAGGTTCCACAATGGCTTCTAAACATATTGAACATTGACTTTCCTCAATGTCAGACATGTTGAACAGGCTAGTAATGACTACAAACAAGCATGAAAACACTTTATTTAGTGAAAAAAATAACAATCTTAAAAAAACGGTACTGTGCCTTTAAGAGAAAAAAAGCATACACGTTCTGCAAAACAGCCTAAACATGCTCCAAATTTTTCAAAATTATGTATTTAGACCCACTATAGGTAGTTAAGATTGCACCACAAAAAATGTTTACAATTAACCCCTTAATGTCCAAACCAGATCGAAAATAGGCCCAGATCCGGAAAAAAAAAACCCAGCACCTTGCCACAGCCCTGTTGTGGCCCTACCTGCCCTCAGGGATCGAAATTGTGGGGTAAAAGCTTTGTTTTGGCCCAAAATATACACCAGGGCCCTCAGGAGTTATAGCTTGCTGCTTGCTGACAAACTAACTGCGCATCTGAGGCGCGAAAATAGGCCCCGCCCATCTCACTCGATGTTTCCTGAGCCTTAAAGAACTGCACCAGAGCGGTTATAACTAGCCATGTGGGTTCCAAGACCCTAAAGATAAGCCATGTGTGCCCTAATAAAGTTGCCCAAAATGTTTATTTCCCACAAAAACGTTAAAGCACTCCCATCCAAAAACGTTTGCTCACAAACATTTTACATTCAGTGTCAACCATATATGTAATTGGCCCCATAAGCAAGCTAAGTAATGCCCTTCTTTTAGCTCTAGGATTACTGCTTACCCTTACCCTCCTGGGTATAATGACAGCCTTTCTGAAATACACAGTCTCTCCAGAAAAAATATGACTGAACATACCTCATTGCTGCATAGCATGAAACCGTTCCTCACATTGAAGTTTCCTGTACTCCTCAGCCTCTGTGGGAACAGCAATGGACCTTAGTTACAAATGCTAAGATCATCATCCTCCAGGCAGCAATCTTCATCCATCTGCTGCCTGAGAGTAAATAGTACATTAGTAAATAGTACCATTTAAAAATAACAAACTCTTAATTGAAGAATTAAAAACTAATATTTTATCACCTCTTTCACTTTACCCTTCCTAGTACTTAGAGTAGGCAAAGAGAATGACTGGGGGGTGGAGCTAGGGGAGGAGCTATATAGACAGCTCTGCTCTGGTGCTCTTTGCCACTTCCTGTAGGGAAGGATAATATCCCACAAGTAAAGGATGAATCCGTGGACTTGTCTTACCTTTATAGAAGAAATACAGTTACATATTCCAGCCTAACTAGATTTATATATATATATATATATATATATATATATATATATATATATATATATATATATATATATAATCTCTGATTTGGAACATTAAGCCATATGAACAAATGTTTCAGATACAATTTTAGAAAGTGCTTGCAGGGTATAATACAATATTCTCCTTGCTCAGGATTTTGCATAACCAAAACTGTTATATTGATACATTTTTTACCTCTGTAATTACCTTGTATCTAAGCATCTGTAGACTACTCCCTTATGTCAGTTCTTTTGACAGACTTTGACAGATCATGGGATTGAGCACAATGTTATCTATATGGATTACATGAACTAGCGATGTCTAGCTGTGAAAAACTGTCAAAATGCACTGAGATAAGAGGTGGACTTCAAGGGCTTAAATATTAGAATATGAGCCTAGGTTTAGCTTTCAATAAAGAATACTAAGAATACATCATCTTGAACTCCACCTAGACTTTGCAAGAGTCTTAAAAACCACATTTAGTAAGTACTTAACTGTTCAAAAACTGTTAATCTGATGGATGTGCTTGATGAATTAATATCAGGTTTCATATCACTTAGCAGGGGTCTTAAATTGCCATAGTTGGAAATCTGATATTGATATCTTTGCTTGGAGCAGAGTTGTACTACTGCACCAATAAATCAGTTTTTAAGAAAGTGTATTGTACTTACTAAAGTTTTATAGTGCACCACCAGATTATTTCTGATGACAGAAGATTTAAAAACCTTAGATGGTTGAGTATGAAAAACACTACTCAGACAAGCACAACCGGTCTTTTCTTTTGTTCCTGCTACGACACAATCGCCTAGATTTAGAGTTCTGCAATAGCGGTCAAAATCAACGTTAAGGGCTCTTAACGCTGCTTTTGGCCACCCGCTGGTATTTAGAGTCAGTCAGGAAAGGGTCTAACGCTCACTTCCCAGCTGCGACTTTTCCATACCGCAGATCCCCTTACGCCAATTGCGTATCCTATCTTTTCAATGGGATCTTCCTAACGCCGGTATTTAAAGTCTTGGCTGAAGTGAGCGGTAGAACTCTAACGACAAAGCTCCAGCCGCAGAAAAAAGTCAGGAGTTAAGAGCTTTAAAAGGCTAATGCCGGTTCATAAAGCTCTTAACTACTGTGCTCTAAAGTACACTAACACCCATAAACTACCTATGTACCCCTAAACCGAGGTCCCCCCACATCGCCGCCACTCTAATAAAAATTTTTAACCCCTAACCTGCCGACCGCACACCGCTGCCACCTACATTATCCCTATGTACCCCTATTCTGCTTCCCCTAATGTCGCCGACACCTACATAATATTTATTAACCCCTAATCTGCCCCCCCCATTGTCGCCGCTACTTACCTACACTTATTAACCCCTAATCTGCCGACCGGACCTCGTCGCTACTCTAATAAATGTATTAACCCCTAAAGCTAAGTCTAACGCTAACACTAACACCCCCCTAAGTTAAATATAATTTTTATCTAACAAAATAAATTAACTCTTATTAAATAAATTATTCCTATTTAAAACTAAATACTTACCTGTAAAATTAACCCTAATATAGCTACAATATAACAAATAATTATATTGTAGCTATTTTAGGATTTATATTTATTTTACAGGCAACTTTGAATTTATTTTAACCAGGTGCAATAGCTATTAAATAGTTAATAACTATTTAATAGCTACCTAGTTAAAATAATTACAAAATTACCTGTAAAATAAATCCTAACCTAAGTTACAATTAAACCTAACACTACACTATCAATAAATTAATTAAATAAACTACCTACAATTACCTACAATTAAATCAACTAAACTAAATTACAAAAAAAACAAACACTAAATTACAAAAAATAAAAAAAGATTACCAGAATTTTAAACTAATTACACCTACTCTAAGCTCCCTAAAAAAATAACAAAGCCCTACCCTATTCTAAAATAAAAAGTTACCTATTACCTTACCAGCCCTTAAAAGAGCATTTTGCGGGGCATGCCCCAAAGAAAACAGCTCTTTTGCCTGTAAAAAAAACATACAATACCCCCCCAACATTACAACCCACCACCCACATACCCCTAATCTAACCCATCCAAACCCCCCTTAAAAAACCTAACACTAAGCCCCTGAAGATCTTCCTACCTTATCTTCACCCAGCCGGGTATCACCGATCCGTCCAGAAGAGGGTCCGAAGTCTTCATCATATCCTGGCAGAAGAGCTCCTACAGAGGGTCCGAAGTCTTCATCCTATCTGGGCAGAAGAGGACATCTGGACCGGCAGACATCTTCATCCATGCGGCATCTTCTTCCATCCGGCGTGGAGCGGGACCATCTTGAAGCAGCCAACGCGAAGCCATCCTTCTTCACCGACGAACTAATGACGAATGAAGTTTCCTTTAAATTACGTCATCCAAGATGGCGTCCCTCGAATTCCGATTGGCTGATAGGATTCTATCAGCCAATCGGAATTTTTAAGGTAGGAAACATCTGATTGGCTGATTGAATCCAGGGGCTTAGTGTTAGGTTTTTTAAGGGGGGTTTGGGTGGGTTAGATTAGGGGTATGTGGGTGGTGGGTTGTAATGTTGGGGGGGTATTGTATGTTTTTTTTTACAGGCAAAAGAGCTGTTTTCTTTGGGGCATGCCCCGCAAAAGGCCCTTTTAAGGACTGGTAAGGTAATAGAGCTGTTAACTTTTTATTTTTGAATAGGGAAGAGCATTTTTTTTATTTTGGGGGCTTTGTTATTTTTTTAGGTGGCTTAGAGTAGGTGTAATTAGTTTAAAATTCTGGTAATCTTTTTTTATTTTTTGTAATTTAGTGGGGGGTTTTTTTGCAATTTAGTTTAGTTGATTTAATTGTAGGTAATTGTAGGTAGTTTATTTAATTAATTTATTGATAGTGTAGTGTTAGGTTTAATTGTAACTTAGGTTAGGATTTATTTTACAGGTAATTTTGTAATTATTTTAACTAGGTAGCTATTAAATAGTTATTAACTATTTAATAGCTATTGTACCTAGTTAAAATAAATACAAAGTTGCCTGTAAAATAAATATAAATCCTAAAATAACTACAATATAATTATTTGTTATATTGTAGCAATATTAGGGTTTATTTTACAGGTAAGTATTTAGTTTTAAATAGGAATAATTTATTTAATAAGAGTTAATTTATTTCCTTAGATAAAAATTATATTTAACTTAGGGGGGGTGTTAGTGTTAGGGTTAGACTTAGCTTTAGGGGTTAATACATTTATTAGAGTAGCGGCGTGGTCCAGTCGTCAGATTAGGGGGTTAATAAGTGTAGGTAAGGTAGCGGCGACGTTGGGGGGGCAGATTAAGGGTTAATAAATATATATATAAATATATCCGTTTAAGGAGCAACTGCTCATCCATTTCTAAATTTAACATCCATGCATTTCTCATGAAAAAAAGATTCCTACAAAGGGGGTATTCCAACAAATGCCTTAAAAAAGCACTATGGAAAGCAAAAAAAGTCACTAGGGATGATTTATTGTATGGCAACAATTCAAAGACTAACCAAAGTAGAATTAGATTTATTTCTAAGTTCAATAACCAATGGCAAAACATCAGATCAGCACTGAACAAAAATTGGCATATTCTGACTCTGGATGACAGGGTCAAAAATGTCATTGGCGAAAAGCCACTTTTGACAGCTCGTAAAGCACAAAGCGTAAGAGACATTCTGGTGAAAAGTCAGTTTGTAAGAGGTCCCTCTAGTGCAGACTGGCTGAGAAAGGACAGAGGTATTAAGGGAAGCTACCCATGTGGGCACTGTGTTTACTTTGCCCACATGGACAGCATTAAACAATTCTCTGTCCAAGATGGTAAAAATTATTTCATCAGGTTCTTTTTCAACTGTCAATCAGAGGGGTTAATTTACCTTCTCCGAAGCTCATGCCCGGTCTTTTATGTTGGAAAAACGAAAAGATTGGTAAAGGACCAGGTACAAGAGCATTGTGATGATATCCTTCACTCCAGAGACACAAATGTAGCAAAACATTTCTGTACATTCCATAATGGAAATATAGAAACCTTGAAATTTATCATCATAGATAAGGGTATCACAAATGGTAGGGGTGGTAATAATGAGAGGATACTCCTACAAAAGGAAACAAAATGGATATATAGATTGGGCACTAGATTCCCAGCTGGTTTGAATGAAAAACTGGAATATGCCAGTTTCCTGTAAATCCAAAGTCATCTAATACCTACCTTTATTATTTTAAGTGCATCTGGCAGAGTATATGGTATAGTATAAAGTGTGCAAAATAGTGAAATAAGCCTAGAATGCTGAGGAATTAGGCATTTCTAGTTTATATATTTTTCACTGTCAGTAAACACTACATATATGTGTAAGGGCCATTTGGGTGAATATAGCTTTAAGAGATGAATCACCCTCTAATGGGAGGTTCACCTGTGATTGGTCAGGTGTGCCTTTAAAAGAAGAAGTCCAGCAAGGACTGTTAATGCCCTGATGAACCCCTGTGACACACACTTGCTGTGGGGGTGAAACGGTCGTTGGCTATGCTGTGTTTTAATCTTCAGGAGTAAGAGTCGACTTAGCTACTGATGTCACTAAGATATATGTGGTAAAGCAATGATGTTATAGTGGTTATATTTCCACATATCTGGACATTTGCATTACATATTGCTAAACCTAGAGCTGCTACAAAAGAGTGCTCTTTCTCTACGTGAAACCCTAGCCTGTAATGAGGAAAGTCTGGATCACTTTTGTCAGTGAGAACTGTATATTGTGACAAGCTTTGTGTAACTGTGACTACACGCTGAGGTACATCTTGGTAACAAAAAAGTCTGCTAAGAGCGTGGAAGCCTGGTTCTTTCATCACTACTTTGATTCGCGTGCACAACTTGTGGAAGCCTGGTTCTTTCATTGGCGGCTGAGTGGACATACGGCGGAGGTTCGTGGAGATACTCCCCTCTTCATTACCTATCAGAGATCAATGATGGTGTTACCATCCCTCCCCCAGTGACGTCACACCCCATGACAGCGCTATACCGACAGTAAACGCGTGTTGGAAGTGTTCAGAAATAACACGCCAAAGATAAGTACACATCTGCTCTTCATATCACGCTTTATGATCCAGTCTGAAACAAAAATTGTTTACTCCTCATACAACATTATTTGCATAACGAACTTATGTTGGACTTGATCCACTTCAATGCTTTTTGTCCTAGGCAGCTAACTATCTACATTGACGTTTTATATGTATGATGCTTTATATGTATGGTTGCCATTCTATTTATATAGCTCGTTATAGGCTTTTCAATGTACATTGTTTATTGCAATTACTTAACTAGGGTTTTGCAGCATACGTATGCTTAGGCAGGTTTTGTCCTACCTCATTGCACTTTACCATATTCAATGTGGTGTTTTCTGTATATATTTTGTTCACTGTATATGGTTGTGGCTAAGCTCAAAACAATGTTCCACTAATGTGTTATGGGAATATTAATAAATGTATTGAAACTTCTCTACTTTTTAGTCTGTGTGCCTAATATTTTACCCTTGCTTTTTCAGAACACTCATGTATGTTCTGAATGTTAGTCTCTCTATTTAGAATCTTTTACATAATAAATATAATATAGGTGTCGGCGATGTTGTAGGCAGCAGATTAGGGGTACATAGAGATAATGTAGGTTGCGGCAGTGTCCGGAGCAGCAGATTAGGGGTTAATAATAATATGCAGGGGTCAGCGATAGCGGCGTCGGCAGATTAGGGGTTAATAAGTGTAATATTAGTTGTGTTTAGACTCGGGGTACATGTTAGAGTGTTAGGTGCAGACTTAGGAAGTGTTTTCCCATAGGAAACAATGGCGCTGCGTTAGGAGCTGAACGCTGCTTTTTTGCAGGTGTTAGGTTTTTTTTCAGCTCAAACTGCCCCATTGTTTCCTATGGGGAAATCGTGCATGAGCAAGTTTTTGAAGCTGGCCGCGTCCGTAAGCAACGCTGGTATTTAGAGTTGAAGTGGCGGTAAATTATGCTCTACGCTCCCTTTTTGGAGCCTAACGCAGCCCTTCAGAGAACTCTAAATACCAGCGGTATTTAAAAGGTGCGGGGGGGAAAAAAAACACGCGTAGCTAACGCACCCCTTTGGCCGCAAAACTCTAAATCTTGCCGAATGATTCTAAACAGTGCTGTTAATGTTAATCATCAATGCTAAAGTATAACTGGCAAAATTTATCATACAGAGAGAAAGTGTAAGTAGCTGATCAACCTAAATAATAGAAGAAAAAGCCTTAAAATACCCTTCTCAAATAGCAGGAACACTTTAAATACAAAGCAAAATGTTGTTGGAGCCCAAAGCATCCTATTCAACTTCTTTCCTACTAGCGTCCCCTATGGTAATCCCAGAGCCCCCCTTACACCTCGTATGCCAATTAATGCCCCCACAAGTAATTCTTCTGTCCCCAGGGGTATTACCACCCACTTTGGGAACCACTGTTTTAAGGTATTTGAGTGGAAAGGGCTCCATACATATGTGCATATACAGTCAAAATATGGGCACCCCTGCATTTCTATCAGATAATGCACCACTTCACCCAGAAAATTGTTGCAATTCCAAATCGGACACATTCCACGGACTACTCTAAAAAATGGACTTGACAAAATTATTGGCACTCTCCATTTAATATTTGGTAGCACACCCCTTGGAAAAATAACTGAAATCAATCACTTCCTGTAAACATCAGTGAGTTTCTTACACCTCTCTACTGAAATTTTGGACCACTCTTCTTTCGCCAACTGCTCCAGGTCTCTCAGATTGGAAGGGTTCCTTTTCCCAACCGCTGTTTTGAGATCTCTCCACAGGTGCTCTAAAAATCACAGACCTTCTCACTTAACTGCAATTGCCACATAACTTTCTACAGTCTAAGAACACAGAAAAAATCACAGACCTTCTCACTTAACTGCAATTGCCACATAACTTTCTACAGTCTAAGAACACAGAAAAAATCACAGACCTTCTCACTTAACTGCAATTGCCACATAACTTTCTACAGTCTAAGAACACAGAAAAAATCACAAACCTTCTCACTTAACTGCAATTGCCACATAACTTTCTACAGTCTAAGAACACAGAAAAAATCACAGACCTTCTCACTTAACTGCAATTGCCACATAACGTTTTACAGGTAGCCTTCTGGGAAACAGCTTCCCTCCCACCCTACCCCTCACCCACCCCAAGCTCACTTCCTCATTTATAGATAGTCTCCCACACAACTTTAACTCTCCTGAAATGACAGGTGCACACACTGATCAGCACATCCTTCCATTACCTTAACCCCATAGAATACACAGTACTTTTATTATATTATGTTTCATATACCTTTCATTCCCTTATGCAATTGTTACAGTAATTCTGTGTCTTATGTTTTTAACTGGTTCCCAATTCTGTAAAAATGCTCAATATATTCATATTCCTTTTTGCTACCCTTTGTCTCTATAACAAACTACACTATTCAATTACTCCTTCTCCCTCTCCACCTGCACTGTTCATTAGCCCATCTCTCCTAAACTCACCTTACTTTTCTACTCATGAACTTTACCTATTCCTAAACACTCTCTCTACCCCCTCCAGCCCATCTCAAAAGCAGTCTCACTACTGCAAATCTGTATCTCATCTCATGTCACTCTCCCTCTTGCTTCTACTTACTGCTGGTGACATCTCCCCTAATCCCAGTCCCCAACCACTGACAAGCCATGCACATCCATGTGTACCATCCCATAGACTCAGAAAACAAAACTCTGCACACCTTTCTCACATTCCTCTTGCATCTAAAGCCACTACCCCTTTCACCTGTGCACTCTGGAACTCTCGCTCTGTTTGCAACAAACTCACTTCTATACATGACCTCTTCATCTCCCGCTCCCTCAACCTTCTGGCCCTAACAGAAACCTGGCTCTCTCCCCTAGACACAGCATCCACTGCTGCTCTGTCACATGGGGGTCTTCACTTCAGCCACACTCCTAGGTCTGGTAATAGACAAGGAGGTGGTGTAGGTATTTTACTTTCCTCTCGTTGCACCTTTCAACAAATAAACCCTATCTCTTCCCTCACTTTTCCCTCATTCGAAACCCACATGATTCGCTTATTCTCCCCTCTCTCTGTACGTGTTGCAGTCATATACCGACCCCCTGGCTCCGCAACTCAATTTCTAGATCACTTGGCTGCCTGGCTACCCTACTTCCTTTCCTCTGACACCCCTGCCCTCATTCTTGGCGACTTCAACATCCCCCTTAACAATCCCACTGCCTCATCTTCTAAACAACTTCTGCAACTCACTTCCTCCTTCGGTCTGTCACAATGGACTGATTCTCCCACTCACAAAGACGGTCACTCCCTTGACCTGATCTTTAGCTATTGATGCACTCTCTCAAACTTCTCAAACTCCCCTTTTCCTCTGTCTGACCACCATCTCCTTACCTGCAACATTTCATCCCTTCCTACAACTCTCCCACCTTCTACTCCTCACACTAAACTTCACAGAAGCATTAGGTCTTTAGATCAGCAACAACTTGCTAATTCCCTTCAACCACTCCTCTCATCCTTCTCCACCTTTTCCTGCCCTGAACAATCTATCTGCCACTATAATGCCACCCTTATATCCGTCCTTGACAATCTCGCCTCTCTTACCACTGCTAGGAAATCACAAACTCATCCCCGGCCTGGCATACTCCTCTGACACGGTACCTACGCAGATGTTCCTGTACTGCTGAACGGCATTGGAGAAAATCATGGAGTTCTGCTGATTTTCTTCATTACAAATTCATCTTGAACTCCTACTACTCTGCCCTTAATCTCCACAAGCAACATTACTTCTCTACCCTTATCTCTAATCTTTCTTCAAACCCAAAACGTCTGTCCTCCACTTTCAATACGCTCCTCCGCCCTCCCCCACTTCCTATTACAACTTCTCTGTCAGCCCAAGACTTTGCCAGTCACTTCATTAACAAAATTGACTCCATCAGACATGAAATCAGCTCTCAACACAATTCCATTCTCTCCCCCCCTCAAATACTCTCACCCAACCACAACCCTCATAACCTGAAACTTAGTTCATTCTCCCCTGTTACTGAGGATGAAGTTTCAGCACTTATACTGCGCTCTCACCTCACTACCTGTCCCCTTGACCCTATCCCCTCACAGCTGCTCCCCTCTCTCTCTGCTACCCTTACCCCTATACTAACACACATTTTCAACCTCTCCCTCAGCACTGGTACATTTCCCTCATCATTGAAACATGCGCTGGTCACACCTATCCTCAAAAAACCTTCCCTTGATCCTACCTCCCCATCCAACTACCGCCCAATTTCCCTCCTCCCTCTTGCTTCAAAGCTTCTCGAAAAACTAGTATTTGCATGCCTATCCCATTTCCTTACGTTAAACTCCCTTCTTGACCCGCTGCAATCTGGATTTCGTCCCTATCACTCCACAGAGACAGCTATTGTTAAGGTCACCAATGACCTACTTACAGCCAAATCAAAAGGTCACTTCTCTCTGCTTATCCTCCTTGATCTGTCCGCAGCCTTTGACACTGTCGACCACCCTCTTCTGCTCCAAACCCTCCAATCCTTCGGCATCTGTGACACAGCCCTTTTGTGGCTCTCTTCCTACCTGTCAAACCGTACCTTCAGTGCAGCCTTCTCTGGGGCCTCCTCTGCCCCGTCACTACTTTCTGTCGGAGTACCGCAAGGCTCTGTCCTCGGTCCCCTTCTCTTCTCAATCTATACGTCATCACTAGGTTCCCTAATTAAGTCCCACGGTTTCCAATATCATTTGTATGCCGATGACACCCAAATCTACTTCTCTGCACCAGAACTATCTCCTTCCTTGCTAACCCGTGTCACTAACTGTCTTTCTCACATCTCTTCCTGGATGTCCTCTCACTACCTCAAGCTAAATCTCTCCAAAACTGAGATCCTCATTTTCCCCCCTTCTTCCAAAATCTCCACCCCCAATATCTCTATAACTGTCAACAACTCCATCATTACCCCTACCCCGCACGCCCGATGTCTCGGGGTCACATTCGACTCAGATCTTTCCTTCACTCCTCACATTCAGTCATTGGCTAAAGCCTGCCGCTTTCACCTTAAAAACATCTCTAAAATTAGACACTTCCTTACACAAGACACAACTAAGATTTTAATCCACTCTCTCATTCTTTCACGCCTTGATTACTGCAACTCTGTCCTCTCTGGTCTCCCCACCTGCCGCCTAGCTCCTTTACAATCCATAATGAATGCCTCTGCCAGACTCATCTTCCTTACATGTCGCTCTTCATCTGCTGTGCCTCTCTGCCAATCCCTTCACTGGCTTCCTCTTGCCTCTAGGATCAAACACAAAACCCTCACTCTGACATACAAAGCACTCAACTGCACTGCTCCCCCCTACATCTCAGACCTTGTTTCCAGATACTCTCCCTCCCATCCCCTTCGCTCTGCTCATGACCTCCTACTCTCCTCCTCTCTTGTCACCTCATCACACTCCCGTTTACAGGACTTCTCCAGACTGGCTCCCATCTTGTGGAACTCTCTGCCTCGCTCCATAAGACTCTCTTCTAGTTTTAAAAGCTTCAAGTGCTCCCTAAAGACTCTACTGTTCAGGGACGCATACAACCTATGCTAACCTTTCCTAATACCAGTTCCTCTCCTCCACTACAATCCCCTGAACCCTCTTAGCATGTAAGCCTAATAGTCCAGCTGTTTGTGGATCACCTTCTTAAGAGCTGACTACAACAGTGCAACTCTTGGCAGGGCCCTCTACCATATAATTGTTTTGTTGTACTCCCCCTTTGTTTATAGCGCTGCGGAATCTGTTGGCACTCTACAAATAACCGATAATAAATAAATAAATAAAAAATTGAGATCTCGACTCATTGCTGGCCAGTTCAGCGCTTTGTCTTAAACCATTTATGGGTGCTCTTTGACGTGACCTTTGGGTCATTGTCCTGCTGTAAGACCCAACTTTCTGACACTGGGCCCTACATTGCACCACAGAATTCTTTGGTAGTCTTCAGATTTCATAATGCCATGCACACAGTCAAGACATCCAGTGCCTGAAGCAGAAAAGCACCCTAAAAACATCAGTGAGCCTCCACCATGTTTGACTGTAGGGACTGTATTCTTTTCTTTAAAAGCCTCATTTCTTTTTCTGAAAACAGTAGAATGATGGGCTTTACCAAAAATTTTTAATTTTATTTCATCTGTCCACAGCACATTTACCCCAAAGGATTTGGCTTCCTCAGGTAAGTTTTGGTAAACTCCAATCTGGCTTGTTTTATGTTTTTGTGTGGGTCCTCCTGGGTCTCCTACCATAACATCCCTTTTCATTCAGATGGCGATGTATAGTGCAAGCTGACACATTTGTACCCTGTGCCTGAAGGTCAGCTTGAATTTGTCTGGAAGTTGATCGAGGTTCTTTATCCACCATCGAAAATTCTTTTGTTGCAATCTTTGATACATTTTTCTCTTTCATCCACGTCCAGGGAGATTAGCTACAGTGCCATGGGCTGTAAACTCCTTGACAATGTTTTGCACATTAAACATTAAACATTAAGATCTCTGGAGATGGACTTGTAACCTTGAGATTGTCCATACTTTTCCACAATTTTTGTTCTCAAATCGCCGGACAATTATTTGCTGCTCTTTCTCTTCTCCATGCTCAGTGTGGCACGCAGAGACACACAACAGAAAGGTTGAGCAAATTTATCACCATTTTAACTGGATACCAGAGTGATTTCTATATTGTCAGCACCATGTTAATTGATACACCTGAGTTTAATTACAAATTACAGGAGCATCACAAACTTGGAATGCAATTATTTCTTACAATTTTGAGAAAGTGCCAAAACAAATCATTTTTGGAGTTTTGCGTGGAATTTTTTTTCTCTTTTGTGTCATACCAATACAAACAAAATAAATAAACATGAGAATGCCTAAACATTTGCAATTGCAACAATTTTCTGGGCAAAATGGTGCATTATCTGACAGAAATGCAGGGGTGCCAATATTTTTGGCCATGACTGTATGTACTGTATATACACGTGTATGTATGTGTTTATATGTGTATCTTTACTATAATCGCGTTTGTAACGCGTCCGTCGCCAGTTGCGTACATGTCCTCAAAGGAATGTTGGCTGCGTGTGCAGCCAAAATAATCCATCTGGATGCAGCGTAAACAAACTAAGCATTAAGAAAAAAACACGCAACCGCACAAAATATTAATGAAAAAACACGTAACCACCCACACGAAATAACAAAAAACACGTACCTGCCCGCACAAAATAGTAAAAAACCTAACTGCCCACACAAATAATAAAAAACCTAACCACCCGCACGAAATAATAAAAAAAAACTAACCGTGAAGAATTAAAAAACACCTAAACCGCCAACCCCACACCAAAATAAGTAAAAGTAATTAACCCCTAACCCGCAAATTAAATGAAGCAAATAATATATTAAAATATTAACCCCTAAACCGCCAACCCCCCACATCGCAATATCCTAATTAACCTATTAAGTCCTAACCCGCCAACCCCCCATATCGCAATAAATCTAATTAACCTATTAACCCCTAAAGCGCCAAACCCCACATCCCAATAAACTTAATTAACCTATAAACTCCTAAACCGCCAACCCCCCACAACGCAAATAACTAATTTAATTACTAAACCCCCTAACCTAACACCCCCTAAATTAACCCCATTTAAAAATAAAATAAAAAAATACTGTTACAATTAAAATTAAAAAAATCCTAACATTAAATTACAAAAAAAATCACCTAGAATTAAAAAATCACCTAGAATTATAAAAAAATAAAAAAATCTTAAAATTACAGAAAAAAACAAAATTATCAAAAATAATTTTTTTTAACCTAATCCCTATGAAAATAAAAAGCACCCTCAAAATAAAAACACCCCCTAATTTAAACTAAGTGCCCTAACAGCTATTTTACCTAAAAAAAAAAATACCAATTACCCCCTAACAGTAAACCCCCCCACCCAACCAAGCCCCCAAAATAAAAAAAACTAAGTCTAAAAAACCTTAGCTACCCATTGCCCCTAGGGCATTCAGCTCTTTTATGCCCTTAAAAGGACAATCAGCTCTTTTACAGCACCCCAAAAACCTAATCTAAAAAAAAAGCCACCCCCCCAAAAAATAAGTCTAACCCCCAAATAGGTACTCACCGTTCCTAAAGTCCGATAGAGAAGGTCTTCTTCCAGGCGATTAAGTCTTCTTGGAGGCATCCAAGGAGCTTCATCCAGGACCAAGGCAACGCAGTGCAGAGGTGACCGTGGAACAAGACCGGTGACCGCAGAGCCATCCAGCATGGGGATCCTCTTCATACGATCACCGCCGCACACTGAGGATTGAATGCAAGGTACCCGTTTAAAAATGGGGTACCTTGCATTCCTACTGGCCTCAAATTTTGAAGTCAGCCAATTGGATGAGAGCTACTGAAATCTTATTGGCTGTTTTGAACACCCAATAGGATTTTAGTAGCTCTAATCCTATTGGCTGGTTTCAAAATTTCAGCCAATAGGAATGAAAGGTACCCCAAATTGAATGCGGTATCTTCCATTTAATTTTTAGTGTACAACAGAGATAGGATGAAGAGGAGCCTCACCACAGCTGAGGATCTCTGTCGCTGAAGACCGCTGCTGAGAACCGCCGCTGAGGACCACTGCTCCGGATCTGCGCATCGGGGAAGACCGCGCCATACCTCCGTTCCACGCTGCCTTCACTCCAGGTGAAGATAAAAGATGATGGAGCCGCCTGATAGAAGACCTTCACCGCCGGACATCAGGAACGGTGAGTACCTATTTGGGGCTTAGTCTTAGGATTTTTTTATTTTTTGGTGTGTTTTTTTTTTAGATTTGGGCTGTAAAAGGGCTGATTGCCCTTACAAAGTCCCCTTTAGGGGCAATGGGTAGCTTATGTTTTTTTAGACTTAGTTTTTTTATTTTGGTGGGGTTGGTTGGGTGGGGGTTTTACTGTTAGGATTAGGGGGTGTTTTTATTTTGGGGTTTTTTTGTGATTTTTATAGGGGTATTAGTTTAGGTTTTTTTCTGTAATTTTTCATTTTTTGTAATATTAGCTTTGGGGTTTGTAGTTTTTAAAAAATAGACTGCCCTCACATATATAAATACATAAATATACATGTAAATATACCTATATAGGCACACTAAGATATATATATATATATATATATACACACACACACACACACACAAACACATATTTAGACTTATATACTTAATGCAACAAAGGGAATACACTGGTAATCACTGATATACAAGTTAGATCACTGAAACAAAATTGAGTACACATGTGGTTTCCAATTAGCCTAATTGCATGAACATGGTTATAAAATGACCTGTAAACACCAGCACATTCTCAATTTTGGACCTATGGCCTGTGTCTATCTGCATGTCTGCATCATGGCTCCACACGGAAAAGAATTGACAGAGGAATTGATTGTGAGACTTCTCAAAGATGGAAAAGGATACAGAAACATTAGTGACCAACTAAAAATCAGTTGAAATACAGTAGCAGCAATAATCTGGAGGTATAGAATAAGCCAAAGTACCACTAATCAGAACCACAGTGGCCATCCTCCTAAAATGATGCCATGGACAGTGTGACAGTTGACAGTGTGAAGGACATTGCATAATGCCAACTTCTATGTACGACGTCCAAGAAAAAACCCTAGCTTGCTCTTCAGCACAAAACTGCAAGATTAAAGTTTTTCTAAACAGCATTAAAAGAAGTCTGATGAATATTGAGAGCACATTTTTTGGTCAGATGAGACCAAGATACATTTTTGTTCAGCTCAGATGGGGTCCAGCATGTGTGGTTTGAACCTGGCTAAGATTATTATATTGAATGCATAGTCCCAACAGTGAAGCACAGAGTTGGGAGTGTGATGACAGGGGGCTGCATGAGTGCAAAAAGGTGTTGGGGAGATGACATTTATAGATGGCACCATAAATGCTTATGGCTATACCTACATATCAGCATACAAGATGCCTCCTAGCTTCCAGAAGCTTGGCAGAAGAGGAACTTTCCAGCATGATAACAGATCCAAAGTACACTTTGACATGGCCAAGTATGTCTTCTGACTTGAATACAATAAAACACCTTTAGGGTATTTTAAGGGAAAAAGATAGAACAAAACAACCCTTCCAACAAAGAGTTTTCAGACCTGCAGCGCTCAGACTCTGGCTCCAACCTGAAGCGTTCTTCAGCGTCGACACATTCATAGGGAATGGTCATGTGATAGGTGCAAGGAGACCGCCTCTGTCACAGCAGTAAGTACAGTCACAAAGTAGAGAAGTACTCCGCACTCTAAAAACAAGCCTCCCCAGATGCCGGTTGTAATAAAGCTTCAAAAATGTATTCATCCATTTAAAAACAAAGGATCCCAGAAAAAGTTACAAACAAGATAAATGAACACTTGTAGAAAGCCTTCCAGCAAAGAGCAACTGAAAAAAAATTGTCTTTGAAGAATGGCAGAACATCTCTCCAGAAATGTGTGCAAAACTGGTGTCCTCCATGACAAGAAGGATTGAGTCTGTCATCAAAAAATAAAGGTGGACATACAAAGAATTTAAAAATAAATAGTGATTGGAATCTCAGTAATGAAAGTTCTACTGACTTTTGTTGTATTGAGGGTATATACAATATAACCCTTCCCATTTAAAAACCTTGTCATATACCATATACCTTTAACCCTTATATAAAAAATATTAATATTTATTCAAAATCATTTTTAAAAAGATAGTGAATATAATTTATTATAATGTATTTATGTTGTGTTTGGTGCACAATTTTTTTATGTTGTGTTTGGTGCACAATTTTTTTTTAACTTTTACAGTTTAGGCTTCGAATTACACAAACCCAACGCGTGCTAATTAGAGTGAAGTTGTTTACTCCCAACTTGTAATATGCAGGCAAGTTAGCACAATCGCAATATTGCTTATCCAACCCGCACTAACAATACCACGCCACTTGTATTCTAGCCCTTAGTGTTTAAAGTGAATGTAAAGTTTCATCAAGTAGGTTTTTAAAAATACTATTAAAAACAGGGGCACTTTTATTGATGAAACTTTACATTGTTCCATATTTGTAGAAATACTTACCTCTTCGTTTTGATAGCTGGATCGCTGATGATGTTGCTTCCCCAACCCGTCGCAAGCCTCTTCCTACGTCAGAAATTAAGATTCTGGCTTTCCTCCAATCACGGCGTTGCTTTAGGCAATGCTTCCCCCGGGGGGAAGCCGTGATTGGAGGATGCCGGGATTGTCATTGCTGATGTGGGAAGATGCTTGCGACGGGCTGGCGAAGTGCTGGAGCGGCTTTCAAGACGAAGAGGTAAGTATTTCTACAAATATGGTGTAATGTAAAGTTTCATCAATGAAAGTGCCCCTGTTTTAATAGTATTTTTAAAAACCGGGCACTACTTTATGAAACTTTACATTCACTTTAATATCACTTTTAAGATAGTTATTATTAAAGCAGTGTTAAGCCTGGAGTCTTAATCATTTTCCAGAATCAAATTACACTACAAAAGGCAAAAAAAGTACATTATATTACATATAATTAAACATTACCACCTCAAAGGGTTTTATGTCTGGTGTGATCTGGTATTGTATGCATAATAGTGCATCATTTATGTGCTTATGCTTGATCTGTTTGATTATTTCATTTTTAATGTCTGAATCATCAGTAAGAATGCCCAATAGGATAGACGCAATTTTTAACCTAAATGCCAAATTGACAGAATACAGATAGTCCTATTCAAAAGTATTGTCAGTGAACACTAGATTATACTGTACTTATTTTAGTCCATAAAGGATAAGCTTAGCATTGTTCATAATAGAATAATTCTGAATAAAACACATCAAACAGCCTTACATCAACATGCAACCAGAGTCCATATTTCTCACAGATGTCTGCAATGTTGGCAATAGGATCAAATGCTCCATATACTGTTGTCCCAGCTGTTGCACTGACATAGAATGGAACATATCCCTGTGAACAATAGAGGTTATTTGTATTATTCTACAAAGCATGTTTTAGTTCCATTCTTAATTTAATCTACTAAATATCAGTGAAATGTTCTTTCTAGTACACGTTATTTGTTTCCACACATAGCATGATAAATAAGTGGTATTGTACTGAATTCAACAATATTACAGTTTTATTCCTTGCATTTGTTCTCTGAAGAGTATTTATTAAAGCTACAGATTGAAGCAACATATCATTTAGGAGGAAACATACAGTCTTAAAGGGACATTAAATGTATGCAATGACAGATGATCCTGAGCTGTTTTGAGGGCCCTGTCCATCTAAAAGCATTTCATTCTGTACTACGAAAATGTATTTTTATCATATTACATAAGTAAGCCTAGATCCCATGGCATAGACTTCATTTTGCACTGTACAGCATCCTAGTATTGGTCTCTTATGGCCATCAATGCTGTGAACTTTTCCCTTTATGTGTAAAAAAAAAAAAAATAAATAAAAGTAAGAATTTAAACACCCCCCAAGGACTATGGCCCATTCCCTCATTGGGAATTAAACCTAAACCCAAACCTCCCCATCACAATTATCCCTTTACCCCCATGACCGTAAGAGCCCCCACCACGATTAAGCATAACCACCTAAAAGACCTTTCCCCAACCTATTGACCCATTGTAAATTAACTCCTAAGTCCTGTAAGTTAAGTGTTAATTGCATATAGGGGCCTTATATGTGACTGGGGGCTGGTCTTGCTAGGGGGTTACAGGAAGTGTTAAAGAGACAAAAAAGTAAAAATGAAACTTTCATAAATCTAAAAGAGCATGGAATCAAAGTATTTATATGCACACTTTCTGAAGCACTAGCCTCTTCTGAGCATGTGCAAGTTTTCACAGTGTAGACATTTATGAGTCTGTGATTTTCTGATGGCTGTTACATGATACGAGGACGCCAATATGAAGTACATTTTGAGATTTGTCAAATAAAATCAGTGTAAGTACTATTGCATTGTCTTTTTATTATGCACTTGTTAATTAGGATATTCTATTGTATGTTTTGGTTGGTCCATGGTGAAGCAGTATGGTTTATTTATGGAGAGCGGTCACATGTACATTTTATTAACTAAAATACCTATGTCACATATTTATCATTATTATAGTAAGGCTTTAAAAACTCAATGAGCGCAGATCACTATAACCAGCTATCAGGTGGACTTAATATTTACTGTGCAAGTGGTAACTAGATACCAGCAGCCCAAGTTTTATATAGTAACTAAAAAAGAGTTAGTACACAAAAAAACAACCCCACTACTTTTTTGTGTAACCTCTCCATTTTACAGCACCGCATGAGATTTAGCTCTGAAGTGACATTATCTAATCTACAACTTTCACATTGTAATTTGAATTCAAATTAAAATATTCTATAGCTTGTAAAGTTATTGTACTGCTACTTACAATATAAGGTGCAACAAATTTACTAAAAAAAAAAAAAAAAAAAAATACTGTAAAAAAAAAAAAAAGAATACTGACCTCTTCTTTGGCTTGTAGTATTTTTTTCTCTAAGTCAGATGGGATCATTTTTCCCCTGTAAAAAAATGTGAAATTGTTAATCAATACGTTTTCCACTTTCCTCCACTGTAATATATGGAAAATGTATTTTAATATTGCAGTAATTGATCATATAAACACCTCAAAGCAATTTACAAAAACTTCATCTGTAGATCACATTATGTCAGATAATGAAAATATTTAACCAGGACCAACATGCATATTTTTTTCTACACGGATAGTAAATAGCAAATAAGCACAGTGTTTCAACTTTACTGAATAAAAAATAAACAGTTTAAAGACATTTAAAATTTTCATTTTTTCAGAAAAATATTCATTGTTTTATAGTAAAGACTCTTTGGGCTAGATTCATACATGCTTGTGAGGTTGTTCATCAATTCACCTGTAATTTCAACAGATTCGGTAGTATAGTTGTGCTAAATGGACATGTTGCCTAAATGTTGAAGTATTTGAAAGTGATGCACCATAGCTGTGAAAAGCTGACTAAAAGATGTCCCCTGAACATCTCTATGTAAAAAGATATTTTTCCTCAAATTATCCTTAGTAGCCACATCCTATTGTAAGATTCTTGATGCTTGTCCCGGGACTTGCAAGAGATTGTGCATTTGGCTTGTGCTGGCACAGTCACTATATCCCCCCCCCCCCCCCCCGTCAGTTCAAGGAAGTTTACTATGGAATCTGACAAGATTATGGTGAAATCTCACAATATCAGAGTAAGATAAAGTATGAACTCTGAGCATTGGCGATGCTAATTGGCTGTTTTATTGTTTTGTTTTATTGTCATGCAGATGATAATAAAAAGAGTAGCTGAAGTATAACTGCTCTCAGAGGTAAGCATATGGGTAATATTTTAGTTGTGAACCAATTTAGGGCTAGATTACGAGTGTGGCGCGATTTTTTAACATAAAGGGGCAAACTTGCTGCTTTATGGGTGCATGTTAAATAACCAGCCAAGTGGATGCTTAATGTTCCCCCTAGCTCGCGGTTTCACTTAGCTATTAGCGCAATTAACCAGAGGTAAGACCTTTGTTTAATGGGAAAACAAATGTGCCCCAAATGCCCCCCAAATAAAGAAGACAAAGTAGTTCAAAATAAAATAAGAATATGTTTGAAGAAAAAAAAACAGCATTTAAAGTGCCTCTAGATTGAGGTCAATGTGGGACTTTTTTTTACTGTAACTATATATGTATATCTTTATATACATATATATTTATGTTTTTATTTGTGTATATACATTGCATCTGCCTTTATATGGTATGGGAGCGCTGATCAAGCTTCCTTTATCATATATTGGTAGATCGCCAATGGAAACAGTTACACTCTGTGGCTTGCAGCACTGCCATGGGTGGTGTGGGAGGGAAGGATCAAGCCCCGATATGCAGTGCATTGTTGAATGAGGGAGGGAGGAGAGGAAGTAGGTTTCTCTACATACGGAAAAATAAATAGTGAGGGAGAGAGAGGGATTGGAATCCTTCACTATGGAAAGGGGTGAAGGAGGTTGTCCTCCATATAATTGGTTGGGGGAGGAGGGATCACTACATTACAGAAATATTTTTTTAAAATAAATTATTAAATTAAAAAAACTCTACAATCTGGATACTGGCAGATAGCTGCCAGAACCTAAGATGGTAGCAACTAGTGAGATGGTTGGAGGGTTAGAGAGATGTTTGGCGGAATCAGGGAGGTGGGTGAGTTAGGAAGGCTCCCTACACTAGAGAAATAAAAAAATATATAATATACTCTCCCTAAACTGCATACTGGCAGACTGTCTGCCAGTACCAAAGATGGTGGTGACCAGTGGGGCATGAGGGAGGGATAATCAGGTGGAAGGAAAATCTCTCCACTACAGCTAAAATTAACCTTAAATGCTACATCATTAACTCCTTCACTACCATGAATTTCAGATGTGTGGGGACTCCAAAGAAGCTTTTACAACCATTCATTTAATGACTGCAGTAGTTGTGTGTAAATAATTTCAGTGAGAAACTGAAAGTTTGTGAAAAAGTTAACAATTTTTTTTAATATGATCACATTTTTTAATATGATCACATTTGGCGGTGAAATGGTTACATAAAATATACAAAAGTGGGCCTATATCAATACCTTGGATTGTCTACTAAAAATATAGATAGGAGCCTATTTATCAAGCTCCGTATGGAGCTTGATGCCCCGTGTTTCTGGCGAGCCTTCTAAAGACCGCTGCTCCATAACCTGTCCACCTGCTCTTAGGCCGCGGACAGCAATCAACCCGATCAGATACGATCTGGTTGATTGACACCCCCTGCTAGCCGCCGATTGGCCGCAAATCTGCAGGAGGCGGCATTGCACCAGCAGTTCACCAGAACTGCTGGTGCAATGCTGAATAGGGAGAGCGTATGCTGTCCGCATTCAGCGATGTCTGTCGGACATCCGCTGATTGGATAATGTCGGACAGACATTTGATAAATAGGCCCCATAGTGTTTATAGGTTAAAAAAGGCCCTATTTCTGTTTAAATAGAGTGATAGCAAAAATGCTAAAAATTCTCTTTGGACAAGTTTTTCTCTAAAATTCCTGGTCCATAAGGAGTTAATTAGCAAGCCCAAAAAAATTATTACATGAAACAACTAAAATAATAGGGATTTGCTATTGTTAGGATATTTCTACTGAAATTTCTCAATGCAAAGCAAGTGACCATGATTTCTGAAAAAATTCCAGGTGAATTGGAGAGTCATGAGATTTGAAAGCACAGTGAAATGCTATGCAATATACTTTGTATGTCTTTTGGCTAATGGATTGGAATAGACCTTACTTTATCAAACACTATAGTAAATACTCTGAATCAGTAAAATATGCCTCAAACATTGCACCTAACTATACTGATCTAAAATTGTACTCAAACCAGACCAAAAAGGTAGAAAAATTCCATCCCGCCTCTCAAGCTTTGCTAGATACTATGTTCTATGCAGCTGGTTCTTTAAAGCAGTGATTTGCAACCTTTTTTTTGTTGTTGCACACTTTTTTACATAAAAAATTCCTGTGGCACACCACCATCCCAAAATATTACAAAATCACACATTGTAGCCTAATACAGTATATATATACAGTATATATATATATATACACATACACACACTGTACTGTGCTGTCATGCCATGCCTCCTACAAGCTATACATGACATATTGACATTCATTCTCAAACACCCCTGCACTGTTGTCAGTCTGCCGCGGCACACCTGAGGATCTCTCACGGCACACTAGAGTGCCACGGCACACTGGTTGAAAAACACTGCTTTAAAGCTCATTCAAAATAACAACTCTCTCAAAAAGCAGCATAGATTCTGCAGTGAAAACTGAACTCCATGGCTCTGTTACTGTACTAAACAAATCCTTATGGATAATATTTGTATGAATTGCACCAAGTGGCATTGCCAGAAAGTATTGGGGGGCACTAGTGGGAGACCATTGGAGCTTTTTTTAACATCATTGTTGATGTTATATTGTGTACATAAAAAAGGTAATAACCAGAGAACAAGCAAAAGCACAATAGTTTATTCAATAGCTTGTTTCATGTGGCCCAGAATGTACAAAGTATAGAAGTGCCCCCCAAAAACAAAGCATTTTTGTGATCATATATTGTAAAGAAGCTCACCTCTCATCACATCTTACGGAAATCACATTATCTGTTCCAATGCCAAGAGTGGCAGATGCTTTTTGTAAAGAGTAGTGACCCTGCAACAAGAAATTACCAATTGTAATATATATGTTGCTATCCTCACAATATTGGGTTGAAAGAAATAAAAGGAATTTATACATTTTTCCAATAAATATTCAATAAATAACTTTTGAACACAAGCTGTATCCTTGTTTAGTGTGGTCTAGTAACAAAACTTTGACAGGTCATATAGGCTGTGTATAAATAAAGTCCTTAACTTCAGCTGTTGCAAACATTTCAGAAACTTTTTTTTCTAAGACGATATGAATGGAGCTCTTTATAGTAATAAGCAAAATGATGGTTCTTTTTCTCTGTCAGTTTATTTGTTAAAGATAAAAAGAACTCAATGATCACCTTGATATTTTAATATAAATGGTTTAGTTATACATAGTGGAAACTAAAACTTTACAATATAGTTTCATTATTTATTTTGTCTCTTTTTCATGTAATTTAGCGTTATGACTGGGGTTATCCTTGTCAGCTGCAGACTCAAGCCCAGATTGGCTCCTCCAAATGAGGCTTGTGATGGCACCAAATAAGATATTCATTTGTCTTAAAAATGTTTAGGCTCAGACAAGAGAACAGAAGAGCCTTGTAGTTTGTTAACTGTGCCTTTAAATATGGAAATGTATTCACTTCATTGAAATTCTAAACTTAACATTTAAGCTTCCATAGAAAATGTCTGGAAACACAACAAGAAAAAGAGTTTAGATTAAAAAAAACTCTCATGGAAAATTATGAGACTATGCACTTCTGAAGCAATTATTTTGAAGTGTTCAGGTTTTGTAGTGACTGCTAATAGCTACTGAAACAACACATTTCCCCTCCTGTTTTTATGGCAGTTCTAGAATTCTATGAATTGCAAATATTAGATTTACAATAAAAACGTTGTTGATATTTAAAGGGACACTGCACTCCCTATCTTTGGTTATTCAAATGAAAGAGAGGCATTTAAAAATGTGAGGTAAAATGTAACTAAAGCAATCCTTTAATGCATCTCAAATTGCTGTACAATCCCAGCTAATATTTCTTTCTTTCATGTAATTGGCAAGAGTCCATGAGCTAGTGACGTATGGGATATACAATCCTTCCAGGAGGGGTAAAGTTTCCCAAACCTCAAAATGCCTATAAATACACCCCTCACCACATCCACAATTCAGTTTTACAAATTTTGCCTCCTATGGAGGTGGTGAAGTAAGTTAGTGCTAAGATTTCTACGTTGATATGCGCCTCTCAGAGTACAGTGAATGTCAGAGGGATGTGAAGGGAGTATCACCTATTGAATGCAATGGTTTTCCTCGCGGGAGATCTATTTCATAGGTTCTCTGTTATCGGTCGTAGAGATTCATCTCCTACCTCCCTTATTCAGATTGACGATATACTCTCATATTCCATTACCTCTACTGATAACTGTTTCAGTACTAGTTTGGCTATCTGCTATATGTGGATGGGTGTCTTTCGGTAAGTATGTTTTCATTACTTAAAGGGACAGTCAACCATAGAATTGTTATTGTTTTAAAAGATAGATAATCCCTTTATTACTCATTCCCCAGTTTTGCATAACCAACACAGTTATATTAATGTACTTTTTACCTTTGTGATTACCTTGTATCTAGGAACCTTCTTCCAGCCCCCTGATCACATTACTGTGACTGTTTATTATCTATTGTCTTAAATTTAGCATTGTGTTGTGCTAGATCTTAAATAACTTTCTGTGCCTGAACACAGTGTTATCTATATAGCCCATGTGTACTTTCTGTCTCTTTGTTTTGTAAAGAGATTTACAAAGCATGTGATAAGAGGCAGCCCTCAAAGGCTTAGAAATTAGCATATGAGCCTACCTATGTTTAGTTTAAACTAAGAATACCAAGAGAAAAAAGCAAATTTGATGATAAAAGTAAATTGGAAAGTCAATTAAAATTAAAAGTCCTATCTGAATAATGAAAGTTTAATTTATACTTGACTGTCCCTTTAAGACACTCTCAGCTATGGTGTGGCACTTTATGCATTAATATAAAGTTCTAAATATATATATTGTACTTATATTTGCCATGAGTCAGGTTTATGTATATTTCCTTTTGCAGACTATCAGTTTCATATTTGGGAAAAACATATATAGGAAAATATTTTTTCTTACCTGGTGTATAGTCATTTTTCAATTGACTGCTTTTTCATTAAATTTTGCAGTCAAAATTAGGCTTCTGAGGGTGCAAAATGCCAAAGTTTATTGCGTCGCTCTTGGCGCAATAATTTTTTTGGCGTGAAGGTATGTCCGATGACGAAAATTTGTCATTTCCGGCATCTTAGTTGATGCCGAGTTCCTTGCACAATGTTGCGTCTACAATTATGCGAGTGTGTCATTTCCGGATGTTGTTAGTGCCAAAAAATGTTCAGTTGCGTTGTGCGTCATACTTGGCGCCAAATAATTTTATTATTTAAAACCCCATTCCTATATGCCTCCTGCTTTTTTCTATGTCAGTGGGCTATGCTTTTTGCATTTTTGTCCCATTCCTGAAACTGCCATATAAGGAAATTGATAATTTTGCTTTATATGTTGTTTTTTCTCTTATATTTGCAAGATGTCTCAATCTGATCCTGTCTCAGAAACCACTGTTGGAACCCTGCTGCCTGGTAACAGTTCTATCAAAGCCAAGTCCATCTGTTGTAAATTTTTGGAGATAATATCTCCAGCTGTGGTATGTAATAGTTGTCATGATAAGCTTTTACAAGCAGAGAATGTGTCTATCAGTAATAGTACAATGCCTGTTGTTCCTTCAACATCTAATGTACATGATATACCTGTGAATATTAAAGATTTTATTGCTGATGTGATTCAGAAGGCTTTGTCTGCCATCCCGCCTTCTAATAAAAGTAAAAGGTCTTTTAAAACTTCTCATAAAGTTGATGAAATTTCAAATGACCGACAACATACTGAATTATCCTCATCTGATGAGGATCTATTTGATTCAGAAGATCCTTCCTCAGATATTGACACTGACAAATCTACTTATCTATTTAAAAGGGAGTATATTTGATCCTTGTTAAAAGAGGTGTTGATTACATTGGATATTGAGGAAACTAGTCCTCTTGATATTAAAACTAGTAAACATTTAAATTATGTTTATAAACCTCCTGTGTTTACTCCAGAGGTTTTTCCAGTTCCTGATTCTATTTATGATATGATTTCTAAGGAATGGAATAGGCCTGGTACTTCTTTTATTCCTTCTTCAAGGTTTAAAAAATCATATCCTTTGCCAGCAGTTATTTTGGGGTTTTGGGAAAAGATCCCCAAAGTTGATGGGGCTATTTCTACTTTTGCTAAATGTACTACTAAGGAGTTTGAATCGGAGAGGACGACAGTTTCCCCACTAACAGCAGAGGTAGCCGATAATGAAGTGAGTGACAATGTACTTAATGAAATATGGAACGAACAAGGAGAAGGGGTAAGATCTGAACAATCTACTATATTAAATATATATGGGAAAGAACTGTCCAAAGATGAGATGAAGGTATTGGAAAAAGGACTTTCCTTTTGTCCCTCTACTAATACTAATTTTTTCGAACTGAATAAGGACTTACAGAGGTTTTTCAGAAATGTGAACCTCAAAGTATGGTTCCATGAGAATGAGCATATTGAATATGAAACTAAAAATATTGAAGCTGAGTGGAAATTAAAAGAGTTGTCGTTAAGAAATAAAAGCATGTTTAATCCTGTTTTGACCAATCACAGTGTAAATACATTTATAGACCTGGTGTGTAATGATATAGATAAATTGAAATGTAAGATGGAAAAGAGGAATTTAAAAGGTTACTATAAGAAAAGGACAACTGAATTTAATTTAACTAAAGGTGAATATAAAGCAATTAAAGCATTGAAAGATGGGTCCAGGGAAGTGACCATTAAAAAAGCTGATAAGGGTGGAGCAACCATAGTGCTAGATAGAACATACTACATCAGTGAGATTGAAAGTCAACTTAAGGATGAGGAAACCTATCAGAGGTTAAATTATAATCCAGTAAGTAACATACATAGAGAGATTGAAAGAATATTGAATAAAGCGTATGAAAACAGAGTGATAGATAAGAAATTGAGGGAATACTTATTTAATAAAGAGCCAAAGAGCCCAATTTTTTATACTGTACCAAAGGTACATAAGAATCTAGCTAGACCACCAGGGAGGCCAATAGTCTCTACAGGGAGTGCAGAATTATTAGGCAAATGAGTATTTTGACCACATCATCCTCTTTATGCATGTTGTCTTACTCCAAGCTGTATAGGCTCGAAAGCCTACTACCAATTAAGCATATTAGGTGATGTGCATCTCTGTAATGAGAAGGGGTGTGGTCTAATGACATCAACACCCTAAATCAGGTGTGCATATTTATTAGGCAACTTCCTTTCCTTTGGCAAAATGGGTCAAAAGAAGGACTTGACAGGCTCAGAAAAGTCAAAAATAGTGAGATATCTTGCAGAGGGATGCAGCACTCTTAAAATTGCAAAGCTTCTGAAGCGTGATCATCGAACAATCAAGCGTTTCATTCAAAATAGTCAACAGGGTCGCAAGAAGCGTGTGGAAAAACCAAGGCGCAAAATAACTGCCCATGAACTGAGAAAAGTCAAGCGTGCAGCTGCCAAGATGCCACTTGCCACCAGTTTGGCCATATTTCAGAGCTGCAACATCACTGGAGTGCCCAAAAGCACAAGTTGTGCAATACTCAGAGACATGGCCAAGGTAAGAAAGGCTGAAAGACGACCACCACTGAACAAGACACACAAGCTGAAACGTCAAGACTGGGCCAAGAAATATCTCAAGACTGATTTTTCTAAGGTTTTATGGACTGATGAAATGAGAGTGAGTCTTGATGGGCCTGATGGATGGGCCCATGGCTGGATTGGTAAAGGGCAAAGAGCTCCAGTCTGACTCAGACGCCAGCAAGGTGGAGGTGGAGTACTGGTTTGGGCTGGTATCATCAAAGCTGAGCTTGTGGGGCCTTTTCGGGTTGAGGATGGAGTCAAGCTCAACTCCCAGTCCTACTGCCAGTTTCTGGAAGACGCCTTCTTCAAGCAGTGGTACAGGAAGAAGTCTGCATCCTTCAAGAAAAACATGATTTTCATGCAGGACAATGCTCCATCACACGCGTCCAAGTACTCCACAGCGTGGCTGGCAAGAAAGGGTATAAAAGAAGAAAATCTAATGACATGGCCTCCTTGTTCACCTGATCTGAACCCCATTGAGAACCTGTGGTCCATCATCAAATGTGAGATTTACAAGGAGGGAAAACAGTACACCTCTCTGAACAGTGTCTGGGAGGCTGTGGTTGCTGCTGCACGCAATGTTGATGGTGAACAGATCAAAACACTGACAGAATCCATGGATGGCAGGCTTTTGAGTGTCCTTGCAAAGAAAGGTGGCTATATTGGTCACTGATTTGTTTTTGTTTTGTTTTTGAATGTCAGAAATGTATATTTGTGAATGTTGAGATGTTATATTGGTTTCACTGGTAAAAATAAATAATTGAAATGGGTATATATTTGTTTTTTGTTAAGTTGCCTAATAATTATGCACAGTAATAGTCACCTGCACACACAGATATCCCCCTAAAATAGCTATAACTAAAAACAAACTAAAAACTACTTCCAAAACTATTCAGCTTTGATATTAATGAGTTTTTTTGGGTTCATTGAGGTCATGGTTGTTGTTCAATAATAAAATTAATCCTCAAAAATACAACTTGCCTAATAATTCTGCACTCCCTGTAGTGTTAACTCTGCTTTGACCAATATTTCTAGATAAATTGTTACAGCCAGAGGTAACACAAATATCAGCTTATCTGAGGGATACAGGAGATTTTTTAAATAAAGCTAAAGAACTATGCTTAGAATCAGACACATTTCTACTATATACCATGGACGTTAAAAGCCTTTACACGGCTATTAAACATGAGACTAGGATTGGAATAGTTAAAAAGGTGTGTAAAGTAAATAAAAAATGTTCAGTCCTGCAGGTTGAATTTATTGAAGACTTACTGAGGCTTATCCTCTATTGGAACCATTTCATCTTTCAAGATGATTGGTATATCCAGGTGAAAGGAACAGCAAAGGGGACCAACTTTGCCCCATCATTTGCCAACTTGTTTATGAATGAAATAGAGGAAAGAGTCATGTATGAAAATGAGAAATTTAGGTCATACTGAGTCACGTGGTGGCGTTTCATAGATGACGTGTTTGGCATATGGTGGGGCAGCGTTGAGTCCCTGAAAGATTTTGTCAATGAGATCAATGGAGCTGTTAAAGGCTTAGAATTCTCTATGGAGTGGAGTGAGGAGTCTTTAACCTTCTTAGACACCAGAGTAATGAAAGAGGGGAATAAGTTGATATTTGATTTGTATAGTAAAGAGACGGACAGGAATACATTACTAAGCTATGAAAGTTTCCACCCGAGAGGGTTAATTGATTCTGTACCCAAGAGTCAACTGCTAAGGGTAGACAGAATTGTAACAGATGCTGAAACTAAAGAAAAAAGAATGAAAGAAATGCAGCAAAAGTTCCTCAATAGAGGATACCCAAGAGCAGTAATTGATAAGCATACTATCAGTATGAGGGATAATAAACAAAAGAAAGACAAAAGGAATTCAGAGGATAAATTAATTCTAGTCACTCAGTTTAATGCTAATAATGAAGAGATCAAATGTATAGTAAAGAGACACTGGCATATACTGAGAGAGGGCAATAAGGAAATGGAGATATTTAAAAACCCACCATTAACGGCCTACAAGAGAGGGAAAAATTTGAAAGACCAACTTACTAGTACAGATATAGGACCTAAAAAAAAGGAAAGACAGACATTTCTGGGTAAGAAAAATAAGGGATGCTTCCCATGTTTGGGTTGCATGAGCTGTCACTCTATAATAAAAGGGAAATATTTCTACCATCCCAGAAATGGGAAGAAATATGAGATAAGAGAGTATTACACATGTGAGTCAAGATATGTAATTTATCTCATAAAATGTTCTTGTTCCCTGATCTACATAGGGGAAACTACCCGTATGATCAGGGACAGGATATGTCAGCATCGTTCTAATATACGATGCAAAAATTTAGATGCTCCAGTGTCCCATCACTTCTTGAAATGTGGGCACCAGATAAGTCAATTAAGATGGCAAATAATTGATAGTGTGGGACCCCAAAGAAATGGAAGTAATAGGGAAAAACTTTTGAAACAAAAGGAAATGTTCTGGATTTTTGAGCTGGGGGGTATGGTACCCAATGGGCTGAATAGAGAGTATGACTGTTCAATTTTTCTGTAAAAATTTCATTTGTAAAAATTCTTCTGAAAAAAACATTGATGTAAAGAATAATTCTGAAAAATATCACAAAATTAGTAAGTAATGAGTGAAGTATTAGATTAAATATATTCTCTTGTCAGTAAACGTATCAAGATAAAGTATATACTTGAGATAGTCCATTGCAGGAGCTAATGATATTTATGTGATTAAATTGTTGTATGTAAGAGGAAGCAGTTCTGCATACAATGAATTACTGTGCATATAATGAATTTTGTGCATATAATGAATTTTTACATTGTTGGCATATTATAAATTTGTATAAATGATGAATTCTGTACATATGATGAAGCTATTGACATACAATGAATTTTTTGCATAGAATACTGGTAAATAATGTGAAACTGGCAGAAAAAGGCATCCAATATAAGCAAACAAATTTAATAAAATAGTTAAATTTTAATATGTAATTACTGAATGTTTTTACAGTATAATTATTTTTGTTGGTCAGTAGATGGCAGCAGAGCCACTAAGTTCAGTGGTTGGCGCGAAACTGAGAGTTTTAAATAGTTGAAGTGTGACACAATGTAACTAGAATGAGTAAGAGTGGCAACACTCGAAACGTTGCTGTTTTATGTCTGTACCTTAATTGAGAATAAAGAAATTTAAGTATAACAGTGCTGTGGACAAGTGTGTTTATACTATTCCTATGGAAAAAAGTACTTCTTTTAAAGACCCTTTAGATAGGAAACTTGAATCTTATCTAAGGAAATCTTATTTATATTCTGGCTATCTTCTCAGGCCTGCCATTTCTATGGCTGATGTTGCAGCTGCATCAACTTTTTGTTTGGAAAGTTTAGCGCAACAGGAAATTGATCCTGATTTGTCTAGCATTGTTCGCTTGCTTCAACATGCTAATCATTTTATCTGTGATGCCATTTTTGATATCATCAAAATTGATGTTAAATCTATGTCTTTAGCTATTTTAGCTAGAAGAGCTTTGTGGCTCAAATATTGGAATGCTGACATGGTATCTAAGTCTAGATTACTATCTCTTTCTTTCCAAGGTAATAAGTTATTTGGTGTTACCAACCTGCTTATATTTTCCCGCCTCTAGTTCTTCTTCCAAGAGTGATCTCCAAAATCATCATAGAACAATCATTTGTGTTGCTGGTAGCTCCAGCATGGCCTCACAGGTTTTGGTATGCGGATCTTGTTCGGATGTCCAGTTGTCAACCTTGGCCACTTCCATTAAGGCCAGACCTTCTGTCTCAAGGTCCATTTTTCCATCAGGATCTCAAATCATTAAATTTGAAGGTATGGAAATTGAATGCCTAGTGCTTAGTCATAGAGGTTTCTCTGACTCAGTGATTAATACTATGTTACAGGCTCATAAATCTGTTTCTAGGAAAATTGATTATCGAGTGTAGAAGACTTATATTTCACTGTGTTCTTCTCATAAATTCTCCCGGCATTCTTTTAGAATTCCTAGAATTTTACAGTTTCTTCAGGATGGTTTGGATAAGGGTGTGTCTGCAAGTTCCTTGAAGGGACAAATCTCTGCTCTTTCTGTTTTATTTCACAGAAAGATTGCTAAGCTTCCTGATATTCACTGTTTTCTACAGGCTTTGGTCCGTATCAAGCCTGTCATTAAATCAATCTCTCCTCCTTGGAGTCTTAATTTGGTTTTGAAGGCTTTACAGGCTCCTCCGTTTGAGCCTATGCATTCTTTGGACATTAAACTTCTTTCTTGAAAAGTGTTGTTCCTTTTGGCCATCTCTTCTGCTAGAAGAGTTTACGAATTATCTGCTCTTTCTTGTGAATCTCCTTTTCTGATTTTCCATCAGGATAAGGCAGTTTTGCGAACTTCATTTAAATTTCTAGCTAAGGTTGTGAATTCTAACAACATTAATAGAGAAATTGTTGTCCCTTCTTTGTGTCCTAATCCTAAGAATTCTTTGGAGAGATCCTTACATTCTTTGGATGTGGTAAAAGCTTTGAAATATTATGTTGAAGCTACTAAAGATTTCAGGAAGACTTCTAGTCTATTTGTTATCTTTTCTGGTTCTAGGAAAGTTTAGAAGGCTTCTGCCATTTCCTTGGCATCATGGTTAAAGCTTTTGATCATCAGGCTTATTTGGAGTTGTGTCAGGCCCCACCTCAGAGAATTACAGCTCATTCTACTAGATCAGTCTCTACTTCATGGGCTTTTAAGAATGAAGCTTCAGTTGATCAGATTTGCAAATCAGCAACTTGGTCTTCTTTGCATACATTTACTAAATTCTACTGTTTGATGTATTTGCTTCTTCGGAAGCAGTTTTTGGTAGAAAAGTTTTTCAGGCAGCTGTTTCAGTTTGATTCCTCTGTTTATGTTTAAGTTTTTTCTTTTCATTATGAGAATAAACTTATATTTTGGGTTGTGGATTAATTGTTTTCAGTGGAAAATGGCTGTTATTATTTTATCCCTCCCCCTCTAGTGACTCTTGGGTATTACTATCCCATATGTCACTAGCTCATGGACTCTTGCAAATTACATTAAAGAAAACATAATTTATGTAAGAACTTACCTGATAAATTCATTTCTTTCATATTGGCAAGAGTCCATGAGACCCACCCATTTTATTGTGGTTATGACTTTTTGTCTAAAGCACAATTATTTGCAAATTCCTTTGTTGATGCTTTTTACTCCTTTCTTTATAACCCCACTACTTGGCTATTTGTTAAACTGAATTGTGGGTGTGGTGAGGGGTGTATTTATAGGCATTTTGAGGTTTGGGAAACTTTGCCCCTCCTGGTAGGATTGTATATCCCATACGTCACTAGCTCATGCACCCTTGCCAATATGAAAGAAATTAATTTATCAGGTAAGTTCTTACATAAATTATGTTTTTCTTGTCCCTTTATGAATTATTGGTATAGTAGAGATGAGGAGGAAGATGGAAAAATGGAAAGGAAAGAAAGACACAATATAGACAAAGTGAAGGAAAGTGGAAACAAAGTGTAGTAGAAAAAGGAAAGAAGGAAGCAGGTAGAACACAAAGTAATACAGAAGAAATGGGAGCTCAGTATTTCCACTAACAATCAGGGAATTTAATATGAAACTTATGTGACTGTGTATGGTTTATATATATATATATATATATATATATATATATATATATATATATATATATAGGTGTAAACCTCATTTCAGACTTTTGCTATTTATTTATTTTTTTATTTATTTTTTGTATATGTTTATTAGACATGTGCAACACTAAAAAAATTTTTGATTTCGCTTCCATTAGTTAAATAAATAATTTTGTTTCAGCAAATTAGTTATGTTAAGTTAAATAGTTTTTTCGGATCCATTCTTTATTCCTATTCATTATTCTATTCTGAAGTTTAGAATAGAATAATGTATATGAATAAAGAATGGATCCGAAAAAACAAAAGGATCCAAAAAAACAATTTAATTTAACATAACTAATTTTCCGGCAATTGCCGAAACAAAATTATCAAAAACTGCCACCGCCACCTACATCTCCGACACTACATAAAGCTATTAACCCCTAAACTGCCGTTTCCCGACATCGCCAACACTAACTAAACACTAAACCTATTAACCCCTAAACCGCCGTTCCCAAACATCACCAACACTAACTAAACCTATTAACCCCTAAACCGCAGTTCCACAAAATTGCCGAAACTAACTAAACCTATGAACCCCTAAACCACAGTTCCCAAACATCGCCAACACTAACTAAACCTATTAACCCCTAAACCACCGTTCCCAAACATGGCCAACACTAACTAAACCTATTAACCCCTAAACTGCAGTTCCCTGACATCGCCGACACTAACTAAACCTATTAACCCCTAAACCATCACCCCCCACATTGCAACAACCTAAATTAAACTATATTAAACCCTAAACCTAACACCCACTAACTTTAACATAATTAAAATAAACCTAAATTAAAGTTACAATTATTAACTAGCTACCTATTTAAAAATAAATACAAACTTACCAGTGAAATAAAAATAAAACCTAAGCTAGCTACAATATAACTATTTACTAACTACCTAGTTAAAATAAATACAAACTTACCTGTGAAATAAAAATAAAACCTAAGGTTACACTAATAAAACCTAACATTACAAAAATAAAAAACCTACAATTACAAAAAATAAGAAACACTAAAACAAATGAAATGATCCAAAACAATAAAAATTATTCCTATTCTAATACCCTGTTTAAAAAAATAAAAGGGCCTTTTGTAGGGCATTGCCCTAAAGTTAACAACTCTTTTGCAAAAAATAAAAACAAACACCCCCTAACATTACAAACCCCCACCCCCCCTAACCCACAAAATAAAAATAAACCTAATCTACCCATTGCCCCGAAAAGGGCATTCAGCTCCTTTTTGGGCCATTAAAAATAAAAAATATCTAATCTAAAAAATAAAAAAATAAAAAAAAATCCTATTACAAAAACTAACAAACGAAATTATCCTAAATAATAAAAATTATTCCTATTCTAATACCCCATTTAAAAAAAAAAAACACCCCAAAATAAAAAACCCTAATCTATAATAAACTACCAATAGCTCTTAAAGGGACACTCAATCAAAATTAAACTTTCATTATTCAGATAGAGCAGCAATTTTAAACAACTTTCCAATTTACTTCCATTAACAAAATGTGCACAGTCTTTTTATATTTTAAACTTTTTGAGTCACCAGCTCCTACTGAGCATGTGCAAGAATAAGCGTGTATGCATTTGTGAATGGCTGATTGCTGTCACATGGTATGTGTATGCATTTGTGATAGGCCGATGGCTGTCACATGGTACAGGGGGAGTGGAAATAGACATAACTTTTAAAATTGTCAGAAAAAAAATCTACTGCTCATTTGAATTTCAGACTATGTGCTATTGCATTGCCTTGTTATCTTGCATTTGTTGATTATGCAAATCTACAATGTTGACTGGTCCTTTAATGGGGCCTTTTGCAGGGCATTGTCCTAAAGTTAAACAGCTCTTTTGCTAAAAAATTAAAACATACATCGCCTAACATTGCAAACCACCACCCCCCCAACCCACAAAATAAGAAAAACCTAACTAAAAAAAACTAATCTACCTATTGCTCTGAATAGGGCATTTGTATGGGCATTCAACTCTTTTTCAGCCCATTTAAAGCCCTAATCTAAAAAAAAAAAAACAACAACAACCTAACACTAATCCCCCAAAATCAGTACTTACAGTTGCTGAAGTCCGGTGAAAGATCTTATCCCAGCAGCGAAGCATCTTCATCCAGGCGGCTCGATCTTCATCCATCACGGGACCGGCATCTTCTACATCCCTGCGGAGGCGGAGCAGTCGATGCACGGAGGCGGAGGGCATTGCCCTTGAAAGGGCATTCAGCTCTTTTACTGCACTTAAAAGGGCATTCAGCTCTTTGTCGGCCCATTAAAAGCCCTAATCTAAAAAAAAAAACGAACACTAACCCCAAAATCGGTAGTCACAGTTGCTGAAGTCCGGCAAAAGATCTTCATCCCAGCTGTGAAGCATCTTCATCCAGACGGCTCAATCTTCATCAATCGTGGGACCAGCATCTTCTTCATCCCTGTGAAGGTGGAGTGGTCGATGTGTGGAGGCGGAGGTCCATCGGTCTGACGTGGAGGTCCTCTTCATGCCATCGTCCACCTCACATTGAGGATTCAATGCAATGTACGCCTTTTATTTTGGGGTACCGTTGAATTCCTATTGGCTGAAAAATTAAAATCAGCCAATAGGATTTAAGCAGCTCTAATTCCTATTGGCTGATTTAAACAGCCAATAGGATGTAAGCAGCTCTCATTCCTATTGGCTGATTTGAATCAGCCAATAGAAATGAGAGCTGCTTAAATCCTATTGGCTGTTCAGTTTAGTTTGTGTCGGCGCTGTTTGGGAACGGTGGTTTAGGGGTTAATAGGTTTAATTAGTGTTGGCGATGTCAGGGAATGGCAGTTTAGGGGTTAATAGGATTATTTAGTGATTTAGTTAGTGTCGGCGATGTCGGGAAGGGCGGTTTGGGGTTAATAGCTTTATTTAGAAATTTAGTTAATGTTGGTGATGTCGGGAACTGCGGTTTAGATTAGAACAATGAAAAATTCCGAATATAAATAAAGAATAGATCCGAAAATTTGGAAACTAATTTATTCATTTTCGAAATTTTTCGGGATTTTAGTTATGGTGTTGATTCGCAAATTTGGATGCATTCAAATCTCCGAATCGGCCAAAATTAGTCCGAAAACGAATGTTTATTACAAATATAAAGTTTCACTAATGTTTGAAGTAAAAACTAACATTTTTTAATCAAACGTACTTGAATTCCAAAAGTTTATAGTTTTTTCTTTTTAAACCGGATAACTAAATTTCACAAGGACCATAAAAAGGGTAGTATTTCATGTTCTTTCTGTTCGGACACAGTAGACTTTATTAGAATGAGTTTGAAGCATTAAATTACCCATTACTGAGACTCTTATTTGTCATTTATGCCACTCAGGGACATAGGGGTTGATTTTAATCTCAGCCGTTTTTTTTTTCCATGGGTTTTAAGAAAAAAAAGGATAGTAGTAAAAATAGGGATATCTTGTCAAACTTAATTTGACAGGTACCATGGCCCTTTATATGCAAAACCCCACCCCTTTATATGCAAACCCATGCCCCTTTATATGCAGATCCCGCCCCTTTATATGCAAACCCATGCCCCTTTATATGCAGATCCCCGTCCCTTTATATGCAGAGCCCCGCCCACTCTCCTCCCAATATTTCTACCCTATAGGCCCACTCTTTTCCATATTTCATGCCCCTTTTATGGCTTATTGCCTTCTTTTAAGAGCTTTTTAACATTTATTTTAATGTTATAATAATAAACAATATAATTTATTTTTTAATTGTGTTGTGTTAATGTTTTATGTATTGTTTAACTGATATTTAAAAAAAAACAGAACACATTTTAATTCAATGTATTCCTAATAAGGGTATTTAAAAAAGAAACATGCAAAATATCTTCTCTGCTTATTGTCTGAGGGCATTACGCAGAGAAGATATAAAATAGATATCTTCTCTGCATAATGTGGCTTGACCATTAGACAGAGAAGATATTTTGTAGGTTTCTTAATTAACCAAAGTTGTCAAGCTATAGATTGTTTTGAATCTAAAAAGTGTTAAACATTCAGCTGTCTGATACATGCTGAGGAAAATATGTGCTAATTCACATATCTCTTACACAGACAGAAGCATTCTCCCTGCAAACCCCTCTTCTCTCAACACAAAACAACCTCCCACATAGAAACACCTCTTTTTAATATAATTTCTTGTATCAAATGTAGACTGTTTCTACATCTTAGAAAAATACATACTCGCATTGTATGAACTTAAAGGACCAGTTACATTAGATTTGCATAATCTAATGATAACAAAACAATGCAATAGCACTTAGTCTGAATTTCAAATGAGTAGTAGATTTTTTTATAACACATTTCAAAGTTATGTATATTTCCACTCCCCTTGTACCATGTGATAGCAATCAGCCAATCACAAATGCATATACGTATAGTCTGTGAATTCTTGCACATGCTCAGTAGGATCTGGTGACTCAAAAATTGTAAATATTAAAGACTGTGCACATTTTTTTTAATGGAAGTAAATTGGAAAGTTGTTTAAAATTACATGCTGTATCTGAATCATGAAAATTTAATTTAACCTGAGTGTCCCTTTAATATTAAAAGCAAAGCAAGTTAATTATTCTTTCCACATTCTTCCTTGTGTCAAAATGACCACAGGTCACAGGTCACAGATAAGGACAAAAGATCTAATCTGTTTTTAACACTAGATATTGTCTATGTAAGGTTAGATATTTCCTGTTTCCTTTTTGGAAGGCTGTTCATTTATGTATAAGGTTAGGTTCAAAATTACCTGCAATCTCAAACTGTCAACATTTACAACTATAACAGATTGCAGTAAAGACTACAGGAAATATGGCTGATTGTGGTACATTACTGGATAAAAATCATGAAGAAATATTAAAAGAAATATATTATAATCCATATAATAAAAATAGGCTCTTTTGAATGGATACATAATCTGTATCATGTGTCTAAACAATATGACATTAGCAAAGGAGACACTGAAACATTTTTAAAAGGCCAAGCTACTTATACACTCCATAAACCTGTTAGACGTGTTTTTCAAAGAAACAAAATATATACGGCATCTATAGATATTCAATGGCAGGCTGACTTGGTATCAATGATTGAATTTGCTAAATATAATGACGGTATCAAGTATATTCTCACCGTTATAGACTGTTTTTCTAAATATGCTTGGGTTGTCTGTTTGTCTAATAAAACCGGCTCTGTTGCAAAGAGATTTCAAGAAATTTTTCAAGGTGGTCGTGTATCTTTGAAGATTCAGACTGACAAAGGCAAAGAGTTCTTAAATATAACTGTCCAAAAAGTATTTAAAAAATATAAAATTCATCATTTTGTCTGAAACAATGTTGTTAAAGCAGCCATTTGTGAATGCTTTGGCCCCTATTTATCAAAGTCTGGTGGACCTGATCCGACATTGCGGATCAGATCCGCCAGACCTCGCTGAATACGGCGAGCAATACGCTCACCGTATTCAGCATTGCACCAGCAGCTCACAAGAGCTGCTGGTGCAACGCCACCCCTTGCAGACTCACGGCCAATGGGCCGCCAGCAGGGGGGTGTCAATCAACCCGATCGTACTCGATCGGGTTGATTTCCGGCAATGTCTGTCCGCCTGCTCAGAACAGGCGGACAGGTTATGGAGCAGCGGTCTTTGTGACCGCTGCTTCATAACTGCTGTTTCTGGCGAGCCTGCAGGCTCGCCAGAAACATGGGGCATCAAGCTCCATTCGGAGCTTGATAAATATGCCCCTTTAACCGTACATTAAGAACTAAAATCTGGAGGTATTTTACATACCACAGTACCTACAGATATATAGATATGTTAAACGCTCTTATTTTTAGCTACAACAACACATAACACAGGACTATACGTTGTTCACCTGTAAACGTGACACAGGAAAATTCACTGCTCATTTGGAAAAATATTTATGGTATTCTTTCAACATCTAAGAACATTAATCCTGCTTTAAAAGTTAGGGAGCATGTCAGGGGCGTGAAATTTGTAAAAGAGTGGGCGGATAGGGTGGAAATATTGGAAGGAGAGTGGGCGGGGGTCTGCATATAAAGGGGCAGGGGTTTGCATATAAAGCATTCCTTTATTATAAAGCCATAAAATCGATAGAAACCAATAGGGAAAAGCCATGATAACAGCAAGTCTGACCGGTTTTGTTCCTTAGACCGTAATCATAGACCTAATGTTTACACGTGTCACACTATTTAAAAGATTAAAAACATTCCTATTGGTTAAATCCAAAAGGGGCCCTTTAAAGATTTAGAGAGAGAGACTTAAAGTATGTAACCATTCTATTTCCGTGCATATGTACTGTATATGTCCCTAAACATGGACTTAGCTTCGATAGAATTAAATATGTAAAACAATTTGATGGACATACATACAAAACTGTCAAAAAAAATTGGAGGGTGTATATACTGTATATAGAGAAATATGTAAATATAAATAGCCATATTCCCAATATATACTGTACCTATAAGTACACTTGAGAGTAGATTCATAGCATATAAATATAGATAGAGACGAATAGAAATAGTCAATCTAAATACATAATAAATAAATAATATAGAATCTACACTCAAGTATGAGAAACTGATGTCTCTGCCTAGTACAGTATTACAACAATACATAAAAATAAATACTATCATATTCGTCCCTGAAATACAAATAAGGCTGATTGTTTGATAAATAAAAGAAAACAGTTAACTTAGCTTTAAATTTAATTCTTTATTATTTTATAGAATCTGTTTATCAAATATTTGAAACCTCTCTATAAAATGAAATAGAATACAAAAATTGAACATTTTTGCAATGTTAATCCTATATAATAAAAGACAAGAGTTTGTCTGAAGCCGTCATGCGCAGTTCAGACAAACTCTTGTTTGTCTCGAGAGAGAGAGAGAGAGAGAGAGAGAGAGAGAGAGAGAGAGAGAGAGAGAGAGAGAGAGAGAGAGAGAGAGAGAGAGAGAGAGAGAGAGAGAGAGAGAGAGAGAGAGAGAGAGAGAGAGAGAGAGAGAGAGAGAGAGAGAGAGAGAGAGAGAGAGAGAGAGAGAGAGAGAGAGAGAGAGAGAGAGAGAGAGAGAGAGAGAGAGAGAGAGAGAGAGAGAGAGAGAGAGAGAGAGAGAGAGAGAATTTTCTTTCTCTATTTGCTAAATGTATTAGTTTGTTTGTTTATTTATTTATACCTTATATGCTAACTTACATGTTCGGATATAAACACAACAATCTGTGGCAGTGCTGACATTCCTTTTGTTTTCACCATAGGATAATACTTATATCTTGCCACTAGAAGACTGTAAAGATTAGAGATGGTTCCTCCTGTGGGGGAAAAGACTAAAGTTTTACTCTATTAATTCATGTGTACGGTAGATTTAAAGCATAAAATTGCATTGTTAACTTTTTTTTTTAAATGTTTTTATTGAGGTAAACAGAACAGTAATAAAACATTCACATATTGGAGTGCAACATCACAGAAAACGGTAACACATTTGTTACATACTTGTGTACACCACTTAATAGAAAGTCAGGTCTTGCCCAACCGGGCACAAAATATTACCCTTCCTCAATATACCTCATTTTAGTTATTAATCTTCCTAGAGTCGTCAATGCTACAAAGATCCACCCAAGGGATCTGAAGTCTGGAGTATAGTTGAGGACATATCATTAGTAACACAGTTTTAGTTTAAGTTGCGTAAAGAAAACCAGTAAACAATCTAATCTTAAACCGTCATCAGGTTAAAGGTTAAGTAAAGTAAGAATATAATAACTAACACACTAAATGTAGGAAAGAATATATATGTAAACCCAACTATTTTATTCGTATTAGGGCCCAAAGAGCAGCTAAACTCTTTGGACAGGGCAGAGACTGTGAAACTCTGCCAAACAGAAATGGAGGGATAATGCAGGGAGTAAATTACTTAATCATTACCACATTGTGGCTAAGAGTGTGTATGTTCGCCATCTCTAAAGACAGGAAAAAAAAAAGAAACTAAATAAATGGGATAAAGCTGCTGTGTGGGAAACTTCTTCAGATGCTATATATTCCTGAGTTATATGTAGGTTCAGCCAGACCCAAAGGGAGAACTCTTTTGTGGTAACAATAAGTTGAAACATACTGCATTTAAGACAATCTAAGTGCTGACATATTAGCCACATACAGTCTTGCAAATATACTTTTGCTGCTACCTAAGAAGAAAAGAAAATTTCTAGGAGATTAAATTTTAGGTCACAGTTTACACAAGAACCCTGAGTTATCACTGTGTGGCTGTACAAAAATATATAATAAAAAAGACAAAAAAAAAAACAGAGTGGTCTTAAGTATCCAAAGAACATTTCGGTCTTATTGTCCCATTCACTGCATGCTCAAGTATGCGTACCCCAAAACAAATCTCTTTTGCCCTAACTGCATACAGCGCACCCATAGTCACCGAAGGGATATATTGAATTGCTTCTAGGTTGTCAGTCCTAAGATAAAATCAGGTATGCTGCAATGGAAAATCACGTGGAAGTTAGTTAAGCTGAATGCAATATAATATTAATAACTGGGACTATGCTCAATTAAAGGTAGAAACTTCTCCTACAATATAATGTTTGTATATGGAACCATTGGTGCTTAGCTCTATAAGTGTATGCAGAAAAATAAAACTTCCCAATGTCTACAGATATAATACTAGAACCATAGATAATACAGCTCCAGATTGCTCAACTAGCAGCTTAAAATATATAGGCATTCAAGAGGTGACTGTGAGACATTCTTCTAACCTCCTAGAGTCTAAGGGAATGCAGACAGAGATGAGCACATACTACCTGTATAAAGGACATTATCACAGTAAATATATGTATGAATGGTCTCTAAGCACAATATGGGTAAGGAAACACACACAGTATATACAATAGTAATTAAGTCCCTCTTGTGCACAGCAATGAAGAGCTTCTATAGAATTTGAGAAGAAAACACAGCATAGAAATATAAAATAATTCCTTTGCAGGGGGCAATAGATAGTTTCCACAGAGGCAGCCCTAGTCGAGTTTGGATATGAATGTCTGAAAGAGCCGGGATGACGAGTGTCATAGATCTCAGAGTGAAATGCTCATACTAACCCACTCCTACACGACTGGCTCCACATACCAGATAGCAATAAAGATGTTGCACTAGGTAGGTCAGATAAGTCCTCCCCAGACTCCAAAGCAAGATAGGGCCGCACACGAGGAAGCCAGCCGCTCTCATCCAAAGTAAGACAGGGCCGCACACAGGAGAGTCAGCTGTTCTACCTCTTGCGTCCCCGCCGAGTATGAATAAATTACAGTCCTGCAAGGGGATTAGACGACAAGTAGCTCCAATATTATACCCCCGCTCGGTGGTGATCTTCAATAGTTCTATCTGGGGTGAACCAATCCGCATTATAGTTGTATTGCGATCCATCCCGGCAATTCGGGCATCAGCTGTGGGAGGTACCATACGTGCTTGATGGTAAGATGTCTTGGGGGAGAGTTCACCCTCAATGCAGGGAGCTATAAACTTCTGGCTATACACACTGCCTTTTCGGTTCTCAGTATGCGACTCAGAAAGTGCAGGCATGAACGGGGTTTTCTCTTCTTCATTACTCTGAGCCTCCGCCATTACCAGGTGCCGATCAAACCTTTTATGCATCCGCTGTTCATATTCCTCAAGTAGGGCTTGCGCCTGTAGATATAAGTTCTCCTCCATGTTAATTGTTAACCCGGTTTCCCGGGGGGGGGGTGCCAAAATCTCTCAAACGAGAAGCCGTCAATCGCAGCGGTCCGGTCCGAAATCTCCTCAAATCTTCAAAATAAAAATATGTACTGAATCAGCACATCTACCGCTTCATTAGGGAGCACAATATCGGGCTGGGTGGCTGTACAAATTCTAGGTTGCGGGCAAAATGTAAATCAGCTTTGTGGAGCTCCCAGTTAGGCGGCCATCTTCAGTCCCAGGCCAGACACGCCCCCCTTGTTAACTTTTTTTATTAAGTATATGAGACAATAACAATTGATCATATTTTTTTGCCAGAAAAATGTTTAAAAAAGATGAAGCTTAAATTTAAATTGAAACCGTGAGTGCATTATGAATTCTCATTAGCAAGTATGGAAAAATCCCACTTATGTATTGGTAAAGAGGGTCAAGCTTCAATGAGTCTTAAAAATAGGTTTATTCAGTATATGAACACCTGGGTGGGGGGGCGTTATTTGCACACAAAAAATAAATACTAATGCTGGTATTTCACACACACACAAAAAAAGTTTGTATGGTGAGCTAATAAATTATTATTTTTTAGCCCAGTATCAAGCTTATGGTTGCCCTTTCAGTTTTGTATTTATAAAATATCTACCTAAATCCTATAAGATAAGGGTAGCACCTTAGGGTGTGGTACACTGAGACCATTCTGTAGTTCTGAATACTTTTTCTAATGTGTATCTAATTTCTGCAGCTTAGATATAAGGCTCAGTCTGTCAGGCATTTCTCCTTGTGTGTTCTATACAAAATCCTCCTCATATACACAAGGTATATATAATCTATTGCAATTGCTGCGGTGGCGGGAGCGGCTACCTACTGATGTGACGCTCTGTCCAATATGGTCAAGGTGGAGACTCCCCTCGAGGAGATACAGGAAAAGATTAAGGCCTTAAGGGTAGCTAATTCTTTTATCTGTGATGCAAATATGCAGGTCATTCGCCTGAATGCCAAGACATCAGGTTTCTCTGTTCTAGCCTGTAGGGCGCTGTGGTTAAAGTCGTGGTCGGCTGACATGACTTCCAAGTCGAGATTGCTATCCCTCCTGTTTCAAGGGAAAGTTCTCTTTGGTCCAGGCCTGGACTCTATAATATCCACGGTCACGGGAGGCAAGGATGCTTTCCTTCCGCAGGATAAGAAGAATAAGCCTAAGGGCTCCACTTTTTGTCCCTTTCATTCGGACAAGTCCCAGCATCAACAGCCTGCTGCGAAGGCTGAACACTCCAAGGGATCTTGGAAGCCAGCTCAATCTTGGAACAAGTCCAAGCAGAGCAAGATGCCCACAGAGACAAAGTCAGCATGAAGGGGCGGCCCCGATCCGTCTCTGGATCGCGTAGGGGGCAGACTATCTCTGTTCACAGAGGCTTGGATAAGAGACGTACAGGATCCTTGGGTTCTGGAGGTTATCACCCAGGGTTACAGGATAGGGTTCAAGACTCATCCGCCCAGAGGCAGATTCCTCCTATCAAACCTATCCTCAAGACCAGAGAAGAGAAACGCCTCTCTAGAGTGTGTGAGGGATCTCTCATCTCTCAGTATAATCGTTACAGTACCTCTAGTAGAAAGGGGTCTAGGATACTATTCAAATCTTTTCATGGTTCCAAAGAAGGAGGGCACGTTCCACCCAATTCTGGACCTAAAGTGCCTCAACAAGTTTCTGTCAGTCCCATCATTCAAAATGGGGACGATCAGGTCAATTCTGCCCCTAGTTCAAGAGGGGCAATTTATGATGACAATAGACTTGAAGGATGCCTACCTTCACGTGTCAATACACAAGGACCACGTCAGGTTCCTAAGATTTCGCTTTTCTGGACCAACACTTCCAGTTTGTGGCCCTACCGTTTGGTCTGGTGACTACCCCAAGAGTCTTTATGAAGGTTCTGGGAGCGCTGCACGAGGTAGCAAGAGCCAGAGGTATTCCGATGGCTCCTTACATGGACGATATTCTGGTCCAGGCTCTGTTCTGCAGTCTTGCGGAGGACCACTCAAGGGCTTTTCTTCTTCTCCTTCGATCCCACGGATGGAAGATAAATGAGTGAAAGAGTTCTCTGGTCCTCAGCAATGGGTGGAGTTTCTGGGTATGATAATAGATTCCATATCCATGAAGATATTCTTGACAGACCAGAGACGTGCCAAGATTGCATACAGCTGTCTTGCCCTTCAGTCCTCCTCAAGGCCATCTGTGGCCAGGTGTATGGAGGTGATAGGGCTCATGGTATCCAGCATAGATGTAATTCCATTTGCCAGGTTCCATCTCAGACCTCTTCAGTTATGCATGTTGAGACAATGGAACGGTGATTACTCAGATCTATCCCAACAGATATCTCTGGACAACCGAGTGAAGGAATCCCTCTCGTGGTGGATCTGTCTAGGACAGCTATCCCAGGGGACATACTTCTTGAGGCCATCCTGGGAGATTGTTACCACAGACGCAAGTCTATCAGGAAGGGGAACTGTTTAGGGTGCCACATGGGCACAGGGCAGGTGGTCTCGAGAGGAGTCAACTCTACTGATAAATATTCTGGAACTTTGAGCGATTTTCAATGCTCTGAGGGCTTGGCCCCCCTGGGGTCATCCTGATTCATCAGATTCCAGTCAGACAACATAACCTCAGTGGCTTACATAAACCATCAGGGGGGAATGAGAAGCTCCCTTGCCATGAGGCAAGTATCTCAGATTCTGGAATGGGCAGAGACACACAACTGTTCGCTCTCAGAGATCCACATTCTGGGTGTGGACAACTGGGAAGCAGATTTTCTCAGCAGACAATCGTTTCATCCGGTGAAATGGTCTCTCCATCCTGAAGTGTTCATGGAGATCTGCAAAAGATGGGGGACGCCGGAGATAGACCTTATGGCATCCAGACTCAACTCCAAGCTACCCAGATACAGGTCGCGGTCCATGGATACCCAGATCGAACTGATAGATGCCCTGGCGGTCACTTGGGAGTTCAATCTAATTTACATATTTCCCCTGTTGCCACTTCTCCCTCGAGTGGTGGCCCGCATCAAACAGGAGCAATCTTCAACCATTCTGATTGCTCCATTGTGGCCACGGAGGACATGGTTTGCGGATCTTGTGGCGATGTAATCATCTCCTCCATGGAGGTTACCCTGTTGCAGAGATATGCTGGTGCAGGGTCCTTTTTCCACCAAAATCTCGATTCTTTGAGGCTAACTTCGTGGAAATTGAATGCTTAGTCTTGGCCAAGAGAGGGTTCTTGGAGAGAGTGATTGATACTCTTATTCAGGACAGGAAACCGGTCACTCTACACATCTATCATAAGGTGTGGAGAACCTATTTATCCTGGTGTGAAGAACATGGATATCCCTGGCATAAGATTAGGGTATCCAGGATTTTAGTTTTTCTTCAAGCTGGTCTGGATAAGGGCCTTGTTGCTAGTTCCTTAAAGGGACAGATTTCTGCTTTATCAGTTCTGTTACACAAGAAGCTAGCTGAGCTTCCTGATATTCAGTCCTTTGTTCAGGCTCTGTCCAGAATCAGACCGGTTTTTAGACATTCCCCCCTTGGAGCTTGAACTTGGTTCTTAAGGTTTTGCAGAGGGCTCCGTTTGAGCCTATGCATGCACTTGACATTAAAATTCTTTCCTGGAAGGTTCTGTTTCTTCTGGCTATTGCGTTGGCTCGCAGAGTCTCTGAGCTAGCGGCCTTGCAACATGAGCCCCCTTACCTGGTTTTTCATGCCGATAAGGCTGTGCCTCACGCTGGGTTGGGATTTCATCCCAAGGTGGTGTCAGATCGTAATATCAATCAGGAGATAGTAGTTCCTTCCTTGTGTCCTAACCCTTCTTTGTCTAAGGAAAGATTACTTCATAACTTGGATGTGGTTCGAGCCTTGAAGTTTAATCTTCAGGCCTCAAAGAATTTTTGACAGACTTCGTTCTTATTATGGTGTATTCTGGGAAGTGTAGGGGCAGCTGGCCTCTTCCACTTCTCTGTCTTTTTGGTTAAGGAGGATTATCTGTTTGGCGAGACAGCGGGACATAAGCCTCCTCAGAGGGTTACGCTCACTTAACTAGGTCTGTGGCCTCTTCTTGGGCCTTTAAGGATGAGGTCTCTGTGGAGCAGATTTGTAGGGCGGCTACTTGGTCCTCCTTACATACTTTTGCAAAATTTTACAAGTTTGATGTTTTTGCTTCAGCAGAAGCTGTTTTTGAGAGAAAGGTTCTGCAGGCTGTGTTGCCCTCAGTATAGGGTCCGCCTCCTTTTACACTCCCATTTTGTTCATTCAGTGTCCTCTAGAGCTTGGGTATTTGTTCCCACAAGTAATGAATGAAGCAGTGGACTATCCTCCCATTAGATGGAAAACAAATTATGCTAACCTGATAATTTAATTTCCATCTGTGGGAGGAGAGTCCACTGTTCCCACCCATTTGCTTCGGTGGGCGGACCTAAATTTAATATTATCCTTCTGGCACCATTTATACCCTGATGTTTCTCCTACGGTTCCTTGTTCCCTTGGCAGAATGACTGGGGGATGAGGGGATTGGGGGAGGTTTTTAAGCCTTTGGCTGGGGTGTCTTTGCCTCCTGCTGGTGGCCAGGTTCTTAATTCCCACAAGTAATGAATGAAGCAGTGGACTCTATTCCCATAGATGGAAATTAAATTATCAGGTAAGCATAATTTATGTTTTTATACGATAACCTACATTTCTATATGTGATGATACAATGCATGGAGGCTAGTGCTCAATAAATTTAATGTATGCTGCAAATAAATCTGAATCATATTATGCATAAAAACTAATATGAACTGTACACATCCAAAAAGGTGTTAAAAACCTGCTGCCAAATGCGAATTTACATTATGTCATACGGATCATCATTGAAGGGACGTTATATATTTTGGGCCTGATTACAAGTGGCACGCTATTTAGAGCTCCCGATTGAGCTACGCTTTGCTAGCAGTAATCTTTTAGCGCGCGCGAGTTACCGCCTCCCAACGTTTGAGTTTGTTACCCTGAGTTGTATCACGGCCCCACTTGTATTTGCACTTACATGTTCTGTGACATTGGAGCTCTGACTTTATGTGCAATTTAAAAGCTATAAAGGGACACTTTTACCCTGGACATTCTAACATTCACAGTGGGCTCAGTGTATTTCTCGTAGTGGGACACAAACATTTCTGACAATACAGCATCTCGTTTTACCTTGATTTGGACATCTTATACAAAGTGCCATTACATACCTCATATGTTTGAGGGTGAAGTCTGTAAGTGTACATCTTGATGATTTTACTGTTTTGAATAAAGTGGAAAATTTGTTTTAATCTGCACTTAGATCAGTGTGTTTTCCCCTTGGCTGCGCTCCACCCCCCTTTCTGTTTTTACGAGTTAGCTTAAAGGGACATTATACACTCATTTTTTCTTTGCATAAATGTTTTGTAGATAATCTATTTATATAGCCCATAAAGTTTTTTTTTTAAATTAATGTATAGTTTTGCTTATTTTTAAATAACATTGCTCTGATTTTCAGACTCCTAACCAAGCCCCAAAGTTTTATGTGAATACGCTCGACTACCTACTCCAGCTTGCTCCTGTTTGTGTAAAGGGTCTTTTCATATGCAAAAGAAGGGGGAGGGGGGGGGAGTGTCTTATTTGCCACTTGCAGTGGGCTTTCCAGCTACCTTTTCAACAGAGCCAAGGTGACAGCTTCTAAGTAAGTTTTTAAACAGTTTTATACTGGATTTTTATATCAGTATCTGTGCATATTATTCTTTATAGTAGTGTCTATTACATGCAGTTATATGAAAATGAGTGTATACTGTCCCTTTAAGGGCTTCGGATATCACAACTGTTCTAACTTATTCTCCCCATAGAAATCAATGGAGAGCATAGAAGAAAAAAAAAACTTTATTGCTCGCACGCTAACCCAACAGGAGTTGTTAATATGTCACATTCCAATGTTCTTCCAATGTTGATTATTTTTGTAAGTTTCCCTATGGACCTGTCACTCAGGCAGATCAGGCATTAATTGCCTGGGTTGCTGGGAACTGCACAGCTGTCTCTAAGTATTAAGGGCTGTGGATTTTGCAGTGACTTTGGATGTGGACCCTGTCCAGTTTGAGAGTGCAGTCCATTTCTGTGTTTTGTATGTACTCCGGGAAATAACAAATTACTGTGTCACACTAGGTGGTTCCCAGGTTGTTTGTTTGAAAGTATGAATAGTGGGACTGCTGGTTATGGTCCCAGGAAGGGAGAGACCTTGATGTTGTCCTGAGCTTAAACTGTTTGGCTCCAAATGCAACTGACTAATTGAACAGTGTTTGACGGCAAAAGCAAATGACCAGCCATTTGTAATGGGGGTGCGATAAATTTGCGCTCCACTTGTAATCTAGCCCTTATTGTTTTATTTATTTATTTTGTCACATTTTCTTAAAATCTAGTTCTGAAATTTGAAGTCTCCAAACTTCAACTGTGCTAAAAGCAACGTAATTTGATTTATTTGTGTGAGCTTCAGAAAATTTAGCTATCATTCGCCTAGATTTAGAGTTCTGCGTTAGCCGTCAAAACCAGCGTTAGGGGCTCCTAACGCTGGTTTTGGCCGCCCGCTGGTATTTAGAGTCAGTCAGGAAAGGGTCTAACGCTCACTTTCCAGCCGCGACTTTTCCATACCGCAGATCCCCCTACGCCATTTGCGTATCCTATCTTTTCAATGGGATCTTTCTAACGCCGGTATTTAGAGTCTTGGCTGAAGTGAGTGTAAGAAATCTAACAACAAGACTCCAGCCGCAGAAAAAAGTCAGGAGTTCAGAGCTTTCTGGGCTAACGCCGGTTAATAAAGCTCTTAACTACTGTGCTCTAAAGTACACTAACACCCATAAACTACCTATGTACCCCTAAACCAAGGTCCCCCCACATCGCCGCCAATCTAATAACATTTTTTAACCCCTAATCTGCCGACTGCACACCGCCGCAACCTACATTATCCCTATGTACCCCTAATCTGCTGCCCCTAACACCGCCGACCCCTATATTATATTTATTAACCCCTAATCTGCCGTCCCCAACGTCGCCACCACCTACCTACAATTATTAACCCCTAATCTGCCGACCGGACCTCACCGCTACTATAATAAAGTTATTAACCCCTAATCCGCCTCACTAACCCTATAATAAATAGTATTAACCCCTAATCTGCCCTCCCTAACATCGCTGACACCTAACTTCAAGTATTAACCCCTAATCTGCCGACCGGACCTCACTGCTACTCACTGCTACTCTAATAAATGTATTAACCCCTAAAGCGAAGTCTAACCCTAACACTAACACCCCCTAAATTAAATATAATTTTTATATAACTAAATAAATTAACTCTTATTAAATAAATTATTCCTATTTAAATCTAAATACTTACCTGTAAAATAAACCCTAATATAGCTACAATATAACAAATAATTATATTGTAGCTATTTTAGGATTAATATTTATTTTACAGGTAACTTTGTATTTATTTTAACCAGGAACAATAGCTATTAAATAGTTCATAACTATTTAATAGCTACCTAGTTAAAATAATTACAAAATTACCTGTAAAATAAATCCTAACCTAAGTTACAATTAAACCTAACACTACACTATCAATAAATTAATTAAATAAAATACCTACAATTATCTACAATTAAACCTAACACTACACTATCAATAAATTACATAAAATACCTACAAATAAATACAATTAAATAAACTAACTAAAGTACAAAAAATAAAAAAAGAACTAAGTTACAAAAAATAAAAAAATAATTTACAAACATTATAAAAATATTACAACAATTTTAAGCTAATTACACCTACTCTAAGCCCCCTAATAAAATAACAAAGCCCCCCAAAATAAAAAAAATGCCCTACCCTATTCTAAAATAAAAATAGAAAAGCTCTTTTACCTTACCAGCCCTTAAAAGGGCCTTTTGCAGGGCATGCCCCAAAGAATTCTGCTCTTTTGCCTGTAAAAAAAAAACATGCAATACCCCCCCTACATTACAACGCACCACCCACATACCCCTAATCTAACCCAAACCCCCTTAAATAAACCTAACACTAAGCCTCTGAAGATCTCCCTACCTTATCTTCACCATGCCGGGTATCACCGATCCGTCCAGAAGAGGCTCCGAAATCTTCATCCAAGCCCAAGCGGGGGCTGAAGAGGTCCATCATCGGGCTGAAGTCTTGATCCAAGCGAGTGCTGAAGAGATCCATCATCCGGCTGAAGTCTTGATCCAAGCGGGCGCTGAAGAGATCCATCATCCGGCTGAAGTCTTCTATCAAGCGGCATCTTCAATCTTCTTTCTTCCGGATCCATCTTCATCCCGCCGACGCGGAACATCCATCCTGGCCGACGACTTCCCGACGAATGACGGTTCCTTTAAGGGACGTCATCAAGATGGCGTCCCTCGAATTCCGATTGGCTGATAGGATTCTATCAGCCAATCGGAATTAAGGTAGGAAAATTCTGATTGGCTGATGGAATCAGCCAATCAGATTTAAGTTCAATCCGATTGGCTGATCCAATCGGCGGGATGAAGATGATCTGGAAGAAAGAAGATTGAAGATTCCACTTGATAGAAGACTTCAGCCGGATGATGGATCTCTTCAGCGCCCGCTTGGATCAAAACTTCAGCCGGATGATGGATCTCTTCAGCGCCCGCTTGGATCAAGACTTTAGCCCGATGATGGACCTCTTCAGCCCCCGCTTGGGCTTGGATGAAGATTTTGGAGTCTCTTCTGGACGGATCGGTGATACCCAGCGTGGTGAAGATAAGGTAGGGAGATTTTCAGGGGCTTAGTGTTAGGTTTATTTAAGGGGGGGTTTGGGTTAGATTAGGGGTATGTGGGTGGTGGGTTGTAATGTTGGGGGGGTATTGCATGTTTTTTTTTACAGGCAAAAGAGCAGAATTCTTTGGGGCATGCCCAGCAAAAGGCCCTTTTAAGGGCTGGTAAGGTAAAAGAGCTTTTATATTTTTATTTTAGAATAGGGTAAGGCATTTTTTTATTTTGGGGGGCTTTGTTATTTTATTAGGGGGCGTAGAGTAGGTGTAATTAGCTTAAAATTGTTGTAATATTTTTATAATGTTTGTAAATTATTTTTTTATTTTTTGTAACTTAGTTCTTTTTTTATTTTTTGTGCTTTAGTTAGTTTATTTAATTGTATTTATTTGTAGGTATTTTATGTAATTAATTTATTGATAGTGCAGTGTTAGGTTTAATTGTAGATAATTGTAGGTATTTTATTTAATTAATTTATTGATAGTGTAGTGTTAGGTTTAATTGTAACTTAGGTTAGGATTTATTTTACAGGTAATTTTGTAATTATTTTAACTAGGTAGCTATTAAATAGTTATTAACTATTTAATAGCTATTGTACCTGGTTAAAATAAATACAAAGTTACCTGTAAAATAAATATTAATCCTAAAATAGCTACAATATAATTATTATTTATATTGTAGCTATATTAGGGTTTATTTTACAGGTAAGTATTTAGATTTAAATAGGAATAATTTATTTAATAAGAGTTAATTTATTTTGTTAGATAAAAAATATGTTTAACTTAGGGGGGTGTTAGTGTTAGGGTTAGACTTAGCTTTAGGGGTTAATACATTTATTAGAGTAGCGGTGAGGTCCGGTCGGCAGATTAGGGGTTAATACTTGAAATTAGGTGTCAGCGATGTTAGGGAGGGCAGATTAGGGGTTAATAGTATTTATTATAGGGTTATTGAGGCGGGAGTGAGGCGGATTAGGGGTTAATAACTTTATTATAGTAGCGGTGAGGTCCGGTCGGCAGATTAGGGGTTAATAATTGTAGGTAGGTGGCAGCAACGTTGGGAGCGGCAGATTAGGGGTTAATAAATATAATATAGGGATCGGCGGTGTTAGGGGCAGCAGATTAGGGGTACATAGGGATAATGTAGGTTGCGGCGGTGTACGGAGCGGCAGATTAGGGGTTAATAATAATATGCAGAGGTCAGCGATAGCGGGGACGGCAGATTAGGGGTTAATAAGTGTAAGGTTAGGGGTGTTTAGACTCGGGGTACATGTTAGGGTGTTAGGTGCAGACTTAGGAAGTCTTTCCCCATAGGAAACAATGGGGCTGCGTTAGGAGTTGAACGCTGCTTTTTTGCAGGTGTTAGGTTTTTTTCAGCTCAAACGGCCCCATTGTTTCCTATGGGGAAATTGTGCACGAGCACGTTTTTGAAGCTGGCCGCGTCTGTAAGCACTGGTATTGAGAGTTGCAGCGGCGGTAAATTATGCTCTACGCTCCCTTTTTGGAGCCTAACGCAGCCCTTCTGTGAACTCTAAATACCAGCGGTATTTAAAAGGTACAAGGGAAAAAAAGCACGCGTAGCTAACGCACCCCTTTGGCCGCAGAACTCTAAATCTAGCGGATTGTTAAGTGCTCCATTTCACATTAAAGGGACAGTCTAGTCCAAAATAAAGTTTCATGATTCAGATAGGGCATGTAATTTTAAACAGCTTTCCATTTTACTTTTATCACCAATTTTGCTTTGTTCTCTTGGTATTCTTAGTTGAAAGTTAAACCTAGGTAGGCTCAAATGCTAATTTCTTAGACCTTGAAATCCGCCTCTTACCTGAATGCATTTTGACAGTTTTTCACCACTAGAGGGCATTAGTTCATGTGTGTCATATAGATAATATTTTGCTCATGCACATGGAGTTACCTAGGAGTGAGCACTGATTGCTAAAATGCAAGTCTGTCAAAAGAACTGTAATAAGGGGGCAGTCTGCAGAGGCTTAGATACAAGGTAATCACAGAGGTAAAAAGTGTATTAATATAACTGTTGGTTATGCAAAACAAGGGGATGGGTAATAAAGGGAATATCTATCTTTTAAAACAATAACAATTCTGGTGTAGACTGTCCCTTTAACTCTCCCCTACGGGATATTTTCTGGAGATAAGTGTTGGGAAACAGCATGTACTGCACCACATGTATGAACAATATTAAGGCTGTAGATGGCGCTGTACAGTTTAGATTACTAATTATTTATATATGTGATCTTGTTAATTCACTAACAGGAAGGAAGTTGTGTTCCTTTTCTCTATTGAGTTTTCTCCTCTCTGTGTGCTGACCACTGTTTTACAAGTTATTGATATGTTCTGAATGCTGCTATTGCATCTGTATAAGTAAATCCTAATGCAGGGCCCAGACACTAAAGGAAAACTACAAGTCAGTAAGTGTTGCATCTATGATCCAAGTAAATACTGTTTGAGGAAACAAGAGCTGCATCCAATTTACTGAAAGATGGCAAGTGGTTCAGATGTGAAATATGCAATAGCAAAGCTCAACAATACCAACTACCAGCTGTGGAAGTTTAAGCTTGAAATGCAAAAATGACTTATGGGAGGTGCTGGGATACAAACTAATGCTATGCTAGAGATTGTGGAACAGCTACATGCAATTGGAGAAGAAATAAAAGACAATCATAAAGTAACATTGCTATTATGCAGCCTTCCAGAGTCATATGGTTCCCTTATCAATGCTCTAGAAACTAGACCTGAGCCAGAACTAACACTAGAATATGCTAAAGGAAAATTAATTGATGAATACAATAGAAGAAAAGAAAACATACATAGTGAAGAAAATGAGGGATCAGAGGTACCTCTGAAGGTGCAAAAAGGCACAAAGCAAAATAGAAAAACCAGAGTGTGTTTTCGCTGCAAAAAGCAGGTCACCTGAAAAATAACTGCTCAATCTGAAAAGCTGAGCAGCAAAGGTTAGAGCCACTCACAAGAGAAAGAGCTAAGGCAGCCACAAAGGAAACTGCAGCTGCATCATGGAGCAGTAGCTTTCAAGTGACTCAGAATAGTACACCACATGACAAGTGATGAGACATTCTTCCCAGAAATTGATTTCAATGCAAAAGATAAAGGGGCCTAGTTATCAAGCCGTCAACCTCAAATACGCTGGAATTCCGCAGCGTATTTGTGGCGAGGCTGATTCGCCTTAGTTATCAAAGGCTTCAGACCGGTAAAAGTAGAATTTTGTGACGTAAACTTCGATCCGCCGGACTCCGTCCGACACAGATCGATTCTTACGTCACTCCAGATGTTCCGCACATAAGTGCGGCACAATCTGACTACTTTTGCTAGTTATCAAAAAACTAGCAGGTACGCTCGGCACTTTTACGGCCCAGCGTACCTGGTTTTCAAACCGCCAGCCTGGAGGCGGCGGATCCCATAGGAATCAATGGGAGTCTGACCATAGTGAAAGTACAAGTTCGCTGCTGACAGACATCCCATTGATTTCTATGGGAGCTGTCTACACCTAACACCCTAACACGTACCCCGAGTCTAAACACCACTAATCTGCCCCCCTACACCGCCGCAACTAAATAAAGTTATTACCCCCTAAACCGCCGCTCCCGGAGCCCACCGCAAGCTACTCTATCCCTATTAACCCCTAAACCGCCGCTCCCGGAGCCCACCGCAACTATAATAAATGTATTAACCCCTAAACCGCCGCTCCCGGAGCCCACCGCCCCCTACATTATACCTATTAACCCCTATCCTGCCCCCTATACCGCCGCCCTCTGTAATAAAGTTATTAACCCCTATCCTGCCGATCCCGCACCTCGCCGCAAATAAATAAATAGTTTAACCCCTAAACCGCCGCTCCCTGAACCCGCCGCAACCTATATTAAATTTATTAACCCCTATCCTGCCCCCCCTACACCGTTGCCACCTATAATACATTTATTAACCCCTATCCTGCCCCCCACTAAACCGCCGCCACTGTAATGAAATTATTAACCCCTAAACCTAAGTCTAACACTAACCCTAACACCCCCTAACTTAAAAATTAATTAAATAAATCTAAATAATATTTATATTATTAACTAAGTTAATCCTATTTAAAACTAAATACTTACCTATAAAATAAACTCTAATATAGCTACAATATAAATAATAATTATATTGTAGCTATCTTAGGATTTATTTTTATTTTACAGGTACCTTTCAATTTATTATTTATTTATTTTTTTTATTTTTTTTTTTTTTTAAATAATTTTTTTATTGAAGTTGAATTAAAGGTTAACAAACAAAGTTCGCCCTTGAACAAATGTTACATTGAGGTGGCGGATATATCAGTTGAACATCGATACCAATAACATAGCAGGATGAACATATATGAATAAATTGGCATATCAAGTCTTAAGACAATAAAAGATAGAAAAAAATAAATTGGGCGCAATAAAATAGAACTTCATTTTATGTTATATTATGCAATATATGATCTCCACAATGTTATAAAAAGCGCACTTTGAGCTGTTTAAAATAATAGTATCGGCTTGTGGAGAGTTGGCATATGTATTGGCCACTCTTGGGCCAACATATATAAAGGGGGAAGGAATAGCAGCGGACAAGAGCCGCTTTAAGTATAAGAGGAAATTGGGGAGGGTGGAGTCTTCCAACCAAGGGGAGAAATCTAATCTTATAGTGAGGTATTGAATGATTTCTTCGACTGTTAGGTAACTACTGAGTATTACAGAAGGTTATGAGAATAATATTAAAGGTGAGATGTTAAAGACTTTGGGTTATAAGCCCCAGAGACACCTCTCAATAAGGGTAGCCACTTCAATATTATAGATAGAGATTTATATGAATATGGGTTGGGGGAGATATCTAATATATATGTGGGATCGAATATATAGCTTTGGGAAGTGCCAAGTAAGTATGGGACATGGTAATGGGGTAGGTGTAATATCTAGTGATGCTTCATTATAGAATACTTTGTGTACCTCTTTGAGGAGCTAGTAACAAATTTAGGTAGATATGCGTGGGGAGATGAGTGAATACTAAACTTGGATATATACATCAAACGATTATATACTTAATAGCCCAGAGTGTTAAAGTTAAATACTCCTATACAATAATATTGTTGAATGGCTAAAAACTCTTGGGCATGGTATGTATCGAGGTTTCGTTACTATGCATTTGCAGCTAAGTAGGGGGTTTGAGCAGATGCTGCCATAAGGCAGAGGTAAAGCGATAATAAGAGCACAGCAAGTACTGGGTACATGACTAAAGGCTCAGCCTGGCAAACTATGTCCCATCAGGGGGAGTTAAGCATAAATACCTGATCAGGGTTATTTGTTTAATTTTAGATCCCTAGTTAAATGTCTCCTAATACGCCTAGCTTCCAAAATATATAGTTATATAAACAAAAGTAGGGGTGTCTCTTGATAGACGACTAAATATCTATGACCTGGTTAGGGACGCTAATATTGTGTCATATCTGCCCAAATGTAGAGACACTCAGGGTCAGCGTATCTATTATAGTAGATCATATCTGTTACTTATGGGAGAAATAAGAGCATCCACAGAATAATAGTAGGAATCCAACTTCCATTAGATATCTCCAGCAATGCTTTATGTAAAATGTAGACCTAGGTAGGTCTATAGGATGCCTAGGGGAGGTAGGTCTGTGGAATAGATTAAATAGGGGGATAGTTACCTTGAAATATGATATGCATATTGTATATAAAGATCTACTAACATTACAACCATTAGAAAGGTGGTAGGGGTGAAACTAATAGAGATCCCATTCAGTGGTTTAGAGCTTCATAGCTAATATAAAATCTCAGTACTGTTCTGCTCAGTCAGATTCTATATGGATCTCCACTACACTTTAAACAATTGCATTTGGAGTTATATAGATGCTATAGTCCTGATCATGTTAAATCCAGGAGCTAAAATGAGATGTATAGAAATTAGCGTTAACTGTGTAGATAGAAACTGCTGGCAGGGTGTGTGATAAACAAGTATTAGTGACCATGAACTAGACACTGTTCTCAAACAGAGTTGCTCTTATTAAAGTGACACGATATTATTATCCCAGAAGGGCAGTCTGCCAGTCAACTTAGATATCCAGTTTTATACCGGCGCTATTGCTCCACATCAGATTTAAAACTAAAACTAAACATCACTGGGCTGTCTCCTGATGTGCCTGCCCGTGTAAATAAACATGTGCAATCTGATATTTTAGATGTAACATTAGAAAATAAAAACGCAGTAAGTGGATGAAAGGGGACTACGAGTCTAACAGAATATATACTAAACATAAGATTGAAACTATAAACTAGAGACATTTCTCTGGTAGAACTATGCTTGTTAAAGAGTCACAAGACTAGTATCTCAAAAAGACAGTCCGGTATAACAGTCCAGGAACCAAGTGGTTAAAGTGCTGAGTTTTTTTTTTGCCAAGTCTATTACCCCATACCCGTCTTGAGAATGAGCCTCGCTGGAGAAGCCTTTGTTATGGAGGCCTTAGTCTCTGCGACTGATACAGGGCTGGCTCCTAGGATACCCATGGCGCTCCGAGGGTACAAACATAAGCAGGCCTCTCCAAGGAAAGTGCTGCAATCCGGAAGGACTGAGCGTGAGACATATGAAGCGGGGGCTGTATTGAAGAGTATGCAGCTCAGAAGCTGCTCTCCATTTTGGGCTTGACGTTTCCCAGCGACCGGCCGCATCACTAGGAAGTCAGAGGTAGGGCCCCCTGTATCCCTTGAGGCAGGGAGAGAGACTCCGGTTGTATCCGTAGTGCTGGGACCAAGCTGCTGCCAGGTGAGATCAGTCGCAATGACCGGAATGCAGGGTAAGTCACTGCGCCTGACTTGGGGTGTTAAATCTAGGGGGCTCCATCTAATAGGCATCAGGTGTGGGCTCTTAGGGGATCTTTGCTGTTGGCTATGAGCCTCGGCTTTCAGACACTGAGCGGAAGAAGACTGCTCCAGTATGTGCAACGGTGGGGGTATTTTACTCACAGTGGTCGATGCAGATCGGCTTTCATGGTGCCTTAGTCGTATCAGCGTAGTCTGTTCAAAAGTTGGGTCTGCTGTGTTTTCAGACTGTGTGTGGTCAGGAGGGCCCAGGATAGCATTCCTACCATGCTTCTCAGTCTCCCAATTCTCATATCTGGCACCAGCGCTTGCAGGCTCCTGGCGTAAGGAGCGTGATAAATCTTTAAAACACCAGTCCATTTTCCGTTCAAACGCTGCTAGTAGATCCATGGCCCCAAAATGTGAAAGGTGAGGGTCCATGTCGAAAGAGTTACACAGTCCGTGATAGTGCCGTAACACTGGAGCTATTCATAATAAAAGAATGCCAGCGTGGTCAGATTAACAAGATGGCGTCTTCTCCCCTTTTTTTTTGCTGTAGCGATCTCAAATCATAAAGTATGGGATAACTTCAAACTCTTAGGCCACCAAAATTGAGAGAGATACACTGCTTCTTAATTGAATGCTTTTAAATGAGAAATTGCCTGCCCTGAGCGGTCTTAAATGGAAAAATCTGATAGTAACAGCCGGAGCTGAGGAAAAGTGCGACCGCTCAGATGCAGAGTCAACTCCGTCCCCCCCTTTCAATTTATTTTAACTAGGTACAATAGCTATTAAATAGTTATTAACTATTTAATAGCTACCTAGCTAAAATGAAGAGAAATTTACCTGTAAAATAAAAAATAACCTAAGTTACAATTACACCTAACACTACACTATACTTTAATAAATTATTCCTATTTAAAACTAAATACTTACCTGTAAAATAAACCCTAAGATAGCTACAATGTAATTCATAATTACATTGTAGCTATTTTAGGATTTATATTTATTTTACAGGTAACTTTGTATTTATTTTAGCTAGTTAGAATAGTTATTAAATAGTTATTAACTATTTAATAACTACCTAGCTAAAAGAAATACAAAATTACCTGTAAAATAAATCCTAACCTAAGTTACAATTAAACCTAACACTACACTATCATTAAATTAATTAATTAAACTACCTACAAATAACTACAATTAAATACAATTACATAAACTAACTAAAGTACAAAAAATAAAAAAAGCTAAGTTACAAAAAATAAAAAAAAAGTTACAAACATTTAAAAACATATTACAACAATTTTAAGCTACTTACACCTAATCTAAGCCTCCTAATAAAATAACAAACCCCCCCCCCAATAAAAAAAATGCCCTACCCTATTCTACATTAAAAAAGTTCAAAGTTCTTTTACCTTACCAGCCCTTAAAAGGGCCTTTTGTGGGGGCATGCCCCAAAGTTCAAAGTTCTTTTGCCTGTAAAAGAAAAATACAACCCCCCCCAACATTAAAACCCACCACCCACATACCCCTAATCTAACCCAAACCCCCTTAAAATAACCTAACACTAATCCCCTGAAGATCATCCTACCTTTAGTTGTCTTCACTCAGCCGAGCCACCGATGGAACTGAAGAGGACATCCGGACCGGCAGAAGTTATCCTCCAAGGGGCACTGAAGAAATCTTCCATTCGGGCGAGGTCATCTTCCAAGAGGCGCTGAAGAAGTCTTCTATCCGGGCGAGGTCATCGTCGAAGCCGGGTCTTGAATCTTCATCCCGCCGACGCGGAACATCCTCCTTTCCCGACGAACTACCGACGAATGAAGGCTCCTTTAAGGGACGTCATCCAAGATGGCGTCCCTTCAATTCCGATTGGCTGATAGGATTCTATCAGCCAATCGGAATTAAGGTAGGAAAAATCTGATTGGCTGATGGAATCAGCCAATCAGATTCAAATTCAATCCAATGATCGGAACAGCCAATAGAATGCGAGCTCAATCTGATTGGCTGATTGGATCAGCCAATCGGATTGAACTTGAATCTGATTGGCTGATTCCATCTGCCAATCAGATTTTTCCTACCTTAATTCCGATTGGCTGATAGAATCCTATCAGCCAATCGGAATTGAAGGGACGCCATCTTGGATGACGTCCCTTAAAGGAGCCTTCATTCGTCGGTAGTTCGTCGGGAAAGGAGGATGTTCCGCGTCGGCGGGATGAAGATTCAAGACCCGGCTTCGACGATGACCTCGCCCGGATAGAAGACTTCTTCAGCGCCTCTTGGAAGATGACCTCGCCCGGATGGAAGATTTCTTCAGCGCCGCTTGGAGGATTACTTTATCGGATGGAAGATTTCTTCAGCGCCCCTTGGAGGATAACTTCTGCCGGTCCGGATGTCCTCTTCAGTTCCATCGGTGGCTCGGCTGAGTGAAGACAACTAAAGGTAGGATGATCTTCAGGGGATTAGTGTTAGGTTATTTTAAGGGGGGTTTGGGTTAGATTAGGGGTATGTGGGTGGTGGGTTTTAATGTTGGGGGGGTTGTATTTTTCTTTTACAGGCAAAAGAGCTGAACTTTGGGGCATGCCCCCACAAAAGGCCCTTTTAAGGGCTGGTAAGGTAAAAGAGCTTTGAACTTTTTTAATGTAGAATAGGGTAGGGCATTTTTTTATTTTGGGGGGGTTTGTTATTTTATTAGGGGGCTTAGATTAGGTGTAAGTAGCTTAAAATTGTTGTAATATGTTTTTAAATGTTTGTAACTTTTTTTTTTTTTGTAACTTAGCTTTTTTTATTTTTTGTACTTTAGTTAGTTTATGTAATTGTATTTAATTGTAGTTATTTGTAGGTAGTTTAATTAATTAATTTAATGATAGTGTAGTGTTAGGTTTAATTGTTACTTAGGTTAGGATTTATTTTACAGGTAATTTTGTATTTCTTTTAGCTAGGCAGTTATTAAATAGTTAATAACTATTTAATAACTATTCTAACTAGCTAAAATAAATACAAAGTTACCTGTAAAATAAATATAAATCCTAAAATAGCTACAATGTAATTATGAATTACATTGTAGCTATCTTAGGGTTTATTTTACAGGTAAGTATTTAGTTTTAAATAGGAATAATTTATTAAAGTATAGTGTAGTGTTAGGTGTAATTGTAACTTAGGTTAGTTTTTATTTTACAGGTAAATTTCTCTTCATTTTAGCTAGGTAGCTATTAAATAGTTAATAACTATTTAATAGCTATTGTACCTAGTTAAAATAAATTGAAAGGTACCTGTAAAATAAAAATAAATCCTAAAATAGCTACAATATAATTATTATTTATATTGTAGCTATATTAGAGTTTATTTGATAGGTAAGTATTTAGTTTTAAATAGGATTAACTTAGTTAATAATATAAATATGATTTAGATTTATTTAATTAATATTTAAGTTAGGGGGGTGTTAGGGTTAGTGTTAGACTTAGGTTTAGGGGTTAATAATTTTATTACAGTGGCGGCGGTGTAGTGGGGGGGGGGCAGGATAGGGGTTAATAAATTTATTATAGGTGCCGACGGTGTAGGGGGGGCAGGATAGGGGTTAATAAATTTAATATAGGTTGCGGCGGGTTCAGGGAGCGGCGGTTTATGGGTTAAACAATTTTTTATTTGCGGCAAGGTGCGGGATCAGCAGGATAGGGGTTAATAACTTTATTACAGAGGGCGGCGGTATAGGGGGGCCAGGATAGGGGTTACTAGGTATAATGTAGGTGGCAGCGGTGTCCGGGAGCGGCGGTTTAGGGGTTAATACATTTATAAGACTTGCGGCGGGGTCTAGGAGCGGCGGTTTAGGGGTTAATACATTTTTAATAGTTGCGGCAGGGTCTAGGAGCGGTGGTTTAGGGGATAAGACATTTTTAATAGTTGCGGCAGGGTCTAGGAGCGGCGGTTTAGGGGTTAGTAACTTTATTTAGTTGCGGGGGGCTCCGGGGGCGCCGGTATAGGGGGTAGAACAGTGTAGTTTACTGTGAGTGCTTAGTGACAGGCTAGCAAGAAAGCTGTCAAACAGCCGAAGAGCAGCGAGATTGGATGAGTGATAACTCTCACAGTCCGCTGCTCATCGCCCCGCGGCTTTTTGACAGCTTTTTTTGATAACTTAGGCTTATTTTTTCAGGTCCGCGGCGGCGAAGGTAGGCGAGCTTAGGCGGGCGTATTGGGCCGGCGAAGTCAGAAAAGTTGAGGGCTTGATAACTACCCCCTAGTCTTCCTAGCGAATGGAAAAAGTATTACAGTGGAAGTTAACGGTCAAGGGTTCCTGAATTGCATCATACCATCAGCAGGTAAGCAAAGCATCCTAGTAAAGAATGTTCTGTACGTCCCAAGTTTAGAAGGAAACCTCCTATCAGTGAAAACTCTTGTTAACAATGGACTCACAGTCCAGTTCCAATGCAATGAATGCACAATTCAAAACAGGAGACAAATCCTAGCAAAAGGAAGGTTGAACACCTGTACAAACTCATCACTGAAAGGGAGCAAGCCAAAACAACCATTCATAATCCAAATGTATCCACCTGTGGCACAGACGATTAGGGCATTGAAACTCAGAAGCCATAAAGGAACTTGCAATGGGAGGTTTATCAGAAGACATGATTATATTGCCCTGCCACATGCTCATGAAGTGCACATGTTGAATCAAAGCAAAGGCCACACGTACCCCACTTTCACAAGCCAGTCAAAGAAAAACCACTCACCCCATGGAACTCATACACAGTGACGTGTGTGGACCTATGAAAATACCCACACCTGGCGGGAACAGATATTTACTGACCTTCATTGACGATTATTCCAAGTACACAACATATCTGATGAAGCACAAAAGCGAGACATCAGAGAAACTTCAAGAATTTATAGCTACATTCAGCAACAAATTTCAACGGAAACCAGGAATAACACGTACCGACAATGAAGGGGAACATATGAGTAAGGAAGTGGAGTCATACCTAAAGAAATAAGGTATTGTACACCAAACAACTGTACCATACACTCCTGAGCAAAATGGTGTTGCAGAAAGGAAAAAATCGCACCCTCATAGAAATGGGAAGATGCATGCTTTCAGATGCCAATTTACCTAATAAGTACTGGGGTGAAGCAATAATGACTGCAACATACTTACAAAACAGGCTACCATCAAAAACTATTGAAAGTACCCCATATGAAATGTGGAATGGATCAAAACCTTGTATGGGCATATTAGAGTGTTTGGATGTAAAGCATATGCCTATGTACCAAGTGAAAAATGCTCCAAATTACAGAACACAGCCATAGAAGGCATTCTTGTGAACAGTGAACAAAGTAAGGGCTATAGAATCTGTCATCCAAAGACCAACAAGATCACAATTTTGATGAAAGCCAAATATCAGAAAAAAATGTCCCTCGAAAGCCATGAAGAGAAACTGTCCACTGAACCAGCAAGAGATGCTGACCAAAGTGAAGCTGTGCAGGAGACAGAACAAGAAGTGGAGCTTACAATATAAAAATGAGCTACTCACAAACCAGTAGAACCCACTGAACAACCAGAAATCAGAAAATCTGAAAAGCTGTCATACATCGCTAAGACACAAGAAACACTCAAACCAACATCCTGGGAAGATATAGAAAAATTGCCAAAAAGGGAAGCCAATCAATGGAGAAAGGCAGCCAAAGAAGAAATAAAATCACTTCAGGAAAATAAAACCTGGACACTCACTGAGCTCCCCCCTGGTCGCAAAGCTATAGGGAGCAAATGGACTTTTAAAGAAAAATATGATGCAGGAGAATATATCCACAGATACAAGGCAAGATTAGTTGCAAAGGGATATTTACAGAAATTTGGAGAAGATTATGATGAAACTTTCTCTCCAGTTGTAAAGCACTCCACCATCAGAGCACTCTTTAGCATTGCAGCAGGAAAGAGAATGCAAGTGAGGCACCTGGATGTCAAAACTGCTTTCCTATATGGAGACATCAAGGAGGATCTCTACATGGAACAGCCACCTGGATTTGAGAAGGAACAGAACCTTGTATGTAAACTTCAAAAGAGCATCTATGGACTAAAGCAAGCTGTGAGAATGTGGAATGAAAAAGTGAATGAAGTACTCATGAAACAAGGATTCTCAAGAAACAAAGCAGATCCATGTTTATATTCAAGGCATCAAGAAAACAAATGGATATACATCCTAATTTATGTTGATGACATCATAACTTGTTTTTAACAAGAAGGGGATTATGACCGAATAGTTCACATATTAAAACAGAACTTTGAGATTAAAGAACTAGGGAACATCACTCATTATTTAGGAATCCAAATAGAGAGGGAAGAGGATGGAAGCTTGGATTCTTAGCCAAAGTCAGAAAATTGCAGAAATATCAGAGCAGTTTCACATGCAAGATACAAAAGATTACCTGAAATACAACAGAATAGAAAACTTGTTACCCTATAATGACAATTACAGAAGGGCCATTGTAAAATTGCTATACATTGCCACCGTGACAAGCCCAGACATTGTCGCAGCAGTGGGTTTACTCTGTAGAAAAGTTGCGACACCATGTCAATGTGACTGGAATGCAGTAGAGGGTGATAAAGTACCTAAAAGGAACAATTCTGATAAAGCAGTGACTGCCAGCAACATCAAACCCAAAACTAACTGGATATATTGATGCTGATTGGGCCGGAGATACCTCTGACCGCAAGTCTACAAATGGTTACATCTTCCAGTATGGAAAAGTAAAAATAAGTTGGTCTAGTCGAAAACAAGTGACTGTTGCACTCTCTTCAATGGAAGCAAAATATATAGCAGCAGCACATGCATGTCATAAAGTAATTTGGATTCGTCAACTTCTACTATCTACAACCAAGGGTCTATAAAGTTGACACAATCAGAAAGAGTCAATCCTCGAACCAAGCACATTGATGTAAAATATAATTTGCTCAGGGACATGCAAGAACAAGGCATTATTAACATTTAATATTGCCCATCGGAAGAGATGACTGCAGACGCACTCACTAACCCGTTGCCAAGGGAACGTTATTGTTTTCTATATACCTGTATATACACACATGCACATACATCTTTAGACATGTATATGTATAATTACGTACATGCCGTTGAGAAGGGGTGTTGGGAAATACAACAGCATGTACTGCACTACATATATGAACAACATTAAGGCTGTAGATGGCGCTGTACAGTTTAGATTACTAATTGTTTATATCTGTGATCTTGTTCATTCACTAACAGGAAGGAAGTTGTGTTCTTTTTCTCTATTGTGTTTTCTCCTCTCTGTGTGCTAACCACTGTTTTACAAGTTATTGATATGTTCTGAATGCTGCTATTGCATCTGTATAAGTAAAGCCTAATGCAGTATTACTTAAAGCTTGTAGTGTCTTTTTGATACATAACCAACAGTAAGAGCGTAACTTGACAAGGATTCCTGGTTCAGTTATTTTTCTTAGATCGTTGTATGAGTCTGTCTATGGAGGGGTTGGTATGATATTGCTCACCATGCTGACAAACTTTGGATCCTCTCGCCCCTATAGTCTACAGATTATGTTTATTGGACCCTCTCTGGCAATATATGAATATGTCTGCAATATGTCAAAAATAGAATACCAAATCAGGTTGTAGTTTAAGGGAATGTCAGTTCATAATTGTAATTAAGAATATTAGCACAGTCACTAAGTATGGTTTAGTAATGAAACAAATGATACAGAAACGTGTTAATCTATTCTGCAAAATATTTTTTCTCATCTAATTACTTTTCATATATAATCCTTTTGATAAATTAATGTCCCAAGCTTGGCTGCTTTCAGCATTCAATAACATTTCAGCAATAAAATTAAATCATTTTAAATTGAAGGGATATTTTTTATATCAGGGAGCATTAATCACAGTATTAAAACTTGTTTTGTATGCAAACATTTGAAAAGTTTGAAAGACTTATTGATTGTTGAATTCTCATCTCTATTACTGTGGCCAATTAGTGAGTGATATAAATTAACTCATGCACATGTTAACCAAACACTGTGCAGCATGTAGGATGGTCAGGGTTCTGCATTCCATAAATTGCGATTCAGCCTCTCTAGGGCGTGTGGTAAATGTTTCAGATTTAAATTTCAAGAAAAGCCGTCAAAATAAAAAATAATTCCAAATATAGCTGAAAGCAGCGATAGAGGTGGCCATGCGCATCGACATTGCAATGGCAAACAAGCAGCTAAGTCACAATATAAAGCTTTATATAAGTTTTTACAATTCTAACATTAGCAGTTGTAAAGAACACACATTTTCGAAATTTTTGTGTTTTCAAGATGGCTGCCCCACCATGTGACCAATAATTTCATCATGATCAGATGTAACTATAGGTCACAAGATTTTGTTTTACAGCAAATTTCACAGCTTTAACATAAGCTCTTGGAAAGAAAATGCATTTTTGAAATTTTCGTGTAAACCAATATGGCTGCCACAGCTTGTGACCAATTCCTTCAACATGAACAACTGTGACTCTAGGTCACAATATAAGGTTATACAGCAAATTTCACAGTTCTTACATAAGCAGTTGCAGAGAAAATAGATTTTCGAAATATTTGCATAAAACAAAATGGCTGCCCGATCGTAAGATATACAGCCTCCATACTATGCACAATAGTGCTCACTATAGATGTCAATAAGCATGGCAAAAATAAAGCATTTTTGTAAAACGGTTTTTGTTTTATTATTAATTTAAAAAATATCGTTAAGCGTTTTTGAACAATTCAAAATGGCTGCCAAATCACATGACCTATCAACTTCTCTTGAACAAATCTGAATGAAAGTCATAAGATAACTCTGTAAACAAAATTTCAAGTCTTTGCCATAAGCGGTTTCGGAAAAGAAAAAAAGTTTTGTAGTTTTTAAAAAACGTGCATACGAAACAAAATGGCCGCCAAGCTATGCATTGTATGGCTTTCAAATTGCACATACTAATGCTCACTATAGACCTCCACAATTTGCAGAAGTTTTATGAAAATTTGCAAATGTTTTATTTCACGAAGGCGACTGCGCAGTGCAAATTTTTACTGCAATATTGCCTTTAGGGGTCATGACTATGTGTACTCATGTGTCTGCTACACTGTAATATAGTTAAATAGTGTAAACATAATGCATAAAGTGCAAATTTACGCAATTAAACAGCGATAAAAAGGCGAATGGCTCATAGCAGCCATGTTGATTATGGAAAATTCGCAATTTGAACATACTTGGTAGAGGACCTTGCAAGGAGCACATGTGCAAAATTGCATTTCATTGCACTTAGCGGTTGCAGAGAAGAAGATGTTTAAAGATTTTCGTACAATTCAAAATGGCAGCTAGGTCATGTGACTAAATCACTTCTCTTGAACAAACTTTATTCTAGGTCAGTACAGCAGTACACACAGCAAGTTTCACAGCTGTAACATAAGCGGTTCTGGAGAAGAAGATTTTCAATCGGTTGTCGAAATTTGTCGCAAAAAGCAATATGGTTGCTAGATCACATGACCTATAAGATGTATGTTGCATAGGATTATGCACAGCATAGATCTTTAGCATTGTGCCAAGTTTCATGAGTTTTTGAGTTATGCTGTTGTTTTTATAAGCATTTGAATACTTGGCGGAATAATAAAAATAATAATAATAATAAATATAGCTGCAAGCAGCGATAGGGGTGGCCATGCGCATCACCTTTGCAAAGCATACAAGCTGAAAAGTCACAATATATAGTTACACAGCAAATTTCACAGCTTTAACATAAGCAGTTGCAAACAAATCACATTTTCGCGTAAACCAATATGGCTGCCATAGCCTGTGACCAATTCCTTCAACATGAACAAATGTGACTCTAGTTCACAATATAAGGTTATACAGCTAGTTTCACAGTTCTAAGATAAGCAGTTGCAGAGAAAATAAATTTGTGAAATTTTCGCATAAAACAAAATGGCTGCCAGATCACATGATATACAGCCTCCATATTATGCACAATATTTCTCACTATATATGGCAATAATAATGGCAAAAATAAAGCATTTTTGTAAAACGGTATTTGTTTTATTATTAATTTAAAAATATCGTTAAACGTTTTTGAACAATTCAAAATGGCTGCCAAACCACATGACCTATCAACTTCTCTTGAACAAATCTGAATGTTAGTCATAAGCTAACTCTGTAAACAAAATTTCAAGTCTGTGCCATAAGCGGTTTCGGAGAAGAAGATTTTTGTAGTTTTTAAATACAGCTCATACGAAACAAAATGGCCACCACACTGTGTAATGTATGGCTTTCATATTACACACACTAATGCTCACCATAGACCTCTACAATTTGCACAAGTTTCATAAAAATTTGCAAATGTTTTATTGCACGAAGGCGACTGCGCAATGCAAATTTTAACTGCAATATTGTCTTTAAGGGTTATGACTATGTGTAATCATGTGTGTATTACACTGTAATATTGTTAAATATTGTAAAACTAATGTATAAAGTGCAAAATTACGCAATTAAATGGCGATAAAAAGGTTAATGTCTCACAGCAGCCATGTTGATTATGGAAAAATCGCAATTTTAACAAACTTGGTAGAGGTTCTTGCAAGGAGCATATGTGCAAAATTGCGCTTTATTGCACTAAGCGGTTTAAGAGAAGAAGATGTTTAAAGATTTTCGCAAAATGCAAGATGGCTGCTACATCATGTGACCAAGGCACTTCTGTTGAACAATGGCAAATCTAGGTCATAGCAGCACTGAGCACAGCAAGTTTCAAAGTTGTAACATAAGCAGTTCCAGAGCTGAAGATTTTTAAGCTTTTCTCGAAATTTGTCGCAAAAAACAAAATAGCTGCCTAACCATATGACCTATGAGTTCAATGTTGCATGAGATGTAGAATTGCAATAGGCTGTACCAGCATACCTGATTTCAAGAGTTTAGCATAAGTAATATGTGTTTTGTGAGCAATTGAATCAAAAGAGGCAGTATTATATTATAAATAATTACGATAAAAATAAAACTAATATTGCTGCCACATCATGTGACTGATTCTCTCCTAATGAGCAATTATGAATCTAGGTCACAATATAAGATTATACAGCAAATTTCATAGTTCTAACATAAGCGGTTTCAGAGAAAATAGACTTTCGTTATTTTCGCGTAAACCAAGATGGCTGCCTGATCATAAGATATAGAGCTTCCATATTATGCACAATAGTGCTCACCATAGATGTCAATACACATGGCAAAAATAAAGCATTTTTGTAAAACGGTTTTTGTTTTATTATTAATTTTAAAATTTCGTTAAGCGTTTTTGAACAATTCAAAATGGCTGCCAAACCACATGACCTATCAACTTCTCTTGAACAAATCTGAATGTTAGTCATAAGATAACTCTGTAAACAAAATTTAAAGTCTGTGCCATAAGTGGTTTCGGAGAAGAAGATTTTTGTAGTTTTTAAAAACAGCGCATACTAAACAAAATGGCCGCCAAGCTATGCAATGTATGGCTTTCATATTACACACACTAATGCTCACCATAGACCTCTACAATTTGCACAAGTTTCATAAAAATTTGCAAATGTTTTATTGCACGAAGGCGACTGCGCAATGCAAATTTTAACTGCAATATTGTCTTTAAGGGTTATGACTATGTGTAATCATGTGTCTATTACACTGTAATATTGTTAAATATTGTAAAACTAATGTATAAAGTGCAAAATTACGCAATTAAATGGCGATAAAAAGGTTAATGTCTCACAGCAGCCATGTTGATTATGGAAAAATCGCAATTTTAACAAACTTGGTAGAGGACCTTGCAAGGAGCATATGTGCAAAATTGCGCTTTATTGCACTAAGCGGTTTAAGAGAAGAAGATGTTTAAAGATTTTCGCAAAATGCAAGATGGCTGCTACATCATGTGACCAAGGCACTTCTTTTGAGCTACAGCAAATCTAGTTCAAAGCAGCACTGAGCACAGCAAGTTGCAAAGCTGTAACATAAGCAGTAACAGAGCTAAAGATTATTAAGCGTTTCTCGAAATTTGTCGCAAAAAACAATATGGCTGCGTAACCTTATGACCTATGAGTTCAATATTGCATGAGATGTAGCAGAGCAATAGGCTGTACTAGCATACCTGATTTTAAGAGCTTTGCTTTAGCAGTTCAAAAGTTATGGGCAATAGAAAAAGTGGCGGAATAATAAAAATAATAATAATATTAATAATAATAATAATAATAATAAATATAGCTGCAAGCAGCGATAGAGGTGGCCATGCGCATCGACATTGCAATGACATACAAGCAGCTAAGTCCCAATATAAAGCTTTATAGAAGTTTTTACAATTCTAACATTAGCAGTTGGAAAGAAAACACATTTTCGAAATGTTTGCGTTTTTCAAGATGGCTGCCCCACCAAATGATTAATACTTTCATCACGATTAGATGTAACTCTAGGTGACAATATATGGTTATACAGCAAATTTCACAGCTTTAACATAAGCAGTTGGAAAGAAAACACATTTTCGAAATTTTCTAGTAAACCAATATGGCTGCCACAGCTTGTGACCAATTCCTTCAACATGAATAACTGTGACTCTAGGTCACAATATAAGGTTATATAGCAAGTTTCACAGTTCTAACATAAGCAGTTGCAGAGAAAATAGATTTTCGAAATATTCGCATAAAACAAAATGGCTGCCAGATCTTATGATATACAGCCTCCATATTATGCACAATAATTGTCACCATAGATCTCAATAAACATGGCAAAAATAAAGCATTTTTGTAAAACGGTTTTTGTTTTATTATTAATTTAAAAATATCGTTAAGCGTTTTTGAACAATTCAAAATGGCTGCCAAACCACATGACATATCAACTTCTCTTGAACAAATCTGAATGTTAGTCATAAGATAAATCTGTAAACAAAATTTCAAGTCTGTGCCATATGCGGTTTCGGAGAAGAAGATCTTTGTAGTTTTTAAAAAACGCGCATACGAAAAAAAAATGGCCGCCAAGCTATGCATTGTATGGCTTTCAAATTGCACATACTAATGCTCACTATAGACCTCTACAATTTGCAGAAGTTTTATGAAAATTTGCAAATGTTTTATTTCACGAAGGCGACTGCGCAGTTCAAATTTTTACTGCAATATTGCCTTTAGGGGTCATGACTATGTGTACTCATGTGTCTGCTACACTGTAATATAGTTAAATAGTGTAAACATAAAGCATAAAGTGCAAATTTACGCAATTAAACAGCGATAAAAAGGCGAATGGCTCATAGCAGCCATGTTGATTAAGGAAAATTTGCAGTTTGAACAAACTTGGTAGAGGACCTTGCAAGGAGCACATGTGCAAAATTGCACTTCATTGCACTTAGCGGTTGCAGAGAAGAAGATGTTTAAAGATTTTCGCACAATTCAAAATGGCAGCTAGGTCATGTGACTAAATCACTTCTCTTGAACAAACTTTATTCTAGGTCAGTACAGCAGTACACACAGCAAGTTTCACAGCTGTAACATAAACGGTTCTGGAGAAGAAGATTTTCAAGCGGTTGTCAAAATTTGTCGCAAAAAGCAATATGGCTGCTAGATCACATGACCTATGAGATTTATTTTGCATAGGATTATGCACAGCATAGATCTTTAGCATAGTGCCAAGTTTCATGAGTTTTTAAGTTATGCTGTTGTTTTTATAAGCATTTGAATAAGTGGCGGAATAATAATAATAAAAAAAATAATAATAAATATAGCTGCAAGCAGCAATAGAGGTGGCCAGCGCATTATTTTTGCAATGCCATATAAGTAGTTATGTTACAAAATAAAGCTATATAACAACTGTTTACAGTTCTAACATAAGCATTTGGAAAATAAACACATTTTCGAAATGTTTGCGTTTTTTAAAATGGCTGCCACACCATATGACCTATACTTTCAACATGAACAAATTTAACTTTAGGTGACAATATATGGTTATACAGCAAATTTCACAGTTTTAACATAAGCGGTTGGAAAGAAAACACAGTTTCAAAATTTTTGCGTAAACCAATATGGCTGCCACAGCTTGTGACTAATTCCTTCAACATGAACATCTGTGACTCTAGGTCACAATATAAGACTGTACAGCAAATTTCACAGTTCTTACATAAGCGGTTGCAGAGAAAATAGACTTTCGAAATGTTCGCGTAAACCAAGATGGCTGCCCGATCGTAAGATATACAGCCTCTATATTATGCACAATAGTGCTCACTATAGATGTCAATAAACATGGCAAAAATAAAGCATTTTTGTAAAACGGTTTTTGTTTTATTATGAATTTAAATATATCGTTAAGCAATTTTGAACAATTCAAAATGGCTGTCAAACCACATGACGTATCAACTTCTCTTGAACAAATCTGAATGTTAGTCATAAGATAACTCTATAAACAAAATTTCAAGTCTGTCCCATAAGCGGTTTCAGAGAAGAAGATTTTTATAGTTTTTAAAAATGGCGCATGCGAAACAAACTAGCCTCCAAGCTATGCAATGTATGGCTTTCAAATTGCACATACTAATGCTCACTATAGACCTCTACAATTTGCAGAAGTTTCATGAAAATTTGCAAATGTTTTATTTCACGAAGGCGACTGCGCAATGCGAATTTTAACTGCAATATTGTCTTTAAGGGTTATGACTATGTGTAATCATGTGTCTATTACACTGTAATATTGTTAAATATTGTAAAACTAATGTATAAAGTGCAAAATTACGCAATTAAATGGCGATAGAAAGGTTAATGTCTCACAGCAGTCATGTTGATTATGGAAAAATCGCAAGTTTAACAATGTTGGTAGAGGACCTTGCAACGAGCATACGTGCAAAATTGCGCTTTATTGCACTAAGCGGTTTAAGAGAAGATGTTTAAAGATCTTCGCAAAATGCAAGATGGTTGCTACATCATGTGACTAAATCACTTCTGTGGAGCAATGGAAAATCTAGGTCATAGCATCACTAAGCACAGCAAGTTTCAAAGTTGCAACATAAGCAGTTCCAGAGCTAAAGATTATTAAGCAGTTCTCGAAATTTGTCGCAAAAAACAAAATGGCTGCATAACCTTATGACCTATGAGTTCAATATTGCATGATATGTAGCATTGCAATAGGCTGTACCAGCATACCTGATTTCAAGAGTTTAGCATAAGTAATTTGTGTTTTGTGAGCAATTGACTCAAAAGAGGAAGTATTGAATTACAAATAATTACGATAAACATAAAACCGATATTGCTGCCGCATCATGTGACTGATTCTCTCCTAATGAGCAATTGTGAATCTAGGTAACAATATAAGACTGTACAGCAAATTTCACAGTTCTTACATAAGCGGTTGCAGAGAAAATAGACTTTCGAAATTTTCGCGTAAACCAAGATGGCTGCCCGATCGTAAGATATACAGCCTCCATATTACGCACAATAGTGCTCACTATAGATATGTCAATAAACATGGCAAAAATAAAGCATTTTTGTAAAACGGTTTTTGTTTTATTATGAATTTAAATATATCGTTAAGCAATTTTGAACAATTCAAAATGGCTGCCAAACCACATGATGTATCAACTTCTCTTGAACAAATCTGAATGTTAGTCATAAGATAACTCTATAAACAAAATTTCAAGTCTGTCCCATAAGCGGTTTCGAAGAAGAAGATTTTTATTGTTTTTAAAAATGGCGCATACGAAACAAAATGGCCGCCAAGCTATGCAATGTATGGCTTTCAAATTGCACATACTAATGCTCACTATAGACCTCTACAATTTGCAGAAGTTTCATGAAAATTTGCAAATGTTTTATTTCACGAAAGCGATTGCGCAATGCGAATTTTAACTGCAATATTGTCTTTAAGGGTTATGACTATGTGTAATCATGTGTCTATTACACTGTAATATTGTTAAATATTGTAAAACTAATGTATAAAGTGCAAAATTACACAATTAAATGGCGATAAAAAGGTTAATGTCTCACAGCAGCCATGTTGATTATGGAAAAATCGCAATTTGAACAAACTTGGTAGAGGACCTTGCAAGGAGCATATGTGCAAAATTGCGCGTCATTGCACTCAGCGGTTTAGGAGAAGAAGATGTTTGAATATTTTCGCAAAATGCAAGATGGCTGCCACATCATGTGACCTAGGCACTTCACTTGAGCAATAGCAATTTCAGGTCATAGTAGCACTAAGCAGAGCGAGTTTCAAAGTTGTAACATAAGCAGTTCCAGAGCTAATGATTTTTAAGCGTTTGTCGAAATTTGTCGCAAAAAGCAATATGGCTGCCAGAGCATGTGACTTATGAGTTCAATTTTGCAAGAGATGTAGCACAGCAATAGGCTGTACCAGCATACCTGATTTTAAGAGCTTTGCAAAAACAGTTAAGCAGTTATGGGCAATTGAATACAAAGCTTGGCGGAATAAAAAGAATAATAATAATAATAATAATAATAATCCGAACAATAACAATAGGTTGTCCTGCAACTTTGTTGCTGGCCACCTAAATATAGCTGCAAGCAGCGATAGAGGTGGCCATGCGCATCGACATTGCAATGACATAAAAGCAGCTAAGTGACAATATAAAGCTTTATAGAAGTTTTTACAATTCTAATATTAGCAGTTGGAAAGAAAACACATTTTCGAAATGTTTGCGTTTTTCAAGATGGCATTGCATAAAACAAAATGGCTGCCAGATCATATGATATACAACCTCCATATTATGCAAAATAATTGTCACCATAGATCTCAATAAACATGGCAAAAATAAAGCATTTTTGTAAAACGGTTTTTGTTTTATTATTAATTTAAAAATATCGTTAAGCGTTTTTGAACAATTCAAAATGGCTGCCAAACCACATGACCTATCAACTTCTCTTGAACAAATCTGAATGTTAGTCATAAGATAACTCTGTAAACAAAATTTCAAGTCTGTGCCATAAGCGGTTTCGGAGAAGAAGATTTTTGAAGTTTTTTAAAAATGCGCATACGAAACAAAATGGCCGCCAAACTATGCATTGTATGGCTTTCAAATTGCACATACTAATGCTCACTATAGACCTCTACAATTTGCAGAAGTTTTATGAAAATTTGCAAATGTTTTATTTCACGAAGGCAACTGCGCAGTGCAAATTTTTACTGCAATATTGCCTTTAGGGGTCATGACTATGTGTACTCATGTGTCTGCTACACTGTAATATAGTTAAATAGTTAAAACATAATGCATAAAGTGCAAATTTAAGCAATTAAACAGCGATAAAAAGGCGAATGGCTCATAGCAGCCATGTTGATTATGGAAAATTCGCAGTTTGAACAAACTTGGTAGAGGACCTTACAAGGAGCACATGTGCAAATTGCGCTTTGTTGCACTTAGCGGTTGCAGAGAAGAAGATGTTTAAAGATTTTCGCACAATTCAAAATGGCAGCTAGGTCATGTGAGTAAATCACTTCTCTTGAACAAACTTTATTCTAGGTCAGTACAGCAGTACACACAGCAAGTTTCACAGCTGTAACATAAGCGGTTCTGGAGAAGAAGATTTTCAAGCGGTTGTCAAAATTTGTCGCAAAAAGCAATATGGCTGCTAGATCACATGACCTATGAGATTTATTTTGCATAGGATTATGCACAGCATAGATCTTTAGCAAAGTGCCAAGTTTCATGAGTTTTAGAGTTATGCTGTTGTTTTTATAAGCATTTGAATAAGTGGCGGAATAATAATAATAATAATAATAATAAAAAAAAATATAGCTGCAAGCAGCGATAGAGGTGGCCATGCGCATCGACATTTTGCAATTGCATACAAGCAGCTAAGTCACAATATAAAGCTTTATAGAAGTTTTTACAATTCTAACATTAGCAGTTGGAAAGAAAACACATTTTCGAAATTTTTGCGTTTTTCAAGATGGCTGCCCCACCATATGACCAATACTTTCATCACGATCAGATGGAACTCTAGGTCACAAGATTTTGTGTTACAGCAAATTTCACAGCTTTAACATTAGCGGTTGGAAAGAAAACACGTTTTCGAAATTTTCGCATAAACCAATATGGCTGCCACAGCTTGTGACCAATTCCTTCAACATGAACAACTGTGACTCTAGGTCACAATATAAGGTTATACTGCAAGTTTCACAGTTCTAACATAAGCAGTTGCAGAGAAAATAGATTTTCGAAATATTCGCATAAAACAAAATGGCTGCCAGATCATATGATATACAGCCTCCATATTATGCATAATAATTGTCACCATAGATGTCAATAAACATGGCAAAAATAAAGCATTTTTGTAAAACGGGTTTTGTTTTATTATTAATTTAAAAATATCGTTAAGCGTTTTTAAACAATTGAAAATGGCTGCCAAACCACATGACCTATCAACTTCTCTTGAACAAATCTGAATGTTAGTCATAAGATAACTCTGTAAACAAAATTTCAAGTGTGTGCCTTAAGTGGTTTCGGAGAAGAAGATTTTTATAGTTTTTAAAAACAGCGCATACGAAACAAAATGGCCGCCAAGATATGCAATGTATGGCTTTCAAATTGCACATACTAATGCTCACTATAGACCTCTATAATTTGCAGAAGTTTCATGAAAATTTGCAAATATTTTTTTTCACGCCGGCGACTGCGCAATGCATTTTTTAACTGCAATATTGTCTTTAAGGGTTATGACTATGTGTAATCATGTGTCAATTACACTGTAATATTGTTAAATATTGTAAAACTAATGTATAAAGTGAAAAATTACGCAATTAAATGGCGATAAAAAGGTTAATGTCTCACAGCAGCCATGTTGTATATGGAAAAATCGCAGTTTGAACAAACTTGGTAGAAGACCTTGCAAGGAGTATATGTGCAAAATTGTGCATTATTGCACTAAGCGGTTTAAGAGAAGAAGATGTTTAAAGATTTTCGCAAAATGCAAGATGGCTGCTACATCATGTGACCAAGGCACTTCTGTTGAGCTATGGCAAATCTAGTTCATTGCAGCACTGAGCACAGCAAGTTTCAAAGTTGTAACATTAGCAGTTCTAGAGATAATGATTATTAAGCGTTTCTCGAAATTTGTCGCAAAAAGCAATATGGCTGCGTAACCTTATGACTTATGAGTTCAATATTGCATGAGATGTAGCAGAGCAATAGGCTGTACCAGCATACCTGATTTCAAGAGCTTTGCATTAGCAGTTCAAGAGTTATGGTCAATAGTATAAGTTTGGCGGAATAATAATAAAAATAATAATAATAAAAATAATAATAATAATAATAATAATCCTGACAATAACAATAGGTTGTCCTGCAACTTCGTTGCATGGCCACCTAATAATCCTGACAATAACAATAGGTTGTCCTGCAACTTCGTTGCATGGCCACCTAATAATAATCTTGACAATAACAATAGGTTGTCCTGCAACTTCGTTGCATGGCCACCTAATAATAAAAATAATAATCCTGACAATAACAATAGGATGTCCTGCAACTTCGTTGCATGGCCACCTAATAATAATAATAATAATTATAATCCTGACAATAACAATAGGTTGTCCTGCAACTTCGTTGAATGGCCACCTAATAATAATTTTCACTGTGCCTTATTAAACATTTTAGGCTAGATTACAATTACGATTACATATATCTGATGGTATTTTGGTAAAATATATATATATATATATATATATATATATATACCTATGTATGTATATATAGATAGATAGATAGATAGATAGATAGATAGATAGATAGATAGATAGATAGATAGATAGATATACACAGATATACTGTATATATAGGAATATGTATTTACAAATACATAGAGCATATTCTGATATGTGCAGAACATTGGGCTATAAAATATTTACAGTAAATACACAGTATAAAACTTTATTAAATATGAATATTGCATAAATATGTTTTTACATGTTTTCATCTACTTAACTGCAAAGGGCTCTAATGCACTACTATATGTCTATATGTGTGTACATATGTATTTATGTGTTTATATGTGTACATATGTCTGTAAATACATATATACACATATAATTACATAAATACATATGTACACACATATAAACATATAAATACATATGTACACACATATAAACATATAAATACATATGTACACACATATAAACATATAAATACATATGTACACACATATAAACATATATATATATATATATGCATGTATCTCTTCGTTAAAGCCCTTTGACTGCTTTTATATTCTAACCCCCTAATATCTTTGAGCCTTTATAACTTTTTTGTGCAATTTTTGTTTTATTTATAATTTTTATTAGATGGTGTTATTATGGGCGTAAATAGCGATTTTGCTCAAGCGATAACGTTTACTTTCAACTTGTAATATGAGTTTAAAATTGTTTGTGGGTCTTTCTGCCTTTTTTTCTTTTTTTTCTTCAGCAAGTGAAAAGCATGTTTAATATGGTTGAGTTAAGATGAGTGACTCAGCCTTTGAAGACTATTTGCCTCGAAAAGTTCTTTGGTTGCTTTTTTCAGCACTTTTCAGTTTTTAAGCATGAGGCTGAATCTGATCCAATAGTACAAACCTATACAAATCAGATTGAATCTTGCAGCTTCTGTCAGCTGCCATATCATCAAAAAACACTTGCTAGTGTTCTCTCTAAGGACAGTTTTGTGAGTGGCCCAGCACTGAAACAGTTAAGAAGGGAACCACACCTTGCAGACTGTATTGTAAAGTGTTTGCTAACTGCTCTAATTAACTGTTTCACTGCTTGACCTCTTACAAAACTGGCCTTAGAGGGAACACTTCTTGTTACCCAGTTCCACTGGCAGCCATACATCCTCATGCCATATCACATCTCCCATGTTATGGGATTATGAAGTATGCTTTGGATAATAAGCCGTTCCCTCCCTTCTCCATACTCTTCTCTTCACATCTTTGGGGTATAGATTGACTTTAGTTTATTCTGTCCAAAAAATATTATTTCAGGACTGAGCAGGCTTTTTATATAGATTCAAGGGAAGTGTAATCTAAACATTTCTTGAGGCTTTCCAGTGGTTTGCACCTTGTGGTAAACGCTCTGTATTTACTTTCATGAAGTCTTGATTGCAGACTTTCATAATCTTATGTCTACCTCCTGGAGAGTGTTCTTGTATTGACTAGATTTTCTGAAGTGTTTTTATTCTGCACCAAGGAAAGAATTTTATCATCATACATCACAGATGTCTTCTATGATTGTCTAGGCCTTTTGTTGTTGCTGAGCTCGCCAGATGAGTTCCTTCATTTAATGAATGTACCAAATAGGTCACTTCTAGTGTTTCTGCTATCTCTCTGATGGGTTTATTTGTAGTTTGTTTATTACTGACAATGGCCTGCTTTACTTGCATTGGCATCTCTATGGACCTTATATTGAGAGTTTACAGAATCATCTTCTAAATACAAATTGTATCTTCTAAATACAAATTTCACATTTGGAATCAACTCCAGAGCTTTTAAATAGCCAGGCCATAAACTTGGCCATAAACTAGCATCCTAGTTGATTGTCTAATTACTTTAGGTGCTTTGAAAAAAAGTACTACATATATAAAGTGCTGTAATTCCTCAGTAATTCACCCAATTTAGATGTAGATACCCTCAAAATAAAGCTGCCCATCTGCACCAAATACATCATATAACTAACTCCAATATTTATTTCTAAACAGCAAAAATAACTATAACCTTATCAATGTCCAAATATTTATGGACCTAACATTATCTGGTGCATAAGTTAACAGTAAGTAATGAGAAAGAGTGGGTGTATCGGTCAGACATATCAGTAAATGAACCATGTAGGTCGGAATGTCATACACAAACTGTGTTAATACTTGGCTTCACCGCATAACAAACACTGTTAGGCACACTGTTCATTATATATATGTTTTGAAAAACTCAGTCCCTCTGGGCATCAAGCTGTTACAGTTCCGTTATACCAATAGTATTTTCTCACCTAATCTCCAGACCAGGCTGGCCTCCAAGCCTTCTCCTTGCATGGCTGCTTCTGGTGTATCCGCCAGCCTCAGGGACAGTCACAGCTCTCCAAACATGTGACCGCTCCCAACGCTCACACAGCGTAGCCACTTAGCAGGATAATTTTCCCAAATTGATCAAGCCACGTTCTCAGTCAACTGATTACGAGACAGGGGAGGACGATGACGTAGACAGGTAGAGGGTAAGTGAAACAGCATCCAGTAGGAATCGACAAAAAGAAGGGGTGTGTGGCCCAACTCCAATTGGGATAGGATAGAAATCCACAATAGCTCCAAAGTGTAGGTAGAGATGCCGGTAAAGCAAAGTCAATCGGCTCAAAGGGGCAACGGGCTGTCCTGTCTGGTGCGAATCCAAAATGTAACAGAAGGTTCGGACAGTCCGTTGATAAAATCATAAACTTTATTATGCACACATGCGTTTAAAATGCTAGAACAAGCAGTGTAGACAGAGTAGGTGTATCACCTAAGCTGGCTTACGCGTTTCGGCTATGACTACGGCTAACGCCGAAACGCGTAAGCCAGCTTAGGTGATACACCTACTCTGTCTACACTGCTTGTTCTAGCATTTTAAACGCATGTTTGCATAATAAAGTTTATGATTTTATCAACGGACTGTCCGAACCTTCTGTTACATTTTGCATAAGTTAACAGGATAGAAAAATCAAACTTAATCTTTCATGAGATAGATAAAGAATGTAATTTTAAACACCTTTCCAATTTTTATTCATATTATCTCATTTGCATCTTTCTTTGGAATCCTTTATTGAAAACATACCTAGGTAGGCTCAGGAGCAGCAATGCACTGCTGGGAACTAGCTGCTGATTGGTGGCTGCACTTATATTCTTCTTTTGGTTGGCTTACCCATTGTTCAGCTAGCTCACAGTAGTGCATTGCTGCTCTTTTAACAAATGATACCAAGAGAATGGTGCAATTATAATAATAGTAGTAAATTGGAAGGTTGTTTAAATCATATGCTCTATCTGAATCAAGCTATGTGTCTTAGTCTCTGGTAGCTTGTAGGGGATACACACAAAGGGGCCAATTTATCATTGTCTGTCCGACATGATCCACTGTAGTGTAACATGTCAGACAGACATCGCTGAATGCCGACAGCATACGTTGTTGGCATTTAACATTGCACAAGCAGTTCTGGTGAACTGCTTGTGCAATGCCGCCCCCTGCAGATTCACGGCCAATTGGCCACTAGCAGGGGGTGTCAATCAACCCGATCGTATAAGATCAGGCGGATTGCAGACCGCAGCCTCAGAGGCGGCGGACCAGTTAGGGAGCAGCGGTCTTAAGACTGCTACTTCATAACTGCTGTTTCCGGCAGCGGAAACAGGGGCATCAGGGGCCGTTCAGCCCTTGATAAATCGGCCCCATAGTGAAAACAGCAATTTGTTTGACAATAAAATGCTATTAATAAAATGGGATTTAAGTTCATGCAGTTATATCCATTTTAGTCATTATATCTATTTTCTTGCAAAATCTAATTTAAAAAATACATTGGACTAGATTACAAGTGGAGAGCTGGGGTCACGATAGGCAATATCAAGACTGTGCTAACGTGCATGCATATTACAATCATTAGATATATAAAGAAATATATATATATATATAAAAATAAAAGGAACATTCTCTTGAGAAAAACATTGGAATGTAAAACATTGATAACTACCTTTGGCTTTAGCGCTGTAAGTCTAACGCAGTGTCGGTTTACAGTGCTAACCTGCCCATGTTAAAAGTTTACTTTTAAGGGTGTTAACGAAATATTTTTTTTTTACTGTGCCATTTGTAATCTGACCTTTATATTTATAATGAACTGGGTTGAATTTTATGCTACTTTATGTTAATATTCAGGGTTAACTGTCCTTACCAGGAGAAAATATTCCATCTGCTTGATCTTCTTCCCATCCAATTATTTTGTGCATTTTCTTAATAATTATGGCTTCCATGATGATAAAAACTGGAGCTATTTCATATGTAAACCTTAAATATATTACAGATGAGAAAAAATAGAGACAAATGTAAAGTAAATCAAAATCAGAGAGATAAAATGTATTCAGAAACAAACAAAGAGCACAACAATATAATTAGTTCATGTATGTTACAATAAAACATGGTGCAGTACAGCCCTTTATTACTCATCCCAGTTACTAAATAAAAATGTTGCATCTACTCCTGTGACCATTTTGAACTAGTTCTGGCAATCATGCTCAAGCGCTAAACTTAAGTTGCGCAAAGCCAAATTTCAAATAGTGGATTTCTTCACTAAGCATTTAAACAATTATATATATACAGTATCTATATATATATATATATATATATATATATATATATATATATATATATATATATATAAAATGAATACACACAATACTATACAAACATTTTAGGCTGTTATGAAAAATGCTGTAAAGTAAGAAGTAAGTAATAGAAACGTTATTAGTGAGCTAAGATGGTGCTACCAGTGCATAGCGGAACCACACAGGCGGGCAATGCCTTTAGCACCCAGAATTATTATTTGGGACTCTCCGCTCTCATTATCAGAGGCTTGATGGTGTCGGACTCGGACCACCTGGAGGATGACAAGATGCTGCCAGTGTCTCCTAAATGGAGCTGTTTCCTCTCCGCCCCCTCGGAGCCCGAGCAGCCTGCGGTGAGCCAGGGGAAGCAGGGCTGTGCTTTCTGCATAAATAACCGGAAATCTGCCGCATTCTACAGCACACACCGCCTGAAAGGACCGGATGGCCGAGTCCAGTGTCCGGTGCTGCGAGGATACACCTGTCCTCAGTGCGGAGCCAGTGGTGATCGCGCTCATACCGTGCGATACTGCCCCCAGCGGATGCTTATGGCCAATACACGGACTGCCCTATTCCATGTTGGTAAATCTTGGGGCTAAACTCAGCGGATTCATCATCCTCATTTGTCTGAAGAAACCGCGGTTCCTCTGGCACATGGGACATTTTATTGAAACTTTGGATCAGGTTTTTGAAACGGCATCATTTATCGACCTATAATCCACTGATCAGGATCACACTGCTACAATGTAATCACTGCACTTTTTTTTTTTTTTTTAAATTACACTTTTTCACTGCTCCACAGTTTGTATTCAAATTTATGCTTTTTACACAATGTATAAAATGAAAATTAAATTTAAGGGACAATGGACATTTTTTTTTTATTTCCAATACCCTCATCTATAGGATAATCTGAAGGTGTTAAATATCCACTAAGAACTGCAATCACCCAATATAAAACACACGTGTGTCTTTTCTAACAATTGTTAATCACTGTTGAAGTGTTTTACATTTCTTTGATGTTTATCTGTTAATCACAAATTTAGTTTAATCTTGTTTAGAAACTAGCTTCTTGTTGAAGGTCACTTACCTCTACACTGAGGCTGATTTTATTATTAAATACACTAATAGATTTATGTCATTTCTTAACTCACTATGCTTTATAAATTTGCACTTTGTATCTAATTGTATAGCTTGTAGCATAGAAACCCATAAATGTCTAGCTGATTAACTACATATTAGGTTTGCCTTGTGTTTTTTTCTTTAAGGTTTTAATAAAAATGAATAGTTAAAAACACAAAGGGCGCGATCCGATATAGATCGCAGTTTGCGGCGCAAGCGAGGAGACCGGCGTCGCCCGCAGTTTCAGCTCGCAACTCGAGCCATCCCATATAAGTCGCCGTCAGATGCTAACGTGCCGTAAGTCTCACAAACCAGCGATGTCCAGAAATCTGCGTAAGTACAAATTTCTGGCGTCGCCAGTGACTTGCGGCACGTTAGAATCTGCCGGCTCCTATAAAACCTGACTAAAGTCTAAAACACCCGCACTGTCTAACACGCCTCCCTAACATAGCCCGCACTGTCTAACACGCCTCCCTAACATAGCCCGCACTGTCTAACCCTCTATCCGCTATCCCCCCTCACTAGCCTAACAATAAAAAAAGCTATTAACCCCTAAACTGCCGCTCCCGTACCCCGCCGCCAGCTATATTATATCTATAACCCCCTAAAGTGAGCCCCTAACACCGCCGCCATCTATATTACAATTATTAACCCCTAATGTAAGCCCCTTACACCGCCGCCATCTCTATTAAAATGATTAACCCCTAATTTAATCTACCTACCCCGCCGCCAGCTATGTTATCTATATTAACCCTAAGTATATTATAGTTAATATAGTTATTACATTATATATATTAACTATATTAACCCTAATTATATTAGGGTTAATATAGTTAATATAGTTACTATAGTATTTATATTAACTATATTAACTCTATCTAACCCTAACACCCCTAACTAAATTTATATTAAATTAATCTAATTAATTTATAAACTAAAATATTCCTATTTAAATCTAAATACTTACCTATAAAATAAACCCTAAGATAGCTACAATATAATTAATAATTACATTGTAGCTATGTTAGGGTTAATATTTATTTTACAGGTAAATAGTTAATTATTTTAACTAGGTATAATAGCTATTAAATAGTTATTAACTATTTAATATCTACCTAGTTAAAATAATTACCCAATTACCTGTAAAATAAATACACCTACACTATCAATAAATGTAATAAACTACAAACATCTATCTAAAAATACAATTAAATTAACTAAACTAAATTACAAAAAAAAACAAACACTAAATTACAAAAAATAAAAAAAAGATTACAAGATTTTTAAGCTAATTACACCTATTCTAAGCCCCCTAATAAAATAATAAACCCCCAAAATAACAAAACTTCCCTGCCCTATTCTAAATTAAACAAATTTCAAAGCTCTTTACCTTACCAGCCCTTAAAAGGGCCTTTTGTGGGGCATGCCCCAAAGAATTCAGCTCTTTTGCATTCAATAAATACAATCCCCCCCCCCCCATTACAACCCACCACCCACATACCCCTATTCTAAACCCACCCAAACCCCCCTTAAAAAATCCTAACACTACCCCCCTGAAGATCTCCCTACCTTGTCTTCACCACACCGGGCCGAACTCCTGATCCGATCCGGGCGATGTCGTCCTCCAAGCGGCAAAGAAGAAATCTTCCTCCGGCGATGTCATCCTCCAAGCGGCAAAGAAGAATTCTTCCTCCGGCGACGTCTTCCTCCAAGCGGCAGCAAAGTCTTCATTCTTCCGGCGGCATCTTCAATCTTCTTTCTTCGCTCCGCCGCCGCGGAGCATCCATCCCGGCCGATTGCTAAACTTGGAATGAGGTACCTTTAAATGACGTCATCCAAGATGGCGTCCGCCGAATTCCGATTGGCTGATAGGATTCTATCAGCCAATCGGAATTAAGTTAAAAAAATCTGATTGGCTGATTGAATCAGCCAATCAGATTCAAGTTCAATCCGATTGGCTGATCCAATCAGCCAATCAGATTGAGCTCGCATTCTATTGGCTGATCGGAACAGCCAATAGAATGCGAGCTCAAGACGTCGCCGGAGGAAGAATTCTTCTTTGCCGCTTGGAGGATGACATCGCCGGAGGAAGATTTCTTCTTTGCCGCTTGGAGGACGACATCGCCCGGATCGGATCAGGAGTTCGGCCCGGTGTGGTGAAGACAAGGTAGGGAGATCTTCAGGGGGGTAGTGTTAGGATTTTTTAAGGGGGGTTTGGGTGGGTTTAGAATAGGGGTATGTGGGTGGTGGGTTGTAATGGGGGGGGGGGATTGTATTTATTGAATGCAAAAGAGCTGAATTCTTTGGGGCATGCCCCACAAAAGGCCCTTTTAAGGGCTGGTAAGGTAAAGAGCTTTGAAATTTGTTTAATTTAGAATAGGGCAGGGAAGTTTTGTTATTTTGGGGGTTTATTATTTTATTAGGGGGCTTAGAATAGGTGTAATTAGCTTAAAAATCTTGTAATCTTTTTTTTATTTTTTGTAATTTAGTGTTTGTTTTTTTTTGTAATTTAGTTTAGTTAATTTAATTGTATTTTTAGATAGATGTTTGTAGTTTATTACATTTATTGATAGTGTAGGTGTATTTATTTTACAGGTAATTGGGTAATTATTTTAACTAGGTAGATATTAAATAGTTAATAACTATTTAATAGCTATTATACCTAGTTAAAATAATTAACTATTTACCTGTAAAATAAATATTAACCCTAACATAGCTACAATGTAATTATTAATTATATTGTAGCTATCTTAGGGTTTATTTTATAGGTAAGTATTTAGATTTAAATAGGAATATTTTAGTTTATAAATTAATTAGATTAATTTAATATAAATTTAGTTAGGGGTGTTAGGATTAGATAGAGTTAATATAGTTAATATAAATACTATAGTAACTATATTAACTATATTAACCCTAATATAATTAGGGTTAATATAGTTAATATATATAATGTAATAACTATATTAACTATAATATACTTAGGGTTAATATAGATAACATAGCTGGCGGCGGGGTAGGTAGATTAAATTAGGGGTTAATAATTTTTATATAGGTGGCGGCGGTGTAAGGGGTCAGATTACGGGATAGATAAGGTAGATGGCGGCGGTTTTAGGGGCTCACAGTAGGGGGTTAGTTTATGTAGATGGCGGCGGGGTCGGGGAGCGGCGTTTTAGGGGGTAATAACTTTATTAGGGATTTCGGGGGGGGGGGGGGATCGCGGTTGACAGGGAGATAGACATTGCGCATGCGTTAGGTGTTAGGTTTATTTTAGAAGATCGCGGTTGACAGGGAGATAGACATTGCGCATGCGTTAGGTGTTAGGTTTATTTTAGCAGCTAGTTTAGGGAGTTACGGGGCTCCAATAGTCAGCGTAAGGCTTCTTACGGCTGCTTTTTGTGGCAAGGTGAAAATGGAGTAAGTTTTCTCCATTCTCGCCACGTAAGTCCTTACGCTGCATATTGGATACCAAACTGCGCGGGTTTGGTATACCTGCCTATGGCCCAAAAAACTGCGGGCGACGGCAGAAATATACGGGCGTAACTTCTAGCTTACGCCGTATATAGGATACCAAATCCGCGCAATTATTGGCGTCGCCGGCTTTTGCGGGCGACGCTTTATATCGGATCGACCCCAAAGTGAGTGAACAGAAGAAAAATCTAAATCAAATGCATTTATGGTGTGGCCATCCTATGTCTTCAAAACAGCATAAATTCTTCTAGGTACACTTTTACAAAGTCAGGGATTTTGTAGGCATATAGGACTATATTACAAGTGGTGCGCTATTATTATAGCTCTTTGCGCACGTCAGAAGCAGGATGCATATTACAAATTAAAAGAAAACGTGTTTGCTTGAGTGCAATTGAGCGCGTCTGGATAGCGATCTGATAGAGCTCTGGTTAACGTTTACGTGAGTTGCACAAAACTCATGAAAAATACATTTAACAGTACAGTTACACTCATAACATTAAAAATTTAAAGAAAAATGCATTAAAAAGTTAGAAAAAGGGCAAAAGGTTTTAACATAGATATACATACATATACATGTCTAAATATGTGTATGTACGTATGTTTATATACTATATATATATATATATATATATATATATGTGTGTGTGTGTGTGTGTGTGTGTGTGTGTGTAGCATTTATGTATTTATATGTGTGAATATGTATTTACAGACATTAAACACATATAAACACATAAATACATATGTATACATATATATAAGTGCATTGGAAAATGAAAAAAAAAATGCAATATTCATATTTAATAAAGTGTTTAACTATATATTTACTGTAAATATTTCACATTCCAATGTTCTTCACATTGGGGAATATGTTATAAGTATTTTTAAATAGATATCCCTAAATATAGCTGTATATATCTATACCTATATATAATTATACACCTCACTGATACGGCCCAATGAAGGCCAAAATAATCGTCTGGGGTTGCTATGTTCCTTGTTCAGAGAGGAATTTCCTGGTATTTCGGCGCTGGACTGACTGTAATAGGCGGGATCAGACTGATATACTACAGGAAAGTTCTACTCTATGAAAAAAGCATTACTGGGCTAAAAGCAGCTACACCCAGGTACCAAATCTCTATAGAACAGGCTAATAACGTTATTGAGCTAGTTGTTCATTCCTGTGAGTGTGCTTCTCTCTGTATGTATTTAGTCTCCCTAAGGGAAAAAGGGGTAACCAGACGTGGACTCCTTGCTCAGTGTGCTTAGAGGAATATGGCTACACCTCATTGACGAGGCCCAGTGAAGCCACAAAATATATATACAGCACCTTACTAGCTTTAAAGTCCATGTGCAACTTGGGACAGGGTAGCTGCAAACACCCCGTATAACTCGCAGGTAGAACAGAACAGAAGGTAGAACAGATTTCCACAGCACCATGAAGTAGTCATCACATTTTTATTAAAACAAGGACATCCAAATAGAGAGACAACGTTTCGGGTGTTTAACCCTAACTTATGCCATACAAATACATTCAGAATCACTGTTTAAATACACACCTATTTACCACAAATTTCAATATAATTTCAAACCATATACCAAATATAAACAACACACTACTCATAGTGTGCTGCCACCTAGTGGTTTAAAAACATTATCACATAAGAATGCATCAAAATTGTAGCAACAGATGCACTGCATAGGAAACAAAATACTGTATATACAATAAGTACAATTGAAATATCAGAAAACAATATGTCAAAAATGTAATTCCTTTCAGGACAACATTTCATATTAGATAAATAGCAAATACAGAATTAATTTTAAAGAAAAATAGAAAAATATGTCTCCCTATTCATCCCCTCTGGCATCATTCATTCTAATTTAGAGATCGAAAATAATTCTCTTTGTTTTAAAAGGGTCTCCCTATTACCTCCACTCCTTGGTTTATTCACGCAATCAATTATCTGCCAACGTAATTGGCTAATGTTGTGACCATATTTAATGGGAGGATACTGGGGCTTCTCTGTTACTACATTTAATGTTGGATTTGTGTTCATTGATCCTATCACACCCCCTTCTGGTAGTTTCTCCAATGTAAATGTTTGAACATGGGCATTTGATAAAATAAATAATATATGTCGAATTGCATGTATAATAATTATTGATGGGTGATAAGGGTGCAACAATTCATTGCCTCTTATCATTGAATTACAATTTATGCAATTTAGACATGGGTAACATCCATAATTCTCTGATGTAATATATCTTTGTTTAGTCATTTTGTTACTCCCAATGTCACTCCTGACTAGCTTGTCCACAAGATTAGGTACACTTTTATATGCCATCAATAGAAAGTCATTGAATTCAGTTATATCTATATTGCATTGCTGCAAAATGTGCCAATGTTTATGGATAATCGATTCAATCTTCTTACTATATGGATTACATTGGGATACAAAAACTAATCTATAAATTTCTGGACAGAAGTTTAAAATCAATAATTATAATACATGCAATTCGACATATATTATTTATTTTATCAAATGCCCGTCTTCAAACATTTACATTGGAGAAACTACCAGAAGGGGTTGTGATAGGATCAATGAACACAAATCCAACATTAAATGTGGTAACAGAGAAGCCCCAGTATCCTCCCATTTTCTTAAATATGGTCACAATATTAGCCACTTACGTTGGCAGATAATTGATTGTGTGAATAAACCAAGGAGGGGAGGTAATAGGGAGACCCTTTTAAAATAAAGAGAATTATTTTCGATCTCTAAATTAGAATGAATGATGCCAGAGGGGATGAATAGGGAGAAAGATTTTTCTATTTTTCTTTGAAACTATTTTTCTTTGAAATTAATTCTGTATTTGCTTTATATCTAATATGAAATGTTTTCCAGAAAGGATTACATTTTTGCCATATTGTTTTCTGATATTTCAACTGTACATATTGTATATATTTTGTTTCCTATGCAGTGCATCTGTTGCTACAATTTTGATACATTCTTATGTGATAATGTTTTAAAACCCCTAGGTGGCAGCACACTATGAGCAGTGTGTATTTTATATTTGGTATATGGTTTGGAATCATATTGAAATTTGTGGTAAATAGGTGTGTATTTAAACAGTGATTCTGAATGTATTTGTATGGCATGAGTAAGGGTTAAACACCCGAAACGTTGTCTGTCTATTTGGATGTCCTTGTTTCAATAAAAATTTGATGACTACTTCATGGTGCTGTGGGAGTCTGTTCTACCTTCTGCGAGTTATACGGGGTGTTTGCAGCTACCCTGTTACAAGATGCGCATGGACTTTAAAGCTAGTAAGGTGCTGTATATATATTTTGTGACTTCATTGGGCCTCGTCAGTGAGGTGTAGCCATATTCCTCTAAGCACACTAAGCAAGGAGTCCACGTCTGGTTGCCCCTTTTTTCCTTAGGGAGACTAAATACATACAGAGAGAAGCACACTCACAGGAATGAACAACTAGCTCAATATCATTGTTAGCCTGTTCTATAGAGATTTGATACCTGGGTGTAGCTGCTTTTAGTCCAGTAATGCTTTCCAGTAGTATATCAGTTTGATCCAGCCTATCAAGATCAGTCCAGTGCCGAAATACCAGGAAATTCCTCTCTGAACAAGGAACATAGCAACCCCAGAAGATTATTTCAGCCTTTATTGGGCCGCATCAGTGAGGTGTATAATTATATATAGGTATAGATATATACAGCTATATTTAGGGATATCTATTTAAAAATGCTCAGAACATATTCCCCAATGTGAAGAACATTGGAATGTGAAATATTTATAGTAAATACATAGTTAAACACTTTATTAATTATGAATATTGCATACTTTTTTCATGTTCCAATGCACTTATATATGTATGCATATGTATTTATGTGTTTATATGTGTTTAATGTCTGTAAATACATACACACACATACACAAATATCAAGATAAACAAAAGTATAATTGATATATATTTAATAAGTATATATAATTAATAAATAATTATTATACATGAAATTAGATGTGGTAACAGAGAAGCCCCAGTATCCTCCCATTTTTTTTTAAATATGGTCACAACATTAGCTAATTACGTTGGTAGATAATTAATTAATTGTGTGAATAAACCAAGGAGGGGAGGTAATAGGGAGACCCTTTGAAAACAAAGAGAATTATTTTCGATCTCTAAATTAGAATGAATGATGCCGGAGGGGATGAATAGGGAGAAAGATTTTTCTATTTTTCTTAGATATATAGCAAATACAGAAAAATTTCAAAGAAAAATATTTTCAAATATGAAATGTTGTCCTGAAAGGAGTTAAATGTTTGCCATATTGTTTTCTGATGTTTCCATTGTACATATTGTTTATATTTTATTTCCTATGCAGTGCTTTTGTTGCTACAATTTTGCTACATTCTTATGTGATAATGTTTTAAAACCACTAGCTGGCAGCATACTTTGAGTAGAGGGTTTTTTATATTTGGTATATATTTTGGAATTATATTGAAATTTGTGGTCAATAGGTGTGTATTTAAACCTTGATTGTGAATGTATTTGTATGGCATGAGTAAGGGTTAAACAACCAAAATTTTGCCTGTCTATTTGGATGTCCTTGTTTCAATAAAAATTTGATGACTACTTCATGGTGCTGTGGGAGTCTGTTCTATCTTCTGAGGCCGAAAGCCGACACAATCAACGAAAGCCGAAACGATTGTCTGGGGTGGCTGTGTTCCTTGTTCAGAGAGGAATTGCCTGGTATTTTGGCGCTAGACTGACTGTAATAGGCGGGATCAGACTGATATACTACAGGAAAGTTCAACTCTGTGAAAAGCATTACTGGGCTAAAAGAAGCTACACCCAGGTGGTAAATTGTAATAGAACAGGATAACAATAGTATTGAGCTAGTTGTTCATTCCTGTGAGTGCGCTTCTCTCTGTATGTATTTAGTCTCCCTAAGGGAAAAAGGGGCAACCAGAAGTGGACTCCTTACTCAGTGTGCTTAGAGGAATATGGCTACAGCTCACTGATGAGGCCCATTGAAGGCCGAAATGATCATCTGGAGTTGCTGTGTTCCTTGTTCAGTGAGGAATTGCCTGGTATTTTGGCACTGGACTGATTGTAATAGGCAGGATAAGACTCATATACTACAGGAAAGTTCTACTCTGTGAAAAGCATTATTGGGCTAAAAGAAGCTGCACCCATTTGGTAAATTGTTATGAACAGGCTAACAATGGTGTTGAACTAGTTGTTCATTCCTGTTAGTGCGCTTCTCTCTGTATGTATTTAGTCTCCCTAAGGGAAAAAGGAGCAACCAGAAGTGGACTCCTTGCTCGGTGTGCTTAGAGGAATATGGCTACACCTCACTGACTGGGCCTAATGAAGGCTGAAATGATCGTCTGGGGTTGCTGTGTTCCTTGTTCAGACCATAATAGGTAGGATCAGACTGATATACTACAGAAAAGTTCTACTCTTTTAAAAAGCTTTACTGGGCTAAAAGAAGCTGCATCTAGGTAGTTAATCAATATAGAACAGGCTAACAATAGTATTGAGCTAGTTGTTTGTTCCTAAGGGACCATAATAGGCGGGATCAGACTGATATATGACAGGAAATTTCTTCTCTGTGAAAACCATTACTGGGCTAAAAGAAGTTGCACCCAGGTGGTAAATCATTATAGAACAGGCTAACAATGGTATGGAGCTAGTTGTTCGTTCCTGTGAGTGAGCTTCTCTCTGTATGTAATTATATATATTATATATATAAAACCAAAAAATCATCAGATATATTCTGCTATGTGAAGAACATTGGAATATGAAATATTAATATTTTATGTAGGGCTTAGCACACTTTGTAAAATGCTAATGGATTTGCGTACGAGTAAGGCTGTTAGGTTTTATTTCCACCTTTTGTGTTCCATTGAAGCTTATGGGGGAATATGTTAATGCATTCACAATGTTCGAAGTTCGGCTTTTTTGTACAAGTCGTGTTAGCGCTCATGCGAAAAAACTGGTACACAAATCTACTGCCCAGAGAAGTCTGATCAGAAGTGGTCTTCATGAAAGACTTGTGACCAAAAAGCCATACCTTCGAAGTGGAAGCATAGCCAAGCGACTCAATTATGCATGAAGACAAGAACTGGGGTGCAGAATAATGGTATTAAGTTCACTGGATTGAAATATTTGGCTACAGCAGAAAACGGTTTGTTCGCCGAAGGAATGGAGAGCGGTACAATAATGAGTGTCTGAAGGCAACAGTGAAGCATGGTGTAGGTTCTTTGCAGGCTTGGGGCTGCATTTTTACAAATGGATTTGGGGATTTGGTCAAAACTAATGGTCTCCTCAATACTAAAAAGTATAGGCAGATAATTAGCCATCATGCAATACCATCATGGAGGCATCTGATTGGCTCCAAATGTGTTCTCCAACATGACAACAACCACAAACACACATTATTAAGAACTACTATCATCAGCATAAAGAAGAACAAGGAGTCCTGGAAGTGATGTTATGGCCCCTACAGAGCCCTGATCTCAGCATTATTGAGTATGTTTGGAACTTAATGAAAAAAAATAAGAAACTGAGGCTGCCTAAATCTTCAGAAGAACTGATAAATTCTGTTTGGAACAACCTATCTTTGAAGTTCCTTAAAAACTGATTGCAAATGTACCTAGAAGTATTAATGATGTTTTTGAAGCAAAGGTTGGTCACACCAAATATTGATTTGATTTAGATTTTTTTCCCATTCCCTCACTTTGCATTTTAATTGATAAAAATAAACTATTAACATTTCTATTTTGAAAGCATTCTTACTTTACAGCATTTTTTCACACCTACCTAAAACTTTTGCACAGAAATGTATATATTTGGAGGGTAACAGAAATTGAATGGAATACATGTATGTAATTGTACATTTCAAAAAATCAAACAAGCCATCTTATATTATAGCAAATGTCACATACAAACATGTAGCTTGTTTCTTCAGAACTCACACTTCAGAGACCAAAAAATACTACCAATTATGTAGTGAGGCATTAGTAATTGTCTGGGCATTCAAAAATGCCAATCTTACATTTATAGCAGATCGTTCAACATCACTGACCTCTGTTAACTATTTTTAATCATCAAGAAGGTATATTTATTGCCACTGCAAACAACTTGAATATAAATGCTTTGTTGTTGGGGCATACCAGTATCGGATTAAATATATTCACACCCAAAATGCTAATTCAAGTACATTGTTACATCCTATATTATAAAAGACAAGTGTTTGTCTGAAGCCGTCATGCGCAGTACAGACAAACACTTGGCCTTAGACAGCTGATCGCACGCGCACCCACCCGACCTGACCGCAGCGCGAGGACCCGGCAAGTGGAAGAGCACAGCTGATCGCACGCGCACCCACCCACCCGACCACAGCGCGAGGACCCGGGAAGAGAAGAGAAGAGGAGAGAGAGAGAGAGAGAGAGAGAGATATTAAATATAATATAACACAACACGGCCCGTGTGAACGGGCTTTAGGACTAGTCTTTCTCATAAAACGAAACATAAGTTAACAGAAATTCTAAAATATGTTCAAAATACAGGTTAATACGCTAGGCTCCATTTATGATGCAGCGAATGCTTTGGGCCTGAAACGGAAGTTAAGAGGCAACAGTTATAGGACCGCTTTTCCTTTTAGGTGGCGGATTGAAATCATCCCAATTTGATACGATCAGGATGATTAATGGCCTCTGCTAGTGGCTGATTTGCCACCAGTGACCAGGGGGCGGCATTGTACAAGCATTTCTCTAGAAATTCTTGTGCAATAATAAATGCAGGCAGAGTATGCTGTCTCCATTTAGCGATGTCGAGAGGACGATTCCCTATATCTAATCATGTCCTCTCAACATATAGTAAATCTACCCCTCTGTACCAAACATATATGATCTTATGAGAACAAAGCTTTAGAACTGATGGAAGGTAAATCCATCTCATTTGAGGGGGTATTAGACCAGCTGCTTTACAAGCAGAAACTCCTCTGTTATTGCCTGAGTAACAAACCGTCATAGTTTTCATGTAGCAAAAGACTAGGAGGCATGTGTGATGGCCTACTCCGAATTAAGATACTGTTAAACATGATGATTCTTATATCAACTGAGACCAGAGGATAAGTACAACTGTGGTCATTTTTGGGAGAAAGAACTTAAAGACTTGTCTACTTTAAGTGAAGTAAATATATTCCTTATCTGTGAGATGTTTATACAAAAACACTTAAAGTTTCTCATATGTGACATCACAACTATAGCTACCATTGCTGAATAAAAGAGAATATTTTCAAAGTTTTGATGATTCTCCATTTGATTATAATTAATCGAGAACTTACACGTTAAATATCAGGAGACTCTTACATATTACCCAACAACAAATGGACAGGTGGAACATTTTGTACAGACTCTTAATGGCTTTTCAACAGCATAACAGCTGAAAGAAAGATTTAAATGATACATATTTGGAAATTCATTCAGCACTATAAAACACTCTTCACCTATCTTCTGGAAATGTACCAATACAACTAATATAGGGCCATTTGTTTTGGAGTACAAAGAAACAAAAACCAGAAGAGTTGAATCAAGATAAACAATGGGAATACTTATGAAATGTTTGAAATTGAAGAACCTGCTTGGAAATCATGGATGAACTATTTGGAAGAAAGCAAAGTAACTTTCTTGATGTCAATATTTAAAAAAAAAATAAAAAAAATATGTGGCTTCTGTAAACAACAAGCAAGTCCCCCCGGCTACACATGTTGCCACTGATAGTTTTTTGTTTCTGGGATTTTATTTTTTTACATCCTCCTCTGGAAAAACTGAACATATTTTAAGAAGACAAAAAAGAAAGGAAAAGAAAATGCTTCTGTGTGCTTATATTTATGTTTCCTTAAAAAGACATAAAACTCCAAAAAATGCAAACATTGCTATGAAGAAACAGTGTTTAAGCATGCCAAAATAGTTTAGCAACAACTACTAAAGCTGTTTAAACTGATTTTAAAACTGAACGTAGAAAGTTTGGGTTTGTACACAACTCATTCATAAGAGTCAGCCTGTTCACTGACTGTTAGAAACATAGAAACATATAACCAAAAGGCCCATCAAGTCCACCCATATTACATGTAACTGTTTTCTTAGGATAGCCTTTTACATGTCCCTGGCACTTTTGCCACCACTATTGAAAATATATTCCATGAATCCACCACCCTTTCTCCCATTTCTCCTGAATATGCTATCCTCCATCTTATGATTGTGACCCATTGTTTTGGTATTTATATATTTATTTTTATTTTTTATTGGGAAAACCAAAATGAATACAAGAATAAATGTACAAACATATACATATGATATATATAACTCAGTTATGTTCTTATCTAAGTAGAATAGTCCATGTTGTGGATTATTTATGGCTCTCGTCCAGTATTTATTAAACATGCCTGTTTGTCCTTCTATCAGACAATTGTTTCTTTTAATAATAGCCCCATCCGGTTTCCCAAGCAAATTATAAACAATTTAACATAAAACAATAAAACTAAACATAAAAATGTAACATTGAACAGGCTATCTGGTTCTGTTTGTTAATATAAGTTATTTTGTCTCATTATTTTTGCTTTTTCTATTCGGTCTTATCTCAATTATATGTTTTCTCTTATAGACTATACTATAGTGGATTATATGAGGCTGCTTATCAGAAACCCAGCATTGTTTTTGTGAATGATTCCCAATAAAAATTCATGTCATGGCAGAGATCTATTTTCCCAACCTTAAAATAGTGGAATCTTTCCATTAGTAAAGTGGTTTCTACTAATTTCCTCCAGTCTGCTTCTGTAGGAATGTTTGGTGATTTCCACATTCTGGGGATCAGCTGTTTTGCTGAATTAAGTAGGATTTGAAAAAGGTGCCTTTTAATTTTACAAGGCATTTTAGGCTTCTCGTTTAATAATGATATTTCTGGTGTTAGTTGTAATTGATGTTGTAATAATATATTATTGCGATTTGTTATTTGTCCCAAAAAGGTTTTATTTTATCGCATTGCCACAATATATGAAGGGGATCTCCTCTTGTTCCCCATTCTCTCCAACATCTATTATTCGCTGTTGGGAACATATATTTAATTCTAGCTGGGGTTAAGTACCATCACATCATAACCTTAAAGGGACACTGTACCCAAAAAATTTCTTTCGTGATTCAGATTGAGCATGAAATTTTAAGCAACTTTCTAATTTACTCCTATTATCAAATTTTCTTCATTCTCTTGGTATCTTTATTTGAAATGCAAGAATGTAAGTTTAGATGCCAGCCCATTTTTGGTGAACAACCTGGGTTGTCCTTGCTGATTGGTGGATACATTCATCCACCAATAATGAAACCAAAAAAAAGCTTAGATGCCTTCTTTTTCAAATAATGATAGCAAAAGAATGAAGAAAAATTGATAATAGGAGTAAATTAGAAAGTTGCTTAAAATTGCATGCTCTTTCTGAATTACAAAAGAAAAAAAATTGGGTACAGTGTCCCTTTAATGGTTGTCTCTAAGGCTTTGGCTGAATGTGCAGATTTAGTTAATGCTTTAAATCTTGCTTTCCAAGTTTTTTCGGGGGTCTGTGTTCCTAGCTCTCTCTCCCATCCCCTGACATATCCTGGGATATTAGGATTTGTACTATTCATTATCAATTTATATAGTGTAGATATAAGTTTTTTGGATGGTGTGGTTTTTATGCATATTTGCTCAAAGGTTGTGAGGGCATGTGTCAAGTTATTTTTAAATGTGTGCGTGCAAATAAAATGTGACATCTGGTGATATCTAATCCAGGGTTTTAAATAACCATTATTTAAGTGCTCAATTTGATCCTTTGGCAAAGTTCTGCCTTTTTGGGTCACAAGATATATGGGAATATAATGTGGGTATTTGATTGGAGTTCCTATTTGAGCTCCTGCCCCTGCAGGATATTCTGCTAAATGAAGTAGTGGTGTAAGTGGGGAATATTTGGTTGTTATTGTAGTTTGTTTTCTACGTAGCTTCTTCCATTCTAACCATGTCTTGTTTACAATTGAAGATGTTGAAATCAAAATCTTGTGTGTGATTTCAGGGTTCCAGCATTGGGCTCCCAATTGTGTTGTGTCTGATAGGTGCATTTCTAATTGTACCCATCTTTTGCAAGAATCCAATGTGTAAGTTGACCATTCTACTTTGGTATTTATATTTTGTAGAAAAGGCTTTCAGTTTCCACTTTATTAAGTCCCATCATATATTTATAGGTTCCTATCATGTCACCTCTTTCCCATTTCTCCTCTAAACCAGGGTTTTTCAAACAACGGGTCATGACCCATTACTGGGTCGCATTACCGTATTTACTAGATCGCAAGCACCCGTTCCCTCTAGTACAGGTTCATGCATATAATGGACAGTTCAGAGGAATTCAAGCAGGGGGGGTTCTAAATTCTGCAAAAGCAATCAGGCGGTGCTGCACCTCTGGTGTGCAGGAAGATGCTATTACCAGTCATTCCTGTACTAACCTTTGGAAACAGTAGGAGGAGGAGCGCCCTCTGCTAGGTAGGAGGCTGTGCCCTACACTAGTACATAACTACTGATCCAATTTATGCTCTGGCATCCAATTTCTTTTCATTTGTTTCCCCTGCATTACCTCTAAACTCAGCTTGTTTCCACCCAGCAGCAACACAACGCTTCAGCTGCATTCCTGCCTGTGAAATCTGACAGGGAAGTGCAGGGGGGCTGGGGATTCCAACTCAACTACAAGTAAAACGTCAGCTTTTTTTTTTTTTTTGCTGCCAGTGTTTATGCCCCTCCATTTGCTTTGTGTATTATTTACTGAACTGCTCAGTTTTAGGCACATATGGCAAGCAGTGTATCACACAATGGCTATATTGCTCTCAAGTTGTTTCTTCTTTTTGTTTTAAGCTATATTATTAGTATATGAACTTCACAGTAGCTATTCTCATGCTATAAGTCAGTCCTCTCATACAAGAAATTCCTTTATATTGTGTGTAATATATATATATATATAACTTGGTAAATAACAGGGCCGGACTGGGACCAAAAAGAGGCCCGGGCATTTTAGGGCAAAGAGCCCCCCCCCCCCCCCACCTCGGCTCACCATTTCTTATTTAAAGGGACAGTCTAGTCAAAATTAAACTTTCATGATTCGGATAGGGCATGTCACTTTAAACAACTTTTCCAATTTACATTTATCATCAAATTTGCTTTGTTCTCTTAGTGTTCTTTGTTGAAAGTTAAACATAGATAGGCTCATATGCTAAGGTCTAAGGCCTTGAAGGCCACCACTTCTCTGGATGCATTTGACAGTTGCACACAGCTAGAGGGCATTAGTTCATGTGTGTCATATAGATAACATTGCACTCACGCCCGTGGAGTTACGTATGAGAGGGTACTGATTGGCTAAAATGCAAGTCTGTTAAAATAACTGAGATAAGGGGACAATCTGCAGAGACTTAGATACAAGGTAATTACAGAGGTTAAAAGTATATTAATATAACTGTGTTGGTTATGCAAAACTGGTGAATGGGTAATAAAGGGATTATCTATCTTTTCAAACGATAACAATTCTGGAGTAGAATTGTTATTGTTTAAAAATTGCCAGCAGCCTCTTATATATTAGGGACTCTAATGATTATTATCCTACATAAAATGAGAAATAAACAAAGTACAAAAACACAAATACATACACATTTTCCAGACAAGATAAAATAAAAGATCCAGCTTCACAGAGATTCAAATATCTGTATATGACAAACTATGTATAGGTAACGATGTTAACACACCTTTTATGTAGACACTGAAATCAACCTCTTGGCATCATAGATAAGCTTTATGGAAAATATTAGGATAATTACTCAAAAAGGATGAACTTCAAAGGGATTAATATAAAGTATAGTATCTTATAGTCCCCCAAACATCGATCTGTCTTACCCCCCCCCCAGAGGGCAAGTCCTACCGGAGAATGTATAGTGTTAGGGAACTTAGGGGCATACTTGAACGTTACTAATCAGGGGCTTAGGTGTTAAGGCACCCTGTGAGGGCTACTCTTGTGGCTGATGGGGTTTACAGGGGGGTGCTGAGGCTGATTGGGGTTACAAGGGTGACCCAGGGGCTAATGAGGGTTACAGTGTGGGGGTGCTGAGGCTGATTGGGGTTACAAGGGGGACCCTGGGGCTAATGGGGATTACAGGGTGGGGGTGCTGAAGCTGCTGGTTATAAGGGGGCGCTGAGGCTGATGATGTAACCACCATCAGCCCCAGGGCCCCCCTCTGTAACCACCAGCCTTAGCACCCGTCCCCCACCCTGTAACCCCCATTAGCCCCAGGGTCCTACTTGTAACCCCAATCAGCCTCAGCACCCCTCCCTGTAACCACCATCAGCCCCAGCCTCCGCCCTGTAACCACCATCAGCCCCAGCCTCCCCCCTGTAACCCCATCAGCCCCAGGGCCCCCCTGTAAATCCCATCAGCCCCAGGGCCCTCCTGTAAATCCCATCAGCCCCAGGGCCCCCCTGTAAATTCCAAGGGGGGGGGGGCTGGGGCTTATGGTGGTTACAGGGGGGAGGCTGGGACTGATGGTGGTTACAGGGCGGAGGCTGGGGCTGATGGTGGTTACAGGGAGGGGTGCTGAGGCTGATTGGGGTTACAAGTAGGACCCTGGGGCTAATGGGGGTTACAGGGTGGGGGACGGGTGCTGAGGCTGATGGTTACAGAGGGGGGCCCTGGGGCTGATGGTGGTTACAGGGGGGTGCTGACGCTGATTGGGGTACATGGAGTGGTGCTGAGGCTGATTGGGGTTACAAGTAGAACCCTGGGGCTAATGGGGATTACAGGGTGGGGGTGCTAAGGCTGATGGTTACAGAGGGGGGTGGGGATGATTGTGTTTACAGGGGGGCTGGGGCTGATGGTGGTTACAAGGGGGGCGCTGGGGCTGATGAGGTTTACAGTCTTAGCATCCCCCCTGTAAACCCCATAAGCCCCAGGGCCCCCCTGTAGATCCCATCAGCTCCAGGGCCCCCCTGTAAATCCTATCAGCCCCAGGGCCCCCTGTAAATCCCATCAGCCCCAGGGCCCCCCTGTAAATCCCATCAGCCCCAGGGCCCCCCTGTAAATCCCATCAGCCCCACGGCCCCCCTGTAAATCCCATCAGCCCCAGGCCCCCCTGTAACTACCATCAGCCCCAGCCCCCCCGTAACTTCCATCAGCCCCAGAGCCCCCCCTGTAACTCACCTCAGCCCCAGGGTCCCCCTGTAACTTCCATCAGCCCCAGCCCCCCGTAACTTCCATCAGCCCCAGAGCCCCCCCTGTAACTCCCATCAGCCCCACCTGTAACTCCCATCAGCCCCCCCAGGGCCCCACCTGTAACATTTTGTATGAATGAGAAAAGGTACTCTCAGTCTCTCTCTCTCTGAGACCAGACCTGCCGTGCCTCCTACCTGCCCTGCAGCTGCTGCTGGCCAGTCATAATAGTGGCGCTGCTCACTAGCCCCCTGGCCTCACGGAATGCCATTGCCCATGGTCTGGAGAATGAGATGGAGGCTGCCTAATCCTATGTATGGATGCGGATGATGGAGGTAGCATGTTTCTTCCGTCCGGCTCCACTCCAGCCACTGACACATGACACCCACGTGGACCCTGCACGCGGCATGATTGTAGTGCAGCCGCATGCAGGGCGTGTCACTCGCAGTGCGCGCTCAGCCTCAGAGCTCAGACCCAGGCCAGAAGTAGTGTGCCTGTGCGGCGGCGGCGGCCAATACTAATGATTGGGATTGAGGATACTGTTACTGTATATCAACTATGAGGAATTGGATTCTTTGACTGACAGAAGTAGATAGTAGTATACAATAAAGTTTATTAAACACGGAGTTCAGTTAACATATATTAAATATATATTTAACATTTAGAAAAAAAAATTCAGTTTAAAAAAAAAATTGTATGCCGTGTGAGGTTGCAGCCCAACTTCACTGCGGCCTACCGGGCAAATGCCCGGTATGCCCTATGGCCAGTCCGGGCCTGGTAAATAACCAGCACCAACAAAGTTGAAAACCCTGGTAACGGAGCTGTGTGTAGCACATGGCTCATTGCATATTCACTGCTGTGTGACGTATCAGGCTAGTGGAAGTGTTTCTGTGCAGATCTGCAAAAGTCCCATATCGATGTTAAAAGCAAAGCACTGTTTGCAGAGGACACACTAAATCCTTGAAATAGTATATGTTTCATGTAAGGCTAGAAATTATACATCGTATGCTGCTGGTTTGGAGGGTATGCTTAAACATTTGGTATAAACCTGTGATAAATATTGGAATTTCATACGCCACAGATCATACATTCCCTTGACAATGGCCCCTTTATATGATAAAGACACAGTTTACAGAAATTGGTCTGTACAATACTAGTCACAAAACAATGCCTGTCTGTCCCTTTTTTTCAACTAACGCCTATCCCCCTGTATCAGATCAATGTCATTTCTTATTTTTGATTGGCATGTATGATCTGTGGTGTATGAGATTCCAATATTTTTCACAGGTTTATATCAAATGTTTAAGCATACCCTCCAAACCAGCAGCATACGATGTATGATTTCTAGCCTTACATGAAACATATACTATTTCAAGAACTTAGCGTGTCCTCTTCAAACAGTGCTTTGCTTTTAACATCGATATGGGACTTTTGCAGATCTGCACAGAAACACTTCCACTAGCCTGATATGTCACACAGCAGTGAATATGCAAATGAGCCATGTGCTACACACAGCTCCGTTACCATGGTTTTCAACTTTGTTGGTGCTGGTTGCACCTATGACAACACACTATGAATCAGGAAGGGGCGTGGCTTCAGTGATGTGCACGTGAACGTGCACACACACAGTTGAACTAAGTTTGAAATCAAGATAGAATGTATATATAAAGCTGCATTGTCTCATAGTTTTTAACCTGTTTTTCCCTGTGGATGTCAGGCTTTGTCATCTGCCTGAAGGAACTGTTTGAACCATTTGATAAAGGTGCTGGTTGGCACCGAAAACGAGTGCTATCTAATTAGTGACTGTTTTTGCATATATAAAAAAGTGTGCAATATATATATATATATATATATATATATATATATATATATATATATATGTATATATATATATATATATATATACACACCTTTGGGGGGTTGTAGGTATGGCAAGGTACATACCTAGGTGGCGCATGGAATGTAGTTGCATGTCTTACTCTAATAGTACGAGGGTGAGGATTTGGTGTGTGTATTATGAGTGTGTGTGTGTAGGATGAGTGTGTGGTGTGTGCATAGTATGAGTACTGTATGAGTGTGTGTGTATAGTATGTGGTGTGTTTAGTGTGTGTGTTGTATAAGGGTGAGTGTGTGTTGTATAAGGGTGAGTGTGTGGTGTGTGTGTTGTGTGTGGTGTAAAAGGGTGAGTGTGAGTGTTCTATGAGGGTGAGTGGGTATAGTATGAGGGTGTGTGTGTTGTATGAGGGTGAGTGAGTATAGTATGAGGGCGTGTGTGTGTAGTATGAGGGTGTGTGTAGTATGAGGGTGTGGGTGTGTGGTATGAGGATGAGTGTGTTGGTGGGTGGGTGTGTGGTATGAGGATGAGTGTGTGGTGTGTGTGTGTGTGTTGTATGAGTGTTTGTGTGTGTGGTATGAGGGTGTGTGATGTGTGTGTAGTATGAGGGTGAGTGTGGTGTGTGCTGTATGATAAAGTGTGCTTGTGGGGTTTGTGTTACATAACAATGTGTGTTGTATGAGGGTGAGTGTGTGGTGAATAGAGTGTGTGTGTAGTATGAGTGTGTGTGGTGAATAGAGTGTGTGTGTGGTATGAGGGAGAGTGTATGGTGTGTGTGTGTAGTATGAGGGTGTGTGTAGTATGAGGGTATGTGTGGTGTGTGTAGTATGAGGGTGAGTGTGTGTTTAGTATTAGGGTATGTGTGTGTAGTTTGAGGGTGTGTGGTGTGTGTTGTATGAGGGTGTGTGTGTGTTGTATATGTGCGTGCAGTATGAGAGGGTGTGTGTGTAGTATGAGGGTGAGTGTGTGGTGTGTGTGTAGTATGAGGGTGAGTGTATGATGTGTGTGTAGTATGAAGGTGAATGTGTGGTGTGTGTTTAGTATTAGGGTGTGGGTGTAGTATGAGGGTGTGTGTGTTGTATGTGTGCATGTAGTATGAGAGAGTGTGTGTGTAGTATGAGGGTGAGTGTGTGGTGTGTGTGTGTGTGTAGTATGAGGGTGTGTGGTGTGTGTGTGTGTGTGTGTAGTATGAGGGTGTGTGGTGTGTGTGTGTAGTATGAGGGTGTGTGGTGTGTGTGTAGTATGAGGTTGTGTGGTGTGTATAGTATGAGGGTGTGTGGTGTTTGTGTAGTATAAGGTGTGTGTTGTATGAGGGTGTGTGTTGTATAAGAGTGTGTTGTATAAGAGTGTGTGTAATTATCTTTTGCAACACTTTGACTACAATCAGGAATAAAGTATGCACACATTTTTAGTCAGTGTGCCAAAATTTGCAGATTTCTTTATCTATTACTTCAGAAATTTTCAGACCAAACATAAAAATAGGGGGCCCGATCCGATATGCAGCGTCGCCCGCAAAAGCCGGCGACGCCGGTTTTTGCGCGTTTTTGGTATCCTATATACAGCGCCGCATCTAAATGCGGCACGTATATTTCACCCGTCGCTCGCAATTTTTACTCCCATAGGCTAACATGGGACCGCGTCGTAAGTCGGTATCCAATATCCAGCGCAAGGCCTTACGTGGCAAAAATGGAGAAATCTTACTCCATTATAACCTTGCCATAAAATACAGCCGTAGCAGGCCTTGCGCTGAGTATGGGAGCACCGTAACTCCCTAAAATGCCTGCAAAAAAACACCTAACGCATGCCCAATGTCTATCTACCTTTCAACCACAATCCCCCACCGCTATAACTAATAAAGTGCATTAACCCCTAAACCGCCATAGCCCACATAGCCTATTAAATCTATTAACCCCTAATCTACCGCCACCAACGTCGCCGCCACTATAATAAAGTTATTAACCCCTAAGTCCCTAACACCCCCCAACTTAATTATTATTTAAATAAATCTAAATAATATTACTAGTATTAACTATAGTATTCCTATTTAAAACAAAATACTTACCTATAAAATAAACCCTAAGATAGCTACAATATAATTAATAATTACATTGTAGCTATTTTAGGATTTATTTTTATTTTACAGGCAACTTTGTATTTATTTGAACTAGGTACAATAGCTATTAAATAGTTAATAACTATTTAATAGCTACCTAGTTAAAATAATTACAAAATTACCTGTAAAAAAATCCTAACTTACAAATACACCTAACACTACACTATCATTCAATGAATTAAATTAATTAACTACAATTAGCTTAAATTAAATACAATTAACTAAAATAAACTAAAGTACAAAAAATAAAATAAAAAAAATTACAGAAAATCAAAAAAAATTACAAGAAGTTTAAATTAATTACTAAATTACAAATAGCCCTTTAAAGGGCCCTTTGCGGGGCATTGCCCCAAAGTAATCAGCTCCTTTACCTGTAAAAGAAAATTACAATACCCCCCCAACATTACAACCCACCACCCACACATCCCTACTCTAAAACCCACCCAATCCCCCCTTAAAAAAACCTAACACTACCCCATTGAAGATCACCCTACCTTGAGCCGTCTTCACCCAGTCGGGCACAAGTGGTCATCCGATCCGGGCAGAAGTCTTCATCCGATGGGGCAGAAGAGGACATCCAGACCGGCAGAAGTCTTCATCCTATCCGGGCAGAAGAGGACATCCGGACCGGCAGTAGGCTTCATCCAAGCGGCATCTTCTATCTTCTTCCATCCGACGAGAAGCGACTCCATCTTGAAGACATCCGGCACGGAGCATCCTTCCAGCACAACGGACTAACGACGAATGACGGTTCCTTTAAATGATGTCATCCAAGATGGCGTCCCTCGAATTCCAATTGGCTGATAGGATTCTATCAGCCAATCGTAATTAAGGTAGGAAAAATCTGATTGGTTGATTTAATCAGCCAAGCGGATTGAAGTTCAATCCGATTGGCTGATTGGATCAGCCAATAGAATGCAAGGTCAATTCTATTGGCTGATCCAATCAGCCAATCTGATTGAACTTCAATCTGATTGGCTGATTAAATCAACCAATCAGATTTTTCCTACCTTAATTCCGATTGGCTGATAGAATCCTATCAGCCAATCGGAATTCGAGGGACGCCATCTTGGATGACGTCATTTAAAGGAACCGTCATTCCTTGTTAGTCCGTCGTGCTGGAAGCATGCTCCGCGCCGGATGTCTTCAAGATGGAGTCGCTCCTCGTCGGATGGAAGAAGATAGAAGATGCCGCTTGGATGAAGCCTTCTGCCGGTCCAGATGTCCTCTTCTGCCCATATAGGATGAAGACTTGTCGGTCTGGATGTCCTCTTCTGCCCCATCAGATGAAGACTTGTGCCAGGATCGGATGACCACTTGTGCCCGTCTGGGTGAAGACGGCTCAAGGTAGGGTGATCTTCAATGGGGTAGTGTTAGGTTTTTTTAAGGGGGGATTGGGTGGGTTTTAGAGTAGGGGGTGTGTGGATGGTGGGTTGTAATGTTGGGGGGGTATTGTAATTTTCTTTTACAGGTAAAAGAGATGATTACTTTGGGGCAATGCCCCGCAAAAGGCCCTTTTAAGGACTATTTGTAATTTAGTATAGGGTAGGGCATTTTATTATTTTGGGGGGCTTTTTTATTTTATTAGGGGGCTTAGATTAGGTGTAATTAGTTTAAACTTCTTGTAATTTTTTTTATTTTCTATAATTTAGTTTTTTTAATTTTTTTGTACTTTATTTTATTTTAGTTATTTGTATTTAATTTTAGCTAATTGTAGTTAATTAATTTAATTAATTGAATGATAGTGTAGTGTTAGGTGTATTTGTAACTTAGGTTGACTATTGACTATTTAATAGCTATTGTACCTAGTTAAAATAAATGCAAAGTTGCCTGTAAAATAAAAATAAATCCTAAAATAGCTACAATGTAATTATTAATTATATTGTAGCTATCTTAGGGTTTATTTTATAGGTAAGTATTTTGTTTTAAATAGGAATACTATAGTTAATACTAGTAATATTATTTAGATTTATTTAAATAATAATTAAGTTAGGGGGTGTTAGGGTTAGACAGGTTTAGGGGTTAATAACTTTATTATAGTGGCGGGGACAGATTAGGTGTTAATAGATTTAATAGGCTATGTGGGCTACGGCGGTTTAGGGGTTAATACTTGGATAGGTTTATTGCGGTGTGGGCTATGGTGGTTTAGGGGTTAATACTACTAGGATAGGTCTATTGCGGTGTGGGCTATGGCAGTTTAGGGGTTAATACTACTAGGATAGGTTTATTGCACTGTGGGGGGTTGTCGGTCTAGGGGTTAATACATTTATTATTAGGAGTGAGAGGGGAGATTGCGGATATAGGGGTATACGTGTCGGGCTTCTTTTTGGGAGGCGTGTTAGACAGTTACGGGAGATTTAAAATTTTAGTTAGTTTTCTTAGGCGCCGGCAGTTTCTAAAGTGCCGTAAGTCACTGGCGACTCCAGAAATTTGTACTTACGCTTATTTCTGGACATCGCTAGTTTATCCGACTTACGGCACTTTAGGAACTGCCAGCAGGGTATATGTAATACCCCAATGTGCGAGGTGAAATTACAGGCGGCGCAGGTTCCCTCGCTTGCTCCGAAACCTACGCCGTGTATAGGATAGCGCCCAGGGTCGCAAATGTATGTGGTATCATGGTACTGGGAAAAAAAGTTTGAAGAACACTGCTCTAAACTATAGATATTTAGATAAGAGTATTTCTTTGTATGTTTTTACTTTAGACCATGTGCCATTTTACTAACTTTCCTTTGGACAGTTTATAGTTTATTCATATCCTTTTGGAGTTCTGGTCTCCAGAACTGTACACAATATTCCAGATACCTAACCTGTATGCATAAGAACCTTTCACCTAGATTACGAGTTTTGCGTTAACAAGGGTGCGGTGCTAACGAGCAGTTTTCCCTCACCACTCACTTGCAGACAGCGCTGGTATTACGGATTTTTACAAACCCAGCGTTAACCATAAAAAAGTGAGCAAAGAGCAAAATTTAGCTCCACATCTCACCTCAATACCAGCGCTGCTTACGGTAGCGTTGAGCAGGTAAAACGTGCTCATGCACGATTTCCCCATAGGAATCAATGGGGGAGAGCTGGCTGAAAAAAAACCTAACACCTGCAAAAAAGCAGCGTTCAGCTTCTAACGCAGCCCCATTGATTCCTATGGGGAAATACATTTTATGTCTACACCTAACACCCTAACATGAATCCCGAGTCTAAACACCCCTAATCTTACACTTATTAACCCCTAATCTGCCGCCCCAAACATCGCCGACACCTGCATTATATTATTAACCCCTAATCTGCCGCTCTGTAAACCGCCGCCACCTACATTATAATTATGAACCCCTAATCTGATGCCCCCAACATCGCCGAACCCTACAATATATTTATTAACCCCTAATCTGCCATCCCCAATGTTGCCGCTACCTAACTACATTTATTAACCCCTAATCTGCCGTCCCCAACGTCGCCACCACTATATTAAATGTATTAACCCCTAAACATAAGTCTAACCCTAAACCTAACCCCCCCTAACTGAAATATAATTTTAATAAATCTAAATAAAATTACTATCATTAACTAAATTATTTCTATTTAAAACTAAATACTTTGTTACATTGTATCTATCTTAGGGTTTATTTTTATTTTACAGGCAATTTTGTATTTATTTTAACTAGGTACAATAGTTAATAAATAGTTATTAACTATTTAATAACTACCTAGTTAAAATAAAGACAAATTTACCTGTAAAATAAAACCTAACCTATGTTACAATTACACCTAACACTACACTATAATTAAATGAATTACCTAAATTAAATACAATTAATTACAATTTAAATAAATTATCTAAAGTAAGAAAAATAAACACTAAATTACAGAAAATAATAAAATAATTACAAGAATTTTAAACTAATAACACCTACTCTAATCCCCCTAACAAAATAAAAAAGCCCCCCAAAATAAAAAAAAATCCCTACCCTACACTAAATTACAAATAGCCCTTAAAAGGGCCTTTTGCGGGACATTGCCCCAAAGTAATCAGCTCTTTTACCTGTAAAAAAAAGTACAAATACCCCCCAACATTAAAACCCACCACGCACACAACCAACCCTACTCTAAAACCCACTCAATCCCCCCTTAAAAAAACCTAACACTAACACCATGAAGATCATCCTACCTTGAGAAGTCTTCACCCAACCGGGCCAAAGTCCTCCACGAAGCCGGCAGAATTGGTCCTCCAGATGGGCAGAAGTGGTCCTCCAGACGGCAGAAGTGGTCCTCCAGATGGGCAGAATTCTTCATCCAGGCGGCATCGTCTATCTTCATACACCCGGCGCGGAGCATCCTCTTCAAACGACGGCTGACTGAAGAATGAAGGTTCCTTTAAATGACGTCATCCAAGATGGCGTCCCTTCAATTCCGATTGGCTGATAGAATTCTATCAGCCAATCGAAATTAAGGTTGAAAAAATCCAATCAGCCAATAGAATGCCAGCTCAATCCTATTGGCTGATTGGATCAGCCAATAGGATTGAACTTCAATCCTATTGGCTGATTGCATCAGCCAATTGGATTTTTTCTACCTTAATTCTGATTGGCTGATAGAATTCTATCAGCCAATCGGAATTGAAGGGACGCCATCTTGGATGACGTAATTTAAAGGAACCTTCATTCTTTAGTCGGCCGAAGATATGAAGATAGAAGATGCCGCCTGGATGAAGACTTCTGCCCCTCTGGAGGACCACTTCTGCCCGTCTGGAGGACCACTTCTGCTGACTTCGTGGAGGACTTCGGCCCGGTTGGGTGAAGACTTCTCATGGTAGGGTGATCTTCAAGGGGTTAGTGTTAGTTTTTTTTTTTAGGGGGGATTGGGTGGGTTTTACAGTAGGGTTGGTTGTGGTGGGTTTTAATGTTGGGGGGGGGTATTTGTACTTTTTTTTTTTACAGGTTAAAGAGCTGATTACTTTGGGGCAATGCCCCGCAAAAGGCCCTTTTAAGGGCTATTTGTAATTTAGTGTAGGGTAGGTCTTTTTTTATTTTGTTTCTTTTTTTATTTTGTTAGGGGGATTAGAGTAGGTTTAATTAGTTTAAAATTCTTGTAATTATTTTAGTATTTTCTGTAATTTAGTGTTTGGTTTTTTTCATACTTTAGATAATTTATTTAAATTGTAATTAATTGTATTTAGTTTAGGTAATAATTTTAATTACAGTGTAGTGTTAGGTGTAATTTTAACATAGGTTAGGTTTTATTTTACAGGTAAATTTGTCTTTATTTTAACTAGGTAGTTATTAAATAGTTAATAACTGTTTAATAACTATTGTACCTAGTTAAAATAAATACAAAGTTGCCTGTAAAATAAAAATAAACCCTAAGATAGCTAGCTTAGGGTTTATTTTATAGGTAAGTATATACGGCTAGATTTAGAGTTTTGCGGCCAAAGGGGTGCGTTAGCTACGCGTGTTTTTTTCTCCCCGCACCTTTTAAATACCGCTGGTATTTAGAGTTCTCTGAAGGGCTGCGTTAGGCTCCAAAAAGGGAGCGTAGAGCATAATTTACCGCCACTTCAACTCTAAATACCAGCGTTGCTTACGGACGCGGCCAGCTTCAAAATCGTGCTCCTGCACGATTTCACCATAGGAAACAATGGGGCAGTTTGAGCTGAAAAAAAACCTAACACCTGCAAAAAACAGCGTTCAGCTCTTAACGCAGCCCCATTGTTTCCTATGGGGAAACACTTTCTAAGTCTGCACCTAACACTCTAACATGTACCCTGAGTCTAAACATCCCTAACCTTACACTTATTAACCCCTAATCTGCCGACCCCGCTATCGCTGACCCCTGCATATTATTATGAACCCCTAATCTGCCGCTCCGGACACCGCCGCCACCTAAATTATCCCTATGTACCCGTAATCTGCTGCCTACAACATCGCCGACACCTATATTATATTTATTAACCCTTAATCTGCCCCCCCAATGTCGCCACTACCTTACCTACACTTATTAACCCCTAATCTGCCTACCTGGACCTCGCCGCTACTCTAATAAATGTATTAACCCCTAAAGCTAAGTCTAACCCTAACACTAACACCCCCCTAAGTTAAATATATTTTTTATCTAACAAAATAAATTAACTCTTATTAAATAAATTATTCCTATTTAAAACTAAATACTTACCTGTAAAATAAACCCTAATATAGCTACAATATAACTAATAATTATATTGTAGCTATTTTAGGATTTATATTTATTTTACAGGCAACTTTGTATTTATTTTAACTAGGTACAATAGCTATTAAATAGTTAATAACTATTTAATAGCTACGTAGTTAAAATAATTACAAAATTACCTGTAAAATAAATCCTAACCTAAGTTACAATTAAACCTAACACTACACTATAAATAAATAAATTAACTAAACTACCTACAATTACCTACAATTAAATCAACTAAACTAAATTACAAAAAAAAAACACTAAATTGCAAAAAAATAAAAAAAGATTACAAGAATTTTAAACTAATTACACCTAAAAAAATAACAAAGCCCCCAAAAATAAAAAAATTCCCTACCCTATTCTAAAATAAAAAATTAACAGCTCTATTACCTTACCAGCCCTTAAAAGGGCCTTTTGCGAGGCATGCCCCAAAGAAATCAGCTCTTTTGCCTGTACAAAAAACATACAATACCCCCCCAACATTACAACCCACCACCCACATACCCCTAATCTAACCCACCCAAACCCCCCTTAAAAAACCTAACAGTAAGCCCCTGAAAATCTTCCTACCTTATCTTCACCCAGCCGGGTATCACCGATCCGTCCAGAAGAGGGTCCGAAGTCTTCATCCTATCCGGGCAGAAGAGCTCCTCCAGAGGGTCCGAAGTCTTCATCCTATCCGGGCAGAAGAGCTCCTGCAGAGGGTCCAAAGTCTTCATCCTATCCGGGCAGAAGAGGACATCTGGACCGGCAGACATCTTCATCCATGCGGCATCTTCTATCTTCTTCCATCCGGCGCGGAGCGTGACCATCTTGAAGCAGCCGATGCGGAGCCATCCTTCTTCACCGACGGACTAACAACGAATGAAGGTTCCTTTAAATGACGTCATCCAAGATGGCGTCCCTCGAATTCCGATTGGCTGATAGGATTCTATCAGCCAATCGGAATTAAGGTAGGAAAAATCTGATTGGCTGATTGAATCAGCCAATCAGATTCAAGTTCAATCCGATTGGCTGATTGGATGCAATCAGCCAATCAGATTTTTCCTACCTTAATTCTGATTGGCTGATAGAATCCTATCAGCCAATCGGAATTCGAGGGACGCCATCTTGGATGATGTCATTTAAAGGAACCTTCATTCGTCGTTAGTCCGTCAGTGAAGAAGGATGGCTCCGTGTCGGCTGCTTCAAGATGGTCCCGCTCCGCGCCGGATGGAAGAAGATAGAAGATGCCGCATGGATGAAGATGTCTGCTGGTCCGGATGTCCTCTTCTGCCCGGATAGGATGAAGACTTCGGACCCTCTGGAGGAGCTCTTCTGCCCGGATAGGATGAAGACTTCGGACCCTCTTCTGGACGGATCGGTGATACCCGGCTGGGTGAAGATAAGTTAGGAAGATCTTCAGGGGCTTAGTGTTAGGTTTTTTTAAGGGGGGTTTGGGTGGGTTAGATTAGGGGTATGTGGGTGGTGGGTTGTAATGTTGGGGGGGTATTGTATGTTTTTTTTAAAAGCAAAAGAGCTGATTTCTTTGGGGCATGCCCCGCAAAAGGCCCTTTTAAGGGCTGGTAAGGTAATAGAGCTGTTAATTTTTTATTTTAGAATAGGGTAGGGCATTTTTTTATTTTTGGGGGCTTTGTTATTTTTTTAGGGGGCTTAAAGTAGGTGTAATTAGTTTAAAATTCTTGTAATCTTTTTTTATTCTTTGTAATTTAGTGTTTGTTTTTTTGTAATTTAGAATCCTATCAGCCAATCGGAATTCGACGGACGCCATCTTGGATGACGTCATTTAAAGGTACCTCATTCGTCGTTCAGTCGTCGGCCGGGATGGATGCTCCGCGTCTGTGGAGCGAAGAATGAAGATTGAAGATGCCGCTTGATGGAAGATGCTGCCCGATGGAAGAAGACTTTGCTGCCACTTGGATAAAGACATCGCCGGGATGAAGACCTCTTCTTTGCCGCTTGGATAGACATCGCCCGGATTGGATGAGGAGTTTGGCCCGTCGTGGTGAAGATAAGGTAGGGAGATCTTTAGGGGGGTAGTGTTAGGTTTATTTAAGGGGGGTTTGGGTTAGATTAGGGGTATGTGGGTGGTGGGTTGTAATGTTGGGGGGTGGTATTGTGGTTTTTTTTTCAGGCAAAAGAGCAGTTTTCTTTGGGGAATGCCCCCACAAAAGGCCCTTTTAAGGGCTGGTAAGGTAAAAGAGCTTTGAACTTTTTTTAATTTAGAATAGGGTAGGGATTTTTTTTTATTTTGGGGGGCTTTATTATTTTATTAGGGGGCTTAGAATAGGTGTAATTAGCTTAAAAATCTTGTAATTTTTTTTATTTTTTGTAATTTAGTGTTTTGTTTTTTTTGTAATTTAGTTTAGTTTATTTAATTGTATTTTTAGATAGATATTTGTAGTTTATTTAATTTATTGATAGTGTAGGTGTATTTGTAACTTAGGTTAGGATTTATTTTACAGGTAATTGGGTAATTATTTTAACTAGGTAGCTATTAAATAGTTCATAACTATTTAATAGCTATTATACCTAGTTAAAATAATTAACAATTTACCTGTAAAATAAATATAAACCCTAACATAGCTACAATGTAATTATTAATTATATTGTAGCTATCTTAGGGTTTATTTTATAGGTAAGTATTTAGATTTAAATAGGAATATTTTAATTAATAATATTAATATTAGATTTATTTTAATAAGAGTTTAGTTAGGATGTTAGAGTTAGATAGGGTTATTATACTTAATACATATATATCTAATATAATAACAATATTAACTATATTAACCCTAATATAATTAGGGTTAATATAGTTAATATATATAATATAATAACTATATTAACTATATTAACCCTAATATAATTAGGGTTAATATAGTTAATATAGCTTGCGGCGGTGTAGGGGGATTAGATTAGGGGTTAATACATTTATTATAGGTGGCCGCGGTGTAGGGGGATGTAGATTGTAGGCAAAAGAGCAGTTTACTTTGTGACAAAGCCCTGCCAAAAGCCCTTTTAAGGGCTGGCAAAAGAGCTGAATTCTTTGGGGCATGCCCCGCAAAAAGCCCTTTTAAGGGCTGGCAAAAGAGCTGTTACTTTGGGGCAATGCTTTTTAGGGCTATTTGTAGGGTTAGACTTAGGTTTAGTGGTAGGGGTAGTTTAGTATTTTAGGGGTTAAATAATTTAATATAGATGGCGGCGGGGTAGGGGGATTAGATTAGGGGTTAAATAATTTAATATAGATAGCGGCGGGGTAGGGGCTCACTTTAGGGGGTAGGTAAGGTAGATGGCGGCGGTGTTAGGGGCTCACTTTAGGGGGTTATAGATTTAATATAGCTGGTGGCGGTTTAGGGGTTAATAACTTTATTAGGTTGCGGCGGGGTTTGGGAGCGGCGGTTTAGGGGTTAATGCATATTTTATTGTTAGGATAGAGAGGGGGGATAGTGGATAGAGGGTTAGATGTGTCGGGCTATGTTAGGGAGGCGTGTTAGACAGTGCGGTTGATTTAGACTTTAGTCAGGTTTTGTAGGCGCCGGCAGTTTCTAACGTGCCGTAAGTCACTGGCGACGCCAGAAATTTGTACTTGCGCAGATTTCTGGACATAGCTGGTTTATCCGACTTACGGCATGTTAGCATCTGACGGCGTCGTATATGGGATAGCTCGAGTTGCGAGCTGAAACTGCGGGCGACGCGGGTTCCCTCGCTTGCGCCGCAAACTACGCCGTTTATCGGATCGCACCCAAGATGCACAGATCCTAATATAAAAATCCAGTATAAAACTGTTTAAAAACTTACTTAGAAGCTTAGAAGGGGTTTGGTTAGGAGTCTGAAAATCAGAGCAATGTTATTTAAAAATAAGCAAAACTATTCATTTAAAAAAAACAAAAACTGTATGGGCTATATAAATAGGTCATCTACAAAACAGAAAAAATGAGTGTATAATGTCCCTTTAACAACTTTCCATTTTACATCTATAATCAATACTGCTTCATTCTCTTGGTATCTTTTATTGAAGAAGTAGCAATGCACTACTGGGAGCTAGCTGAACACATTGATAAGCCATTGAAAGAGGCATTTACTGTATGTGCAGCCACCAATCAGCAGATAGTTCTCAGCTCTTGAGCCTATGTATGCTTTTAAACAGAAGATATCACAAGAACAAAGCAAATTAGATAATAGAAGTAAATTGGAAAGTGTTTTAAAATTGTATGTTTTGTCTGAATGAGGAAAATGTTTGGTTTCATGTCCCTTTAAAAGGGACATGATACCCAAATGTTGAAGGACTTAAAAGTGATGCAGCATAGCTATAAAAGGTTGACTAGAAAATATAACCTGAATATCTTTGGAAAACTGGAAGATATTTCACCTCAAAATATCCTCAAAAGCCACATCCCATTGTGAAGGGACTTTAAGCCATTCAGGATGTTAGTCCAGGGACTAGCAAGGGAGTGTGCATCTGGCATGTTCAGGCACAATCATGTTTTTTCAGTTTAAAGGGACATTTTACTCAAAAATGTTCTCCCCTTTAATTTGTTCCCAATGATCGCCTTTACCTACTGGAGTGTATTAAATTGTTTTGAAGTATTTCCTTTATCCTTATATTGGCATTTGAAATAGTTGATTTAGCTGTGGTATCCCCACCTATACTGAAAGTTTCTGTCCTTAGGTCCAAGCTATAGATAAGCTGTATAAACACAGTCAGCAGAAAAAAATCACACTCCCAGTGGGGTATTGAAGAGATAATATAATAAAATGTTAATTTTCCATTGTTCTCTCCAAGTACAAAAATAAACGGCACTGTAAAGTGCCCATACTTTGCGATTTATGGGAACTGTGTGTTCCCTGTAAATATTTATGTATATGCTTAAATAATGTACATACTGTATATATAGACTATGTGGTATATTTAATCAGCTTGTTGGTTTGACAGAATGCTTTATGCCTTTTTCAGTGATGTTTTTTATCTGTAAATAAAACTGTTGCACTTTCCTGAGCCTGTGTGCATTTGTTTGGTGGTCATTGAAAATCTCTCAGCCATATATCTACATTTTAGATTAAATAAAGGGAACCCTTTTTTTGAGTGCTGCAATCCCCCACCTATCTACAGTATCTCATATAGCTCTACTGTGCCATATTCTCTTTCTTAATGATTCTGGATTAATATATATATATATGTAAATATCTATTTAAAAATACATAGAACATTTTCCCCTGCAGGAAGAACATGTATGTAAAAAATGTATGCTAAATTCAAAGTAAAACACATTATTTAAGTATAAATACATATGTACATATATACACAGACACACACATACACACATATATATATATATATATATATATATATATATATATATATATATATATATATATTTATTTATATATATATATTTATATGTGTAAATATACTATGGTTTCCTAGTCAGGGGTTACAAGCTAATAGCCCAGAGGTAAAAATTTACTAGTCCACGAAATGTTAAATACAGGAAAAAGAGAAATTTCTAAGTCATCCGCTTTCTAGGTTGCCTGGGACTTAGTGGACCACTGGATATTTCAATATATATATATATATATATATATATATATATATATATATATATATATATATATATACAGGGTTGGCTCCAAGGGGGGGCATTGGGGGGTAATGCCCACCCAAATAGAATGCTGTGCCCCCTCAAAAAATATTGATATAATCATACGCTTCAAAAATAATAAATAAAGTAATGAATTGTTATGTAATGCTGCATGCTGGGGGCGGAGTTAGCTGCTGAACTGTGAGGTTGCATCACGCATCTGCAAGGAGCTCCGTGTCTTAACCTCTTATTTGAAATTGGAAGTTAATTAGAGACTTTTTGGACTCGTCTTTAACCCTATTAATTTTACCTAACTATCGTGAGTTACTCATTTTCTTAAACAATAGACCACGATAAGAATATGATTGTATCATATAAATATAAGTCTATAACAGGCTACCAGCTTCTATCGATGCCTCAAAAGTGCACTGTGATCTTAGGCCACTTTTGAGGCATCGATAGAAGTTGGTAGCCATTTATAGACTCATATTTATATGATACAATCATATTCTTATAGGTTCACAGTACATAAGTTGTATTAAGTAGCCTGATATCCGTTAGTTATTGCAAAACAGGTATAGCTAAATCTAATCTACAAAATTACCAGTACCTGAAAACCTAGTATCCTCACTGCTATTGCAAACAAAGGGGTTAATTGCATTGGGGGGTTTGGGGTGCATGGCTGTTTAGGGTACATGGTTGAGATTTGAGAATGAGTTTAAGAGTTTTGGATCATGGTGATTAAGGGGTGAATTGTTTTATGGAGCTATTGCACTGGGGGTCTCAATTTTAATGGCTCTGTTTTAGTGCACTGCATAGGATTTAGACTTTATTCTTTTACCTAGTGATTTAGCACATATTCTCCAAATGTTAATAGTGGGGGATAAGCCAGCCAGAAGAATATGTAGGTCTACTCTTATTTTGACTCTCATACATGCTTTGTAAATGCGTGCCCCCCCAATGAAAAAAAAATGCCCCCCATTTCATTCATTCTGGAGCCGACCCTGTATATGTGTGTGTGTATATATATATATATATATATATATATATATATTATATTTTTTTTAAGACATTTATATGTATTTATATATAGCCCTTTCTATTCAAATACCTTGTCACATACCATATACCTTTTAACCCTTATAACTTTTTTTTTGTTTTATTATTTATATTAATTATTTTTATTAGATAGTGTATATATAAGTGTAACACTTTATTTTTTATTTATATTATGTTTGGTGCAAGTTTTTTTTTCAACCTTAAAAAAACTTTATGCAAGTTTTCAGTCTCACTAACTTGACGAGCGTAAATTTAACGCAGGCGCGTTATTTCAATATTGCTCATCCTTATGTTAGAGCACCACTTTCAATCTACCGAAAATTGTTTTATAGTTATCTGAAAGAGAAATTCCATTAAAAAAAGGAGGATACAATGTTTAATTAACGGGAAAAAAAACATTTTAATATGCATCCATTATTTATTTTACTGTTTTTTTTCTTCAGATAATTGGGGAGGAAGTCGAACATGTGTTCTAGGGGAATGTTTTGTTCATTACTTAGGCACTGGCTATGCAATTGACAGCAATTTTTTGGTAACATCTTATTCTCTTGTTGAGAACTTATTCAAAAGAGCTTATATTAGTTAACAAAAATTAAAAGCTTAATTAAGAGGAACTGAATGAAATAATGGATATTGGATCAGGTTCATATGCTCCTGGAATTAAACTTAGGTACCTACATGTTAGTGTTGGCAGTTGCTGTCAACCATTCCCCAGCAAGTCCAACCACATCAAGTCCACTGGAAAGCTGATTGAAAAAACGAGGATGCCCTAATAGGAGAGAAAAATGCTTTTCTAAATGTTCAGAATCATAGATGTATAATAAAAAAAAATCTTCCTCAAAATTTGTACAAATAATATATATAACAATTCCTAATCAATTAGATGTTTCATTTTTGGGTCTTAGCCAATACATTTCAAGGTTGTGGAGAAAAGCAAATGCTACTTTCCAGCTCTCTTTCTACCTGTTTATCACACACAAACTTGTTTATCACAATGCTTACATCAATTTAAACAGAAGTTATTTTTATATATAACATGTTTCCTTCAAATAAAGCTAAGAGTGGACAGAGAAGGAAATAACAAATGCAAACGCCTGAGGTAGAATTTATTGCATTATGGAAGTGGGTTACAATTAGAAATGATATTATATATAGAGGTCACATGTATTATTTCCTAGTGCTAACTAAACAATGTTGCCTTTTTAAAAATGGCAAATTTTGAGATTCTGACCATTTTTAGATATGTAAATGATAATATGCACCCTGTATTTAATTGATAAGTAATTGCTATGACTTAGTCACTATATTCAAAAATTAACTTGAAAGAGCGGCAATTAAAAAGGTTAAGTTTGTGTTATTTAAATTTAATTAAAACTAAAATAGCAGAATAATTTATAAAGCTCAGTTACTGATTGGTACAAATGTTCCATGCAGCTATCAACCAATAAGAATTGGTAGGAAGTCCCTGTCAGCCAATTAACATTATTAGGAAGTACTTATCAACCAATGAGTATTGGTTTGAAGAAGAACACAACTGATAAATCAATAATAGTTTCAGTTTACATTTAAGCAGGACTTATACCCATATCATTTATAGTAAGAGGGCAACATGAAGTAATAAGCAAGTAAAAAATGTGTCAGCTAACAAGGCTATATCTATAGCTGATAAACAACCTTATATATAGTGTGAAGAAAACATCATAGGAAGAAAACAGCATTTTTAAACACCTGTTTTAACTCCATATTTAAGGGTATCTCTGCAGTCAACAAGAATCTGTTCCAGTGGCTCAGGTTGATCGGATAATTCCAAATTAAAACCTTCCAGGCCTTCCAGTAACTGATGTGGGTGATGAAAGTCAAGAACTTTACTTTTCCCATCATATGTTTTTGTTATGTAACCCAAGAGAATATCTACAACTTCAAGTAAAAAATGTTTTGTATATTTTTCTCCATTCCTGGCTGGCAGTAGATCTGTAATTAGAATGAAAACTATATTACTCATATATCATTTTTATGTTGAAATAAGAATAAAAAAAAAAAATCTTGAAATAAATGGTTTTTTTTGCCAATTGTTACTAATCATGCCATCAATTCTTTCCGATAATTTTATAAATTTCTTACTCAGCTGTACAATACATATCACTATTATTTTCCTGAAACGATACACGTTTCATTACATTGTTGACAATTGTTACTAAATACAGATCTATTATTTACAAATGATTGTATATATATATTGTTGCAATCGATCATGAAGAAATTAGCCACCTATGCTCAACAAACTGAAAACAGGCAATATTATTGAACTTATTTAAATCATTCCTATGTCAGTTGGGTCTGATAGAGTAGCGAAAATTTCTAAATGGTATAATCTATTCCTTACTATTTAGTCAGCAGTATAAATTTTCAATATATGTATATATATATATATATATATATATATATATATATATATTTATATATATATATATATATATATATATATATATATATATATATATATATATATATATATATATATATATATGAAATCCTTATTAGTAAGAGTAATGGTGGCTTTTAGCAGTTGGAAGACGGTGATGTAGTCCTTGCTTACCTTCCAACATTTATGCTACCCCTATATAGAAATCCAGGTTTAGTTACTCTTTTCTACAGGTCCCTGTCAGAGGTCGGCTGAGTCTGTTGCTGTACCTGCCCTGCAGCTGGATCCACAGATAAGTGTTTTTTACCTTCTAGGTGAGAAGGACATAGCACTTTGGGGATTATAATTACTCATTTAATTTTAGTGGTCATGAGACTTATATCTCTTCATATTTGGGATAATTTTGGGCAGTAGAAGCAGAGTAAGGTCCTGCTTTATGGATTGGTGGTATCCTAATGGCGCCTAATTTCCCTCTTTGAGGATCTAGGCTAAACTTTATATGCTGGGATCAGGATATTTTTTTATTTTTTTTAAACAGCTTTATTGAAGTAAATTTCAAAAATTACATCTTGGCTGTGACATCAAAGCCATCAAATAACAGAGGAAACAATCCAAGTGTGTATACTAAACATTGCTGTTAAATTTACATTATAAACATCAATAAAACAATAACAAAATAATTCGTCTTGTCAAAATATTGTGCTTGTCTCTTCTTTAATAAGTAACACAAATCGGCTCAGACATAATGTTGAAACTATCGAATCTGTTACATGCCCTTAAATCACTGTGTGCAGACTATGCTGTTGTGCTTTGTTGTAATATAAGTTTCCCACATTATTTTCATTTGGATGTATCTATCTAGCCTTCTATATTTCATGTAGGCATACTCCTCTAAATCCAAAATGCGACTTAGGTTACTTTGCCACTGAACTAGTGTAGGAATTTCTCCGCTCTTCCAGTTTTTTGCCACTAAGCTTTTAAAACCATTGCTCGCTATGTACAACAAGTTTCTCTTATGAGTCGGAGTCTTACCACTAACTATATTAAACAGCCATATCAGTGGGTCAACAGGTATGTCCATTTCTAACATGGTCGAAACTTCTTTGGAGTTCTCCTCCCACCTTTTTTTAAGAGGAGGGCAGGTCCACCATATGTGTGTCATATCTCCTATGTAGGCCCAGCACCTCCAACAGCCACTATTGCTAGATGGGAATATCTTGTGTATTATAGAGGGAGTAAAGTACCATCTCTGTATAATTTTGAGATTCAATTCAACTAGTCTGCTAGATGTTGAGGTTTTCGTTATAGCAGCGAACATACTCATCCTATCCTTATGTGAAAGGTCTAGGCTGAGCTCCCTCTCCCAGCTCTCTATATAGTGTGGTATATTTAGTGATGATTGCAAGGTAGAATATGATAGTGAGAGAGTCCTTCTGATCGGGGAGGCCGATTTACACATATGTTCAAATGGAGTTAAGGAGCATAAGAGGTTTTTCCTGTCCTGGTGTTTATATATGTATGAGTGGCACTGTCGTAGTAAATACCAGTCCTTGAAAATAGTAAGCCTGTCTTCTATTAACTCATCTGAGGACTTCAGTCCTTGTTCATTCCCTAGTTGAACTATCATTACTGCTCTTTGATTATTTATAACCTCTGCATGAAAACTGCCTGTCTATATTTTTTAAGATGGGGAACTCCAAGCCCTCCATTTTTTATAGGTAGAAACATAAGATTTCTATTAATTCTAGCCTTGCGTTTGTCCCATATATAGTCGAATATGTGTTTCTGCAAGTTAGATAGATAATTTAGAGGAAGAGGGATGGGTAAGGCCTGTAAAAGATAAAGGAGGCGTGGCAGGATATTCATCTTTATGCCATGAATGCGACCCAACCATGTTATATGTTGAGACCTCCAAGATGACATATCCGCAATAAAGGCTTTCTGCATAGGTTTATAGTTAAGTTGAAACATCTCTTGTGAGGTGGGGGCTAGCATAACCCCCATATATTTTAAACCAGAGTTTTGTACTCTGAATGAACACATCCCTGTTATGCGTGTCGTGATTTCATCATTGCATTGCAGAATCAACATCTCTGATTTACTTTTATTCACTAAGAAATTGGAAACTAATTGAAAGCTATCTAGTTCCTGTAGTAAATGTGGAATTGATTCCGACGGATTTGTGAGGAAAAACAGGATGTCATCGGCATACAATAAGGTTTTGTGTTCTGTGGATATAATTTTAATGCCCGAAATATCCCTATTTGATCTTATTTTTGATGCTAAGACTTCCACCACACAGGTAAATAACAGGGGAGATAAGGGGCAACCCTGTCTTGTTCCATTGGTTATGTGAAATTTATTTGATAGAATACCATTCACCCTTACCCTTGCTACTGGTAACGTGTAGAGAGCAAACACCTTGGATATAAAGGAGTCAGCCATCCCAAATTTCCGGAGTGTCTGACGTAAAAAGGCCCAACCGACGCGGTCGAAGGCTTTCTCCGCGTCGGTTGAGACCACTACCGCTGGTATCCTATGTGTTTGTATGTGATTGATCAGGTGGAAAGCTCTAACCGTATTATCCTTTGCTTCCCACGAGTGTATGAAACCCACCTGGTCATTAGATATAATATGCGGCAGAATTAACTTTACTCTGTTTGCAAGTATTTTTGCGTATATTTTTACGTCCGCATTCAGGAGGGAAATGGGACGAAAATTTTCGGTTTTATTTGGGGGTTTGCCTTGTTTTGGCAAGACTGTTATATGTCCCTCCAGTCCTGATGATGTGAAAGGTGCCTCCTCTGTGGTATCATTAAAGAGGGATAGCATATGGGGTATCAATATATCTTTGAACTTTTTAAAATAATGGTTAGTGAAGCCGTCGGGGCCTGGGGCCTTGTTAGTAGGGAGCTGAGATATGACATTTTTAATTTCGTTATAAGTTATTGGTTCCTAAAGAGTTTGATTCTGCTCTGCTGTTATTTGTGGAAGGGATATGTTCCTCAGGTACTCATTAATGCTTTTGTCATTATCTGACTGTTGTGCTGCCCCCCCTCTTAAATTATAAAGCTGTTCATAATATAACCTGAAGCTTTCCGCTATCTGTTCGGAAGTGTGGATCTCTTTATTCTGTTTGACAAGTAATGTTAAGATATAGTTCCTATTAATCTTTCTTTTTAGCTTCCTAGCTAATATTAGACCACTCTTGTTATCACCCTCATAGTATTTCTGATTTAGCTTATGGGCTTGTTGTTTACATTCCTTTCCCAATAAGAAATTGACCCGTGTCCTGCAATCTGACAGTTTTTGGAGAATGTCTGTCTGTGTTGGGTGTTTTGTCAATTGTTCTTCTAGAAGTGCGAGTGAGGTTAGTGCGTCATTTAAGATTATATTAGTCTGTTTGGTCTGAAAAGTATGAATGCTAATCATTTCTCCTCTTATAACTGCCTTATGTGCATCCCACAGAGTTCTGCTATCTACTTTGGGGTGAGTGTTTGCGTTAAGAGTAAAGTATTCCACCATAATTTTTTCAATGCGCTGGTAGTGTATAGGATCTTCTACTATACTATCTTCCATTCTCCAAACTCTGTGACATCTCGGAATGTGAGACCAGTGAAACTCGCATCTAACCATTGAATGGTCCGACCACGAGTTAGGAAGTATCCTCAGCCGTGTGACCATAGCTAAGCTAGTAACATCTATCATGAAATAGTCGATGCGAGAGTGTCTATTGTGCGGATTGGAGTAGAAAGTGTATTCCCTACTCTCCGGGTATGTTATTCTCCACGCATCGTGCAGAGTCAGATCTCTCATATATGTTTTGACCAAATTAATCACTTTATGTGGGACAGAGGAGGTCTGGTTCGAATTGTCTAAGGTGGGATTTAATGTCAGATTAAAGTCACCCCCCATTATGATTTATCCTTTTGAGGCTTCTAGAATCAGGTTAGCCAAATGTTTGAAAAATATGTCCTGTTTAGTATTTGGGGCATACACGTTCACAAGAGTGGCCATAGAATTATATATCTTCCCTATCAATATTAGGTAACGTCCATGTTTATCTGAATATTTCTTGATTAAAGTGAATGGGATCTTTCTATTTATAAGGATATCCACGCCATTTGTCTTTGTGTTGTTGGATGCGTAGTACGAGGGACCGAATTTATAAGCAAATGTTTTAGGTTCCAGTCCCCTGAGAAAGTGTGTTTCCTGAACGAAAACTATATCCCCCTTTTTTTGTTTAAAATCTTTCATGGCCAGGTTTCGTTTAAATTGGTTGTTAAGCCCCTTTGTGTTAGCTGTGATTAAATTCAAATTACTTATCCCTTGTGCCTGCATTTTTCATTTTTTACTGACCTATGTGGTGTGAGAAAAAGAACCCCAATACCTGAGAATCTGTGGTGGGCATAGCCCTTGTAGACATGTCTAGATAGTAGAGTGTTCTGTGAGCTATACTGACTTGACTGTGGGAGAGGACGTAGTTGTATCCCTGGGATTGCATCTCTGTGTCTGCACTCCGAATTTAGACTGCAATTATGAAGAGAACAAGACAAAAAACAATAACAACAAAAAAGACATATTTACATAAATGAACATATAACCTCTTGGACAAACCCGCCAATTGAGGTAAACATCATCTTGAGGAGTTTGTAAAATACCTATTCCTGCTTGACAGAAATATAATAATCTTGTGAGATAAAGGCATAACATTTTATAAACAATTGCAAGCAACCTAAGGTAATTTAGCTAACACCTATTGTATTCAATTAATACCACTGTGTATCTTGTTAACTTTTCTATGCAGAATACAGAAGTCAATAGTCCCATAGCAAGCCACAGACAGCGATGGTTAGGCACTGGTTACGCAGCTATTCAAGTCTGGGTTCTTGCCTCTGGAATAGTTCTGTTCTTTGTAGCATCTTTCCCTTATAGAGAATACCAATAGTGACACATAAAAGTCTACATCAACCTTACCAGTCCAGGGAAGAAAGTTAAGAAATGGTTTTATCTCCGGTTACAGTCATCTCAGTGAGATCTCGGTTTTTCTTCCGTTTCGGAGAAACTTTCGACCAGCTCTGCAATGGTCCTTTGGATGGCGGTTTTTGAAATGAAGGCTCAGGTCCCCCTGATCGAACATCAGAAGGATGGGGTTTTGAAAAAGAAAGATTCAGAACCTCTGACAAAAGAGGCAAGTCCTGTTCAGTTCTGTAGACCACTGAGCGACCTTCATGTGTCACATTTAGGCTGAACGGGAATCCCCACCTATACCTGATGTGTTTGTCTTGCAAGACTTTAGTGATGAAATGGACCTCTTTTCTTCTTTGTACTGTCGAGGGACTTAAGTCCAGATAGATCTGTAAGTTATGGTCCAGATAGAGAATATTAGTTGTTGCTCTGGCTGCTTGCCATATTTTTTCCTTATCAGTGTAACATAGAAATCTCATAATTAAATCTCTTGGTGGAGCATTAGGAGGGGGTGGGGGCCTCAGAGCCCTGTGTGCTCTATCTAGTTCTATATCAGGAATCTGATGATCTTTAAGCAAAAACCTAAAAAGGCCTTGAAGATAATTAAGAATGTCCGTGTGTGAGACAGTCTCCGGGAACCCCCTGATCCTCAAGTTATTTCGGCGCCCCCTATTGTCTTGCAGTGTCTCTATTTGGCTATATTGAATATTTGCTTGGGCAGTAACATTGTCAAATAAGGAGTTCAAGGTGTCTTGTGATTCTTCCACATCTTCGATCCTCTGCCCTATTTCATTGAGGTCCCTCTTCATATTAGCCAGATCTGTGGTTATGATATCCTTAAGGGCGTCAAAATCTGCTTTAGTGGGTAGTTTAGCAATATCATCTTTAATTTGTGATGCATAATCTGCAGGGATTTCAGGTATGGCATTTTGAGAGGGTGTAGAAATATTAATTGATGGGGTTGGGGTGTCTATTTCTGCGTTAGTGGTGTTTGAGCTCTGGAAAAAGCTACTAACAGAAGTTGTCAACGGAGCTTGGCTTTTAGTACCTTTTTCTCCTTTCGATTTAGACTTCGTAGCCATTGTTTTAGTGCTGTTGTGCCTGTAACGCACTTGGCTATATACAGAGATTTTACGCCAGTGTCACTCAGATATAAATGTGGGTAATGTTATATGGTTGCATCAATACTTTATGTTTGTTATAAGCTCCAATTTGTAACAGCGGAGTGTGCCAGACATTCGAGTTCCTTATGCTTATGGCTGTATAAGTCCTGTGCAGGACACCCCTAGAGAATTAACCCCTTAAGTGCATCTTTTATCCATCTATTATTTGCTGCCAGCCGTTTAATGTAATCATATGCCACCTTCACATGTTCAATTTAGCAAGCAAACCACCCTCGTTCATGTATTTTTCCACCCCACATTGTTATACTCAGCTCTCTGGAGATCGTCTCGCTTCTGGCCACGTGGGTCAAGATGGCACCGTCCAGCATACGGAGGCCGCATAGAAAAGGAAAGCACTGCCTATCTTGTTATGTGCCTCCACGTTAAGTAGATAGGATGCTTCTGTCTGTGGCCCACATTTCTCCTCTTTGCTTGTTTTAATCCGGCTTGGGGGTTCAGTAGTTGCGGCGTAAATCATAATAATGATTTATCCTTTAATGCACTGAAGCACCCTAAAAAGCATGGTTCATCCTTTTACCCTGTTCACTTCAGGGGTCCAATTGTAAATGCATATCAAAAAGCTGTCCAAGAGGACATATTTAAACTTGAACAAGATGTGGATACCGGGACTTTTGGTAATGCTGCCACCCTCAATCTGAATCAAGCAGAACGCTTAGCCCTCAAGCATTTGAGAGAAAATAAAGATATTGTTATTAGGAATTCAGATAAGGGTGGCAGCATAGTGGTAATGGACAAGGTGTTTTACCTACAAGAAGCCAATAGACAGCTGTTGGACTCTACTGTTTACCGTAAACTCCCTGGAAATCCCACCCTTGTGTTCAAAAAAGAATTATCCAGACTAATTGAAGATGGAGTAATTTTGGGTGTTTTCTCTGCTAAAGACTGTTTAATACCAGATCACCCCATTATTCCAATATTCCACCATGTACCCAAGATCCATAAGAGTGCCACCTGTCCACCTGGTAGGCCAATCGTGGCTGGGATTGGGTCCCTTTTGGAGCCTCTTGGAGAATGGATGGATAGTATCCTTCAGCCTATTGCTATGGCACAATTAAGTTACCTAAAGGATACTTCCCATCTCCTAGCCACTTTGGATACTATCAGTTGGAAGGAGGGTTTTTGTTGGATAACGGCTGATATTATGTCCCTTTACACCAGTATACCCCAGCATCTTGGTATCCAAGCAGTTGATTTTTTCTTGGAAAGACAGGGTAAGCTGGATAATACAGTCAGACAGTACATAGGTGATGTTCTGAGATTCTTGTTGACACATAATTTTTTCTCTTTTGACGGAGAGTTCTATCTGCAGACCAGGGGAACGGCTATGGGGGCAAAATTTGCCCCTGCTTTTGCTAACATTTTTGTTGCATGGTGGGAGCTAATGTACGTTTACTCTCCCTTGAACCCCTGGTCTGCGCAGATAGAGCTCTTCGTCAGATATATAGATGACCTGCTTCTAGTGGTGCGCAGCAATGAGGATCCAAATCTCTTGAATAAGATGTTAGAATATTTTAGTACTAACGAATTGGGCCTAAAGTTCATAGGTGAAATTAACAAAAAGGAGATTATTTTTTTGGACTTCACGCTATACACCATTGGAGACATGATTATGACAAAAACCTACAGAAAGAGCACTGCTGGAAACACAATCCTACATGCTACCTCTCAGCATCCTAATCATTTAATTAGAGCAATCCCAAAGGGCCAATTTATCAGGCTACGTAGGAATACCAAGTCGGATAACATTTATGATGAACAGTCCCTAGAGCTAAAAAATAGACTCATTAATAGAGGATATAACCCTAATGATTTAGAAGAATGTAGACAGCATGTCAAAATCAACAACTATAGGCAAAAGAAACACAATTCTGAAAGACATATATCAGGGGACTCTGTGGTGTTCTCTACTGAGTATTCACCACAATATACAAGTATAGTTAACATCCTTAAAAAACATCTTCATTTATTAAAGGGTGATCCTATTTTAAAACCCCTGATTGAGAATTGCAGTTTTGTATCCAGAAAGCCAAAAACTCTAGCCAGGTCTCTATCCCCCAGTATGGTCACAACAAAAGATAATCAGAATCCAACGTGTTGGCTTTCAAAGAAAGGGAACTTTAAATGCGGAGGCAGACAGTGCACCACTTGCACTAATGTAAAAGTGGGAAACAGTTTTGTTTTATCTTATGATAATAAAACTTACCACATTGACTTCTATGCTAATTGTAGAACTACTTACGTGGTCTATTTATTAACCTGCAATCTTTGTAATAGCCAATACGTTGGAAAAACGTCACGTGAGGTGAAAACAAGATATAGTGAGCACACTAGAGATGTGAAAAATTACTTTGTAGATTCTGCTGTAGCGAACCATTTTAATTATCAACATTTCAGCCATATTGCAGATATGTCTATACAAGTCATTGATAGAGTTATACTCCCCCCTAGAGGTGGGAATAAAAATAAAATCCTAGATAGAAAAGAACTCTACTGGATTCTAAAATTACATACCAGAATACCATATGGCATGAATAAAGAATGCGATATCAACTTCTTTATTGACACTTAGATTCATCTGTAATTTTTTTTTTTTTTTTTAATCTACAGGTGCATTTAGTTTGATATTCTTTGTTAAGGTACAGCATCATATTGAGCAATAAGATTAATATATATAACAATTTTTTTTTTTATTTTTTTTTTCTCTTTTTTCTTTCACTTTATCTTTTGCCCATAACTTAATTGGCAATCTGTCTGGAATTTCTCAGATAGTAATAAGTGAGGTCTCTTTCTTTTTAAAAACTGGCCATGATTAACACTTAATTTACATACATTATTCCAGATTTCCTTGATTACATTATGAGGTGGTGTTATATGTTTTCTTTTGTTTATTTCATGTCACAGTCTCAAATGCATTAGAACACATGTAAGTTTTATTAATTAGTTATGTTGGTGATGATGGGGTTAATTCCCTTGTGTATATAAGGGTTGTCTTGTCTTTTCCAAATCAGCCTATGATTAAGCGCCACTAGGGGGCACGAAACGCGTCAGGCCGTCTGTCCCTCTGTGTCATTCTATCTGCTGTATCGCTGTTGGTAATTTTAAGCCTATTTTTCTTTTGTTGGGCTTATGTTTATCAATAAAACGTCTTTGTTTTTTAAACCCCCGAGTAGTGCCTGCCTTTTTCTCCAGTTGCGGCGTTGTGTTTGCGCGGGGATTTACCTGCTCCGTCTTCTGCCGTTTTTAAAACAGTGATCCACACAGTCGCCGTTAATTTTTCTCGCCTACATATAGGCAGTATATCTTCCCCAGCAGTCTCCTATAATTTGTGAGCGTCAGGCTCCATTTCACAGTAAATTACAGCTCCAGGAATGGTATCTGTACATGGAGCTTCAGCAACCAGTAGCCATTCCCCTGCTTGGTCAGACTCCGCCCCTGGGATCAGGATATTTTTATGGGCCATGAGCAGTTTAGGGGTTTAAGGCTCCTGCTCACTTAAAGAGTAAGTCCCTTTCTCTCAGCGGAGGAGATCTGCACCATTTTTTATAACATTGGAAATCTTGTCCTCCCAGGGGCAGATTTCTCCTCTCAGGATTATCTGTAAACCAGGTAAAGAGAGAGGCTTTCTTAAACTGTGTAAAGGATCTCGCTTCTCTGGGAGTGATTTCCCTCTGGCGGAACAAGGTCAAGGTTTCTATTCCAACCTATTTGTGGTTCCCAAGAAAAAGGGAACTTTTTGTCATATTTTGGACCTCAAGTGTCTCAACAAATGTCTCAAGACTCCGCCCTTCATAATGGAGACTATCCATTTTTTTCCCTCCCTTTGCTCTCTTTCCTTGGCTGATAGCCCGTATCACACAGGAGCAGACTTCAGCGATTCTGATCGCTCCAGCTTGGCCTTGCAGAATTTGGTTTGTGAACCTGGTGAAGATGTCATCCTTTTTCCTGTGGAAATTTCCTCTGATAAAGGGCCTTCTACTTCAGGGTCCTTTTCTACATCTAAACCTAGATTATCTGAAGCTGACTGCCTGGAGATTGAACGCCTAGTCTTGTCTAGACATGGGTTTCCAGAGAAGGTTATTAATACCATGCTTCAGGCTCATAAGCCGGTAACTTGCAAGATTTAAAATAAGGTGTGGAATAAATACCTTTTTTGGTACAAATCTAGGGGTTTCTCTTAGAGTCAGTTGAGAGTTCCCCACATCCTGTCCTTTCTTCAGGAGGGCGTGGAGAAAGGATTGTTAGTCAGTACTCTGAAAGCTCAGATTTCTGCCTTGTTGATTCTTTTGCATAAACGTCTGGCACACTTGCCATATGTTCTATCCTTTGTTCAGGCCCTGGTCAGAATCAGGCCTGTTATTAATCTGGTTGCTCCTACATGGAGCCTTAATCTTATTCTCAAGCTCCATTTGAGCCTATGTACTATGTTGATTTTAAATTCTTTTTTTGGAAAGTTTTGTTTCTGCTCGTTGAGTCTCAGAGCTTTTGGCTCTGCAGTGGATCCCCCTTACTTATGTTTTATGTGGATAAGGCTGTCCTTTGTACTAAGTTGGGATTTCTTCCTAAGGTGGTGTTGGACCGCAATATCAATCAGGAAATTGTCGTTCCTTCATTTTGTTCTAATCCTTCTTCTCTGAAGGAACATATGTTGCATAACCTGGGTGTTGTGTGTGCTCTGAAGTTCTATCTGCAGGCAACTAGAGACTTTTGACAATCTAATGCCTTTGGTTGTATTCTTTGGTAAACATAAGGGCCAGAAGGCCACTTCTTATACTTTTTCTTTTTGGTTGAGAAGTGTTATTCAGTTGGTTTATAAGACAGCTGGACAACAGCCTCCTAAGACAATTGCGGCTCATTCCACTAGGGCTGTCTCTTCTTATTGGGCCTTTAAAAATTAGTTTTTTTTGGAACAGATCTGCAAGGTGGCCATTTGGTCCTCGTTGCATACTTTTTCCAAATCATACAAATTCAATGTTTTTGGGAGGAAAGTTCTTAAAGCTGTGGTGCCTTCTGTTTGGGTATGCCTGTGTTGTTCTCCCTCCCTTCCATTCGGTGTCCTCTAGCTTGGGTATTGGTTCCCACTAATAATGGAATGGATTTGTGAACTCTTCATGCCATTGGAAAGAAAACAAAATTTATGCTTATCTGATACATTATTTTCTTTCCTGACATGGAGAGTCCACAACCTGCCCTTAATTTAATTTTAAGATGGCTTTTGTCAATTTAAAACCTCAGGCACCTCTATACCCTTGTGTCCACTTCTCTTTCCATATTACTTTGACTGAATGACTGGGGTTTTATGGGAAGTGGGAGTGATACTTAACAGCTTTGCTGGGGTGTTCTTGGCCTCCTCCTGGTGGCCAGGAGTTTAATTTCCACTTGTAATTGAATGGATTTGTGGACTCTCCGTGCCAGGAAAGAAAATAATTTTGTTTTTTAAATACGTGTGCTAATCTGATCCTTATCCATATTAGTCTTAGCAGTAAAGCCACAGCTTCATCTGTTTTTTTATTATTATTATTAGTTATGGTAAATACTAGTGTTTTTTTAAACTCTAGGATTTAGCATCAATTTTTTTGCCGTTATCTTTAATGAGTTAACTGTTATGCTGACAAAGCATGCTGACGTTACAGCGGGTGGAGCCATGATAGAGAGCCGTGGGTGACTGGATTATTATTGTAAGTGTTTGTGCATATGTTTAAGTCTCACCTGGTCAAAAACAACCTGTATGGCATTTGAAAAAGATGCCTTTGCGGCATTGAGACGTTATGCCTATATTGTCATAATATTACATATTTATTATTCACAACATGTAGCCTCAGTCTTACCTGAAGCATATATTTCTGAAAAATCTGAAGCTTTTTCTTCACGTTTTTCTTCTGTTTTGCCTGCAGCCTGGAGATTAACAATGTTTTGGTCCTTTAAATACTTAGTTGGAGCATATTCACCTTCAGAGGTGCCTGCCATGTTTATAAAATAAATAAAAGTTACATTGAGTTATAACTTTATGTTGTATAATTTGGTTTCAAATACTCCAATACACTATACTAATATAAGTAAAAATGCATAAATAAACTTGAATCTGTTCAAAGGATGACTACTAAAATGGTACATGGTCTAAAAAATAAAACTTACAAACATAGCTTGATGAACTAAACATGTACAGCTTAGAGAAGAGAAGAGGTTTCTTTTTTTTATCTTTGTTGAAGAGATCACGTAGGCAGGCTCTAGAGTGTGCAAGTGTGCCTTGAGCAGTATGTGTCAGCAGTGTTTGTAAACATGTAGAACTTTATTACAATGAAAAGGGTAAAAGAAAAACCAAGCGCTGGAATAGATCAAAGGCTACACATAAAAACAGGCAATCCCAAGGCCTGTAAGTAAAAGTATTACAATAAAAAAAAGGGGGTATATATGTGAGCGCCAAGAGGTAATGTAAAACACTGCCAGGCAATTTTGATCTTTAAAAACGGCTATTTATATTAGTAAATCTTTAATTTATTTGTATAAAAATTGTGCAAGCTCAGAGCCCAAGGGTGTATTACTATAGGCAAATACAAAGATTATTAACGTAGTATAGAATTTTATTAATTCATCAAAACACAAAAAGTTTTAAAAAACATCCATATATGATATATACTAAAAACTATAATATATCCTAATTGGTACCAATCTAAAAAACTGTCAAGATCTTTAAAATGACATAAAAACAACTTTAACAAAAAATTCTATCTATAATAAAAACTCCTGTTTCCATATACAATGGACCTGTTCAAAAGAGAAAATGTATAATTGACTTATCACAATATATTAGTTAAAACCTCTATGCAAAGTCCTAGAACAGCACGAATGTGGCTTGCACAGTTTTTTTTTTAAAAGTATTAGTTAGAAAATGCAGTATACCACATTCCTTTCAACAGGATTATTTCAAGGCACTAAGGACTATATTAGACTCGTTATCCAGAAAATTGAGCGATATAGTCTGATGTTGTCTTTTTGTTATTCAAAACAATCCGCTTTATAAGTAAAGTTATTGAAAGGTTACCTTTTTAAAACGGTATTTCTAATACTTATTAAATACTTGTTAAATACCGAGTCTCCCTTTGTCTCCGGGATATGCTTTTGCTGTTTGTCGTTCCTTAAAGGTGCTATTGGGTTCTTTTAAGAAGTATGTTTGTAATAGCCAAAGCAGAGGCAAAATTTTCAGCACCGTCCTGTGCTTGGTTGGACGCCGAAGAAACTTCCGTGTCTGTTTCCGTGACACGCCCACGTATGCGGGAGGTGACGTCAGGGTTCTGTTTCCATGACACGCCCACGTATGCGGGAGGTGACGTCAGGGTTCTGTTTCCGTGGCGTGTCACGGAAACAGACCCTGATGTCACCTCCCGCATACGTGGGCGTGTCACGGAAACAGACACGGAAGTTTCTTCGGCGTCCAACCAAGCACAGGACGGTGCTGAAAATTTTGCCTCTGCTTTGGCTATTACAAACATACTTCTTAAAAGAACCCAATAGCACCTTTAAGGAACTTTTTGTGTTTTGATGAATTAATAAAATTCTATACTACGTTAATAATCTTTGTATTTGCCTATAGTAATACACCCTTGGGCTCTGAGCTTGCACAATTTTTATACAAATAAATTAAAGATTTACTAATATAAATAGCCGTTTTTAAAGATCAAAATTGCCTGGCAGTGTTTTACATTACCTCTTGGCGCTCACATATATACCCCCTTTTTTTGATTGTAGAACTTTATTACAAAGATTGCTGTAAACACTTCTGGCATATAGAGCTTAGGACACTATTGTACACTTCGGAGCCTACACATGTATGTTCTTCAACACGGGATAACTTATAATCAAAGTAAATTGATAATGATACAAGTAAACTGGAATGTTTTGGGGTTTTTTTGTTTGTTTTTTTAATTGTACACCCTGAGATATGGAAATGTAAGGTTCCCGTTAAGGGTTTTTGCAGTAACCATTTCTGCTACTTGCACATAGTGAATAACTGGTGCTTGCTGGATCTGTTATGTTGCATCCAAGTAAAGACATTATTGTGGTCCATGGTAATCTTTGTGTGAAAATTGGGAAATTCCATATAACATGAAAATTCAGTATACAAAACTATTATTTTACAAGCTTATTAGAGGGACAGTAAACGCCTTGAGATTTTTATTTAAACATGTTTAACCCATTAAGGACCAGCGCCATACCCTGTGTCCTGGGCTGTGTCCTGGGCTGTTAGCCCACCACTCTCTGCATTGTCAGTGCCCCCCAGACTAGAGATTGCAGGTACATGGTGTCCATGTGATCCCTTGCCTGTCAGTCGGGTGCCTCCATATATGCTGCTATCAGCGATCATCTCATGCTGCTGCTAGAAGCCTACATGTGAGGCTAGCCAGCAGCTGTACAGTAAATGTCAAAAATTACAGTAACTGTGTATACAATCACTGTGACAGCCAGTCACAGTGATTTTATACTTACAATAGAGCCAGGATTCCTCAGTACATGCTGGTATCAGGCTAAGTGAACAATCATTGGATGCCTCAGGGGTGAGGCAGTCTAGTGATGCACAAAAAAGTGGCCTATGGTCATGTGATCACTGTGACAGCCAGTAACAGTGATCACATGTCAAAAATGACAAGCTATTGTTTGTTAATGTATTTGCCCCTCACCTTCTGTCCAGTGAACACTTCCAGTGATGAAAGCTTTCAATTTATTTTAATAAATTTAATTACTTTTTTTTTTTTAATTATTTTAATAAAGTGGGGTTTTTTTGTGTGTGTTTTTACCCTTAAATTTTATTTTCGGCCCTTGCGATAAATAGGTTAAACATAATGGGCCAGATTACAAGTGAAGCAATATTTTGCGCTCCACTTGTAATCTGACCCATTATGTTTAATCCATTTATTGCAAGGGCAGAAAATAAATCTCTTTATTAAAATATACATATTTTTTAAAATGTGCACTGGTATTACAAGTTTACAGCAATGCGAATGCAATCTCGCATTCACATTGCTGGGAAGCATTGCACTCATGAGAGCCTGCTTCCATAGGCTCCTATGGGAGCCTCATTCTGATGCTGTCACAGTTGGCATCAGAACCCTGTGCAGCAAAGATATAAGTAGTGCAGCGATAGGCAGCAGTTAGTAAATATATATGTATATGCTTATATTCTCAGCACAGAAATATATATATATAATGAGAACACACAGTTCCCATAGGCTGCAATGTAAAGGCACCCCACTCCCACCAACCTTAAAGCCCCAAAACTGCCTAGTGCAGTTTTTTTTTTATGCTACCTATAATGCTCTCTATTTTGAGGGTGTTTGGGGCACTTGTAGAAAATTAACAAGAGATCGGATGTCCGCTTAATTTTCGGAGCGCTAATCGCTATTGTGAGCTCAAAGAAGCAATAACCAGCCACTTGTAATAATAATTTAATGCTCCACTTGTAATCTAGCCCAATGTGATAAAATACCTCTATATGAATACCCTGGGGTGTCTAAATTCTACAAATATATACTTTTTTGTAGCAGTTTTTAATTTGATGACTGCTACAGTCCAAGCATAGCAACAGTTAGTTAAACCAATAATTCCATCTTTGCAGTAATTATCTTGCTATAATTTACTTGGAAACATAGACATATGGGATATTCTTAAAATCAGGACAGCATAATGAATCTATTTGGTGCAAAAAATACTTTTTATACAATTTTCCCCATTTTCCAGTATTACATTTATATTTATTGTTATTTGATATAATCTTATATGGTATCAGTAGCATACCACCCAAATGTCCCAATTTTTGCGGGACAGTCCCGATTTTAGGGGTCTGTCCCACTGTCCCGGGTTGCTAGCCATCTGTCCCGCATTGCCCCATGCATTTAAAAAAAAAAATTTTTTTTTTTTTAATTCTATTGGGCCTATACTCAGAAGCAGCTGGCTTTTCTCACCCAGGGTTATATACCTGTTAGATTCCTTGTGGAAAATGAATGGTGTGTGGGTTAAGCAGGAGTAAGAAGGCTGTATACCCTCTGACCTCAGGTAATGGTGACCTCTAACCCCTGGTAGTGATGACGTCTAACCCCTGGTGATAAGACTAGCATGCCTTTAGTTTTATATGATAAGCAGTGCAACACCAGGGTAACGAACAGTGGCAGCCTCAGACTGCCAGCTAATGTGCTTGCCAACCCCACGACCTCATTGAATGAGTTACAGATACCCATATATGATGTAGTGTGTGTCTATCTGTATTTTAAGTGTGTATGTGTGTGTATCTCCATGTATAAGTGTAAGCTGTGTAGTATGTGTGTCTGTATCTATAAGTGTGTGTGTGTGTGTGTATCTGCATGTATAAGTGTAAGCTGTGTAGTGTGTGTGTGTGTGTGTGTATCTGTATGTATAAATGTAAGCTATGAAGTGTGTGTATCTGCATGTATAAGTGTATGCTGTGTAGTGTGTGTGTGTGTGTGTGAATCAGTATGTATAAATGTGTGTGTGTGTGTATCTGCATGTATAAGTGTAAGATATGTAGTTTGTGTGTGTGTGTATCTGTATGTATAAGTGTAGGCTATGTAGTGTGTGTGTCTGCATGCATAAATGTAAGCTATGAAGTGTGTGTATCTGCATTTATAAGTGTATACTATGTAGTGTGTGTGTGTATCTGCATGTATAAGTGTAAGCTATGTAGTGTGTGTGTGTGTGAATCTGCATGTATAAATCTATGCTATGTAGTGTGTTTGTGCGTATCTGCATGTATAAGTGTATGCTATGTAGTGTGTGTGTATATCTGTATGTATAAATGTAAGCTATGAAGTGTGTGTATCTGCATGTATAAGTGTATGCTGTGTAGTGTGTGTGTGTGTGAATCAGTATGTATTAATGTGTGTGTGTGTGTATCTGCATGTATAAGTGTAAGATGTGTAGTTTGTGTGTGTGTGTGTCTGTATGTATAAGTGTAAGCTATGTAGTGTGTATGTCTGCATGCATAAATGTAAGCTATGAAGTGTGTATCTGCATTTATAAGTGTATACTATGTAGTGTGTGTGTGTATCTGCATGTATAAGTGTAAGCTATGTAGTGTGTGTGTGTGTGAATCTGCATGTATAAATGTATGCTATGTAGTGTGTTTGTGCGTATCTGCATGTATAAGTGTATGCTATGTAGTGTGTGTGTATATCTGTATGTATAAGTGGATGCTATGTAGTGTGTGTGTATCTGCCTGTATAAGTGTATGATATGTAGTGTGTGTCTGCATGTGTAAGTATATGCTATGTAGTGTGTGTGTATCTGCATGTATAAGTGTATGCTGTGTAGTGTGTGTGTGTGTATCTATATGTATAAGTGTGTGTGTATCTGCATGTATAAGTGTATGCTGTGTAGTGTGTGTGTGTATCTGTATGTATAAGTGTGTGTGTGTATCTGCATGTATAGGTGCATGCTATGTAGTGTGTATCTGTATGTATAAGTGTAAGCTATGTAGTGTGTGTGTATCTGCATATGTAAGTGTATGCTATGCAGTGTGTGTGTGTATCTGCATGTATAAGTGTATGCTGTGTAGTGTGTGTGTGTATCTGTATGTATAAGTGTGTGTGTGTGTCTGCATGTATAAGTGTAAGCTATGTAGTGTGTGTATCTGCATGTGTAAGTGTATGCTATGTAGTGTGTGTGTGTGTGTGTGTGTGCGCATGTATAAGTATGCTATGTAATGTGTGTGTATCTGCATGTATAAGTGTATGCTGTGTAGTGTGTGTGTGTATCTGTATGTATAAGTGTATGCTATGTAGTGTGTGTGTATCTGCCTTTATAAGTGTATGATATGTAGTGTGTATCTGCATGTGTAAGTGTATGCTATGTAGTGTGTGTGTATCTGCATGTATACGTGTATGATATGTAGTGTGTATGTGCATGTATAAGTGTATGATATGTATGTGTATCTGCATGTATATGTGTATGCTATGTAGTGTGTGTGTGTATCTGCCTGTATAAGTGTATGCTGTGTAGTGTGTATCTGCATATGTAAGTGTATGCTGTGTAGTGTGTATCTGTATGTATAAGTGTATGCAATGTAGTGTGTTTATCTGCATGTGTAAGTGTATGGTATGTACTGTGTGTGTGTGTATGTGCATGTGTAAGTGTATGCTATGTAGTGTGTGTGTATCTGCATATGTAAGTGTATGGTATGTAGTGTGTATGTATCTGCATGTGTAAGTGTATGCTATGTAGTGTGTTACTGTGCATTTTTGCTAACTTTAAAGGCCAGAATCTAGAATATTAATGAGGAAAGCAGAGAGCAGTTTTAAAGAATCTATTATTAAATGTCCATTTAAGATAAAAATATTTAGCACTGTCTCTGCAAAGGTTAATTAAATACAGAGCTGACTATTGAAATAAATAAAGGGGACTTTCATTAATGAAGTATGAGATACTTCATGTAGAAAGCTCATTTCTTTGTTTCAATCGATTGCCGTTCTTAGCTGCTACAGCAGCCCCCGGCTAAAAAATGTTTTTACTAAGAGGTGACATTTTCACCTCTTAGTCAACAGCCGTGTGGTAAATCTGGCCCCATGGGCGCCAAGCCGGATTTAGCGCACGGCTATTGGCCTTGTTGTTTGCAGATTAAAGTCCAGATTGGCTCTTCCAAATCAGGCAAATGGTGGGTGAAGTTTGGCTATTGAAAGTAATAGCTGTAAAAAGGATGTTCATTTGTTTAAAAAATTAAAGACTTGGTTATATTATTCTATAGCAACACAGCAGTATTTGCAAGGTGTTTACTGTCCTTTTAAGGGGAGTTGCAGAGGTTTTCCCAGTCCTTCTTGGAAGCAAAAGACAAATGGCTCAAGCAAAGCAAAACATCATGGATAACAGATTTAGTAATAATTCTGGAAAAAATGGAAACCAAAGGGGCACCACATAGCGTAATCTACCCGAATGGAACCAAAGGGTAGGCTGGTGCTAATAAGACAGTGAGCCCGGAACCTGGGAGTGCAGAGGGTATGGCTTTTGACCCTCAATGATGCAAAGCAAGGGAAGGGTTAAGGGGTGGGGGATAGGAGGTGTTAAAAGGGGGTTTGAGTTGGAAGCAAGCCCTCTTTTGAAGATCAAGGTGTGAGAAGCTGTCACCTCCCTCCCTGGATTTTAGGCAGTTGCCCCAGCGGGTTAGCACGGGGGGGGGGTGCTTGCTGGGCGGAGATAGCTGTTGGAAATAATGGGGTGTCCAAGGGAGGTGGAATATTTGTGAGGATGTGGCTAAATTCAGGGCTACGTAGGGACAAGCACCACCTAGGGCTTTATGGGTATTATGTTTAAAGTTATTTATACATTATTTATGGTTACAAAGTTTTATAATAAATGTGGAGCTGCGGCCTTTTCAACCCAACCTTGGTGTCTGTGCCTTTTTTACGTATTTACATATGGGGTCAAGGCTGGCACTCACAGTCCCCAGCTAATTGCAATCAGTCTCCACAACTTGATCAATTCTAGAAAACATGAAGTTCAAGCACCACATAGCGTAATCTTGTATTTCTAAAGATAAATATGACTGCACAAATATTGTCAACTCACAAGTATGAAATGGTGCAAATTGTTATTGCGTAACAGCCAAAATTAAATACTTGGAAAAAAAACAAGTATCACATTTTTCTTAAAAAGCTGAAAAAAAGCTCTCTTTTTTAAAAGATATGGTACTAGACATGTGCATTCCTTTTTTGGACGAAAGTACATTTGTACTGAAAATCAGGTAAAGAAAAAATAATATCCGAATGAATGCACCAAAGAAATGTAAAGAAATGAAAAAATACTGATGAAATTTATCAGTCTTTATTAGTTTCTTTTGTAATGCAAGGCTTTATACTTACCTTAACAAGCTCTGAATAGCGCACTAACTTTATGGAACTTGAACAGAAGGCTTAGCATTCTCAGTACCCAGGAGCTGAACTAACTTTAGTGCAAGCCTTCGGAGCCAAACTGATAAGTCACCTGTTAGTTCTGGCAAGAAGAGAATCAGGTTAGTGCTCTCTCCAGAGTGTGTTAAAGGGACAGTCTACACAAGGATTTTTAATGCAAACTGCCCCCTTATTTTAGTTCTTTTAGCCAATCAGTGCTGACTCCTAGGTAACTCCACGCACGTGAGCACAATGTTATCTATATGGCACACATGAACTAACGCCCTCTAGTTGTAAAAAAACTGTCAAAATTCATTCATATAAGAGGCAGCTTTCAAGGTTTAAGAAATTAGCATATGAGCCTACCTAGATTTAGCTTTCAACTAAGAATACCAAGAGAACAAAGCAAAATTGATGATAAAAGTAAATTGTTTAAATGACATGCCCTATCTGGATCATGAAAGTTTATTTTTGACTTGACTGTCCCTTTAAGGTAAGAATGCTAATGTTTTGAAACTAAAAGGTGAAAAGAACATTTGATTAGCATTTCATTTTAAACAAAAGAAAAAAAATATAGTGAAGGGAACGAAAATTCAGGGAAACTTAGGCCTAGATTTAGAGTTGGGCGGTAGCCGTCAAAACCAGCGTTAGAGGCTCCTAACGCTGGTTTTTACCGCCCTCTGGTATTTGGAGCCAGTCATTAAAGGGTCTAACGCTCACTTTCCAGCCGCGACTTTTCCATACCGCAGATCCCCTTACGTCAATTGCGTATCCTATCTTTTCAATGGGATCTTTCTAACGCTGGTATTTAGAGTCGTGGCTGAAGTGAGCGTTAGAAATCTAACGACAAAACTCCAGCCGCAGAAAAAAGTCAGTAGTTAAGAGCTTTCTGGGCTAACGCCGGTTCATAAAGCTCTTAACTACTGTGCTCTAAAGTACACTAACACCCATAAACTACCTATGTACCCCTAAACCGAGGTCCCCCCACATCGCCGCCACTATATTAAAAAATTTTTAACCCCTAATCTGCTGCTCCGTACACCGCCGCCAACTACGTAATCCCTATGTACCCCTAATCTGCTGCCCCTAACACCGCCGACCCCTATATTATATTTATTAACCCCTAATCTGCCCCCCACAACGTCGCCGCCAGCTACCTACAATAATTAACCCCTAATCTGCCGAACGGAGCTCACCGCTAGTATAATAAATGTATTAACCCCTAATCCGCCTCACTCCCGCCTCAATAACCCTATATTAAATAGTATTAATCCCTAATCTGCCCTCCCTAACATCCCCGACAGCTAACTTCAAGTATTAACCCCTAATCTGCTGACCGGAGCTCACCGCTACTCTAATAAATGGATTAACCCCTAAAGCTAAGTCTAACCCTAACACTAACACCCCCCTAAGTTAAATATAATTTTTATCTAACTAAATAAATTAAGTCTTATTAAATAAATTATTCCTATTTAAATCTAAATACTTACCTGTAAAATAAATCCTAATATAGCTACAATATAAATTATAATTATATCTTAGCTTTTTTTTTTTTTATTAATATTTATTTTACAGGCAACTTTGTATTTATTTTAACCAGGTACAATAGCTATTAAATAGTTAAGAACTATTTAATAGCTACCTAGTTAAAATAATTACAAAATTACCTGTAAAATAAATCCTAACCTAAGTTACAATTAAACCTAAAACTACACTATCAATAAATTAATTAAATAAACTACCTACAATTATCTACAATTAAACCTAACACTACACTATCAATAAATAAATTAAATACAATTCCTACAAATAAATACAATTAAATAAACTAACTAAAGTACAAAAAATAAAAAAGAACTAAGTTACAAAAAATAAAAAAATATTTACAAACATTAGAAAAAAATTACAACAATTTTAAAATAATTACACCTACTCTAAGCCCCCTAATAAAATAACAAAGACCCCCAAAATAAAAAAATGCCCTACCCTATTCTAAATTACAAAAGTTCAAAGCTCTTTTACCTTACCAGCCCTTAAAAGGGCCCTTTGCGGGGCATGCCCCAAAGAATTCAGCTCTTTTGCCTGTAAAAAAAAACATACAATACCCCCCCCCCAACATTACAACCCACCACCCACATACCCCTAATCTAACCCAAACCCCCCTTAAATAAACCTAACACTAAGCCCCTGAAGATCTTCCTACCTTGTCTTCACCATGCCAGGTATCACCGATCGTTCCAGGCTCTGAAATCTTCATCCAAGCCCAAGCGGGGGCTAGACATCCATCATCCGGCTGAAGTCTTCTATCAAGCGACGGCTGAAGAAGTCCAGAAGAGGCTCCAAAGTCTTCATCCTATCCGGGAAGAAGAGTAGATCCGGACCGGCAACCATCTTCTTCCAAGCGGCATCTTCTATCTTCATCCGATGAGGACCGGCTCCATCTTGAAGACCTCCACCGCGGACCCATCTTCTTCTTCCGACGACTTCCCGACGAATGACAGTTCCTTTAAGGGACGTCATCCAAGATGGCGTCCCTTGAATTCCAATTGGCTGATAGGATTCTATCAGCCAATCGGAATTAAGGTAGGAAAATTCTGATTGGCTGATGGAATCAGCCAATCAGAATCAAGTTCAATCCGATTGGCTGATCCGATCAGCCAATCAGATTGAGCTTGCATTCTATTGGCTGATCGGAACAGCCAATCAGAAGATGCCGCTTGGAAGAAGATGGTTGCCGGTCCGGATCTACTCTTCTTCCCGGATAGGATGAAGACTTTGGAGCCTCTTCTGGACTTCTTCAGCCATCGCTTGATAGAAGACTTCAGCCGGATGATGGATGTCTAGCCCCCGCTTGGGCTTGGATGAAGATTTCGGAGCCTGGAACGATCGGTGATACCTGGCATGGTGAAGACAAGGTAGGAAGATCTTCAGGGGCTTAGTGTTAGGTTTATTTAAGGGGGGTTTGGGTTAGATTAGGGGTATGTGGGTGGTGGGTTGTAATGTTGGGGGGGGGGTATTGTATGTTTTTTTTTACAGGCAAAAGAGCTGAATTCTTTGGGGCATGCCCCGCAAAGGGCCCTTTTAAGGGCTGGTAAGGTAAAAGAGCTTTGAACTTTTGTAATTTACAATAGGGTAGGGCATTTTTTTATTTAGGGGGTCTTTGTTATTTTATTAGGGGGCTTAGAGTAGGTGTAATTAGTTTAAAAGTGTTGTAATTTTTTTCTAATGTTTGTAAATATTTTTTTATTTTTTGTAACTTAGTTCTGTTTTATTTTTAGTACTTTAGTTAGTTTATTTAATTGTATTTATTTGTAGGAATTGTATTTAATTTATTTATTGATAGTGTAGTGTTAGGTTTAATTGTAGATAATTGTAGGTAGTTTATTTAATTAATTTATTGATAGTGTAGTGTTAGGTTTAATTGTAACTTAGGTTAGGATTTATTTTACAGGTAATTTTGTAATTATTTTAACTAGGTAGCTATTAAATAGTTCTTAACTATTTAATAGCTATTGTACCTGGTTAAAATAAATACAAAGTTGCCTGTAAAATAAATATTAATCCTAAAATAGCTACAATATAATTTTAATTTACATTGTAGCTATATTAGGGTTTATTTTACAGATAAGTATTTAGATTTAAATAGGAATAATTTATTTAATAAGAGTTAATTTATTTCGTTAGATAAAAATTATATTGAACTTAGGGGGGTGTTAGTGTTAGGGTTAGACTTAGCTTTAGGGGTTAATACATTTATTATAGTAGCGGTGAGCTCCGATCGGCAGATTAGGGGTTAATTATTGTAGGTAGCTGGCGGCGACGTTGTGGGGGGCAGATTAGGGGTTAATAAATATAATATAGGGGTCGGCGGTGTTAGGGGCAGCAGATTAGGGGTACATAACTATAATGTTTGTTGCGGCAGTGTAGGGAGCGGCAGATTAGGGGTTAATAATAATATGCAGGTGTCCGCGATAGCGGGGGCGGCAGATTAGGGGTTAATAAGTGTAAGGTTAGGGGTGTTTTGACTCGGGGTACATGTTAGAGTGTTAGGTGCAGACGTAGGAAGTGTTTCCCCCTAGAAAACAATGGGGCTGCGTTAAGAGCTGAACGCTGCTTTTTTTGCAGGTGTTAGGTTTTTTTTCAGCTCAAACTGCTCCATTGTTTTCTATGGGGATATCGTGCACGAGCACGTTTTTGAAGCTGGTCGCGTCCGTAAGCACCGCTGGTATCTAGAGTTGCAGTGGCGTTAAATTATGCTCTACGCTCCCTTTTTGGAGCCTAACGCACTGAAAACCCAGCCATTCTGTGAACTCTAAATACCAGCGGTATTTAAAAGGTGCGGGAGAAAAAAAGCACGCGTAGCTAACGCACCCCTTTGGCCGCCAAACGCTAAATCTAGCCATAAGTTCCTTGAATATTCATTACGAAAATTTCTTCCAAAACTTTTTTATATTTAAACATTTTATTTTGTAATTATAAAGTTGTGTGAAAATTTTTGAAAATCTTTTTTTCACTTTAATTGCCCTGGCAAATCCCCTATCACATGGGAAGCTGGAAAATACAGAGTACAGTCAGCTGGGGACTGTGAGTGTCATCCTGCTCCATTTCATACTTGGTGCCAACATACTTGTGAGTTGACAATATTTGTGCAGGCATTTATCTGTGTAAATACAAGATTACCCTATGTGATGCCAGCCTGTCTTACACTTTGGTGCAATCACTTTTGTGTATCTACATTCATTTCTAACAATACAAGATTACACTAATTTCACCAGTAACAAAGAGTACTATCAGATGCTTCTTTACATCTGCATTGCAAAAGTTTGAAGAACATGCAGTGATGAAATGTGTCCCCCTGATCCTATGGAAAAATGACTGTGTTGCTTGTCTCCATGATGACCAGTGGTGTTTAGGCTTTATTGGACATCATCGAGGAAAACTGATGTTTTTGTAAACATGTAGTTTGAAATTATGGTGTGTAACTCAAATACATAATTGGGGTAAAATATAGTTAATTTGTATTATTTGTTATGTTCTATTACATTTTGTCATTTCTCAAAACGCATGAATAAAGTAGGCTTTTCTCCAGATTTCTACTAGCCCTATTAGTCCTAGCTGTGCAAGTTTGTATTTATGTTTTATTATACATAGTGTCTACTCTGCAAAAAAAAAATTGCTGTGCTGTGACAGTCTACCATAGAATTGTTATTGTTTTAAAAGATAGATAATTCCTTTATTACCCATTCCCCAGTTTTGCATAACCAACACAGTTATATTAATATACTTTTTACCTCTGTGATTACCTTGTATCTAGGGACCTTCTTCCAGCCCCCTGATCACATGACTGTGACTGTTTATTATCTATTGACTTACATTTAGCATTGTTTTGTGCTAAATCTTAAAGGGACAATCTAGACCAAAATAAATTTTCATGATTCAGATAGAGAATGTAATTTTAAACAATTTTCCAATTTACTTTTATCACCAATTTTGCTTTGCTCTCTTGGTATTCTTAGTTGAAAGCTAAACCTAGGAGGTTCATATGCTAATTTCTAAGCCCTTAAAGGCAACCTCTTCTGTCAGGGCATTTTGAGAGTTTTTCCACCACTAGAGGGTGTTAGTTCATGTGTGTCATATAGATAACACTGTGCTCAGGCATGTGGAGTTCAGGTGAGCCAGCTCTGATTGACTAAAATGGATGTCTGTCAAAAGAACTGAAATAAGGGGGCAGTTTGCAGAAGCTCAGATACAAGGTAATCACAGAGGTAAAAAGTGTATTTATATAACTGTGTTGGTTGTGCAAAACTAGGGAATAGATATAAAGGGATTATCTAACTTTTTAAACAATACAATTTTTTTGCCGTGGCACACTTTTTTACATTAAAAAATCCTACGCAACGTTCTGGAGAGGTCGCACTTCATGAAGCTCCTTGAAACTTATTTTGAAAATATGCTTTTTTGACAAGATAATCAGAATGATTTTAGCCTAAGAGTGTGATATTCCTTCACAATTTACTAGCACTGATTCAGCGTGACTACTACTCTCCTGAACTCAAGGAACTGATTAAGTCCTTCTGGATTACAGCTTGCGGCCTACTTGTAAACTCCTAACCCCCCCCGATCAGCCGGGTTAGAGCGACGCTAATACTGCTGAAGTTTTGAAAGTTTGGTGCTCTTTCTATAATGGATGGGGATTATTTTATAGAGCTGAAAACTCTTCTCATAGAACTGGACGCAAAGATGCAAAGTAACTTTTGTGATCTCCAGAGTATTCTCAGAGACCATGTGAGGAACGAGTTTAAACATACTCCCAAGATGGCGACCCACAGTGACAACTTGGCAAAGCGCACAGAATTAAAACCAACCCTGAATACTCCCTGCACTAAGGCAAGTGAAGACCAATATTGCTCAATGTCATCCCAGTGGGCGGGGGAAGAGCAGATTCAATCTGCACCAAAGAGCGACTACGGCACTATTACTAATGTCACAGAGCCTACCCTCGTTCTGTTGCGGGAGAGGATCCATCAGAAGCCCCCACTGCTCTACAAATCAGCCGCTGCAGCCAGTTTTCTGACAAGCGCAACCAAAGTGTGGAGCGCTAAGACACAGACCCGTACTGGAAAAAGGAGGTGGGATGCTCTTCGATCTAGCCTGGACACTTCTAGATGGTGAAACACCGTCAGACATGCAGAACCAGCTGACTTAAATTTGTTTCCCTATGATACCTCTAGTCAGTTACATCTGTTATTGAGATTGAGGTTTTGGTGCCTCTTTTTGCAATCGCCATCATATTTTTATGTTTTGCGAAGGGTTGATCAGCTTACAGCATCTGGAATAGGTTGAGCAGAGACTGCCACGATGCTCATACTAGCTATATGGTTGTTATCACGCTTAGTGACTTTCTTATCAGCTTCCTCAAGCCAAACTGTTTATCGTTATCTTTCAAAGGTGGTAATGTTGAACTGCTGATTTATTTGTATTTTTTCATACGCTATCTTGTTATTCCTGTTTATAGATCACTTAAACTAGCTGAATGGCTGCTATCACGTTTAGTATTTATCTTATCAGCTTTTTCATGCCAAATTGTATATCGTTATTTTTCATGGGACGTATAGTAGAACTGTTGTTTTATTTTTCTCATAGACAATCTTATTACTCCTGTATATTACACACTCTCACAAGGTTGCACTGCTGCATGCTCTGACATATCATAGTACCCAGTGGGTTCTTCTCTGGATCCGCCTGTTAAAAATCTACCCTATTTGCTGGGAATAATATTTGTGAGGTTTTTTACAAGTACCTAGGTGAAGTATTTTACGCTACCTTTTTTCCCCTACACATGCAGTAAGGTACTGTTTTCTTTCTATGCCATGGAGCCATGTCAAAATCTATTAGAGGAAGATATGTTGTCCTGCTGTCTAAACAGCCATCAAAACACTCCCAGCGCTCGAGCCAGTATTATACTTAGAGTAACTCATTAGCACCACATTGTACTTTCTTCTAAATGGGAGATAAGCCAGTAAGTGAGATAGGTTGTCAGATGGAAATTCTCCCTATATATTCCTCCCCCCAAATAAATATCTAATAACGTAGTTAATGAGCTGTGCATAGGCTGCGCTTCAGGACAGCTAAGAGTGTACACAAAAGGGGATTTTAATCTATTAAAACTATTTACCCCACTAGAGATCCTACATTGATCCTATTAGTTATCGGCTTTTAGTCTTCAAATTATAGACATTTAAACTCTTATTTATTTATCTCTTATCATGAGTCCCAAGAATGACCAATTATGAGATTAACATAACCACTATAGTTACATAATCACAGGCTAGCACTCACTTCCCTGACCTATGACTTTTGTGAATCTGTGGACCCTGAAGGCTATGCTATACTGCTTCCTCTCTCATACATCAAGCTTAGTAAAATCAACTAAAGTATCATTAGGGAATAGATATAAATATAACTGTGTGACATATATAACAAGGGTGAGGAGAGAGAGGGATGCGCTCTATCTAGAATATTGTAAGACTGTCTCAATGAACCTTTAGATTTCATCTTGTGGATATTAATGCATAGGAAGACTCACAACTACACTGTCCCCTAAAATGTATGCCTCTGTTATCTTTATGCCTCCTTTACCCTTGGTTTGTTTTGACCCTATAATATATTAGTTGTCATTGCCACAGAAAACCTAAATATAACCACGTATGCGATTTTTATATGCGCCTCGACTATATAATTATATGGCCCATAGAAGTTAAGCTTAGTATTCATCCCAATGGGGCATGGTCATCCTAAAGTGAAGGTACCAGAATATTATGCAAATCTGCTTTCTCTATTACTCATTGTTGTCAGCATACTATATTGATACATCCTAGTCTATGGGGGTTATAGATGTTTGTCCTTTAATCCCGGACAACAGAGAGAATGATGTACCCTTTTGAAGATGCTGCAAAACTACTAATATAGTCGTCTAGGTTCCTTCCGGTTAACAGCTTTTTGCAGAAAGGGTTATACCCCCTCTTTAACTTAAAGCACCTTTCCCTTAATATTACACTTCTTTTATCTTCAGCTAGTACTTTGAGCATATAAATTAAGTACTTAATACTATTGTCACATAGAAACACTATTTCTATAGCGGTGCTTATCCGCTGATACTTCCCCTGTTTCCCCATTGCTCTATACGTTGTTATTGGTATCAAGACCCACTAATAATAAATTCTTAAGAAGTTCATAATAAATTGGGTCCTTCTAGTAGCTACAGTGCTATTTAGCACGATGGCCTGGAATAATAGCTACTTTCATTATGATGTATAAATGACATAAAAGAAGGTTTTCAATTATATCTTGGCAGTTATTATATGATTCTGTTCTTTGTTATATTGTTGTCAAGACAACCATTGCTATGTAATGTAATATTTATCTGTCATATTTTCATGTTGTCATTATAAAAAACCCTCAATTAAAAATTATTTAAATAAAATAAAAAATCCTGTGGCACACCACCATCCCAAAATTTTACAAAATCCCACATTGTAGCCTAATACAGGATAAATATATACAGTATATATATATATATATATATATATATATATACACACACTGTACTGTGCTGTCATACCATGCCTCCTACATACTATACATGACATATTGACATTCATTCACAAACACCCCCGCACTGTTGTCAGTCTGCCGTGGCACACCTGATGATCTCTCACGGCACACTAGTGTGCCACGGCACACTGGTTGAAAAACACTGCTTTAAATAATCCTCTGTGCTTGAGCACAGTGTTATCTATATGGCCCATGTGTACTTTCTGTCTCTTTGTGTTGAAAAGAGATTTAAAAAGCATGTGATAAGAGGCAGCCCTCAAAGGCTTAGAAATTAGCATATGAGCATAACTATGTTTAGTTTAAACTAAAAATACCAAGAGAAAATAACAAATTTGATGATAAAAGTAAATTGGAAAGTTGATTAAAATTAAAAATCCTATCTGAATAATTAATGTTTATTTATACTAGACTGTCCCTTTAAGGCTTGGGCTCATTGACAAGTATAAGCTATTGTATGTCAATCATAAACAAAATTAGTGTGAGGATGGGGATATTTTAATGGGCTAGTGTATTTTTCTAATTCCAACTAGGATCGGTCCCACTAAGTATTAATATTATTGATAATATTTTAAAGGCTGTTTTCACAGCCAGTCATTCTGTGCAAATAGGTATTTAATTTGAAAGCAGCAGTTCGCTGCATATGAAAACGCTGTTTATTATGTTTGTGTAAGAATATTATCATAGTGTTCCAATACAGTAACCCAGCAATTGAAGTCTTATAATGAATTAGTATCATCATCAGGTGCTGTAAGGCTGTTTTCATAGCCAGCTTATACTGGCAACATTGAGAACAGCAGTAAGCTGCACATAAAAACGCAGTTTGATATTTTTGTGTAAAAAACAATACTATACTGTTTTAACATGCTAATCCAGCAACTAAAGGTTAATAATTATAGTGTCTCTAGTTGGTTACGGAGCAAAACTAGTACAAAATGTATATTATTTAAACAGTAAAGCAACATTGTTGTAAGCCATATAGCATATTTGTTTATTTTTACTCACTCAGTATATAATCAGCAATTGAAATAACATACATACTAGAAAAAAAGATACTCAATTATTAAGTCCAAATTGAACACAAATGTAAGAACCACATCAGTAATGAATTATAGGTTATGAAGGCCATGGTCGGTTTAATTTAATACTTGCAAAAAATTTAACAGAACGGTCCTTGGAAACACTAATTATTTTGCAAGGGTGGAATACAGGGAGTGCAGAATTATTAGGCAAGTTGTATTTTTGAGGATTAATGTAATTATTGAACAACAACCATGTTCTCAATGAACCCAAAAAACTCATTAATATCAAAGCTGAATAGTTTTGGAAGTAGTTTTTAGTTTGTTTTTAGTTATAGCTATTTTAGGGGGATATCTGTGTGTGCAGGTGACTATTACTGTGCATAATTATTAGGCAACTTAACAAAAAACAAATATATACCCATTTCAATTATTTATTTTTACCAGTGAAACCAATATAACATCTCAACATTCACAAATATACATTTCTGACATTCAAAAACAAAACAAAAACAAATCAGTGACCAATATAGCCACCTTTCTTTGCAAGGACACTGAAAAGCCTGCCATCCATGGATTCCGTCAGTGTTTTGATCTGTTCACCATCAACATTGCGTGCAGCAGCAACCACAGCCTCCCAGACACTGTTCAGAGAGGTGTACTGTTTTCCCTCCTTGTAAATCTCACATTTGATGATGGACCACAGGTTCTCAATGGGGTTCAGATCAGGTGAACAAGGAGGCCATGTCATTAGATTTTCTTCTTTTATACCCTTTCTTGCCAGCCACGCTGTGGAGTACTTGGACGCGTGTGATGGAGCATTGTCCTGCATGAAAATCATGTTTTTCTTGAAGGATGCAGACTTCTTCCTGTACCACTGCTTGAAGAAGGTGTCTTCCAGAAACTGGCAGTAGGACTGGGAGTTGAGCTTGACTCCATCCTCAACCCGAAAAGGCCCCACAAGCTCATCTTTGATGATACCAGCCCAAACCAGTACTCCACCTCCACCTTGCTGGCGTCTGAGTCGGACTGGAGCTCTCTGCCCTTTACCAATCCAGCCACGGGCCCATCCATCTGGCCCATCAAGACTCACTCTCATTTCATCAGTCCATAAAACCTTAGAAAAATCAGTCTTGAGATATTTCTTGGCCCAGTCTTGACGTTTCAGCTTGTGTGTCTTGTTCAGTGGTGGTCATCTTTCAGCCTTTCTTACCTTGGCCATGTCTCTGAGTATTGCACACCTTGTGCTTTTGGGCACTCCAGTGATGTTGCAGCTCTGAAATATGGCCAAACTGGTGGCAAGTGGCATCTTGGCAGCTGCACGCTTGACTTTTCTCAGTTCATGGGCAGTTATTTTGTGCCTTGGTTTTTCCACACACTTCTTGCGACCCTGTTGACTATTTTGAATGAAACGCTTGATTGTTCGATGATCACGCTTCAGAAGATTTGCAATTTTAAGAGTGCTGCATCCCTCTGCAAGATATCTCACTATTTTTGACTTTTCTGAGCCTGTCAAGTCCTTCTTTTGACCGATTTTGCCAAAGGAAAGGAAGTTGCCTAATAATTATGCACACCTGATATAGGGTGTTGATGTCATTAGACCACACCCCTTCTCATTACAGAGATGCACATCACCTAATATGCTTAATTGGTAGTAGGCTTTCGAGCCTATACAGCTTGGAGTAAGACAACATGCATAAAGAGGATGATGTGGTCAAAATACTAATTTGCCTAATAATTCTGCACTCCCTGTATACACAAATCATTTTTGGAATAGTCATACAAATTTAATATTGAGATTACGAGTGGCGCTCAAGTGAAAAGGGGGTTATTGTGGTTGTTTGCGCCCGTCAGGTTTTGTGCTCGTATTACAAGTTGAACGTAAATGCGATCACTTGAGCGCAATTGAAGTTAATGCTTGTCGGGATATCATGACTTCAAAGTGTCACAAAGCACATTACAAATTATTGCACAAAATAGTTATAAGGGCTCAAAAAGATATGAGGTCTCAGGTGTGAGAAAAAAAGTAAAGGCAGGCAAAGTGCTTTGAGATAGATAGACATACATACGTACACACTATATATATATATATATATATATATATATATATATATATTACAGAATACTCAGCACACACTATACCAAGCCAACACCTCAGTGCACTACTATGAAATAGTAATATGAAGCATCTGAAAATCAGGACCCAGTTCCAATCCAATATGATTTCCAAATAAATGTAGACATTCAGAGTAGTATATCAACACCTTTAATGTATATCCAAATGCTCAAAATCCATAACGTTTTGGTCCCAACCTGAGGCCTTGTTCACATGGAAGCCAAACAATATCTAAAAACTATCTTCCATAGGTCCCTATTAAATACCCCCCCTAAGTGATACCTGATTCCTGCTGTGAGCCCGCAAAACGGATTCAAAAGAGGCCACACATATTATTATTATTATTATTATCAGTTATTTGTAGAGCGCCAACAGATTCTGCAGCGCTACACATATGTAGCCTTGGGATGCATACACATCATTACAGTGCTGCCATAGAGACCAGACGCAAGTAGCCCGTGGGCGGAAACTCCTCGCCGCATGTGCTATACACAAGACTCTTGCCACATACGCATGACATTATCAATGCACGTCATAACCATGGCAACAGGAAACCTAAAAGAAAACATAGAGGAAGCCCACAGTCTTATTTGTAGAAGCAACTGTAATCCACCATGGTGTCAAGTCCCTTCGGGGTAACTATGTCCAATGTATGTATCCATCTAGACTCTAACTGTAGAAGTGCCTTTGATCTATCACCCACATGTCTTGGCTTAGGGATGTGATCAATGAGTATAGTCCTCAGGGCAGAGATGGCATGCCCAGCCTGTTGGAAGTGGCATGCCACCAGCTGATCTGATTCTCCTTGTCTGATAGCAGACTTGTGATTAGCTTACCTCTCCCTAAATAAGGTAAGAGTTTTACCTACATAATAGAGTGAGCATGGACAGATGATGACATATTACGTGATCAGATGTACATGTCAATTGATGATGGATAGAGAAAGTTCTGTTGGTATGTGGGTGATGGAATTGGTTACCTGTAATCATGCCATTGCACGTAGTACAATTACCACACCTATAGCATCCCTTTTTGCCTCGGGGAGCTGGTTTTGTTTTTGGTAGCATTGAACTGGATTTGCTTTAACCAACAGGTCATGCAGATTCCTTGATCCCTTATAGACCATTCTTGGTGGAGGTATATTAACAAATGGTAAACTCGTATCTGTTGCCACAATTGGCCAGTTGTGTTGAAGGATCTTCTGTAGTGCTCCCGAGGCTAGTGTGTGTGTAGTGATAAAATTGAGTCAGGGATCAGCAGGCTTCAATTGTTTGCATACTAGGTTTTGTTGGGTTAGTTCCTCAACCTTAGCATATTGCGGAGTAATGAGTCTCTGGGTAACCCCTCTCTAGGAATCTTTGGGACATCTCAATCAGTTGGATCTTTTTGTGGGACTCCTCTGTATTACTATGAACAACACGCAGGAGCTGTGAGTAGCTGACCCCTGTCTTTTGAAAAGTCGGATGAAAACTAGAGAAATGTAGCAAGGAATTTTTGTCGGTGGGTTTATTGTGTAGTATGCAGTTTTAAACCCATATTTTGAATGCTTTTATAAATTTCAACATCTAGAAAAATGTATTTTATCAAAATCACTTTCCAGCTTGAAGTGGACGGTGGACTCAAGACCATTAAGCCAGTTAAACAACTGCATTAGTGTGTTCATCCCTCCCCTTCAAATTAGGAAGATGTCGTCGATATAACGACGATAAAACCTGATGGAGTTCTGATCCTGGAGAAGAATATGTTTGTATTCATACATTGACATGTATATATTTGCATATGATGGGGCCATATTAGACCCCATTGCAGTACCCAAATATTGCAAACAGAAGCAATTCTCAAAGAAAAAATAATTATTCTCCAGGCAGAATTCCATCAGGTGTATCAAAAATGCAATAGGCGGCTCCACATAGTGTGCATTATTATTATTATAATTTATTTATAAAGCTCCAGTAGATTACGCAGCGCTATACAAAGAATAAAAACATTACAGGGATACAGTAATACACAAACAAGTACAGTAAGGGTAAATAACAGTTGTAGATGCAATAATTGAGTTATACAAAAGGAGAAGAATGCCCTGCATTTGAGCACAATCAGTAGTAGTTAACTATGAACACAAAGTGGCCTACAGGTAGAGTGGCTCTCCATTTTACAATCTAAAGGAGAGGGAATGTACACAGAAGGTAAGGGAGAAGAGAAATAATTCTGATATAAGGCAGTTTAAACAGAGTGGGTGATGACATAGGGGGGAAAAAGTGTATGGTGACTGAGCAAAAGAGGGTTGGAAAAATATAAAAGAATGTGATAAAATGGCAGTGCAAAGGCTGTGAGTCTGAAGTGGTTTCTCTATCTTGGATTATTAGTGACAGTTGCACATAATTACTGTTAGAAGATGTGTATATATTAAGGTAAACAGGGTGGGTGGTGGTGGGAGGATTGGAGGGCTAGTGTTTGCAAATCTGGAGTCTAATGTTAGTTATGAGGCTTGTAAACTGTTTTGCAAATCTAGAGTCTGATGTTAGTTGTGAGGCTTGTAAACTGTTTTGCAAATATGGAGTCTCATGTTAGTTGTGAGGCTTGTAAACTGTTTTGCAAATCTGGAGTATGATGTTAGTTGTGAGGCTTGTAAACTGTTTTATGTGTTAGGATTCTCCTGACCATCTCCAAACCATGCCCATGGGAAATAATAGTGTAAAGATTGACGACATCCATGGTCACCAATAAATCAGTCGTACATATGCTCTCAAATGATGTTAATTGGGAGATAAGGTCAGAGGAATCTCTAAGATAGGAGGATAACAGCACTATTGTCATTAGGCCTGCCGATAAGGGTGGCACAATCGTGGTGATGGATTATACCCAATATCAGACTGAAGCCATGAAACAACTTAATGATGGCTCTGCCTATGCTAAACTGACACACAATCCTACGAATATATTCAAAAAACAAATTGATGAATTCTTGGGCTTGGCTTATAATGCTCGTATCATCAATGACGATACATTTAAATTTCTGACTGTGGACAATCCAATTTGCCCTATATTGTAGCTCTTGCCCAAGATTCATAAATCCCTTACAAGCCCCCATGGGCAACCCATTGTCTCTGCTAGAGGTTCTTTGTTTCTTTTCAAAAGACAGGGGTCAGCTCCTCACAGCTCCCATGTGTTGTTTGTAATAATACGGAGGAGGCCCACAAGAAGACCCAACTGATTGAGATGTCCCAAAGATTCCTGGAAAGGGGTTACCCAGAGACTCTCATTACTCAGCAATGTGCTAAGGTTGAGGAACTAACCCAACAAAACCTAGTATGCAAAAAATTGAAGCCTGCTGCTCCCCGACTCAACTTTATAACTACACACACACACTATAGGTGTGGTAATTGTACTACGTGCAATGGCATGATCACAGGTAACCGATTCCATCACCCACATACAGACCTTACCACCCAACAGAACTTTCTCTATCCGTCATCGACTGATGTGTACATCTGACCACTTAAAGAAACAGTTTACTCAAAAATGTTCTCCCCTTTAATTTGTTCCCAATTATCCACTTTACCTGCTGGAGTGTATTAAATTGTTTACAAGTAGCTTCTTTACCCATATATTGGCATTTGAAATAGTTGATTTAGCATGTGGTATCCCCACCTATTCTGAAAGTTTGTGGCCGCAGGTCCAAGCTATAGATAAGCTTTGTAAACACAACCAGCAGAAGAAATTACACTCCCAGTGGGCTCCAAATATTGGTAATTGTTTTATAGACAAATATAAGATAAAGAAACATGGGGGCGGAGTTAACTGCCGAACTGAGCGGTCGCAGAAGTGAAGAGCTCTGCAGACATTTAATATAAAATAACAGTTTTTCACATTTTACTAAGGGTCTTTTTATCTAGACCATCCCTAAGGACCGATGCTAGCCAACACTGACCACTTAGTGTCCATATTACTAGTGAACTTTTCACATTTGGAGTCAACAGGCAGTATACCACCTAAGGTCGACAGAGATTCTACTAAGACACCAGAGGGTCGGTGCTCCACTCCGGTGTCTCTACAACACAGATTTGGGACTATCTGGTCTTGCACGGAGGAAGATGTTTATTGATCTTTTTCTCTCTTTTAAAGCTGATATCAGCCCAAACTGCAGCGGCCCTGCTGCAGTCTGGCTCTCTCCATTCCCAACCTGAGACTGTGTACTAACTTCTCCTGTCTGCTGGGTCCTAGGGGAGCTCCCCTGTGATAGTCACTACTAACCTGCTACACCCAGAGCGATAGAGCCGGTACGACGTCTGAGAGTCTGGAGTGGCGCAAAAAGCCGCCATCAGCAAGATACGTAGGTTCCCCTTTCACCTCAATTTTATGTGGGCCATCCCTGGAGTGGTCCACTGAGGCTGAGCAACTTGTTCCTGACCTGGCTGCAGAGGGGGGCCGGGGATGAACTGTGAAGAGTAGTTTAGCCTGCGGAAGAAGCCCTTACTGATCGCCATCTTGCCCCTAAGGCCTCACGCTGCTGCCATCCCCAGACTCTGAGGCATACTTGCAGACTTGGTTGGTGAGCAGTCGGTTTACTGAGATCACTCTTCCTAACTGAAAGCCTTTTAACTCCTCGGGCCGGGTCCACAGATCTCCCCGCGGGCCGCATCAACTGTTCGTGTTTACCAGAGGCCTCCATACACGGACCAGAGGGGCTCAGCTGCTGGGCCTAGGATTGAGGCCTGCCCCTTCCCCAGAACATCTGGGACTTTGCCACACAGGGGTAAGATTTTATTTTCTCTCTGGCCTAAATGTGTCCCAATTACCCCAAAGACCTACAGTAACACCTGGGGCCTGCTCATATACTAACTTGAGACACACATACTGGCCCACAGCTCGCCCTTTCAACCACACATCCTGGGCGGTTCATTTTAAGCCCATAAGTAAGGCTGGGGACCCATTTTCCTCACTCTACCGGGCCTTGCTACCTAAAAGAGAGTGATTTGTCAAACAAAGCCCCCTTATAAGTCTACCAACAGAACCCCAGAAGTAGGAGAATATCCTTTTTGATCTGGGTGGCAGCAACAGAATTTCCCAGCATCTGAAAGATTAATTATACCTGCATATATGCTATATTTTTTTAAAAGCAGCTTCCCACCTAGCCAAGTTCCTACATAATATTTCCTGGACTTGGGAGCGTGGACCACACCATTTATCTCTGTGATATGGAAGCTGCTGTGTCAGCTAAATTGTTCTTGGGCCATCTCACCCAAGTGTAGTGTCGTTATCTTGCTTATCATAACCTTTTTTTTTTTTTTCCCTCTTCGCAGGTTGTCGATATATAGTCACCTTACTGGTATCTAACCATGTGCATGCTTAGATAAGTGGTCACACCTTATAGTTAGGATTTAGGGCCCCAACCCTTATAGATACCCTATTGCACCTTTATTCCCAATTAGGGACTTGGGAAATTTAACAATACTCCTAACTTAATGCTCATAGGGGTTGGCCCTTAGCTTAATACGGATTTACCCCTCACACACAGTCTTCTAACCCTTAAACGCATTACACTAAATTACACATACCTAGATTTATCAACTGGGTGTATTCCCCAGAAAGGTACTGGAATCATCACCATAATATCCTTTACATTCCCTCAGAGTGTTTTCGCTTCCCCTGAGATAGTAAACATTTCTGGGTCCTCCTTACAGCACTAGGATTAACATTTCAGGTAGCGTTGCACTACAACTCCTCTCATTGTTCAGTGTACTCTTATTGCATTCAGGAGGTTTGTTAATTGTTTTATTTATTTATTTTTGTTAACGTTCCATCCAGCTGTAATTTGTAAAGTTTCCCCTCACCTCTCTGCTCCTGCCCAGCTTGTCTGGGTGGGTCACTTCCCATTCCCTTTTTCCCTTCCTTCGGGTCGTGTCCGTTGCTCTCCCGGGGTGAGGCGCAAATGAGCAGATAACCCCGTCCTCTCTACATCCCTTGTGCTTAACTCGACCTACTGTCCTTCTACCTACACAGGTCCTATAGGATTCTGCTGTCTCAGAGGGAGTATAAAGAAAGAATGAAATGAGTTCTGGCTCCTAACATGTGATAGATATATTTAAGTTGACACTCAGCCCCGCTCTATAGTTTTTGGAGTAATATGTGTCATGTACATGTGATTTACTAACTTTTTTTTTCTTCAGCTGAGCTAAACGCATATTGAACTGCATATAGACTCTGGGTTCTTTTTCTTTTTAGATACCCGCTAATACTAAGCCTTTGCAATATGCCGCACTCTGGTAGGAAGCTCCCTAAGTCTGCATCAAAATCCAAGAAGACAGTCTATGACCATTTTACACAATCCAAAGGAGATTTGAGTGACCCTGACTCGCAGGACGAGGAGTCTCAATCTAGTATTCACTCTGCGTCGGCCTCGCAGCACTTTATCACTGAAACAAAGTTAAAGAAAATGTTAGCCTCGCAGACCAAATTCATTACTCAAGAAATACAACGCAGCTCTGCTGAACTTAAAAAAGAGATCTCTGAAATAGGAGAAAGAGTAGATTCACTGGAACAGAAGCAGGATGACATTGTGGTTGACCAATCTAATCTCTCATTTTCAGAAAACTTAGCTGATCAAATCTCTCAATTAGAACTCAAGTTGGCAGATGCAGAGGATAGATCCAGGCGCAACAATATCAGATTCCGTGGAGTTCCTGAGTCGGTGGCGCTATGCGAACTACAGGAGTTTTTGTTGGACTTGTTTTGTGACCTAATTGGTACTCCTGAAGGACTCTCCAATACCATGGAACGTGCACATAGGGCATTACGCCCTAGAACTGTGGCGTGTGATAAGCCAAGGGACGTAATAGTCTGCTTCCACAGTTTCTTGTATAAGGATAGACTGATCCAAGCTGCCTACAAAAAAACGTCTCTCAGCGAGAGATTTAAAGATATACAGCTCCTCCCTGATCTTTCAGCTCACACTCTCCAGCAAAGGAGGCATTACCAGCCTGTCACTATAACTCTGCGCAAAAACAACATCAAGTACAGATGGGGATACCCTACTCGTCTTATTATCACTAAGGACAACCATACTTATGTGGCTGCAACTTTGGCCCAGGGTCTATCTCTCCTGATGAATTGGGGACTTCGGCCTGAGCCTCCCCCACAACGAGATCCTCCTCATCCCAAGCTGTGCGCCTCGGCACCTGAGTGGACCGCTAAGGATCAAAGAGTTAAAAGGGCTAAGATGCCCCAGCCCACGGACGGTAACTGATTTTAAGGGTCGGCATTTTTTCCTGCCCCTTATAGAACTGTCTTACCAATCATTTTTCTGAGGTCTAAATTTGTACTATATAATCTGATTGTATTTGTTATAAATGTTTTGCTGAAAATGTTAAGGTTGACTGTTACCTACTATTAGTTGAACACATGTATCTTTCAGAGCGGGGCTGATGTTGTTCTCAGCTCTACATATTTTACTTTAACTCTGTATATCCTCCGCCCCCACCTAGAAGTCCACGCTAGGACTCTTTGAGGTGGATTATTTCCACCACACTTTGGGGCACTTCTTAGTGCCTGCCCTCTCCTTCCACCCTTTCCCCTGAACCTCTATTCCCTCCCTTGTATATCACTACACTTTCCCTTTTTCAGTTGTAAAGTCTCCCTTTCTTCCCTATAATACTAGTAATGCCTTCTATCAGGCTATTAACTCATAATGTAAGCGGTCTAAACTCCCCTCATAAACGTAGCTTATTGTTACGATCCCTGAAACATCACAACCCTGACATTATCTTCCTTCAAGAAACCCACTGGTTAGATAGTGAACCCTTCAAACTGATCTCTAAGACATACACACACATTGAAATGGCCTCCTTTTCCAAAAAAGCTAGAGGAGTGGCGATTCTTCTACATAAGCGGCTTGCTTTCGAGTAAATCCAAGTTGTTAAGGATCCCCAAGAGATATATTATCCTAATCTGCAAATTAAATCATGTTACCTATACCCTGGCCTCTGTATATCTCCCAAACTCTAACCAACCGAGATACCTTAAGCATATTCTCCATGTCCTTACTCAGGTCCAACAAGGCATGGTCCTCATAGCTGGGGATTTTAACATGGTCTGGGACCACACAATGGACAGAAAAACTACCTCAAAGACTACAGCAGCCTCTCCAGCCAAACAATTATCCAGAAGATTCTGACACTTAATGTCCTGCTCCGGTCTGTATGACATCTGGAGAGCCCTCCACCCACAAGACCATGACTATACACACTTCTTTCACCTGCACAGATTTTACTCCAGACTAGACTACATATTCTCCTCTGCAGACTCCCTCAACCTAGTTTTGCAGTCTAGAATATCCCTTAGTACCTGGTCTGACCACGACTTGGTGCAGGCTGATAGTGTAGTGATGACACTACTCGTTCGAGACCCAACTGGCGACTGCCACACCATATCCTTGAGGACGTGCCCTTTAGGGAAGAACTTTGTAGAGATATCACTCATTTCATATGAGCTAATGATAACGCCACAGTTAGGGATGACACTTTATGGGGCGCAGCTAAAGCCACATTTAGAGGACTCCTGATCACCAAACAAGCACATAGCAAAAAGCAAGCTGGCCTTACCCTTTCACAAGCCCACATTAAACTCAGAATTCTAGAAGAGCAAAATAGGAACACAATTAACACTGTCACTACTTCTCAAATCACTGCAGTTAAGAACCACATCTCCCAGCTTGAGCTCCATAGAACTCAGATTAATCTTCCAAAATTAAAACAGATGTTTTATTATAAAAGTAATAAGGCTGACTCCTTATTAGCTAATAAAATTAGAAATAGAGTAGGGGCAACACAAATTCACAGTATACGAACTTCAGACTCTTGTCTCCAGATCCTGTCCCAAATTGGGGGGGCATTTGCTGAGTATTATACTAAACTGTATAATATAGCCACTTCTGAATCACCTAGGTCTACTTCTAAAGAGGTTCTACGAACCTACCTGGAGACTTTGTCGCTTCCTACACTCTCCTCAGAGCAACGTGACCTGTTAAGTTCCCCCTTCTCGCTTACGGAGGTTTTGTCAGTCATTAGAAATGCGAAAGCTTTTAAGTCTCCTCGCCCAGGCGGCTATCCAGCACATTTTTACAAAATATTTGCTCTGGAACTCTCCCCGCTGTTACTTAAGTTCTATAATCTAGCCAGAAAAGAAGGCCATTTCCAAAAAGAATTTTTGGAAGCCAACATAGTTACCATCCTAAAACCAAATAAGGATCCAACCCTTTGTGCCAGCTATAGACCCATCTCCTTGATAAATACTGATATGAAGTTTTATTCCAAGATATTGGCCAACAGACTAGCCAAGTTATTACCCTCCCTAATTGACCCAGACCAGGTAGGCTTTGCGCCCCAGAGGGAGGGCCCGGATAATACGAGATGACTCCTTAATATTCTGACTCTTTCGTCCCGACTTCGGAAACCGCTTTCGGTCATCTCTCTCGACACCGAGAAGGCCTTTGACTGAGTCAGATGGCAATATCTCTGGGCAGTCCTTGAGCGTTTTCGCCTCCCTAGTGATTTTATAGGGGCTATTAGAGCCATATACGTGACTCCCACAGCTTTTGTGAGTGGTCTGGGTTTTCGTTCCCCTTCCTTCACTATAACAAATGGCACCAGGCAGGGCTGTCCCCTGTCGCCACTACTGTTCGCTTTGTCGATAGAACCTTTAGTGGAACAAATAAGAGCAGATCCTCAGATACAGGGGGTCATCTTATTCGGTACTTCACATAAAATTGTGCTCTTTGCGGATGATGTCACACTTTTTTCGACTCAGCCCATCCAGAATATCCCCAGGCTATTGGACATACTTGCCTCCTTTGGTACCCACTCTTATTATAAATTAAACCTGTCAAAAACTGAAGTGTACACACAAGGCTTTACTAGCGAACAATTGGCAGCAATGAAAAACAGCTTCAACTTTACTTGGACTGATCATTCAGTCTTGCATCTAGGTGTTAGGTTATCAAGTAGCTTCTCTCAGACAATAGAAGATAATTACCTCCCCCTTCTCACCTCACTATGTTCCCTGAGGAGAGATTCAAACATGCAGCATGTGTCCTGGCTTGGCAGGATTGCTGCCTTGAAAATGTATTTTCTCCCAAGACTCACCTACTTCTTTCGTTGCCTCCCCATTAAAATTCCCAAACACCTTCTGCTCCAATTTCAGAGCGGATTTACGAAATTTATCTGGCAGGACAGACCTCCTAGAGTGGCACACAAACTGCTCCAACTCCCTAAAACCTCTGGTGGTATTGCCTCTCCGTCTGTTTCCCTGTACTATGAAGGTGCTTTGCTAACCCATGTGTCACAATGGGGCATCAAGATATCCCACTCTAAGTGGAGATCGATTGAACAAGCCTCTTTGCCTCACCATATTAGTCTACGAGATTTAATATGGACCACACCACATTGTTGTAGGGAGTTGGATTTAATTAATCCAGTTGTCTCTGAATGCCTTGACTTTTGGGACAAGGTTAGACACCATCTGCATATTGCCCCTCACCCTTCCCCTATCACCTCTATAACGGGTCTTCTTTCTGGACTCCAAGATTCCCATCCCAATAAATGGTTATAAATGGGGGTTAATCAGGTATCGGACCTGTGGTCTGCAACTTCTCGGGACTCCTTCAAGCAACTTCCCCAAATAAGTGGGGATTCCCAAATTCCTCCCTTCTTGCCTTTTGAGTTTCATAGGGTTAAGAGTTTTTTGAACAGCTGGGGATTCAAACTGAACCTCGCTCGCCCATTGAACCTTTGGGAGACCATTTGGGAACAGGGCTCCAGATTACGCAGGCCCCTTTCTCTCCATTATATGATTTTGGGAGGTATAGAATGTTCTGAAACACCAGCCTATTTGGCCCACTGGGAGATTTCTCTAGGTGTGCGGGTCCCTCCTGATGTATGGGAGCGCGCTTTCTCTTTGACTCAGAAGGCTATACACTGTACAACGCTTTACGAGGTATACTTCAAACTTTTATCCCATTGGTACTATGTGCCTACTAGACTAGCGAAGATGTACCTGAGTGCGTCTCCTGAGTGTTGGAGGAAATGTGGCCATAGAGGCACTGCGTTTCATATTTCGTGGGAGTGCCCTGTGATTCAACCTCTGTGGCGTCAATGCTTTACAGCCCTTTCTTCCTAAGTCACCAGCTACTGCCCTCCTACATTTACATATCCATGCTCTGCCTAAACACCTCTCATACATCTGCATATATTTACTTATGACTGTTAAACATTCCATAGCTTGTTCGTGCAAAAAGGAATTACCCCCTAGTTGGTCCGTAGTTTGCAACACAATGGCATTCTTGTATACTATGGAGAAGAACATTTTTCATAATTTAGGCAATTCAGACTTGTTTGAATTGGTCTCGGCGGACTGGAGGGAACAATACAATATTAATTGGAAACCCAACACAGACGACTGAAACTGCCTTTAAGCCTTTTAGTGACTTTCATATATTGAAACCCTTCAAGCCCCCACCTTCCTCCACCCTCTTACCTCCCCATCCCCTTTTCCTCTCCTCTCCCAGCCTCTTTTCACCCTTCCTTTTTTCAACTCTAAAATCCTTCTTATCGCCAATTGAAACTCAAGGTCCGAGTGGGACAGCTTGTAACACTAGAACTCTTTTTCTTAACTATTTAAATTATATAGGCCCAAGAGTGGCTTGTTAGTTTTAAAGGTGCATTCATTCTCCACAAAAAATAGAAAATGAGGTTCCAATGTTTGTGTTATGTGCTCTGTTCTAGGGTGCCATATTATTTTTCTGACTTCATGCTATTATTCACATGACAAGTTAATACTTTCTGCCTGAATGTAAAAGTTAAATGAAAATTTTTGCACCTATTGTGTATTTACTACTGAACTTTTGTTTATTGTTATTCCTTTAATTAACCTCAATAAAAAATTTAAGCAAAAAAAAAAAGGAGAGACATTCAACTCAAAACTTAAAAAAAAAAAAAAAAAAGAAACATGTATATGTACACAATGTGATACAGTAATGAGATCTGATTATACCTACAAGCTCAACCCACTTTATTAGGTTGTGGCTTCAAAACACAAAAATCAGAACTTTAATACACACAAATAAACCTTAAAAATCTAATTTTCATACATTTTTTACTCTGCAGTTGGTCAAAAAAGCAATTGTAAACACATTAAGGGAAAAACTATTTTACAGTATACTGTCCCTTTAATATATGTCATCATCTTTCCATGCTCACTCTATTAAGTAGGTAAAACTATTACCACATTTAGAGAGAGGTTGGCAAATCACAAGTCTGCTATCAGACAAGCTCTTAATAAAGAGGAATCAGATCAGCCGGTGGCACACCACTTCCAAAAGGCTGGGCATGCCATCTCTACCCTGAGGACTATACTCATTGATCACATCCCTAAGCCAAGACATGGGGGTGATAGATCAAAGGCACTTCTACAATTAGAGTCTAAATGGATACATATGTTGGACACAATCACCCCGAAGGGACTTAACACCATGGTGGATTACAGTTGCTTCTACATATAAGACTGTGGGCTTCCTCTATGTTTTATTTTAGGATTCTACCATATCTGAGATGCATGTTGTTTTTAATTTCTATGCATTGATATCACCCCTTTTAACATCATTGAATCTATCTCTTAGTGTTGTATATGTTAGCTCTATTAAGTGATATGGTTCCTAAAGACTTGTGCTTTACTTCTAGTCTTTAAGTGTAGGTTATTTTTGATGTAAGGGGTAATCTATATGCATTATTGTTTGTCTATATATCTTGTATATATTTTGTTTATGTTTACAATTATGGATTTAGGATTCAGGCTGTGTGCCACCGCGATCACAGATTTTGTCTGCAGCTCTGCTGTTAGAAAATGATACTGCTTTCTCGTTGCCATAGTAATGACGCGCGTTGATGACGTCATGCGTATGTGACAAGAGTCTTGTGTATAGCAGATGCGGCGAGGAGTTACCGCCCACGGGCTACTTGCGTTTGGTCTCCATGGCAACGGCAGCACGGTATTGACGTGTATGCATCGCAGGTCTACACACGTGTGGCCTCTTTTGAATCCGTTTTGCGGCTCACAGCAGGAAACTTAGGGGGATATTTATAGGGAGCTATGGGAGATAGTTTTTAGATATTGTTTGGCTTCCATGTGAACAAGGCCGAAACGCATTTAGATATGCATTAAAGGTGTTAAGTGCCTACATTTATTTGGAAATCATATTGGATTAGAACCAGGTCCTGATTTTAAGATTCTAGCTATATATATATATATATACACATATATATATATATATATATATATATATATATATATATATATATATATATATATATATATATATAGTACAAGGATGAGCACTCTCACTTCAAACTTCAGCAGCCAGGGTGCTAGTGGGTAGTAGATAATTATAGCAAAAACTTGCACTCACTGGACTTCTTAAACACCAAAAATTTAATGTGATGTTTCGGAGACAGAGTATCCCCTAGTTTTTGCTATAATTATATATATATATATATATATATATATATATATATATATATACATACATACATACATACATACATAGATAGATATAGTGACAGAAAGTAAATGGAAGATTTGTAAGACCAAGTATTGTACATGGTATTTCTCCTTTTGGGGTTTGGGATAATTGGAGAGAGGGTGGGCCATTGTCCAAGACAGCTATGAATCTGTCCAGTTCAGGTTGTTTTGATAAAGCAACTAATCCCAGATGTGGTTAATTAGAAGCTGTGAGGGTATAAATAGGAGCCTCAATGAGGCTTAGGAAAGAGTTACCCAGCTAGAGGAGCTGGTGTGTGTGTTAAAAGACTTTTGTTCCTGTGAACTGTAAAAGGATACTATTTTGACAAAGCACTTGAAGTGCTGGGACATGCTTGAAAGTACTGCTATTTACAAAACATTTACAGTAGTAAAATTTGCAGTACTTAACATTGCTGCAGAGGAAGGATTGCCATGTTTTGAAACTGAACTGCCTGTTTGCTGTTGCTGTGAAAAATAAAGCCTTTTAAACTACAGTGGACTGTCCTGTGCTGCGTTTGTGCCCTAGAAGACTGTGGTTAAAAGTGTTACTGTTAGACGTGGTGGAGAATCCGGGTAACCATGTTGTAATCTGCAAGCAACATGGAGGAAGTAATTAAAGCTTTGATTCATTCTCAGGGCCGCCATCAGGGGGTGACAGGGGTGACTCCTGTCAGGGGCCCCATGAGGCAAGAACTAAAAAAAAAAAAAAAAAAAAATTTTTTTTTTTTTAATTTTGGCAGCCACCAGTGGGTACTACAGCAGAGTGCTAATTGAGCATGGGAAATGTTATTACAAGGAGTAAAGTATTAGCATTTGAGTGTGTGCCTGAGTCAGACGGCAGATCACTTTCATTTGAAGAGGAGGTAAGACTTACTTAGCAAATGTTTTTTATTTCTTTGTGCAATTTTGGATTGTAACTTCAGTGTGGTAGTAGTTGTATGGTGGGGCTAGGGGTCCATAAAAACACATTTTTTTAGCAGCAGTGTATTTATGATTATTTGACAATGCTGTAGAAATTCTATATTTAAAACCATGCAGAAATGTTTCCTCCTCAATACACAAATGGTAGATGCCCTTTTGGCAGATATGCATTTTATATATATATATATATATATATATATATATATATATATATATATATATATATATATATATATATATATATATATATATATATATATATATATATCATTCCAGTTTACTGCCCCTTTATGCAAGGACTTTCCAGATGCAAGGAGGCATTTTATCTAAGATTTTTACATCTGCATAAAATTTTATACTCAGACTAAAATTGCTCAGTGTTTGAAATGAGACAGGTTAACTTAAAACTGTTCAGTTTACACTACAGCTGACTTAGTTTTACCAACAAGCCTAAATCCTGCATTTAACCAGATCTAATGGTATGAGTACCACAGCTTATGGTCCCACCAAGACCATATAGAGTACAGCATTTTCAAAATCCATAAGTACAGCTGACAGATGGGAAAATTTGTACACTATATTTGAAGTGGTGCTCTTGGTTGGGGAAAATGGGAAAAAAACAAACAAACATATGTCAACCTTTTAAAGGTACTTTTCTTCATTTAGCCATCTACCCAGCTCATTAATGTACAATTTTGAATTCACAGAATTATTTTTGTTTGCACATTTACAAATATGATTCTTTAAAAAGTGATCTCTTAATTTCTGCATTTTTTTTATCATGCATGTCACACACTGTTGATTTAGGGGATGCAAGGTGCATAAATGTTTCCTCCTGTGAGTGTTTCTGTGGGTGTATGTGTTTATGTCTTTGTGCTTTGGTTTGTGTCTCTATGTGTATGTATTTTTTATCTGTGGGTCTCTCTGTGAGGGTGGGTGTTACCGTGTGTATGTCTTTGTGCATTTTCTGTGGATGTCTGTGAGGGTGTGTGCATATGTCTTTGAGCTTTTTCTATGGGTGTTTCTGTGAGGGTGTTTGTGTGTGTGTATGTATGTATGTATGTATGTATGTCTGTGTTTTCTGTGGGTGTCTCTGTGAGGGTGTGTGTGTATGTCTTTGTGTGTTTTCTGTGGATGTCTCAGTGAGGGTGTGTGTATGTATGTCTTTCTGTGTTTTTCATGTGGTTGTCTCTGTGTGTGTGTGTGTATGTCTTTGTGTGTTTTCTGAGGCTGTCTCTGTCGGTGTTTCCTTGGGTGTATGTGCAAGTTTGAGTTTGTGTGTTATTCACATCTTTCTACAGACTTTGAGACTAACAAGACCTTTCCGGAAGTAACCACTCCACCATTTAACCTTTAAATTATTGTTTAGGCAGTTCAGGGCCCTTCCTTTCAGCCACTGCATGCTGTTGTCATGATTTAGTTGTCATCTTCCTTTACAAAAAGATAATCAGAACTCAATATTTTGTTTTCTAAATCTCCTTTTTTTACAAAACTGTAGTTTACCTCATTACTTGTCAGGTCAATGTAAACAAGTGCTAAGTGTCTGTTTGGGTTTCTGTGTCTGAGTGTGTTTCTTTGCGTGTCTGCTAGAGTGTCTATATGTGAATCCTTATGTGTGAGTGTGTTTGTGTGTTTCATTGTATGAGTGTGTCTGTGTGTGTGTGTATGTTACTACCTTTACAACATTTCCAAGTTTAAATAGACATTTAAGAATAAAGTGCATATACGTTTTAGTCACTTGGTCAAAAATTGCACATGTCAAAGGAGGGGGGGGGGGGCCCTGATCAATGGTTGAGTCAGGGGCCCCAAAATTTCTAGTGGCGGCCCTGTTCATTCTAACACTATAGAGCAGGAGACTAACAGAATACTGCTGAAAATAGTGCAGCACTGCAACAGTTGGTCCTGGCCCAGTCAGAGAGTGCTATGTTGCTGGCTAAATCATAGAAGGAGATTACTGAATGGTCGGTGTGTAAGCTGAGACATTCAGGAAGACCCGGGAAGAGCAACAAAGTGCTACACAAACTCTGCAACGAGAGGTTCAAGCCATATCAGAAAAACTGAACTCTGAATATGTTGGTGGCACCAAGGTTCCAGAGTAATAAGGGCTAGTCATTATCTTCAAAAGATGACAGCAGCTGATGATGTTGAGGCGTATCTTTTGGCATTTGAACGCACAGCAGAAAGAGAAAAATGGCCGGCCGTTGAGTGGGCGAGTATACTTGCACCATTTCTTAGTGGTGAACCTCAGAAGGCCTACTATGATTTAGACCCAGCACAAGCCAGTGACTATGAAAATCCTTGCACGCCTGGGGGTGACTTCAGCAGTCCGTGCACAAAGATTCCATTCTTGGATGTTTTCATCTTATAATTCGGCAAGATCCCAGATGTTCGACCTTATACACCTTGCCAGGAAGTAGCTGCAATCAGAGGTTAATTTGGCTACAAAAATAGTGGAACTACTGGTGATGGACCGGTTTCAGCGTGGATTACCTGCTTCCCTGCGGCAGTGGGTTAATTAAGGTGATCCTCACACAGCGCACCAGTTGATTGTGTTGTTTGAAAGATTTATAATTTCAGGAGAAGTTTTGCAACAGTCTTCAGTGGATCAGCCCCGCAATCCCAAGTCCCAGAGCTCTACAAGAACTGGTAAGACTGTTCAGGGGATAAAGGGGATAAGAGAGCAGCAGGTGTATATGCAACACACCAGAGACATCACACAAAATATTGACACTTTGGGCCCAATTTGGACATTTCCACTTAGGGGGATACTCACTTTTGTTGCCAATGGTTATAATAAAATATTTACAAAACTATCTCTCTCTCTCTCTTCAAAATTCTGTCTTTGCCCATAGGCTTTTACCAGACAGATGCTATGCACTCCTGCAGATTCATTTGAAAACACTGTTACTTTCTTGATACATTAAAGGGATATTAAACCCCAATATTTTCTTACATTTATCAGATAGACCAAACTATTTTAAACAACTTACCAATTTACTTCTATTATCTAATTTACTTTGTTTTCTTGGCATCCATTATTTAAAAGCATACTTAGTCTTAAGAGCTGGGAGCTATCTGCTGATTGGTGGCTGCACATATAATCCATTGGCTTATCATTGTGTTCAGCTAACTCCCAGTAATGCATTGCTGCTCCTCCAATAAAGGATACCAAAATAATTAAGCAAAAAATGAATAGAAGAAAATGGATACACACAGTCACACACACACACAGGGATACATAGCTACACACAGCAATACACAGCTACACACACAGAGACACACACAGAGATACACAGCTACACAAAAACACACAGAGACACAGCTACACATACACACACACAGCTACACACAGGGATACACAGCTACACACACAGGGATACGCAGCTACAAACACACACACACACAGATACACACACAGGGATAAACAGCTACACACACACACGCACACAGGAATACACAGCTACACACACAGGGAAACACAACTACACACACACACAGGGATACACAGCTACAAACACACACAGAGATACACGGCTACACACACAGGGATACACAGCTACACACACACACACAAATACAGGGATGCGCAGCTACACACACAGGGATACACAACTACACATACAGAGTCAGGGATACACAGCTACACACACACAGTGATACACAGCTACACATACACACAGTCAGGGAAACACAGCTACACACACACACACAGTCAGGGATACACAGATACACACACAGGGATGCACAGCTACACACACAGGGATGTACAGCTACACACACACACACAGGGATACACAGCTACACACACACACAGGGATACACAGCTACACACACACACACAGGGATACACAGCTACACACACACAGTCAGGGATACACAGCTACACACACAGTCAAGGATACACAGCTACACACACACACAGTCAGGGATACACAGCTACACACACACACACACACACACAGGGATAAACAGCTACATACACACACACAGGGATACACAGCTACACACACACACACACAGGGATAAACAGCTACATACACACACACAGGGATACACAGCTACACATTCACACAGGGATGCATAGCTACACACACACAGGGATACACAGCTAGACACATACACTGGGATACACAGCTACACACAAACACACACAGTCAGGGATACACAGCTACACACACAGGGATACACAGCTACACACACACACACAAACACACACTGGGATACACAGCCACACACACACACAGTCGGGGATACACAGCTACACACACACGCACACTGGGATACACAGCTACACATACACACAGTCAGGGATACACAGCTACACACACACACACACACACTGGGATACACAGCTACACACAGTCAGGGATACACAGCTACACACACACACACACACACACACACTGGGATACACAGCTACACACACAGAGATACACAGCTACACACACACACACACACACACTGGGATACACAGCTACACACACAGAGATACACAGCTACACATACACACAGTCAGGGATACACAGCTACACACACACACACACACACACACACTGGGATACACAGCTACACACAGTCAGGGATACACAGCTACACACACACACACACACACACACACTGGGATACACAGCTACACACACAGAGATACACAGCTACACACACACACACACACACAGTCAGGGATACACACAAACACAAACACACAGAATAGCTGGAGTGGCTGTCAGTATTAAAAGGTAAGTTTTTGAAGAAAACAAGTGAAATGTCAATTTTGATGAATTCAAGTGCCCTTGTTTTTAATAGGATTATTAAAAACCGGGCACCGATTCATCTAAATTGACCTTCACTTTAATATCCAGGTGAAAGATATGAGAAAAAAATCCATAGATCATAGTAAAATTCAAATTGTTCTCAGACTGACCTGTAATATGACTGCTAGCTTCCATTTTCATGTCAGGCTCTTCTACCCTGTGAACTGAAGCTGAAGCAGCTGGGGTTACTCCAACTTATATGCACAGAAACAGGCAGTGGGTATTTTATTATTAAGTAGTTTTGTGTCTGGTGAATGTCACAAGGGCTAGTAAACTGGATGTTTGTATGTTTATCAATTAGCATCACATGGTCTAGTGCTGTCACACCTACCTCATTGTCAGATGGAGAGACAGACAGTAAAATACAATACACAAAGTATAGGTACAGTACGGTGTAACCCAGAGATTAAGGTGGAGATAGGAATAACAACCAGCCTGAAGCTCTGGATGCAGTCCGGACTGTACAGTAGTAGTTCAATCTGGAGATACTGAGCAAGGAAAATTAGTACTGCAAAAAGATACAATCTGGTAGTACAGGAAACTGTCACTAGGGGTCAGACTAGAGTGTAGTCAAAGACAATCCAGGTCAGCAACAGTAAGGCAAACAATCCAGTGAGGTACAAGGGGTTAAAGCAAAGCATAGCCAATGTCCAGTTCCAAGATCAAAGAAAACAGCAGATCCAATGAAGTACCAAGGGGCAGAGAAAAAGGCAGAATCCAAATCCAAGTCTGTAACAGTGAGCAATCCAAAATAGCACTAAACAGCACACCCTCAGTAGAAACTCAATAAACAGGCAATAACTGCTGGAAGTGCTGGGTTTATATAGGCAGAGAGTAATTGCAAATTATCTGCAGCTGCAGGCAGGTGGAGCCAAAGTGCAGGAAAACCAAAAGCTAACTAGGCCATCAATTGGCAGGCAATTGAAAGGGTGTTACCCCCGAAAAGAGGGGGTGACCGAGAAAAGATTCTTTATCGACGAGAAGCATTTTGGATCTTCTCGTTGAAGACACGGATTCCTATGGGTTTCAACTCAACCTTTGATTTGATAAATCATTGGGAGTGAAATGAAATTTAATCAATTAATGTCAGAATACACCTTGTATTTTTACATAAACATATAATATATATGCTCTTTAGATCTATATCAGTAGGTCCAGTGGTTTATTCCAGTGCTAGGAGTGAGTTCTGCGGTCAACGATGTGACTTATTATGATTATTATGTTTATCATCTAATAGTTGTTATCATTATTATCTCCATTGTGTATTTAATATTATTATTGCTTTTATTGTAAAATTACTATTGCTTCCTTGAAGTTGTATCTAGCGGTAACAAATACCATGGCACAGAGAACTAATAAGCAGGTAGTACAATCCCTTGGCTTGGAGTGCATATCCTTCATAAGGCTACAAGTTTAATTTTATTTAAGATAGTGGCTATGGTTTAAAATCGCTGCCCAATATGGAAATGAATTGAACCAAATTATTCTTTGTTATGGTATATTATATATAGACAGGTTATAAATGTTAGTATCTTATAAACATTATGCACCCCATGTCACCGCTAGTTTGGTTTCACTATTATCTATGTATCTCTATACATTTAGATGGATGTTAGGTTAACTTTTTAATTTTAGCTTGTTCACAGTGGCGTCACTAGGGTTGGTGTCACCCGGTGCGGTAAGTCATGGTGTCACCCCCCCCCCCAGAAAGCAGACACACACAAAAACACAGGCACACACACATACAAACACTCAGACACACTTAAACACATACTCAGATGCACACACAAACACTCGGAAACACACTCAGACACACACACAAAAACACACACACAAAAACACTGAGACACACAAAAACTCAGACACACACATTCAAAATATGTAAACTGCACTGCATTAATTAGGAAGCTCATGCCTAGAGCTGCTCCCTGGCTCAGCAGAACATCAAATGAAAGATAAACAGAGCACTCTAAAATAAATCACTGAAGAAAAGGTTTAGGCGCGCAAACTATGAAAATTCTGCTCTCTGACTCTGTTCCAAGTCTGTCAGTGCACAGCCCTGGGCCGCATGTCACTGAGCAGTGAGTACAGATAGGCAGGCAGGTTTAGGCTAGCAGCGCAACTTTGCAAGCCCCACGGCACACCCACAACATTCATAGTGAAATTGGGCAGGGGAGGAGCAAAGTACAAACAAGCAAAAGCAGCCAGGAAAACTATTTGTTGAAATTGCAGCACTGGCTCAAGGGGCAAAAAAATTGTGTGTCTACAACTTCCCCAGTCCCACTAATGTTCACAAATGCCAGCCTCTAATAAAATAATCTATGCATCTCAACATTGTATTTCTTTGAATTTCAATAAAATAAAAAAAAAAAAAAATTTTTTTTTTTTTTTTTTTTTGGTGTCACCCCCTGGAGGGTGTCACCCGGGTGCGGAGCAGAGGAAGTAGCACTTAAAGGGACATTTTTTTTTGGGGGGGGGGGGTTCATGTCCCTTTAAAGGGACACTAAACCCAAATGTTTTCTTTCGTGATTCAGATAGAGCATGCAATTTTAAGCAACTTTCTAATTTACTCCTATTATCAAGTTTTCTTCATTCTCTTGGTATCTTTATTTGAAATGCAAGAATGTAAGTTTAGATGCCGGCCCATTTTTGATGAACACATTGTGTTGTTCTTGCTGATTGGTGGATAAATACACCCACCAATAAACAAGTGCTTTCCATGGTCGTGAACCAATAAAATAGCTTAGATGCCTTCTTTTTCAAATAAAGAAAGCAAGAGAACGAAGAGAAATTAATAATAGGAGTAAATTAGAAAGTTGCTTAAATTTGCATGCTCTATCTGAATCATGAAAGAAAAAATTTGGGTTCAGTGGATAACATTTATGTGGATTTAAGTGGATTGACATTTATAACTTTTTAAGGACCAGCAATGTATCCTATACGTCGCAGATCTTTCTATGCTATTTCCAGTGACCAGAAGGGAGGAGGGAGGGTATAATAGCTAGGTCTCATTACTTGGGACACGTGCTATTCGTAACATGAAAACCCTCAACCCCTTAGTGACCAAACCATTTTTCTATTTTCTTACCAGGGCTATTTTTACATTTTTGCGTTTATGTTTAGCTATAATTTTTCCTCTTACTCATTTACTATACCCACACATATTATATACCGTTTTTCTCACCATTAAATGAACTTTCTAAAGATACCATTATTTTTATCATATCATATAATGTTCTATAAAAAAAAAATTATAAAATATAATGAAAACAACACACTTTTTCTAACTTTGACCCCCAAAATCTGTTACACATCTACAACCACCAAAAAACACCCCTGCTAAATAGTTTCTAAATTTTGTCCTGAGTTTAGAAATACCCAATGTTTACATGATCTTTGCTTTTTTTTTGCAAGTTATATGGCAATAAGTACAAGTAGCACTTTGCTATTTCCAAACCATGGGCCCGATCCGATATGCTGCAAATTTTGTGCTGGTTTGGTATCACATATACGGCGTAGCATACAATTTACGCGCGTATGTTTCTGCCTTTGCCCGTATTATTTTTACCCATAGACTGACATACAAAACACTCGCAGTTTGGTATCCAATATACAGCGTAAGGACTTAGGCGTGCAGATTTCAGAAAATCTACTCCATTCTCATCTCGCCACAAATTGCAGGCGCAGCAACCCTTGCACTGACCAACGTAACTCTCTGAAGACCTAACAAATGCATGCTCAACAACATACATATCAGCAGCTTGATCACAAATAGTTAAACCTCTTCAAAGCATTTATTATTCCTGCCCCTGCAAGTGTGTCAAACCAATCACAAACAGCACAACCTCACAACAGGAAGCCTAAAAACACCTGCCAATGCACATCCTCATTAGCCACCATGTTTTCCTGCTTTCCATAGAGAGGCAGCATCATGGGGCACAAGGGTGCATCATGGGACACAAGGGGTGCATCGTGGGGCACAAGGGGTGCTGGAAGCCCTACAAGCCCCTGTTGTTCCGTCTATACATGCTGATTCTATAGTTGCTGCTGAGATCCCTGGTCATGGTGCTGCCCCTGCTGCAGCTGGTCATAGAATTACATACTGCGGATTCCCACTGCATGTAAGTGAAACTACTACATCACACCCCCTTCCCTTAACCACCCTAATTACTGAAAATATCTCATTTGTTTAATTCATGTTTAGGTCACTATGATTTATTGACTATCATTAAGAAGAATGAAAAATGGATGTTTATACCTTATGTTCACAACTTCTGTAAAAACATTATTATTTAGATATATATACCCATGTGCAGGGATAGGCAAGGTGTCCTTCACTAAAGGTCTTTACCTTAGAAAATGTCCGCCACAGCCTTGCCTTGTGCCTATCCCTGCCCATGTGTCAATATCCATTGGATGTGAGAAACCTTGATTTGCATGTTATAAGTGAATATTACTATATGTACCCTTCATACACAACTATGTGATGTGGTTTATAGAACATGAATATGTCATAAACATGATGATATTACCTTTTTTGGGCCATTTCCACACAGGCCTTATTATATGTTTAAACAATATTAGTGTACTAAAACACCACTCACATGGATGTGGATGACAATTATATGGTAAATAACAGAGGACAAGATTTATGGTGAACTATAAGAATATTTTTTTTTAGGCTTCTTGGATGAGGGGGCTGAGGTGACTGGAGTAGATTTCCTGGTTCTCCTTGTTTGGGAAGATTCAGATGATTCTGCTGGAGTGCTGGCCACAGATGATAGGCTGGAGGCAGTGTCCTACTAGTGTGTGAAGTGCTCAACCAACACACCCAAGAGTTGGTTTTGTTCCCGCCATCTGTTGTCAATCTGCATCTGCATATCAGAAATAACTCTCATCATCTACGACTGGTTTTGGACAATTGCATTTAATGATGCTGCCATGTCCCTCTGCAGCTCTATGGTACGCTGGAGTAACCTCTGTTGGCTCCTGTGAAACCTGTGTTGGCCTTTTTGTCTGCTCTCGCAGCTTGTTATGAGCCTCCTCTGGAGTGAAATGTATTCCTCGCCCAGGGGAGAATACAGTGGATCTACAGGCTCTTGAGCAGCAGTGATTCTAGGTGCAGGTTCAGCTCTATCTGCTGGTGCATCATGGACAACTTCAGCTGCTAGTGCATCATGGACAACTTCAGCTGCTGGTGCTTCAGGGACAACTTCAGCTGCTGGTGCTTCAGGGACAACTTCAGCTGCTGGTGCTTCAGGGACAACTTCAGCTGCTGGTGCTTCAGGGACAACTTCCGCTATATGCTCATCTGAGGATGGTGGATCTCTCCCAAGGGAAGCGGATGGTGGAGCTCTCCCAAGGGAAGCAGATGGTGGAGTTCTCCCAAGAGAAGAGGATGGTGGCGCTCTCAGGCTGGATTGGTAGTCCCATTGACAACTAGTGTGTGACCACTCAGCCTGTCCAGTTTGCATTTCTTGCGACATCCCCAGTGTGGAAAAGCCATGACTGGTCTGATATTGTGTTGGGGGGGGTAAAGACATGGACCCTTCGTGGCTGACTTGGCTCCCCCTCAAAGCCAAAAGGATATTCCTCAGGCCAGGTATCTTGCCAGGGGTCGTATGCCAATGGTGGTGGCATCACTTCTGGGACCTCAACGGAGGCAATCCAACTCTGCTCATGCCTGGGAGCATACTGTCCATGTTGCTGCCTGAAGACTGGTGGTGGAGGTGGCTGCATGGCTGTGACTGGTAGTGGAGGTGGCTGCATGCCTGTGATGGGTGGTGGTGGTGGAGGTGGGCGGCATGCCTGTTTGCAGCCTGGTGACAGGAGGTTCTGTGGAGGAGTCAAATGATGATAGGGATTAGTACAGTCATATATATGTCCATGTGGGCATACAATGTACATTGATACATGCTAGGAACAATACTCATTCTCATGTCAAACTGTATAACATGCATATGCACAATGTGATTTGTGATATGAGGGATTTTAATCTGCACAGTATACAGGTGTGTGTTTCATACAATAGTTATGTGTACATGTCAGTGATAGAGAAAATGTGTTCTTTAAGTGACACTATGGTCACACAATTTACTTTAGCCTGATGTAGGCACAGAACCTGCTTTCGGAGCTAAAAGTATTGTGATGGCTAGTGTCCATTTACTGAAAACTCAACATGTGGCTTGTGGCTTGTGGCCTGTGTTACTCTGAGACATGTTAGTATTGCACTATTCCACCTCATATCATGAATTGCATTGTGTTAAGTAGCATTAATGTCAAATATAATTGTAGATGTTTGTGTTAATAGGCCGAATACCATGCTCCTAATTGTGTACATTAATGTGTGACATTAAAGGATGTTATATCTCAAATACATATAATACTGGTGTGTGGGATGTTACTCACCAGCATGAGGTGCTGTGGTTGCAGCCCCTGAGTCACGTGCCCCTGGAAGTCCACGGACTGCTGTGATACTCAGGGACCTGCGTATCATCTCCTGCCAGGTGTTGTATTCTGTTTCCAGGGGTGGACCACCGCCTGTTCTCCTCTGGTGCATGGCTTCCTGCCCCATCTTCTCTTTCACCCACCTCTTACAATCGTTCCACCTTTTTTTAAGTCCCTCGACAGTCCTCCTCTGCGGGGCCACACTGTTTACAGTATCCTCTACCGCCAACCATGCTGTCTTACGCCTTCGGGCAATGGCTTTGCCCTTCTCCTGGCCAAAGAGGGCACTGTGGTTGTCCATGATGGCCTGGACTAGCGCAACATTCTCATCGAATGAGAAGTTTGGGCATCTCATGCGCTCATCCTCTGTGGCCACCTGGCTTGCTCCCTGGGATATCCCTGGTGTGGGTTCCTCCCTATCCTCTCCCTCCTCCCCCCTTCTGTCCCCATGTGCACCCTCTGTCCCTCTTCTAAGTGTGCCTGGTCTCTGGGCATCTTCCCTCCCATCATCCCTTCTAACTCTCCCTCTCCCCACTCCACTTACTCCCTGACGGGGACCCCACTGCTCTTCCTGTCCGCTACAATACTCCTCTCCCTGCAACTCCGCTCCCCTCCTCCCCTCCACCCTACCTCTCCCTGACGTCCTCACACTACACACACTCACACACTCACACTCACTCCCAGTTCAATCACACACAATCACAACCACTCAGCCTATCACACTGTAAAATTGAAATAAAATGTGTAAGGTGTTATAAAAAAAAAAGTGTTGTGTATTTTGTATATGTATGTATGCAATATGTGTGCAATATGTAAAAATAAGTGTAAGTAAATGTACAAGCTTACCCAAACAAAAATCCAACTTAACTAACTATTATGCTGCGCCTCTCTCACTACTCTTACTAATCCTAAACTCACTGTAGTGTGCTGTAGCTCAATGAACCATCCAAACACGCTGAAGAAAATGGCGGCTGCGCATGGGTTTATATATGACTTTTGAATAGCTTAATTACGTTGCGCATTTTTAGATGGAGTCGCGGGTAATTTTTACAAGTGTTAGCCTAATTTTCCCAAAACTACACTTTATTGAGACTTTACGTGGACAAAATACTGGCGTAAGTACTTGCGACGACTAAAATGTGTATTTGCGCACATTTAGGAACAACGCCAGTTTGTCCTACTTACGCCACTTTAGCATCTGACGGTGCCGTATATTGGATACCAAGATGTGCAAGGTGAAATTACGGGCGGCGCGGGTTCCCTCGCTTGCGCCGAAAACTACGCCGTATATCGGATCGTGCCCTATATCTGTCAGGTATCCCTGAATAACCCTTCACATGTATTATTATTTTTTTAGTAGACAACCAAAAGTATTGATTTAGGCCCATTTTGGTATATTTCATGCCACCATTTTGTCGTCAAATGCAATCAAATAAAAAATTTTTTTACTTTTTCACTAACTTTAGGTTTCTCACTGAAATTATTTACAAACAACTTGTGCAATTATGGCACAAATGGTTGTAAATGCTTCTCTGGGATCCCCTTTGTTCAGAAATAGCAGACATATATGGCTTTTGCATTGCTTTTTGGTAATTAGAAGGCCGCTAAATGCCGCTGCGCACGACACTTGTATTATGCCCAGCAGTTAAGGGGTTAATTAGGTAGCTTGTAGGGTTCATTTTAGCTTTAGTGCAGAGATCAGCCTACCACCTGACTCATCCCATCCCCTGATCCCTCCCTGACCCCCCTCAAACAGCTCTCTTCCCTCCCCCACCTCACAATTGTCACCACCATCTTAAGTACTGGCAGAAAGTCTGCCAGTACTAAAATAAAAAGCATATATTTTTTTTATATAGATTCTGCAGTGTTGGATCCCTCCTTAGCCCCCAAACCCCTACCCCCCATAAGCTCTCTAACCCTCCCCCCTCTACCTATTTGCCACCATCTTGGGTACTGGCAGCTGTTTGTCAGTACCCAGTTTGCCAAAAAAAAGGTTTTTTTTATATATATAGAATAAAACATTTTCTGTAGTGTAGCTTCCCCCTCAATACCCTACCCCCTCCCTCTCCCAGATCCCTTGCCCAACATTTATTCCCCCCTCCCTCTCCCTCCTTCCCATACATTTTCAGAGTCATTAATGTAAATGTGGTGCTTGCACACGCGAGCGCACACGCCCTCCTCTTACCCTCTCACGGGCTCCCGTCCCCTTGCGCGCACTTCAGTGTGACAGGATCCGGAACTTACCAATGATGGGCCGCCCACCTACCTCCCTGCTATGGCTCCCACCCACCAATGATCGGCACCATCGATGGCCGATGCAGAGATCGCTTCCAGCGCTTGAAAACCCAGAGGACATGTCAGGCATGTCCTTGGTCCTTAACTGACACTTTTTGTAGGACGTGCCGGACACTGAACCTAAATTTATTTCATGATTCAGATAGAGCATGCAATTTTAAGCAACTTTCTAATTTACTCCTATTATAAATATTTCTTCGTTCTCTTGCCATCTTTATTTGAAAAGCAAGAATGTAAGTTTAGAAGTGGGCCCATTTTTGGTTCACAACCTGGGTTGTGCTTGCTGATTGGTGGCTAAATGCACCCACACAAAAAAACAAGTGCTGTCCAGGTTCTGAGCCAAAAAAATGGCTGGCTCCTTAGCTTATATGCCTTATTTTTTAAATAAAGATAGCAAGAGAACGAAGAAAAATTGATAATAGGCGTAAGTTAGAAAGTTGTTTAAAACTGCATGCTCTATCTGAATTATAAAAGAAAAAAATTGGGTCTAGTGTCCCTTTAATGACAGGTTTGTGCTGTTAGTTTTGCTTTGGCAATTCCCAGAACAAATGCAGCATTAGAGAGAGTGTTTTCTCTTATCCGTTTCCTGTGGTCAGATGAAAAGAACAGGTTCAATGTTAAAACTATAAAGACCATAAACCCTTTATCGATTGTGTGTAACAGTTAGCGATCCACTCATAAACCAGAAAGCTAGAAAAGTCTGGAAAGGACATAAGAAGTCAAACACTTCCATACTTCCTCTAAGACCTCCACATTAAAAGGTGATACAAAACATACCTCCATCCTTTAATAAAGCCTTAAAGGGACAGTTTACTCAAAAATGTTCTTCCTTTTACATTGTTCCCAATGATCCACTTTACCTTCTGGAGTATATTAAATTGTTTACAAGTATTTCAATTACCCTTATATTGGCATTTGAAATAGTTTATTTAGCCTGTGGTATCCCTTACCCATCCTGAAAGTTTTTGGCCTCAAGGCCAAGCTGTGTAAACACAACCAGTATAAGAAATTACACTCCCAGTGGGTTATAGAAGAGATGAGGTAATAAAATGTTATTTTTCCATTGTTCTCTTCAAGTACTGGTGATTGGTTTATGGTCAGATATAAATAAAGAAGCAGGTACAGGGAGTGCAGAATTATTAGGCAAATTAGTATTTTGACCACATCATCCTCTTTATGCATGTTGTCTTACTCCAAGCTGTATAGGCTCAAAAGCCTACTACCAATTAAGCATATTAGGTGATGTGCATCTCTGTAATGAGAAGGGGTGTGGTCTAATGACATCAACACCCTATATCAGGTGTGCATAATTATTAGGCAACTTCCTTTCCTTTGGCAAAATGGGTCAAAAGAAGGACTTGACAGGCTCAGAAAAGTAAAAAATAGTGAGATATCTTGCAGAGGGATGCAGCACTCTTAAAATTGCAAAGCTTCTGAAGCGTGATCCTTGAACAATCAAGCGTTTCATTCAAAATAGTCAACAGGGTCGCAAGAAGCGTGTGGAAAAACCAAGGTGCAAAATAACTGCCCATGAACTGAGAAAAGTCAAGCGTGCAGCTGCCAAGATGCCACTTGCCACCAGTTTGGCCATATTTCAGAGCTGCAACATCACTGGAGTGCCCAAAAGCACAAGGTGTGCAATACTCAGAGACATGGCCAAGGTAAGAAAGGCTGAAAGACGACCACCACTGAACAAGACACACAAGCTGAAACGTCAAGACTGGGCCAAGAAATATCTCAAGAATGATTTTTCTAAGGTTTTATGGACTGATGAAATGAGAGTGAGTCTTGATGGGCCAGATGGATGGGCCAGTGGCTGGATTGGTAAAGGGCAGAGAGCTCCAGTCCGACTCAGACGCCAGCAAGGTGGAGGTGGAGTACTGGTTTGGGCTGGTATCATCAAAGATGAGCTTGTGGGGCCTTTTCGGGTTGAGGATGGAGTCAAGCTCAACTCCCAGTCCTACTGCCAGTTTCTGGAAGACACCTTCTTCAAGCAGTGGTACAGGAAGAAGTCTGCATCCTTCAAGAAAAACATGATTTTCATGCAGGACAATGCTCTATCACACGCGTCCAAGTACTCCACAGCGTGGCTGGCAAGAAAGGGTATAAAAGAAGAAAATCTAATGACATGGCCTCCTTGTTCACCTGATCTGAACCCCATTGAGAACCTGTGGTCCATCATAAAATGTGAGATTTACATGGAGGGAAAACAGTACACCTCTCTGAACAGTGTCTGGGAGTCTGTGGTTGCTGCTGCACGCAATGTTGATGGTGAACAGATCAAAACACTGACAGAATCCATGGATGGCAGGCTTTTGAGTGTCCTTGCAAAGAAAGGTGGCTATATTGGTCACTGATTGTTTTTGTTTTGCTTTTGAATGTCAGAAATGTATATTTGTGAATGTTGAGATGTTATATTGGTTTCACTGGTAAAAATAAATAATTGAAATGGGTATATATTTGTTTTTTGTTAAGTTGCCTAATAATTATGCACAGTAATAGTCACCTGCACACACAGATATCCCCCTAAAATAGCTATAACTAAAAACTACTTCCAAAACTATTCAGCTTTGATATTAATGAGTTTTTTGGGTTTATTGAGAACATGGTTGTTGTTCAATAATAAAATTAATCCTCAAAAATACAACTTGCCTAATAATTCTGCACTCCCTGTATATGTACACAATGTGATAAAGTAATGAGATCTGATTATACCTACAAGCTCAACCCATTTTATTAGGTTGTGGCTTCAAAACACAAAATCAGCTAATTCATATACACAAAATAGCCTTAAAAAAGCAAATCTCATACATTTTATATTGGTAAATATAGTAATTGGAAACACATTAAGGGAAAAACAATTTTATCGTATACTGTCCCTTTAATCTTTCTGAGGTCTTTCACTACATACAATTACTCATTTTGAAAATTAAACAGATGCACTGCCTTCCCTAATACTACAAACTGCAATGGAATAGATTCACAAAAACGGTATTGTATTGTCACAAACAATCCATTTATACCGTCTAAAGAATATAGCTGAATATTTTACAAACTTATTACAAACTCTTCTGTTCATGCACCACATTAATATAGAAAGCCACATACTTAGCATACAAAAAGTTAAACATATTTTGAAAACCTTTCCTACCTTTCTTGCGATCAAACCACAACTTATACTTGCGTAAATATTCCATTTTACATCTCAAAAGAGCAAAAAAAGACTATGGGGCCGAATTATCAAGCTCTGAATGGAGCTTTATGCCCCTGTTTCCGTGTGAGCCTTCAGACTGTTTTTTTTCGATTGGTCGTGAATCTGCAGTGGGGGGCATTGCACAAGCAGTTCACAAGAACTGTTTGTGCAATGATAAATGCCAACAGTGTATGCTGTCGCCATTTTTCAATGTGCGGCAGACAAGATACGCTCAAAAAATAAATCAGTTGGATTAAATATTAAGGCTACAAAATAAATTATTGGTAGCAAAACCTGTTTTATAACTAAAACTCTGTTTTAGTTAAAAAATCTCATACTACACATCAAGACTTTCTTTAGAATTTGGTCAGCAAAAGAACATCATTTATAACACCATTCAAACCTTGTGCAAAATATACCCCTAAAATGCTCAATTTAATTTTTTAACAACTTTTACACCTACCTGGGGCGCGATCCGATATAGATCGCAGTTTGCGGCGCAAGCGAGGGAACCGGCGTCGCCCGCAGTTTCAGCTCGCAACTCGAGCTATCCTATATAAGTCGCCGTCAGATGCTAACGTGCCGTAAGTCTGACAAACTAGCGATGTCCAGAAATCTGCGCAAGTACAAATTTCTGGCGTCGCCAGTGACTTGCGGCACGTTAGAAACTGCCGGCGCCTATAAAACCTGACTAAAGTCTAAAACACCTGCACTGTCTAACACGCCTCCCTAACATAGCCCGACAAGTCTAACACGCCTCCCTAACATAGCCCGACACGTCTAACCCTCTATCCGCTATCCCCCCTCACTATCCTAACAATAAAAAAGCTATTAACCCCTAAACCGCCGCTCCCGTACCCCGCCGCAACCTAATAAAGTTATTAACCCCTAAACCGTCGCTCCCGTACCCCGCCGCCAGCTATATTATATCTATAACCCCCTAAAGTGAGCCCCTAACACAGCCGCCATCTATATTAAAATTATTAACCCCTAATGTAAGCCCCTTACACCGCCGCCATCTCTATTAAAATGATTAACCCCTAATTTAATCTACCTACCCCGCCGCCAGCTATATTATCTATATTAACCCTAAGTATATTATAGTTAATATAGGTATTACATTATATATATTAACTATATTAACCCTAATTATATTAGGGTTAATATAGTTAATATAGTTACTATAGTATTTATATTAACTATATTAACTGTATCTAACCCTAACACCCCTAACTAAATTTATATTAAATTAATCTAATTCATTTATAAACTAAAATATTCCTATTTAAATCTAAATACTTACGTATAAAATAAACCCTAAGGCCTAGATTTGGAGTTCAGCGGTAAAAGGGCTGTTAACGCTCCGCAGGCTTTTTTCTGGCCGCACCATAAATTTAACTCTGGTATCGAGAGTTTAAACAAATGCTGCGTTAGGCTCCAAAAAAGGAGCGTAGAGCATTTTTACCGCAAATGCAACTCTCGATACCAGAGTTGCTTACGGACGCGGCCGGCCTCAAAAACGTGCTCGTGCACGATTCTCCCATAGGAAACAATGGGGCTGTTTGAGCTGAAAAAAAACCTAACACCTGCAAAAAAGCAGCGTTCAGCTCCTAACGCAGCCCCATTGTTTCCTATGGGGAAACACTTCCTACGTCTGCACCTAACACTCTAACATGTACCCCGAGTCTAAACACCCCTAACCTTACACTTATTAACCCCTAATCTGCCGCCCCCGCTATCGCTGACACCTGCATATTTTTTTTAACCCCTAATCTGCCGCTCCGTAAACCGCCGCAACCTACGTTATCCCTATGTACCCCTAATCTGCTGCCCTAACATCGCCGACCCCTATATTATATTTATTAATCCCTAATCTGCCCCCCTCAACGTCGCCGACACCTGCCTACACTTATTAACTCCTAATCTGCCGAGCGGACCTGAGCGCTACTATAATAAAGTTATTAACCCCTAATCCGCCTCACTAACCCTATCATAAATAGTATTAACCCCTAATCTGCCCTCCCTAACATCGCCGACACCTACCTTCAATTATTAACCCCTAATCTGCCGAGCGGACCTCACCGCTACTATAATAAATGTATTAACCCCTAAAGCTAAGTCTAACCCTAACACTAACACCCCCCCTAAATTAAATATAATTTTAATCTAACGAAATAAATTAACTCTTATTAAATAACTTATTCCTATTTAAAGCTAAATACTTACCTGTAAAATAAATCCTAATATAGCTACAATATAAATTATAATTATATTATAGCTATTTTAGGATTAATATTTATTTTACAGGCAACTTTGTAATTATTTTAACCAGGTACAATAGCTATTAAATAGTTAAGAACTATTTAATAGTTACCTAGTTAAAATAATAACAAATTTACCTGTAAAATAAATCCTAACCTAAGATATAATTAAACCTAACACTACCCTATCAATAAATTAATTAAATAAACTACCTACAATTACCTACAATTAACCTAACACTACACTATCAATAAATTAATTAAACACAATTGCTACAAATAAATACAATTAAATAAACTAGCTAAAGTACAAAAAATAAAAAAGAACTAAGTTACAAAAAATAATAAAATATTTACAAACATAAGAAAAATATTACAACAATTTTAAACTAATTACACCTACTCTAAGCCCCCTAATAAAATAACAAAGCCCCCCAAAATAAAAAATTCCCTACCCTATTCTAAATTAAAAAAGTTACAAGCTCTTTTACCTTACCAGCCCTGAACAGGGCCCTTTGCGGGGCATGCCCCAAGGATTTCAGCTCTTTTGCCTGTAAAAAAAAACATACCATACCCCCCCAACATTACAACCCACCACCCACATACCCCTAATCTAACCCAAACCCCCCTTAAATAAACCTAACACTAAGCCCCTGAAGATCTTCCTACCTTGTCTTCACCATACCAGGTTCACCGATCCGTCCTGGCTCCAACATCTTCATCCAACCCAAGCGGGGGTTGGCGATCCATCATCCGGTGCTGAAGAGGTCCAGAAGAGGCTCCAAAGTCTTCCTCCTATCCGGCAAGAAGAGGACATCCGGACCGGCAAACATCTTCTCCAAGCAGCATCTTCAATCTTCTTCCATCCGGTGCGGAGCGGGTCCATCTTGAAGCAGGCGACGCGGATCCATCCTCTTCTTCCGTTGTCTCCCGACGAATGACGGTTCCTTTAAGGGACGTCATCCAAGATGGCGTCATCCAAGATGGCGTCCCTCGAATTCCGATTGGCTGATAGGATTCTATCTTTGCCGCTTGGAGGAAGACATCGCCGGAGGAAGAATTCTTCTTTGCCGCTTGGAGGAAGACATCGCCCGGATCGGATCAGGAGTTCGGCCCGGTGTGGTGAAGACAAGGTAGGGAGATCTTCAGGGGGGTAGTGTTAGGCTTTTTTAAGGGGGGTTTGGGTGGTTTTAGAATAGGGGTATGTGGGTGGTGGGTTGTAATGGGGGGGGTATTGTATTTGTATGCAAAAGAGCTGAATTCTTTGGGGCATGCCCCACAAAAGGCCCTTTTAAGGGCTGGTAAGGTAAAGAGCTTTGAAATTTGTATAATTTAGAATAGGGCAGGGAATTTTTTTATTTTGGGGGTTTATTATTTTATTAGGGGGCTTAGAATAGGTGTAATTAGCTTAAAAATCTTGTAATCTTTTTTTTATTTTTTGTAATTTAGTGTTTGTTTTTTTTTGTAATTTAGTTTAGTTAATTTAATTGTATTTTTAGATAGATGTTTGTAGTTTATTTAATTTATTGCTAGTGTAGGTGTATTTGTAACTTAGGTTAGGATTTATTTTACAGGTAATTGGGTAATTATTTTAACTAGGTAGATATTAAATAGTTAATAACTATTTAATAGCTATTATACCTATTTAAAATAATTAACAATTTACCTGTAAAATAAATATTAACCCTAACATAGCTACAATGTAATTATTAATTATATTGTAGCTATCTTAGGGTTTATTTTATAGGTAAGTATTTAGATTTAAATAGGAATATTTTAGTTTATAAATGAATTAGATTAATTTAATATAAATTTAGTTAGGGGTGTTAGGGTTAGATAGAGTTAATATAGTTAATATAAATACTATAGTAACTATATTAACTATATTAACCCTAATATAATTAGGGTTAATATAGTTAATATATATAATGTAATACCTATATTAACTATAATATACTTAGGGTTAATATAGATAATATAGCTGGCGGCGGGGTAGGTAGATTAAATAAGGGGTTAATCATTTTAATAGAGATGGCGGCGGTGTAAGTGGCTTACATTAGGGGTTAATAATATTAATATAGCTGGCGGCGGTATAGGGGGATTAGATTAGGGGTTAATAATTTTTATATAGGTGGCGGCGGTGTAAGGGGTCAGATTAGGGGATAGATAAGGTAGATGACAGCGGTGTAAGGGGTTCTAATTAGGGGATAGATAAGGTAGATGGCGGCGGTTTTAGGGGCTCACAGTAGGGGGTTAGTTTATGTAGATGGCGGCGGGGTCCGGGAGCGGCGGTTTAGGGGTTAATAACTTTATTAGGGATTTCGGGGGGGGGAGGGGGATCGCGGTTGACAGGTAGATAGACATTGCGCATGCGTTAGGTGTTAGGTTTATTTTAGCAGATCGCGGTTGACAGGGAGATAGACATTGCGCATGCGTTAGGTGTTAGGTTTATTTTAGCAGATCGCGGTTGACAGGGAGATAGACATTGCGCATGCGTTAGGTGTTAGGTTTATTTTAGCAGCCAGTTTAGGGAGTTACGGGGCTCCAATAGTCAGCGTAAGGCTTCTTACGGCTGCTTTTTGTGGCGAGGTGAAAATGGAGTAAGTTTTCTCCATTTTCGCCACGTAAGTCCTTACGCTGCATATTGGATACCAAACTGCGCGGGTTTGGTATACCTGCCTATAGCCCAAAAACTACGGGCGACGGCAGAAATATACGCGCGTAACTTCTAGGTTACGCCGTATATGTGATACCAAACCCGCGCAAATATTGGCGTCGCCGGCTTTTGCGGCCGACGATTTTTATCGGATGGACCCCTAGATCTATATCTAAACATTCACCATACACCATACATTCTGATTTATCTAAACCTAACTGAAAACCTGAACATACACCAAACCATTCAACAATCCTAATAACCTCCCTAAGAGAACACACACTTTTACATAGAACAGTGAGATCACACATATAAGATACAACCTTCACCTGATTACCCCTAATCTTGGAATAGAAACTCCCTTATCCTAACAGATAAACATCCAATCATGATCAACCCTATCAAATGCCTTTTCAAAATCCAAACTAAGCACAGTTATACTTTGATCCTCATCTCTTTCAATACCAAATAGCATTTCTTAAAGGGACACTAAAGTCAAAATTAAACTTCCTGATTCAGATAGAGCATGCAATTGTAAACAACTTTCCAATTTACTTCCATTAACAAAATGTGCAGTCTTTTTATATTTACACTTTTTGAGTCACTAGCTCCTACTGAGCATGTGCAAGAATTCACAGATTATATATATATATGCATTTGTGATTGGCTGATGGCTGTCACATGATACAGGGGGAGTGGAAATAGACATAACTGCAATTTATTTTTTAAAAAAATCTACTACTCATTTGAAGTTCAGACTAAGTGCTAATGCATTGTCTTCTTATCTTGCATCTGTTGATTATGCAAATCTACTGTATTGACTGGTCCTTTAAAATACTCAAATACTCATGTATACTTCACCCAGGCACACCACAAACCTGATCATATCCATCTACTTTTCTAATTATACCCTTCATACGTACTGCAATTAATTTAGCAGAAAATGTTATATTACACATTCAATAATGTTATAGGATTTTTTAAGACATTCTTTATCACCTTTCTTCTTATAAATTAAAGACACCACATCTCTCTTCCATGACAAAGGTAATTAATTTACACAGATATTCCCTAAAAATCAATAACAAATCATCCTTAAGGGGCCAGTAAACATATCAAATAATGTTACATAATTCTGCACATAGTGCAGAATTATATAACATAAGCTTAGCGCTAGCTTTCTAACACAAAGGGCTGCATAGATATTTACCTAAGAAAATTACTTTTACAGAATGCTGCTCCCTGTTCTACTGAGTGGGTCTGGTTTTTTTTCAGAAGCGCATAGTGGTACGCTGTCTATTCACAGCTGGCCCGACCACACCATTAAAGGGATACTGTACCCAAAAAAAATCTTTCGTGATTCAGATTGAGCATGAAATTTTAAGCAACTTTCTAATTTACTCCTATTATCAAATTTTCTTCATTCTCTTGGTATCTTTATTTGAAATGAAAGAATGTAAGTTTAGATGCCGGCCCATTTTTGTGAACAACCTGGGTTGTCCTTGCTGATTGGTGGATAAATTCATCCACCAATAAAAAAGTGCTGTCCAGAGTACTGAAACCAAAAAAAAGCTTAGATGCCTTCTTTTTCAAATAATGATAGCAAGGGAACTAAGAAAAATTGGTAATAGGAGTAAATTAGAAAGTTGCTTAAAATTGCATGCTCTTTCTGAATTACAAAAGAAAAAATTTGGGTTCAGTGTCCCTTTAAACTCAATCTAGCTCGCACCGGCTAGATGCACAGTCCCGCTCAGTAGAGCAAGGAGCGGCGTTCTGAAAAAGTAATTTTCTTAGGTTGATATCTATGCAGCCCTTTGTTTTAGAAAGCTAGCACTATGTGCAGAATTATATAATATTATTTGGTACGTTTACTGGCCATTTAAAGGGACAGTCTACTCCAGATTTTATTGTTTAAAAAGATAGATAATCTCTTTGTTAGCCATTCCCCAGTTTTGCATAACTAACACAGTTATATTAATATACTTTTTATCTCTGTTATTACCTTGTATCTAAGTCTCTGCAGACTGCCTCTTAGTTCAATTCTATTGACAGACTTGCATTTTAACAGATCAGTGCTGACTCTTAGGTTACACCACATGCATGAGCACAATGTTATCAATGTGTCACACATGCACTAATGCCCTCTAGCTGTCAAATAAACTGTGAAATACATTCAGATAATAGACAGCCTTCCAGTGCTTAGAAATTAGCTTATGAGCCTACCAAGGTTTAGCTTTAAAGGGGTAGTAAACACCAAAAAATGTTTTGTTTAAAAAGATAGATAATCCCTTTATTTACCATCTCCCAGTTTTGCATAACCAACACTGTTATAGAAATATATTTTTACTTCTGTAATCACCTTCTATCTAAGCCTCTGCTGACGGCCTCCTTATCTCAGATCTTTTGACAGACTTGCATTTCAGGCAATTAGTGCTGACTCTTAAATAACTTCACATGCATGAGCACAATGTTATATATATATATATGAAACATGTTAACTAATGCCCTCTAGCTGTGAAAAACTGTCAAATGCATTCATATAAGAGGCGGCCTTCAAGGGCTTAGAAATTATCATATAAGCCTACCTGGGTTTAGCTTTCAACAAAGAATACCAAGAAAACAAAGTAAATTTGATTATAAGTAAATTAGAAAGTTGATTAAAATTGCATGCCCTATCTGAATCATGAAAGTTTAATTTGAACTTTACTATCCCTTTATATTAAGAATAACAAAAGCACAAAGCAAATTTTATGGTAAAAGTAAATTGGAGTGTTGTTTATAATTGCATGTCCTATCTGAATCATGAAAGTTTAATTTTTTTACTAGACTGTCCCTTTAATCAAATCCCAAAACCTCATATAAAACTCAACTGGAAGTCTATCACACAGGCGTCTTACCAAAATTAAAACTTTTCAAAACATTGTTATCCTCACTTAATTAACCAAATCTTATCATCCTCATGTTTTTATCAGACTCCAACTCCAAAAATAAATATCTCAAAGAATTATCAATAACTCTCTTGGAAAATTACTCTAAATAAAAATCATAAACTTGCTTTAAAATACCACTAATAGTGGATTACCCTTCAAAAGTTGTTAATAAATCCATACTTTGTTTTGTTGATTTTTGTAAAAAAAAAAAATATGTAGAACATTTCTTATTTTCCTCTAGAGTGTTAAAGGGATACTGTACCCAAAAAAATTATTTCGTGATTCAGATTGAGCATGAAATTTTAAGCAACTTTCTAATTTACTCCTATTATCAAATTTTCTTCATTCTCTTGGTATCTTTATTTGAAATGAAAGAATGTAAGTTTAGATGCCGGCCCATTTTTGTGAACAACCTGGGTTGTCCTTGCTGATTGGTGGATAAATTCACCCACCAATAAAAAAGTGCTGTCCAGAGTACTGAAACCAAAAAATAGCTTAGATGCCTTCTTTTTCAAATAATGATAGCAAGGGAACTAAGAAAAATTGGTAATAGGAGTAAATTAGAAAGTTGCTTAAAATTGCATGCTCTTTCTGAATTACAAAAGAAAAAATTTGGGTTCAGTGTCCCTTTAAAGGGACATGAACCCCCCCCCCCCCCAAAAAAAAAATGTCATGATCCAAATAGAGGATACAATTTTAAACAACTTTCTAATTTACTTCTATTTTCTAATTTGTTTCACTCTCTTGGTATCATTTATTGAAGGAGCAGCAATGCACTAATGGTTTCTAACTGAACACATGAGTGAGCCAATCACAATCATGTCCCTTTAATCTAGAATAAAAAATAATCTTCTTTCCTTTGGCATCAAAGGAATGTTTTGTATCTTTTTTAGCGTGAATCAAATAATTCTCCACATAAATTCAAGCCCTCTTCATTCTATACAATGACTGCAACTTAAAATTCAAATCTACAAAAAACATAACTTATGTAAGAACTTACCTGATAAATTCATTTATTTCATATTGGCAAAAGTCCAGGAGCTAGTGACGTATGGGATATACAATCCTACCAGGATACAATCCTACCAGGAGGGGCAAAGTTTCCCAAACCTCAAAATGCCTATAAATACACCCCTCACCACACCCACAATTCAGTTTAACGAATAGCCAAGTAGTGGGGTGATAGAAAAAGGAGTAAAAAAGCATACAAAAAAAAATATATGTAGAACTAGAAATATAATTGTGCTTTTATAAAAAAATCATAACCACCAGAAAAAGGGTGGGTCTCATTGACTCTTGCCAATATGAAATAATTGAATTTATCAGGTAAGTTTTTACATAAATTATGTTTTCTTTCATGTAATTGGCAAGAGTCCATGAGCTAGTGACGTATGGGATAGAAATACCCAAGATGGGGGGCGGAGCCGGCCAGCGTGAGAGATGGCCGCACTTTAATGTGAGCTCCGAGTGCAAGTGCCCTAGATCGCTTCTGCAGGGACTTGTTAGAAGCCATCCAGCTGTAAAAGTATTCACATACAACTTTGGGACAGATGGAGACTTGATTGAACACAGGCTTTATCGTTACAACCCGATGCAGACCGCAGCTCCGTTTTGAGGCCTCAACAACAGCCGCCATCTTGGGAGCCTGAGGCTGGAGTTTAACACGCAAGATCCCACCGGAGCACTAAGGACTGTGTGACCGATGTCCTGAAAAGACCGCAGAGACTGCACTAGTCACCGGATAGATCACTGACAGGTACTTTTAAAGCGCGGTGTGCTCTAGGCTTGGGGACTCCTGACATAACCGCTATCCTTTACAGCTCATGGGCTACGCATGTACTATCGGACCCTTAGGGGCTTAAAAGAGGCATGAAGCAATTGATATGGGAGCCATGAGACACATGTCTGCCAATTTACAAGGCATTATTAACCATTGAAACACAGTTATACCCGCACAGGCAAAATATATCCTCTATAGTATTAAGCACACAGATGTACACAGATAACGGGCCTTGAAAGGGAATCTACAGCAATACCTGCAAAACTGAGCTTTTACTAGCTGCTCCCATAAAAGAGCGTTATCATCATGCCTAGCAAGGACATACCCTTTCACAAAAAATAAGTATGCAAAGAGATCTCGCATGAGATTGCAGGGACATCACATGTTAAATTAATCATTGCTCATAGGTGGTGAGGGAGAACCTTATAACCGAAGTATTAGCAATCCCGCACACCCTGTTGACAAGTCCCTGTGCACAGCTTGAAGAGAGAGGGTAATAACATATAAAGTGAGACCAGAGGCAACCTATCATATTAACCAAAATGTCTCCAAAAAAAATAACAGCAAAAGGTAAAAAGGTCAAGAAACCTGCTGCCTCACGCAACTCAGTAAGCTCTTTTTTCAGACCCACTGAACCCTCCCAATCTACTCTATCTGACTCTAATACCCGGCAGAGGTCTGAGATGTCACCCTCCGAAAGTGAGGACAGTGACCTGGAAGAATCTGTTCACCTAACTAAATCCTTTCTGGCCACTATACCTTCTAAAAGTGATTTGGACAATATAGTTGTTAAGGTTCGAGATTGCATTAAAGAGGAGTTGGCTACCCTGAGAAAAGATATGACGGAGATTGGTAACAGGGTGGAAGCCCTAGAAGAAGACAATGAGTTTAACCAGCAAGAAATCTCCAGCCTGCAGACCACAGCTCAAATACATGATTCATTATTCACGCAATTACAAAACAAGTTATAGGACCTGGAGAACAGGGAAAGTCGCCAGAATCTCAGAATTAGGGGAATTCCAGAAACAATCCTGCCGAACACTATCCCTGAATTCCTAAAAGGCCTCTTTTCCTCTATTTTGGGCTCATCTTCTACCGCAGATCTCACAATGGACAGTGCCCACAGGGCACTCAGACCGAGACCCTCAGACCAAGCGCCTCCAAGAGACGTCATACTCAAATTGACCCACTTCCAAACGAAAGCTGCTAGACAACTTAAGGAAATAAACTTTCAGAATTGCCATTTACAAATATTCACTGATCTCGCTCCCCGTACTTTGCAAAGGCGGAAAGAATATAAGCATTTAACAATGCTGCTTAGGGGAAAGGGGATCCCATATCGTTGGGGTTTCCCCTGCTACCTTAATGTTTCCCATAATGGCACTAAACATACCTGTAAGTCCCCGGATGATATACCAGATCTCTGTGTGGCCTTGGGGATTGATCCCCCTCACCAAGCAACAGTGAGAGAGGATGAAGAAAGAACTGTGGGGGCGAGACCTGAAAGACCTCCCAAAGCTCAGTGGCAACAGCAAAAGCCTAAGAAGGCGAAGAAAGTCCAGGACACTTTACCTGCTGACAGCTATGGATGAATCTGAGGAAGCCAATTGGGTGAGATAATTCTGTGTTTTGTTACCTTATAAATCTTCCTTTAACTGGAGCTTCTTTGCTGTTATCTGAACTTTTCCAGTGAAGAGACTGAACATTTTACTATAATAACTTTTAAACTGCTCAGGGTTGAAAGCTTTAAGAAGCAACAATGTTCTTGTATTTTTATACCTGTTCAAGTATAAGCTTTAAATAGGGGCAAGCTATTCTACCCCTACGTAGTGACATATAATGTTAGGTTATATGTTCAAGTTAAGTTTATTGTTTTTGTTATTTATGTTTGTGTTGCTGTTGTTGTTTATGTTTAAATGCAATCTATCTGCCCTTAACAAATTTACAATGCAGGACTTTTGTAGACTATATTGGAACAGACTTTGTAGCTTTTTGACGAGACTTGACGATCAGACACATACTGACCAAGAGAAGTGGACATGACAGGCCCTCAGCCAATTACTTTCATGACACAGAATGTCAAAGGTTTTAACATACCCCATAAAAGACGTATGGCATTTAGCGATATTAACCATAAGCAGGTAGAAGTATTATTCTTGCAAGAGACACATTATTTAGAAGGACAAGAACCTAAGTTCTTTACATCCACCTACACCAGCCACTACTACAGCAGTCATCCGACAAAGAAGATTTCTGGGGTGAGCATTTTACTTCATAGATCACTACAGTTTCATGTCCAACATGTAGATAGAGATAGTGAGGGGAGATATTTGGCACTAATGGGTCTACTACTCAGGAAGCCAATTACATTGGTAAATGTCTACGCCCCAAACACACACCAGGCGTCCTTTTTTCACAAAATATCTAACAATATCATGGCTTTTCATAAAGGCTCTCTTATTATTGGGACTGACTTAAATACGCCTCTTGATCCGGGGTTGGATACCTCTAATGCACATTCACAACTGTCAAGGAAGTCACTTAGATCTATCAAGGAGGATTTGACGCTATTAGGGATCCATGATGTCTGGCGTGTCCAGCATCCACTTAGTAGGAATTACACTTTCTATTTGGCACCACAGAACACCCACTCTCGCATAGATTATATCTTTGTAGACCACTACACTATCTCCTCCATATCATCTACTGACATCATACCCACTAGTTGGTCTGATCACTCTGCCGTGATCTTTAAGCTGCAATGGTCCACACTCCCTTTCAAGCCATTTCAATGGCGCTTTGACGATACACTGCTTAAAGAAGACTTACTAACACAACAAGTAGAAAAATCCATTAGGGAATATTTTGAAAATAATAACACACCAGGCATTGATGTGTTCACCTTATGGGAGGCACATAAGTGTGTTATCAGGGGGGAGATGATAAAGCTTAGGTCAATGCAGGGTAAGGCATATAGGCAGCAATATACAGACTGATCCTCTACATATCAGCACACTGACAAATTATATAAAAATAACCCACAGGATGTTTCCCTAAAACATCAACATGAAGAAGCGAGAGAAAAACTTACAAAATTCCTTGACCACTCGGCCCAGAAACAGGCACTGAAATTGCGACAGAAATTCTTTGTAGAAAGTAACAAACCTGGCAGACTCCTTGCCAAGGCACTTAAAGCAAAGCAGTCGGCACATTACATCCCCATGCTGCAAGATCCCCCTAATAAGCCCACGGTGGAAACTCAGAAAATAGCAGAGATATTTAGAAGGTACTATGCTGCTCTATATAGTTTGATGCCATATAGAAACAAGACAACTCATCACTTGCATTGTCAACGATATTTAGATACTATAAAATTACCAAAGATATCCAATGAGGAGTTAGACTCCTTTCACTCTGCGATAACGGCCGAAGAGATAGGAAATGCCATACACTCACTTAAGCAAGGAAAAAGCCCTGGCCTGGATGGCCTTACTAGTGGTTATTATAAAAAATTTAAGCACCTCCTCCTACCTCATTTGCTCTCAGTTTTTAACAGTATTTATGAGTCCCATAATATGCCCCCTTCTATGCTTGAAGCTATCCTATCATCACAGTTATACCGAAACCGGGCAAAGACCCAACGGTCCCATCAAATTATCGCCCAATTTCTCTGTTGAACGTAGATATAAAAATCTTTGCAAAAATTTTGGCCACAAGAATTAACAAAATCTTACCCGGGTTGATTCATCCTGACCAGGTGGGCTTTGTACCGCAGAGAGAAGCTAAAGACAATACAGTAAAAGTTCTTCACCTGATACAATACGCCACCACACATGACATACCCCTAGTTTTACTATCGACTGACGCTGAAAAAGCTTTTGACAGACTTGACTGGACCTTTCTTAAACTTACCCTACAGAAATTTGGCTTCCCCAATGGTTTTATACAGAAAATATTAACCCTTTACACAAGGCCCACTGCTAAAATTAAGATTAATGGTGCATTATCTAGCCCCTTTTGTATATTAAATGGCACCAGACAAGGGTGCCCTCTATCACCCCTGTTATTCGTACTATCAATGGAAGTACTAGCTGCTAAACTACGCGATAATCTTGCTATCACTGGACTTCCCATAAACAATACCCACCATAAATTAGCACTTTATGCTGATGACTTACTATTGACTTTGACTCACCCGACCTCATCTCTCTCTGCGGTGCAGAGCAACCTGGAAGAATTTGGCTTATGTTCTAATTATTTAGTTAACAAAACTTAATCCGAATTACTCCCCATCAATCTAACCGAAGCTGAGATTCACACACTTAGTACACAGGTGCCGTACTCGATACAGAAGTCCTCACTGAAATACTTGGGTATTAACCTAGCAAATAACGTACAACAGTTACAGGAACTGAATTATGAACCACTCTTAGCAACTATTACCAAAGACACATCGAGGTGGCTAAACAAAAATATTTCCTGGCTGGGTAGGATAGGGGTAGCTAAAATGACTATCCTCCCTAAGATCTTATATGTATTTCAAGCACTCCCCATACCATTATCTGACACTTACCTTAGCAAACTGCAATCAGTGATGAACTCGTACATCTGGAGGAAAAGACCTCCCAGACTAGCCAGGTCCACTCTTTTTCTATCAAAAAAATATGGAGGTTTGGGTGTACCAGATCTGAGAGGGTATCGTACAGCTGTCTTTTTACGTAGAATAGTAGACTGGTGCACACTTCCCTCAGTACACAACAAAATATGGATGATGTTGGAACACGACCTGACTAACCAGGCCCAACTTGGGGTATATTGCTGGCAACCTAAAGGACACCAGCCGGCCATAACAAAAGCATACCCTATAATTAGGGAGACGTTTGATGTGTGGTCCAAGGTTCTAACCACGTATCCACATCTTTCCACAGTCCCCTCCCCCTTGACGACAGCCCTTGCCAACCCTGACTTTATAAGCGGAATGTCAGTTACAACTAGCGTACAGGGCTGTTTGGATAGATTTCTCCCACTATATACAATACTGGACTCAGGCAAACTGATGCCTAGACAGCATTTATCAGACTTAGGAATCACACAATTCACTAACTGGTTTGGATATTTGCAACTTAAGCACTTTGTACACACCCACAAACTTAGACACCTAACCACTAGAGAATGCTCCCCATTAGAAAGATTATGTACTCTTGACTCGCCCCCACCACATGCTATCTCCACCTTATACCAATTACTAATCACACCCTCTGACTTCAAACAAACCTCGACTATACTTTCTTGGCATAAAGAACTCCCTTATACACTCTCGGAAGACGAATGGTACACTATATTTATGCATACCAGCAAATCCGCACACTCGGCCGCATTATTAGAAACTAACTATAAATTTCTACTTTGTTGGTACCTCACTCCCCATAGATTAAAATATATTTTCCCAGAAGCATCGGATAGATGCTGGAGGAAATGTTCAGGAGAGGGCACACCTTACCATATTTGGTGGGAATGCCCCGAGGATCAAAAGTTCTGGACAGAGGTAAACCAGGAGATGAGCAGGTTATTGAATCACGATCTTCCTCTAGACCCCTTATTGTACCTGTTTCATGTCTTGCCTAAACTCCCATTTAAACACTACTCATCCCTCCTTCAGTTAGCTATCTGTAGTGCCAAACAAATACTTCCCAGACTATGGAAATCTGAAGCCATACCCACTCTACAGATGTGGAGATCACAAATGGAAACAAACCTGTCACTAGAGAGGTACTTTTATTACACTACAGGTAAATTGGATTTCTATGCTGAAATTATGTTCTTTTGGGAATCCTATCAATGCCCCAGACAGAGGTGAACCCCCCATATGGATACCCTGGGCTTATATAATAGAGGAGTTTAGCATGGATCTAGTTAGAAAGGGACTTAAAGGGACAGTTTACTAAAAAATTTTCTCCCCTTTAATTTGTTCCCAATGCTCCACTTTACCTGCTGGAGTGTATTAAATTGTTTACAAGTATTTCCATTAACCTTACATTGGCATTTGAATTAGTTTATTTAGCTTGTGGTGTCCCCACCCATCCTGAAAATTTTTGGCCACGAGGCCAAGCTGTATTAACACAGCCAGTAGAAGAAATTACACTCCCAGGGGGTTATAGAAGAGATAAGGTTATAAAATGTTAATTTTCCATTGTTCTCTACAAGTATTGGTGATTGGTTTATGGACAGATATAAGATAAAGAAGCAGGTATATTTACACAATGTGATAAAGTAATGAGATCTGATTATACCTACAAGCTCAACCCATTTTATTAGGTTGTGACTTCAAAACACAAAATCGGCTAATTCATATACACAAATAAGACTTAAAAAAGCAAATTTCATATATTTTATACTCTGCAGCGGGTAAAAAAAGTAATTGGAAACACATTAAGGGAAAAACAATTTTATAATATACTGTCCCTTTAAAGCTCACCGCTAGTACAGTAGTGAGAGATGACACTCCTTGATAGTTGAGGGCACAAATGCACCCCTAGGGATGTTCAACATGACTTGGGTTGCTGGGAACGACATATATGAATAGAGGATGACATCGCCGAAGCAGCCACCTATACAGAGTATTAAGGATACAGACCTTTCGATTTTAACATGGAGTCCATAGCTTGTTCTATAGGTTTTCACAGACCGGGTGGGAGGGAGAAGTCTTATCATGCTGAAGTCTGCACACATATGGGACTCATTATTACTGGAAAGGGGAAGAAGTCATGTGCTCCCTTTTACATGTACATTTTATAAAAGTGTCACGGAAATCACCGACTGTTAGGCTATTTATGAGATAGTTCTGTGTTCTGCTGAAGTCCTGTTGTTGATGTATTGTTGTATTGCAATTTTTATTGTACTGTGAAATTTCACATAAATAAAAGATTAAAAAAAAAAAAAAAAAAAAAAGAAATACCCAAGATGTGGAAGTCCACAGAAGAGTCACTAGAAAGGGAGGGATAAAATAAAAACAGCCATTTTCTGCTGAAAAAAAAAATTAAATTCCCCCAAAAATATCTTTTTCTCATAAATTTAAAGAAAAAAACTTAAAACATTAGCAGAAGAATCAAACTGAAACAGCTGCCTGAATAACTTTTCTAACAAAGACTGCTTCAGAAGAAGCAAATACATCAAAATGGTAAAATTTAGTAAATGTATGCAAAGAAGACCAAGTTGCTGCTTTGCAAATCTGATCAACTGAAGCTTCATCCTTAAAAGCCCAAGAAGTGGAGACTTATCTAGTAGAATGAGCTGTGATCCTCTGAGGCGGGGACTGTCCCGCCTCCAAATAAGCCTTATGAATCAAAATCTTTAACCAAGATGCCAAATAAATGGCAGAAGCTTTCTGACCTTTCCTAGAACCATAGAAGACAACAAATAGACTAGAAGTTTTGATGAAATCTTTAGTAGCTTCAACATAATAGTTTAACGCTCTTACAACATCCAAAGAATGCAAAGATCTTTCAAGAGTATTCTTGGGATTAGGGCACAAGGAAGTAACAACAATTTCCCTACTAATGTTGTTAGAATTCACAACCTTAGGAAGAAATCTAAACGAAGTCTGCAAAAAAGCCTTATCCTGATGAAAAATCAGAAAAGGAGACTCACAAGAGAGAGCAGACAATTTGGAAACTCTTCTATCTGAAGAGATAGCCAAAAGAAATAACACTGCCCAAGAAAGTAGTTTAATATCCAAAGAATGCATAGGCTCAAAAGGAGGGGCCTGCAACGTCTTCAAAACCAAATTAAGACTCCAAGGAGGAGAGATTGATTTTAAGGGACAGTCTACCATAGAATTGTTATTGTTTTAAAATATAGATAATCCCTGTATTACCCATTCCCCAGTTTTGCATAACAGTTATATTAATATACTTTTTACCTCTGTGATTAACTTGTTTTTAGGAACCTTCTTCCAGCCCCAGATCACATGACTGTGACTGTTTATTATCTATTGTCTTAAATTTAGCATTGTATTGTGCTAAATCGTAAATAACCCCCTGTGCCTGAACACAGTGTTATCTATATGGCCCACGTGTACTTTCTGTCTCTTTGTGTTGAAAATAAATTTTAAGAGGCAGCCCTCAAAATGATAAGAGGCAGCCCTCAAAGGCTTAGAAATTAGCATATGAGCCTACCTAGGCTTATTTTAAACTAAGAATACCAAGAGAAAAAAGCAAATTTGTTGATAAAAGTAAATTCAAAAGTTGACCTAAAACTTCCATACACATAGCCACTGAAGGGAATTATTGAAACTTACGGTTTTGACAAGCTGAAACCAATTTCATTCGTCTCTTGTCTGTTAAGGACAGAGTCATGGACACTGAATCTATCTGGAAACCTAAAAAGGTGACCCATTTCTGAGGAATCAAGAAACTCTTTGGTAAATTAATCCTCCAACCATGTCTTTGAAGAAGCAACACTAGTTGATTCATGTGAGATTCGGCTAAATGTAAACACTGAGCTAGTACCTAGATATCGTCCAAATTAGGAAACATCGCAATACCCTGTTCTCTGATTACAGATAAAAGGGCACCGAGAACCTTTGAAAAGATCCTTGGAGCTGTTGCTAGGCCAAATGGAAGAGCAACAAATTGGTAATGCTTGTCTAGAAAAGAAAATCTCAGAAACCGATAGTGGTCTGGATGAATCGGAATGTGAAGATATGTATCCTGTAAGTCTATCGTGGACATATAATGACCTTGCTGAACAAAAGGCAGAATAGTCCTTATAGTCACCATATTGAAAGTTGGGACCCTTACAAAATGATTCAAAAACCTCAGATCCAGAACTGGCCTGAATGAATTTTCTTTCTTTGGGACAATAAATAGATTTGAATAAAACCCCAGACCCTGTTCCTAAAACAGAACTGGTATGATTACCCCTGAAAGCTCTAGATCTGAAACACACTTCAGAAAAGCCTGAGCCTTCACCGGATTTGCTGAAACGTGAGAGAGAAATAAATTTCTCACGGGCGGTCTTACTCTGAATCCTATTCGATACCCCTGAGAGACAATACTTTGAATCAACTGATTTTGAACAGAATCTGCCCAAATGCTTGGAATAATTTCAATCTGCCCCCCACCAGCTGAACTGGATCGAGGGCAACACCTTCATGCAGACTTGGGGGCTGGCTTTGGTTTCTTAAAAGGCTTGAATTTATTCCAACTTGAAGAAGGTTTCCAATTGCAACAAGTCTTAAGGGAAGGATTGGTTTTCTGTTCCTTATTCTGTCGAAAAGAACGAAAACGATTAGAAGCTTTAACTTTACCCTTGATCTTTTATCTTGAGACAAAAAAACTCCCTTCACCCCAGTGATAGTTGAAATAATAGAATCCAACTGAGAACCAAATAAATCGTTACCTTGGAAAGAAAGAGATAGTAATCTAGACTTAGATACCATGTCAGCATTCCAAGATTTGAGCCATAAAGCTTCTCTAGCTAAAATAGCTAAAGACATAGATTTAACATCAATTTTGATGATATCAAAAATCGCATCACAGATAAAATGATTAGCATGTTGAAGCAAACGAACAATGCTAGACAAATCAGGATATGTTACCTGTTGCGCTAGGCTATCTAACCAAAAGGTTGATGCAGCCGCAGCCATAGAAATGGCAGGCCTGAGAATATAGCCAGAATATAAATAAGCTTTCCTTAGATAAGATTCAAGTTTCCCATCTAAAGGATCTTTAAAAGAAGTACTGTCTTCCATAGGAATAGTAGTATGTTTGGCAAGAGTAGAAATAGCCCCATCAACTTTGGGGATTTTTTCCCAAAACTCTAATCTAGCCGCTGGCAATGGGTACAACCTTTTAAACCTAGAAGAAGGAATGAAAGAAGTACCAGGCTTAATCCATTTCTTAGCAATCACATCAGAAAAAGCATCAGGAACTGGAAAAACTTCAGGAGTAACCACAGGAGGTTTATAAACAGAATTTAAACGTTTACTAGTTTTGATATCAAGAGGACTAGACTCCTCAATATTCAAAGTAACCAACACTTCTGTTAACAAGGAACGAATATACTCAATCTTGAAAAGATAAGTAGATTTGTCGGTGTCTATGTCTGACGTAGGATCTTCTGAACCAGAGAGATCCTCATCAGAGGAGGATATTTCAGTGTGTTGTCGGTCATTAGAAATTTAATCAATTTTATGAGAAGTTTTAAAAGACCTTTTACATTTATTAGAAGGTGGAATAGCAGACAAAGACTTCTGTATCGCATCAGCAATATAATTTTTCATATCAATAGGGACATCATGTACATTAGATGTTAAAGGAACAACAGAAACTGTACTAGTACTGATGGAAACGTTTTTTGCGTGCAAATGCTTATCATGACAACTACAGCTGGAGATATAATCTCAGCTAATTTACAACAGATGCACTTAGCTCTGGTAGAACTGTGTTCATGCAGCAGGGTTCCAACAGTTGCTTCTGAGACAGGATCAGATTGAGACATCTTGCAAAATGTAAAAGAAAAAAGAACATTAAAGTAAAATTTACAATTTCCTTATATGGCAGTTTCAGGAATGGGAAAAATGCAAACAGCATAGCTTTTTGAGCATATAAAATGCAAGAGACATATAGGCCTAGATTTGGAGTTTTGTCGGTAACGACCCGCGTAGCTAACGCCGGCTTTTTTCTGGCCGCACCATAAAAATAACTCTGGTATTGAGAGTCCACATAAAGGCTGCGTTAGGCTCCAAAAAAGGAGCGTAGAGCATTTTTAACGCAGCTTCAACTCTCGATACCAGAGTTGCTTACGCAAGCAGCCAGCCTCAAAAACGTGCTCGTGCACGATTCTCCCATAGAAAACAATGGGGCTGTTTGAGCTGAAAAAAAACCTAACACCTGCAAAAAAGCCGCGTTCAGCTCCTAACGCAGCCCCATTGTTTGCTATGGGGAAACACTTCCTACGTCTGCACCTAACACTCTAACATGTACCCCGAGTCTAAACACCCCTAACCTTACACTTATTAACCCCTAATCTGCCGCCCCCGCTATCGCTGACCCCTGCATATTATTATTAACCCCTAATCTGCCGCTCCGTAAACCGCTGCTACTTACATTATCCCTATGTACCCCGAATCTGCTGCCCTAACATTGCCGACCCCTATATTATATTTATTAACCCCTAATCTGCCCCCCACAATGTCGCCTCCACATGCCTACACTTATTAACCCCTAATCTGCCGAGCGGACCTGAGCGCTACTATAATAAAGTTATTAACCCCTAATCCGCCTCACTAACCCTATAATAAATAGTATTAACCCCTAATCTGCCCTCCCTAACATCTCCGACACCTAACTTCAATTATTAACCCCTAATCTGCCGACCGGAGCTCACCGCTATTCTAATAAATGTATTAACCCCTAAAGCTAAGTCTAACCCTAACACTAACACCCCCCTAAGTTAAATATAATTTACATCTAACGAAATTAATTAACTCTTATTAAGTAAATTATTCCTATTTAAAGCTAAATACTTACCTGTAAAATAAATCCTAATATAGCTACAATATAAATTATAATTACATTGTAGCTATTTTAGGATTAATATTTATTTTACAGGCAACTTTGTAATTATTTTAACCAGGTACAATAGCTATTAAATAGTTAAGAACTATTTAATAGTTACCTAGTTAAAATAATTACAAAATTACCTGTCAAATAAATCCTAACCTAAGTTACAATTAAACCTAACACTATACTATCATTAAATTAATTAAATAAACTACCTACAGTTACCTACAATTAACCTAACACTACACTATCAATAAATTAATTAACCCCTTAATGACCACAATGTACCCTGTATGTCACTGGTCATTAAGGGTTTTTTCAGGACATAATAGCACAAGTCTAGCAAGAACACACAATTAATGCCCTCCCTCCAGCAGGCTTTGTGGAATAGAGCAGTCTCAACGCTGGTGGCAAGACCGCGCTTTAAAATAATCAAGTCCCAAAAAAAGGCCAGTGACATACAGGGTATGTCGCTGGTCCTTAAGGGGTTATATACAATTCCTACAAATAAATACAATTAAATAAACTTGCTAAAGTACAAAAAATAAAAAAGAACTAAGTTACAAAAAATCAAAAAATATCTACAAACATAAGAAAAATATTACAACAATTTTAAACTAATTACACCTACTCTAAGCCCCCTAATAAAACAACAAAGCCCCCCAAAATAAAAAATGCCCTACCCTATTCTAAATTACTAAAGTTAAAAGCTCTTTTACCTTACCAGCCCTGAACAGGGCCCTTTGCGGGGCATGCCCCAAGAAGTTCAGCTCTTTTGCCTGTAAAAAAAACATACAATACCCCCCCCCAACATTACAACCCACCACCCACATACCCCTAATCTAACCCAAACCCCCCTTAAATAAACCTAACACTAAGCCCCTGAAGATCTTCCTACCTTGTCTTCACCATACCAGGTTCACCGATCGGTCCTGAAGAGCTCCTCCGATGTCCTGATCCAAGCCCAAGCGGGGGGCTGAAGATGTCCATGATCCGATAGAAGTCTTCATCCAAGCGGGGCAGAAGAGGTCTTCCATCCGATTGAAGTCTTCATCCAGGCGGCATCTTCTATCGACATCCATCTGGAACGGAGCGGCAGCATCCTGAACACCTCCAACGTGGAACATCCATCCTGGCCAACGACTGAACGACGAATGACGGTTCCTTTAAATGACGTCATCCAAGATGGCGTCCCTCGAATTCCGATTGACTGATAGGATTCTATCAGCCAATCGGAATTAAGGTAGGAATATTCTGATTGGCTGATGGAATCAGCCAATCAGAATCAAGTTCAATCCGATTGGCTGATCCAATCAGCCAATCAGATTGAGCTTGCATTCTATTGGCTGTTCCGATCAGCCAATAGAATGCGAGCTAAATCTGATTGGCTGATTCCATCAGCCAATCAGAATATTCCTACCTTAATTCCGATTGGCTGATAGAATCCTATCAGCCAATCGGAATTCGAGGGACGCCATCTTGGATGACGTCATTTAAAGGAACCGTCATTCGTCGTTCAGTCGTCGGCCAGGATGGATGTTCCGCGTCGGAGGTCTTCAGGATGCTGCCGCTCCTTTCCAGATGGATGTCGATAGAAGATGCCGCCTGGATGAAGACTTCAATCGGATGGAAGACCTCTTCTGCCCCGCTTGGATGAAGACTTCTACCGGATCATGGACATCTTCAGCCCCCCGCTTGGGCTTGGATCAGGACATCGGAGGACCGATCGGTGAACCTGGTATGGTGAAGACAAGGTAGGAAGATCTTCAGGGGCTTAGTGTTAGATTTATTTAAGGGGGGTTTGGGTTAGATTAGGGGTATGTGGGTGGTGGGTTGTAATGTTGGGGGGGGGGTATTGTATGTTTTTTTTTTACAGGCAAAAGAGCTGAACTTCTTGGGGCATGCCCCGCAAAGGGCCCTGTTCAGGGCTGGTAAGGTAAAAGAGCTTTTAACTTTAGTAATTTAGAATAGGGTAGGGCATTTTTTATTTTGGGGGGCTTTGTTGTTTTATTAGGGGGCTTAGAGTAGGTGTAATTAGTTTAAAATTGTTGTAATATTTTTCTTATGTTTGTAGATATTATTTTATTTTTTGTAACTTAGTTCTTTTTTATTTTTTGTACTTTAGTTAGTTTATTTCATTGTAGTTTTTTGTAGGTATTGTATTTAATTAATGTATTGATAGTGTAGTGTTAGGTTTAATTGTAGGTAATTGTAGGTATTTTATTTAATTAATTTAATGATAGTATAGTGTTAGGTTTAATTGTAACTTAGGTTAGGATTTATTTGACAGGTAATTTTGTAATTATTTTAAATAGGTAACTATTAAATAGTTCTTAACTATTTAATAGCTATTGTACCTGGTTAAAATAATTACAAAGTTGCCTGTAAAATAAATATTAATCCTAAAATAGCTACAATATAATTATAATTTATATTGTAGCTATATTAGGATTTATTTTACAGGTAAGTATTTAGCTTTAAATAGGAATAATTTATTTAATAAGAGTTAATTAATTTTGTTAGATGTAAATTATATTTAATTTAGGGGGGTGTTAGTGTTAGGGTTAGACTTAGCTTTAGGGGTTAATACATTTATTAGAATAGCGGTGAGCTCCGGTCGGCAGATTAGGGGTTAATAATTGAAGTTAGGTGTTGGCGATGTTAGGGAGGGCAGATTAGGGGTTAATACTATTTATTATAGGGTTAGTGAGGCGGATTAGGGGTTAATAACTTTATTATAGTAGCGCTCAGGTCCGCTCGGCAGATTAGGGGTTAATAAGTGTAGGCAGGTGGAGGCGACGTTGTGGGGGGCAGATTAGGGGTTAATAAATATAATATAGGGATCGGCGGTGTTAGGGGTACATAAGGATAACGTAGGTGGCGGTCGGCAGATTAGGGGTTAAAAAAATTATTAGAGTGGCGGCGATGTGGGGGGACCTCGGTTTAGGGGTACATAGGTAGTTTATGGGTGTTAGTGTACTTTAGAGCACAGTAGTTAAGAGCTTTATAAACCGGCGTTAGCCCAGAAAGCTCTTAACTACTGACTTTTTTCCTGCGGCTGGAGTTTTGTCGTTAGATGTCTAACGCTCACTTCAGACACGACTCTAAATACCGGAGTTAGAAAGATCCCATTGAAAAGATAGGATACGCAATTTACGTAAGGGGATCTGCGGTATGGAAAAGTCGCGGCTGAAAAGTGAGCGTTAGACCCTATTTTGAGTGACTCCAAATACCGGAGTTAGCCTTAAACCAGCGTTAGGAGCCTCTAATGCTGGTTTTCACGGCTAACGCCAAACTCCAAATCTAGGCCATAGGAAGTAGGGGGAAAAATAATCTAAATTTTTTGGAGCCAAGTATGACGCACAACACAAAAGGAAGTTGAAAAATGCTTTGGCGCCAACAACATCCGGAAATGACACAACTCGCGTCATAACATATGCAACCTCGTGCAAGAAACCCTAGCGTCAACTAAGACGCCGGAAATGACGAACATGTGTCAACAAAGACATACCTTTGCGCCAAAAAATTCTCTCGCCAAGAATGACTCAATAAATAACAGCATCTTGCGCCCTCGCGAGCCTAATTTTGCCCGCAAAATTTTAAGAAAAAACAGTCTATTTGAAAAAAAAGGACTATACCCCAGGTAAGAAAAATAACTTCCTAAAACATGCTTCCCAAACTGAAACTGACAGTCTGCAAAAGGAAATATACATAGACCTGACTCATGGCAAATATAAGTAAAATACATATATTTAAAACTTTATATTAATACATAAAGCGCAAAACCATTGCTGAGTGTCTAAAATAATAAAAACATACTTACTGAAAGACACCCATCCACATATAGCAGATAGCCAAACCAGTACTGAAAAAGTATCAGCAGAGGTAATGGTATGTAAGAGTATATCGTCGATCTGAAAAGGGAGGTAGGAGATGAATCCCTACGACCGATAACAGAGAACCTTTGAAAAGATTTCCCGTGAGGAAAACCATAAAATCAATAGGCGATACTCTCTTCACATCCCTCTGACAAACACTGTACTCTGAGAGGAATTGGGCTTCAGAATGCTTTGAAGCGCTTATCATAGAAGAAAACAAAAACATCAAGCACAAACTTACTTCACCACCTCCATAGGAGGCAAAATTTGTAAAAACTGAATTGTGGGTGTGGTGAGGGGTGTATTTATAGGCATTTTGAGGTTTGGGAAACTTTGCCCCTCCTGGTAGGATTGTATATCCCATAAGTCACTGGCTCATGGACTCTTGCCAATTACATGAAAGAAACAATATTATCTCACAAGCCTTTAGTTTACCCACAGATATAAAAAAAATCCTTTACTTTTTGTCTTTTGCCCATTCCCACCAAATTAAAATAATCACACTCTTACAGTTTTTCAACTTATAAAATTTCAAAAAATTATTCCTAACATTCACATTATCCAATAGACTTTCATACAAATCCATAAACAACTCTTAATTCACCTTTCGCTCAGACACTCAAAATCACATAACGACAATCTGCGATCTGAAAATCCATGAGCTCTTAAAGATATCTTCTTTACATTAACTAATTCAGGCAAAAAAAAAAAATAGATTTGTTCTAGAACACATATGATTATTATTGCATTTATTCCCATCTAAACTAGAACCACCATCCTTCACCCATGCATCACATAAAGCAAAATCAGTAACCAAATTCATAGAAAAATTAGAAGTTTTATCTACTTTAACTTTCTCCCTCTCACCCACACCAGATCTTCTTTCTCCTGGTCACAAACAATTAAAATCCCCCACCAATATCACAGGAACAGAACCACTCATAAAGTAAGGTAAAATCCGAAATAACTCCACTCTACCATTTACATCTACAAGACTATAAACTGATATATATTTAAATAAATTACCCTTAATACAGACCATAACAGATAAAGCCCTTCTGAAGATTACCTCCTCTACAGAACTAACAATCACACTTCTCCCACCTAATATAACCACCCCAGAACATTTACTGTCATTGCCCCCCGACCAAACTGAAGGGCCAATAGGCCATTCTTATTTAAGATCATTATAATTCTCTTTTCTAGGAATACTGCATTCCTGCAGGCATATTCAACAAGAGATCAAAGTACTTAAATATTGCAATAAAGCAGCCCATTTATAGGTCCCTTTAGAAAACTCAAATCAAGGGCTAGATTACAAGAGGAATGGCATTTAACACTCCTGCTCGCGCGTTAACTCCACTAGAAGTACACTTTTTGCGCACATCGGTTATTGCTTGTATTACAAGTTGAAAGTAAACTGTTTTTGCATGAGTGTTTACCCGATGCGCACAAAAAGCAGAACTTAGGATATTGTGCATGCGTTAACGTATTCCCTTATAGAAGTTAATGGAGCAAAAAAGTGAAAACACCTTACTCACGGGCAAACCTAATTGCATATTCTCAAATGTGCTAACCCGACATGAATATTTTGCATTCCAATATACTTCACATAGCAGAATATGTTCTATTTATTCATAAATACATATTTCTATATCTGTCTGATGGTATTTTGGTACACTAGATATATATATATATATATATATATATATATATATATATATATATATATATATATATATATATATATATATATGAATATCTATTAAAAAATACATAGAACATATTCTGCTAAGTGCAGAACATTGGAATGTGAAATATTTACAAAAAATACACAGTATAACACTTTATTAAATATGAATATTATACATATGTGTGTATTTGTGTAATTATGTGTCTATATGTGCATATATGTATGCGAGCAAATACATATTTACACATATATAGACACACATATACCTTGACATAGATTATATCCCTTTTAACACTTTTTATTAATATTAAAACAATATTTTTTATTAAAATGTGTATAAATGTGTGTATTAGTTTATTGTAATATGTTTTACATGTGTTTTGTGCAAAACAAATGTAACCCTTACACTTTACAGGTCTCAAGTCGAGCTAAATATTCTACAATATTTTCGGCTTTTGATCAAGAGCAAACTATAACTTTCCACTTGTAATACCAGTGCTATTTAGCGCAGTCAAGTTATCCATTGAAGATATAGGGGGATATTTATCAAAGCCTCAACTATGCTGCATTCTCTGGCACCAATACTCTCGCCTAACATCACAGCCGTGAACCTGAATACGATCTCCATATTTATAAAAAAAAGCCATCAAAAAGCCGCGTACCAAGTACAAGGCGATGAGCATCGGACTGTTGTTAACTAGCAGTTATTGATCTCACATCTATTCGGCTTTTTACCAACTTTATTTATATCCCGCCACTATACTAAAATGTTTAACCCCTATCCCGCCACTCCCGGACCCCGCCGCCACCTAAATAAAGTTATTAACCCCTATTCCGCCGCTCCAGGACCCCGCTGCAACCTAAATAAATGTATTAATAAGCTATTAACCCCCAAACCTAACAAGCCTCTAACTTTAAATTAAAATTACCACATCCCTATCTAAAAATAAATTTAAACTTACCTGTAGAATTAAAATAAACTATTTTTAAACTACTAATTAACCTACCCTAACTATTATACTACAATTAAATTAAACTAGCAATTAAATTAACTAAATTACATATTAAAAAAAAAAAAATTTAAATCTACTATTTAACCTTATTAAACATTACTAAAAATAAACGCTAAGTTACAAAAAATAAAAAACACTAAATTGCTAAAAAAAAAAAAACTATCAAAAATAAAAAACAATTACACCTAATCTAATCCTACCAAATAAATAAAAACCCTAGCCTACACTAAACTACCAATTGCCCTTAAAAGGGCCTTTTGTGGGGCATTGCCCCAAAGAAATCAGCTCTTTTACCTGTAATAAAAAAATACAAACAACCACCAACAGTAAAATCCACCACCCCCACAACCAACCCCCCAAATAAAAACCCTATCTAAAATAACCTAAGCTCCCCATTGCCCTGAAAAGGGCATTTTTATGGCCATTGCCCTTTAAAGTGCATTTAGCTCTTTTACTGCCGAGACCCTACTCTAAAAATAAACCAACCCAAAAAACCCTTCAATAAACCTAACCCCCAATAGAATTTGAGCAGCTCTCATCCTATTGGCAGTTCCAATCAGCCAATAGGATGAGAGCACAACCCTATTGGGTGATTTGAACAGCCAATAGGATGAGAGCTGCACAAATCCTTTTGGCTGATTGGAACAGCCAATAGGATTTTAGCAGCTCTAATCCTATTGGCTGATTGGAACCTTTCAGCCAATAGGAATGCAAGGGACACCATCTTGGATGACATCACTTGCATTCAAGTTCCAGTTTACAGCGGTGACCATATTGAAGAGGAGCTCCACTCCAGATGTCTTCAGGATGGACAGCTCTGTGCCGGATGGATGAAGATAGAAGATGCCGTCTGGATGAAGACTTTGCCGACTGGATGAAGATGGAAGAGGCCGTCCGGATGAAGACTTCTTGCCACCAGGATGAAGACTTCCTGCCGGCTGGATGGATCCTTCAAGCCGGACTTCAAGAACTGTAAGTGGATCATCGGGGGTTAGTGTTAGGTTTATTTAAGGGTTTTTTGGATGGGTTTTATTTTTAGAGTAGGGTCTGGGCAGTAAAAGAGCTAAATGCCCTTTTAAGGGCAATGCCCATACAAATGCCCTTTTCAGGGCAATGGGCAGCTTAAGTTATTTTAGATAGGGTTTTTATTTGGGGGGGTTGGTTGTGGGGGTGGTGGGTTTTACTGTTTGATGGTGTTTGTATTTTTTTACAGGTAAAATAGCTGATTTCTTTGGAGCAATGCCCCACAAAAGACCCTTTTAAGAGCCATTGGTAGTTTAATGTAGGCTAGGGTTGTTTTAATTTGGGGGGGCTTTTTTGATAGGGCTATTAGATTAGGTGTAATTCTTTTTTATTTTTGATAATGTGGTTTGTTTGTTTTCGTAATTTAGTGTTTTTTATTTTTTGTAATAGCGTTTTTTTGTAATTTAGTAATTTTTTATAAGGTTAAATAGTAGATTTAAATAATTTTAGTAGGGTTAGGGTTTTTTAATATGTAATTTAGTTAATTTAATTGCTAGTTTAATTTAAGTGTAGTATAATAGTTAGGGTAGGTTAATTAATAGTTGTTTTTTTTTAAATATATTTTTTATTGAGGTAACAAGTAGTAACAACATCACAAATTATGACAAGAAGTATGTCCATTCACAAATTAAAATCAGTAAGTGTGATTATACATTTCACATAGATAAAGTCGAATTTTAGTCCAAACACCAAAGCCTATACATTATTATTAGAGTTGCTATGCCAAAGACTCTGGCATCTCAAAAACTATACATTCCATAGAGAACTTCCACTTCACTTATATCACATAACAGTTTCTATAATAAGAGAATAGTACCCAATAATGGTTATAATATAATACTTAGAGTTTTTATTGTATCCTATGTGATACTTAGGGTCAGTGGCATAATAGACCAATGTATGGTAAGTATCTGTGTCCGGACATATCATCATGAGACCTCATTTTTTTTTTTTAGATTAGAAGTGAAGATGGTCCCCGAGTCTCAATATAAACCATACCATAGTTTTGTCATTTAGAGTAGGTTAAAGCACTACAGGGAGTTATCCTTATGACTTTGTTGCTGGAAAGAGAAGAAAGATATACAGCGGGCAAGAGCCGCTCAAGGTAAGAAAGTAAAGAGGGGAGGGAAGGTGAGGGATAAGGGAGGGAAAGGGAGGGGGGGTGAGGAAGGGAAAGGGGGGGGGCGAGGGAGGGGCTGAGGGAGGGGGGCGGAGTTAGAGAGATTATCTAGCCAATCCTTTAGACCTCCAGTCCATTTGGGCGTAAAACAAATATTTGGTGTTAAATAAGGTGGCTTAAGTGATATTTGATGTAGCCACAGATGTCTTAATGAAATAAACACAACTAAGTTCTTATAAGTATCGTAAACTCAAAACAAGAGGCATTACATATCTGCTCTACAGTATAGGGGAGATGTCTCACCATCTCAGTCCTTGTAGGTCAGAATGTGGGTATTGAAGTGAATCTGATTACCTTTGAACTAGGTGACAATTAGTGAGAAAGCTTATATGATGAACATAAGAGGGGTTCCAAAGAAAGTCACGGTCTATAGAGTAACAGACGGTTTCTCAATGTTAGTTAGTTTAGATATCATAGCGTCAATAGAGTATAGCTATTGACATGATTAGAGGCTTTCACTAATAAATAATGAGGGTAGTAACTAACACTGCTTTACAGCTGAGATTTCCGTTTTGATCTCTTAATATAACAATCTGAGGTGACCGGTATGTGTAGAGTTCTGCAAATCTTCTCCTTAAGGCTAAAACAGATAGTGTAGCAATACATCATCCCAACATAACAAGAGTGTGTAAACCAATACAGAACCTTGAAGTGAGTCTCAACTGGCCCTCTGTTCCTAAGTAACTAAGAGCGTGACATAGGGAGGAAAGTTATATAAACAAGTAATAGTCCTTAGTGACCAGCCTAAGACCCAGAGTTTTATGTGGGTATACAGTGACTCCCTATATTATTTAAATAAGTGGGTATATTGGTTTGTGGCTTGCCATATAATGATATATGTGTGGAGTAATTCCTAACTAGGGGTCCATAAGTGTATATTAGAATATAGTAGCAATATATGAGAACCTGGTTCTTAAACAACAAAAGGTGGCACCATTTGTCATATGTATGTGTTTGGGACATGTGGCTAACATTAGTGAATACCACGACAGGATCTAACATCACATGAGACTAATATAATATATAAACAGTGAAAAACTAGTGGGCAGATATATATACCAACTACAGTGCGCATGACTTTGAACCTGTAACTTAATACATTTTATGTCTTATAGTATAATAATAAAAAAAAAAATGGAAATATAACAAAAGACTCAGAAAATAGTATACCAGAACAAAATTGTAATAGATGAGGTCGGTATAAGGTTAGGAGATCAGTCACAACCAGATAAGCTGTATAACGTAAATAGAGGCTTATATAGTTCTTACTCCTCGAGTACTTGTATTGTCAGTACTCTAGCCTACACCTATCTTTGTAGAGTTCAAGTCCGGTGGTTGTTGCGGAGTCGTATCCCAAACCCAGGTCTGGGAGAGAAGCGTAGTACTGTCCATCAGGTGAATGAGTATGCGGCTGTAGTCGGAGGTCTTAGATAGTCTCTGCATCAGAGGGCAGATAGCATAGGGGTGACCAAGCCTGCGATGTGTATATCCTCTGAGAATTTCCCTCTGGGCCCGCCAAAGATCTCTTGTTGTGATAGGGCGTGCTGTTCCTTGTCTGCTGCTACTGGGGGATCTGGATGTGTTGTAAGCCCCGCCGCACCTGGAAGCAGCTGGGACCGGACCCTGTCGGGGATCTGAGATAGCGGTGAATGAGCTGCTCACTATATCCCGGTTCTGAAGTGCAAGTTTAGCAGGGGCAGACCAATGTACGGCTGTCATTGCGGTCGTGTGCAGAGGGTATTTGCTCTCTCTAGCTTCCTCTAGTTTCTTGGAGTCCGCCGCCATTTTGATCAGAGAGCTGTTACCCCGTGTGCTTTGAGCACTTGTAGTATGTGCAAATGGGGTATGTGTTAGTCGCAGAGTATCAGCCGCTTCTGCGGGGGATGTAGAGCACTCCGTATGATGTTGCAATGTTTCAGGCTCTGAGGTTGGTGCCGAAGCATTAGACTGTGAGGGTTCAGTGTTGTTCAAGTCAGCCGCCATATTAGGATTAAAGCTGTCCTCCAATCCAGGTCGGTCTCTAATTGTACGCCTCAGGGCATAAAAACAGCGGTCCATCCTCTCCTCAAAATCGGCTAAGCATTTAAGTACCTGCTTACCAAAATCTGCCATGTTCAAAAGGGATCTGTGTGAATTACCAGATAACTATGGCCTTAGGCGTTATCTGTGCCTCATGAGCAAGCCATGCGGGATAGTCCTCAGCCGTTATTATAGTGGACCGCTAAAATTTCGTTAGTCACTTCTCCTCCTTCCTTTCTATAGGAAAATAACAGGACGCCCTCCTTCTCTACAATTGCAGTACAAGGAATCAATTAAGAGGGATAGTTTATGATTTCTATTAAGTGAAATATAAAATAGTTTTACAGGAGCTCATGAGATGTGCGTCCTATCTCCTCTGCAGCTGGCTCCGCCCCCCAGGTTAATTAATCGTTTAAAAATAGTTTATTTTAATTCTACAGGTAAGTTTACATTTATTTTAAGATAGATTTTAAGAACGGTTTAGGGGTTAATAGGTGTAGTTAGTGGTAGTGATGTGGGAGGCCAGAGGTTTAGGGGTTAATACATTTATTTAGTGGCGGCGGGGTCCGGGAGCGGCATGATAGGGTTAATACTTTTATGTAGGTTGCAGCGGGGTTCGGGATCGGCAGTATGGGGCTTAATAACATTATGTAGGTGGCAGCGATGTCGGGGTGGCAGATTAGGGGTGTTTAGACTCGGGGCTTATGTTAGGGTGTTAGGTGTAAACGTTACTGGTTTTCTACCATAGAAATAAATGGGATATCTGGCAGCATCGAACATAAGCTTTCGCTGCTTTCAGACTCCCATTGATTCCTATGGCATCCGTGGCCTCCAGGGTGGCGGATTGAAAACCAGGTACGCTGGGCCGGAATAGCCGCAAGCATACCTATTAACTATTTGATAACTTTGAAAAAGTGTCAAATAGTGCCGAATGTGTATTTGGAACATCTGTAATGACGTAAGCATTGATCTGTGTCGGATTGAGACCGGCGGATCGTATGTTACGTCACAGATTTCAACTTTTGACGGTCTGTAGGCTTTGATAACTAGGTGGATCAAGCTTGCAACAATTATGCTGTGGAATTCCAGCGTATTTGCGGTTGACGGCTTGATAAATATCCAACCATAGGCTGCTCTAGGAGGCCGGTCGCGCTAACCATTTTCTGGCAAAGGAATTTTATCATGAACTTGTAATATAAAGCTGACTGCTAATGTTAGAGCAGTCAAAAGATTCTGCTTATTGCAACCTCTGCTATTATTATATATATTTATATATTGTAATCTGACCCTATGTATTTAGGATGTAGGGTTTTTAGAATACTTTTTTGCTAGTGTTTTTCATTGTTTCATTTTTGTAAACTGAATACTTTATTTATCTACAATGACCTTCACCTGTTCCTGTGAAAGAACAGCTCTCATTTTATTCTTTTTATAGATTAGAAATGTTTATGGAACTGAAGAGAATATTTTATAATACTGCTGTTTGATTGCTGACAAACATGCTAACAAGAAGCTAACCTTGTACTTATCCCTTGTGAGGGCATTTTCCTTTCAGTCACGTTATTGAATATTCTGCATGAAAGTTTATGTCAGACATTCCAAAACTCTGCAACCTTGAAACTTTAGCAGTCACTGTATTAGAAGCAATGATTAGTATTTTAACAAACATTAGGTCCTACAGATTAGCATTGCTTTTGAGACCAAAATAATTCAATAAATCAAACACTAAAATGAATATACACTTTAAAAACAAAAACATTTAAACTACATTTGAATAATTTCACCACCAGTAGCAGAACAAATAAGTAGTCTAACCCAGTGGAAGATTTTTTTTTACCCTCCCACACTTGTAACACTGAATTGTAAGTTTTGATGGAAGTAAATTTTGAATGACTTATTAACATATAAAGTAAAAGAAAGAATTTTTATTAACTCACCCAAGATAATGGAACCTTGCCATATGTGTGCCCAAGTGAATCTATGTATCACATACATGCTCTTGCAGCCCTCTTTATGCCAATTCTATACCTAGGTGAAACCTCAGAATAAATGCCTATACATATTGTTCCCTTTATGCCAGCAATAAACCCAAGTAAGATCAAACATATGCCAGTAGACCCCCTTTATGTCAACTTTGTACCCATCTGATGCACCTCTATATCCCCCTCATTCCAGCAATATTTCTAAATTGTGTTAGACAAATGCTGCTTGCAGCCCCTTTATACCATTTATATGGCAAAATCAGTGCAGATCTATTCCTACAACTCATCCATGCCAACATTAGATAGAATTGGTGCAAGTCCCTATAGCTACTGGTAGAGTCCTTCAGCTACTGCTAGTAACACAGAGGCTCCATATTGCTGTCTGTTTGCATAGATTTCTTGCACAACATAGCTTTTCCCACAATGTCACAAGCAACATTAAGATGTTAAATAGTTATAAAACATATATAGCTTCATTCTGCACAATTAAAATGTTTGTGCATATTGTGAAATAGAACAACTTTGCCATATGATTGTTATGAACTATTTATTGGCTGGAGACAGAATACAGTAAACAAACACTTTTTTTCAAGCAAGTCCTAAGGCATTGCATGAGAGAATGGGTAGCAAGCATGTCAATCAGCAGAACCAAAACTAGTATAAATAATGAGCTTTCCTTATAAATATCATATAACATCTGCATTTACTTTAAATAGACAGTGTATTGTAAAATCTCCTCCCCTAGTGATCCATTTACCTGCTGGAGAATATTACATTGCAAGTGCAAGGTTTTGCTGCTAGTGCAGAAATCATTATGATACAGACAGAGAGTACATAAACACCCCTAAATCAGCATGAAGCTACAACTGATGAGTATATATATATTTATATATATATATGGCTGGTCTGTATGGATGTGTGTGTATGTATATTTGTTTGTTTGTGTGTCTTAGTGTGTCTCCTATCTATTTATCAAGCCCTGGTGAACATCTACTTAAAGGGACAGTCAACACCCATGAAAACATTATCCCATACCTTAGATCAAGCAAAAAAAAAGAGCCTGCACCGCATCCCATCTTCAATAACACTAACGTTAGGTGGCTAATCTTCATTGAACATTTAGTTAACAATGGCAGATATGGCCGCCAAACTCCTCCCCCTGTTACGTAGGAGGCTTCTTATCTAAATCTTCAGCCAATGCGAATCAAATCCTCGGCTAGATTCTTTAGGCGCGTTCACGGAGACTCTGCTCTATTTCTAATAGCGAACGTGCACATTAGAAATAGAACAGTGTCCCTGTGAACAAGTATGGATTTAAAACAAGAAGCCTCCTACGTAACAGGGGGAGGAGTTTGGCGGCCATATCTGCTGCTGTTAGCCACCTAACGTTAGTGTTATTGAAGATGGTATGCGGTGCAGGCTCTTTTTTTTTTGCTTGATCTAAGGTATGGGATAAAGTTTTCATCGGTGTTGACTGTCCCTTTAAAAAGACATTAAAAAACAAAAAAAACACCCTGACCAAAAAATATCATGGCTAAAAAAGGCCTAAAACCTGTGGGGTGTGTGTGTGTGTGGGGGGGGGGGCAGCAGAATTTTGAGTGCCTAGGGCAGCACAAAACCTAAATACGCCACTGGGTGTCAATCAACCTGATCGTATTCGATCGGGTTGATTTCTGGCGATTTCTGTCCGCGGACAGGTTATGGAGCAGCGGTCTTCTTCATTCTCTTGCTATCTTTATTTAAAAAGCAGGTATGTAAAGGTTTAGAGCCGGCCCATTTTGGGTTCAGAACCTTGGTTATGCTTGCTCACTGGTTTGCTAAATGTAGCCTCCAATAAGCAAGCACTATCCAGGGTGCTGACTCCTAAGCTTTAAATTCCTGTTTTTTATATAAAGATAGCAGGAGAACGAAGAAAAAATGATAGTAGGAGTAAATTAGAAAGTTGCTTAAGATTGCATGTTCTATCTGAATCATGAAAGAAAAAAATTGAGTTTAGTATCCCTTTAAAACACTTATTAAAAATCCAAATACCTATATTGGTCAGTATAACCTTATTAAACATATCTGGTGCTTCCAAGGCAACTGCCAAAAATCACCCACATTTTGGCAAAACCACTAACTATAAGACTACCCAATTATTCTTCACATCTACAGCAAATCCCCTTATGGGAAGGATACATTTTTAAGTCTACTTTGCAAAAAATAGATTTATCAAGACTTTATAGTGGACTACTGACCATACAAATCCTTACCAGAATCAAGCCCCAAACCAACGAACCTAGAAACACTAGCAGCACAATAGCTGATGTTTAGAAACAATAGACCAAAAAGGGTTTTACAAAACAGATTAATTGATTCAGTAAAAAATGTAATAAAATATAAAAGTGTTCTTAGGCAGTGTGAAAAAGCCAGTTTAGGAAGCTAAACCCAGCTTTGCAAAAAAAGAAACAGCAAAAAGAATATAATCACTGGATTTTGAAGGCGGATAAATCATACCATTCTTTCGTAATAAAATTCGAAATTACAACAGGAATAGAAAATTGCAATTTCCTTTTTACCTACAGTATGTACGTAATAATAAAGTTGACATCCATATTTAAAGGGACAGTCAACACCAGAATTTTTGTTGTTTAAAAAGATAGATAATCCCTTTATTATCCATTCCCCAGTTTTGCATAACAAACACTGTTATATTAATACACTTTTTACTTCTGTGACTAACTTGTATCTAAGCATCTCCTGACCGCCCCTAATCACATGACTTTTAGTTATTATCTATTGACTTGCATTTTAGCCAATTAGTGCAGTGTCTGCCACTAGCCACGAGCGTGATCACAATGCTATCTATATGGCCTACGTGAGCTTGCTCTCCCCTGCTGTGAAAAGTAAATAAAATAGAGGCGGCCTTCAAGGGCTTAGAAATTATCATATGAGCCTTCCTAGGTTTGCTTTCAACTAGAATACCAAGAGAACAAAGCAAAATTGTTGATAAAAGTAAATTGGAAAGTTGTTTAAAATTACATGCCCTATTTAAAAAATTAAAGTTTTTTTTGGACTTGACTGTCCCTTTAAGAAAGGATAAAGGAACTACCTTAACCTTTAAGAGATAGATTTTAAGTAGCATTCCAAAGATAGCATGGGTCATGATAAGCGATAACATGGCCATGCTAACTTGAGCGTGTATTACAAATAAAGTAAATGGTTGCATTTTAGCACAAACTGAACTTCTGTTTATCAGGATAGTGACACTAAAGATCTAGGGACATATTTATCAAGCTCTGTACGGAGCTTGATGCCCTGTGTTTCCGGCGAGCCTTCATTAGAAAGTAGCTTAAAATTGCATGCTTTATCTGAATCATGAAAGAAAAAATTTGAGTTTAGTGTCCCTTTAAAACATTTTCTACTCCTCAGGAAAAAAATATTTAACATTATTAGTAACTAGGCGATAAGCCTGTCCAGAGTCTATTTTATAAAAAAAATACAAACCCCCAAGCTAATGTTACAAAAAATAAAAAAATGTAAAATTACAGATAAAAATAAACAAAGCTATCTAAAAAAAAAAATGTAAGCCAAAACTAATACCCCTATAAAAATATAAAATCCCCCAAAATAAAAACACTGTCTAATCTAATACTAAACTACCAGGCATTGTCCTAAGTTAAACAGCTCTTTTACATTTAAAAAATATTAAGTCCCCCCTAATAGTAAAAACCCCCCACCCACCAAATCACCCAAAATAAAAAAGCCTAACACTAAAAAACCTAAACTACCCATTGCCCCTGAAGGGGCATTTGTATGGGCATTGCCCTTAAAAGGGCATTCAGCTCTTTTACTGCCCTAAATAGGGCAATCAGGTCTTTTACAGTCCCAAAAAAGCCTAATCTAAAAAAAAAGCCACCCCAAAAAATAAAAAATAAAAGCCTAAGACTAAGCTCCAAATAGGTAGTCACCATTCCTGAAGTCCGGCGTAGAAGGTTTTCTTCCAGGTGGCTCCATCATCTTCTATCTTCATCTGGAGCAAAGGCAGCACAGAGCGGAGGTCTTCAGCGGTGGCGATCCACAGCGGCATGGAGGCTCCTCTTCATCCGACCTCCGGCATACAATATGGTGCAGTACAATGTGACAAAGAAAAAAACAATCTTCACACCATAGAAATACCGCTGGGGAACATGTGGAACTAGCGCTGTTGATTGGATCAATGATGGCTTCCACTGTGGACCAGCAGTGCTCTGCAGATCCCAAGCAGTATGTCTACTGTATGTTTAACCCCTTTGTAGGGGTTAAGCATAGAAGTGCAAGGTCGATAGTCTTAAAATTGCAAGCTCTAACAAATTAGATCATGTACTTTTTAGATTATTTTAGATTATTTTGGCCCTTTAAGTAAGATGCATGACAAATTGGTTAAACTCTGCTCATTTAAAGTCAGCTGAAGCTGGTTCGATTTTTTTGACAGATTTACAGGGGTTAAAGGGACATGGTACCCTAATTTTTCTTTAATGATTCAAATAGAGTATAAACTTTTAAACAACTTTTCAATTTACTGTGTTGACATAGTACCTACATCCTACGCCTGGCTGACAGTAACACACATGGCGGGGAGCAGTGGGAGAGTTTGAGAGATTTATTGGTGGAGATCAGGGAGGTGGGAGGGTGTGGAGAGATCTACACTACTGAAATATTTAAAAATAAATACTTTAAAAAAAATAATAATAATAAAAGTCCTAAACTGCATACTGGCAGACTGTCTGCCAGTACCTAAGATGGTGGTGACCAGTGAGGGAGGGAGAGAGCTGTTTGGGAGGGGAATTAGGGGGTGGGAAGTGAAAGGTAAAAGGGTAATCCCTACACTAGAGCAAATGTTAAAGGGACATGAAACCCAAAAAAAATTATTTCATGATTCAGAAAGAGAATACAATTTCAAACAACTTTCCAATTTGCTTCTTTCTCTTGTTATCCTTTGCTGAAATGTTTATTTAGGCAAGTTCATGTGCAGCAGAGAACCTAGGATCTAGCTGCTGATTGGTGGTTGCATATATAAACTGATTGTCATTGGCTCACCCATGTATACAGTTAGAAACCAGTAGTGCATTGCTGCTCCTTCCACAAATGATACCAAGAGAATAAAACAGATTAGATAATAGAAGAAATGTAGAAAGTTGATTAAAATTGTATTATCTATCTGAATCATAAAAGAAAAATGTTGGGCGTCATGTCCCTTTAACCTTGCAAGCTACCTGAAAAAGTCTTAAAATTATACAGACATTACCATGACACTTTCTGAAGGTATGCTGTAAGACTAATATAATGTAATGCGAATATTAATACAAACTTTTCTAGAAGATAAATAAAAAGAATGTGACAAAAGTAGCAGTATAGTAGTCATTTTTTAATATATATCAAAGAAAAACCTGAATACTCCTGTTATTCCTGATTTATTTTGTTCAAAGAATCTATATATGATACAGGTACAGAGGTGAAGAGAAAAATAAAAGAGAGATGGGGGGAAATAAGAAAAAAAGGAGGGAAATGTACACACTTAAAGGGACAGTATACACCAATTTTTATATGACTGCATCTAATAGACATTACTATAAAGATACTGATATAAAAATCCAGTATAAAACTGTTTAAAAACTTAGAAGCTCTCAGATTAGCTCTGTTTAAAAGGTAGCTGGAAAGCCCACTGCAAGTGGCAAATAAGACCCTCCCTCTTCTTTTGCATATGAAAAGACCCTTTACACAAACAGGAGCAAGCTGCAGTAGTTATCTGACGTTATTCTCCTAAATCTTTGAGGCTTGGTTAGGAGTCTGAAAATCAGAGCAATGTTATTAAAAAAATAAGCAAAACTATTAAAAAAATAATAAAACTTTATATAAATAGATCATCTACAAAACATTTATGCAAAGAAAAAATGAGCGTATAATGTCCCTTTAAGGAGTATCACCAGATCTAGGAACTGAGACTAGCTAATATGATTGTATGAGCATGGAAGAATTATGAGTCCATGTGATTATATAATGATAGTACCTCTGAACCATTTAATCAGGATATATTTCTGTCCACAACGCCTAAACCTCATAATACAAATCAATTTTACTATTTAGGTCAAAAGCGTAAAGTTCTATTGTTCTAATATATTTCATTAGTGATAAGATATGCTGGGACAGAATTCCATTCTCTTGCTATGATTAATTTAGCTGCTGTCAAAAGATATGTAAGAAGTATTTTCCTAGATATGGCCATTCTAGGTAATGTCAGGTACAGGGCAATATTCATATTTAACAAAGGTTTTAACTATATATTTACTGTAAATCTTTCACATTCCAATATTCTGCACATATCAGAATATGTTCTATGTAGATATAAATAGATATTCATATATATATAATATACACACAGTATATATGTGTGTATATATATATATATACCTATATGTAATCATCTACACACACACATATATATATATATATATATATATATATACCTATATGTAATCATCTACACACACACACATATATATATATATATACCTATATGTAATCATCTACACACACACATATATATATATATATATATATATATATATATATATATATATAGTAAATTTCCATAAATCAGAGTACTCACATGACTTGAGTATAGAAAAAACTTTCTATTCCTTTATTTCAACATCTATTAGTCAGTCGACGTTGACTGACTAATAGATGTTGTAATAAAGGAATAAAAAGTATTTTCTATACTCAAGTCCTGTGAGGGCCCTCATTTATGGAAATTTACTGAATGTTTGCAAAGGAGACACCCAGACAACGTATGAGCTAAGGCTTAATGAGTGATTGCACGAAGACTGGATTAATGTGTATACATATATATATGTAAGGGCACTGTAGCAAAAAGATATGCTCCTCAAGTGTAAAAAATCACAATTTTGTTATTCCAAGAGTTAAGAGCATAACAGCATAACAGCTGGAGTAGCACACTATAAAACAGACACACTTGCTGTACGGTCAAAAACTAACGCAGACATGTTTCGTGCGCATGTGCACTTGGTCACTGCATTATATATATATATATATATATATATATATATATATATATAGGTATTGATATATAGTGTACCAAAATACCATCAGATTTATATAGAAATATGTATTTATGAATTAATAGAACATATTCCTCTATGTGAAAAACAATGTAATGTGAAATATTCATATTTTCATGTCGGGTTATCACACTTGAGAACATGTGATGCTTCATTGACTTCTATGGGGGAATACATTATCACATGCCAGATATTCTATGTTCGGCTTTTTACGTGCATTGGTTTAGTGAGAGAGCGAAAAACTTTTTACTTTCAACTTGTAATACTTGCGCTGCCTGACGTGCAAAAAGCTTACTACTAGCCCAGTAAGGACATGAGCAGGAGCACTAAATAGCGGCTTAATCGTAATCTAGCCCAGAGTTAGAAAGATGGAGCCTATACAGTGGCATACAAGAGGTATGGGAAGTTTTAATTCTAAAATATACACCCTTTGAAACATCGCTTTAGTACTGGACATCTTCTGAATAATGTTATGTGACTAGAATCATCTCAACTGTGAATACCCCATTTGATTCTTTAAGCAACTTTTTACTTTATATATGTGCAACCACCAATCAGCAGCTATCTCCCACTAGTGCACTGCTGTTTCTGAGTCTACCTAGGTATGCTTTCAATAAAGGATACCTACAGTACATAGCAAATTAGATAATAGAAGTAAATAATATAAGAAAATTGTAAAAAGTGCATGCTCTATCTGAAGCATGAACGTTTTTACTTTACTATCCTTTTAAACACAGTTATATACAAGCCGTAGTGCTAACACAGTTTTTTTTATCTACAAAAAAACCCATAATCTTTTAAATAAGTGTATTTTTAAAGGTATATGAAACCCAAATGTTTCATGATTCAGATAGAGCATGCAATTTAAGCAATTTTCTAATATACTCCTAATATCACATTTTTCTTCATTTTCTTAGTATCTTTAGTTGAAAAGCAGGAATGTAAGCTTAGGAGCCAGACCATTTTTAGTTCAGCACCTGGGTAGCGCTTGCTGATTGATGGCTGAATCATGAAAGAAAAATTGTGGGTTTCATATCTCTTTAATAATACAAAGTTTTTTAACAAAAATCTAGGTACTTTAATGCTAATGATGTAGCAATGAAACTAAATAAATATACCTAGATAAAAAAATACAGAATAAATAAAGAGCAATACAGATTTGTATACAAATGAGAAATGTAATTCTGCATTAGATATCTTGCTATAGAATGTTATGAGTTTAAAGACAATTTACTTTCCTTATATCTAAGGTTACCTATGTGAGGTAGCTCTCATGAGATAGTCTAAGGTTATGCATAGCAATTGTTTTTGTTATGATACAGACGATTTAATCATGATGCACTGTGTGCAAATATTGATACACTTCTTCACAGATAAATACTTGATATGCATTTGCTAATATCACGGATACATCAGTCTAAGGTGTAATTAAATATGTGATTATTTATTTTTAATAACATCTTATAATTATCATAAATCTACTAAAAAAATCATTTCCACAATGAATCTCTCTAAAGCTAAATAGAGGAGTATGCTTGGTAATATGGGAACATAGTTAAAAAAAAAACACAGCAATTTTATTTTTTGGGATAATATAACCAATATAGAAATGATTCTTTTTTTCTAATAAATACTACAGAAATAAACGTTATGCATTGACTTTATAACAGTGAACACATTGAAATGACTTGATAAAAATTATATGCTACTACTAAGTTTTTATATCTACATTATGTGGGAATTTTTTTTTACATTATTTCACCTGTTGTTAAAAACTTTCTTACTGCACAGTATTGGATTTCACCCTAAGTGATAAATAAAAATACCACACAAATATGTTTTTTTAGGCAAATACATTTAATGAATAGAATATATAAAACTATTGTACTTACTTATATGATTGGTTAAATCCATCCCTCTGCAAAGATACACCGTTAAAAGATGCAGTGCTTGTATGATGATGTAGTGCTGTGTAGTCTTGTACTCTAGGATACTATAATAGGTGTGGCAGTTAAACTTGTTCACTTATAGGGTGGGGTGTTGGTGTATTTCAAAGTGACTAATGTTTATTTTTACTTTTATTGTGTCTCTGAGACAGAAAAGAGATAAGACTGATTGTTTTCTTTAATTGTTTATTCGATTTCTAAATCAGTTTGTTTTCAGCTCAGAATACATTATGTAATTGAAGAGCACTATTGCTAATAAACTCAAGTAACTTGATTTAATAAAGGAAGAATATATTTAGAACAATTTAGAACACACACAAAAAAACAGACGCAGGCAGAAAAAAATGTCATTTTGATCATTTTTATTTTTTATTTTTTTAAATATTAATTCAAAAGTCTGGATTTCAGAATAAGCTTGAATTTTGGAATTTGGATGTGAGCATATGTAACTGTAGTAACACATATCTTAATATCTATGTAAAGATTTGTACTAACTACTAGGTAACATTGTGAAAAACTTTATTCTACACTCAAAAGTGTTGCCTGTAATCAGTAGTAGCATCATTGTAAATTAATTAAAGTGAAGGTCAATTTTCATGTGAAAGTGCCCGGTTTTTACAAAAAACTATTAAAAACAGGAGCACTTTCATTCATGAAAATTTACATAGCACCGTATTTTAAAAATACTTACCTTGTTCTTCTGAAATGCTGGAGCGCCGTTCTGAAACGCTGCCCCGCCTGCTCCTTCCTCGTTTACTTACCCAGCAATGACGGAACCGGCTTTCACCAATCACGGCGTTGCCTCAGGCAATGATTACCCCGAGGGGGAAGCCGTGATTGGAGGATGCCGGAATCGTCACTGCTGACGTATGAAGAGGCTTGCGATGGGCTGGTGAAGCACCGGAGTGGCTTCAAGAAGAAAAGGTAAGTATATTTTAAAAAAACGTCTGATATGTCAATTTTCATGAATGAAAGTGCCATTGTTTTTTTTTTGTTTGTTTTTTTTTCCAAAAGTTTTTTATTAAGAATCAATGATACAAAGAGATTGACAATATGAATAAGGAAGAATGCCATAATAACAGTCAAATAATCAATCTTACATAGAAAATTACCAAATAATTGAAAGTGCCCTTGTTTTTAATAGTTTTTTTTTTTTAAAAAAAACGAGCACTTTCACATGAAAATTGACCTTCACTTTAACCAACTTGTCAATAGGAAAATTTTAACAGGAAATCTAGAAAATTAAACAAACACAAATAGTTCATAACAAGAAAGTTGGGCATAAAAATGAAATATTCATAATAAGTAGCATAGTTGTAAATGTAGACAATTTTCTTCATAAGTGTTAGATTTCCTCATCACCTTCCTGACTGCTTCACTTAAAGGCAGAATAAAGCACTTACTCCTAAACAGATTCACCCACCCATATACACATTTTAATAGACCTCTCTTATGTACTCACACAAATACACTCCCACATATACGGTGTCAAACTTTTACACTTCTAGGTCCAGATTATAAGTGGTGCACTAAAGTTACTGTGTACGATATTGAAAACCCGTGCCTGCATTAACTTGCATGTGTATTACAAGTTGAAAGTAAATGTGACTGTACAAGTGCAACCTAAATTTGAGCTTGTCGGATTAGCGCAACTCTCGTAAAAGGTTAGGGCTAAATTAAAAGTTGCACCAAACACAACATAAATACATTAAAATATACGTTTATACTTATATATACATGATCTAATAAAAATTATAGATATAAATATTAATAAAAATGTTATAAGGGTTCAAAGGTATATGCTATATGACAAGGTGTTTGACTGCAAATGGTTATTTTGTAATGTCTTTGTACTATTAAAGGTGTTAATTTGAATCTCTTGTGCTGGCTTATGCTGTTGCGGATTTTGTGGGATTTACACCGGATCTCATTCCTTAACTTCTTTCAAGTTTGGATTTGTTAAGGCCGTGCACAGAGTGGCTGATGATGCTGGTGAGTGCTGATCTCTCTGTATATATATATATATATATATATATATATATATATATATATATATATATAACCATAAAGAATGGAATGCACTCACTGGTCTTTTTAAACAAACGTGTTTTTACATTACATTAAAAAACACGTTTGTTTAAAAGGACCAGTGAGTGTATTCCATTGTTTATAGTTATTGATTCGCTGTTTGCACCCTGGCAGTTGGATTCGAAGTGAGAGTACTCTTCATCTGTTATCATATATATATATAGTATATATGTATCCAAAAAAGTAAATGCACTCACAGGAATTTCGGATATCACCAGTGTCAAAATGCATTTTAATTTTTTGACACAGAGTGAATGGGATACAATAGTCCCTGAAATGTCAATAACTTTTGACATTGGTGATAGCTGAAATTCAAGTGAGTACATTTACTTTGTTTGATATTTGCTTATATTTGCACCCAGGTAGCTGTACCAGGAGGGTGGATACACTTTTTGGCAGTTATATATATACATAAACATGTCTAATTTTCCGGCGTATAAGACGACTGGGCGTATAAGACGACCCCCTACTTTTCATTTTAAAAATATAGGGTTTGTGCTATACTCGCCGTATAAGACTACCCCCCTTACCCCCTCAATGAATGCAACAAGCACACCAAATAAAAATTAAAAAAACATCAGATTTCATTTCAATATGGTAAATTTAATTCAAATGCTTATGACATGAAGGTACATAGCAGGAAAACTCACACTTATAAACATAAGGCTGTTTTCCATTAAGCATGTAAACTCACTTATAAACATAAGGCTGTTTGCTATTAAGCATGTAAACTCACTTATAAACATAAGGCTGTTTGCCATTAAGCATGTAAACTCACTTAGAAACATAAGGCTGTTTGTCATTAAGCATATAAACTCACTTATAAACATAAGGCTGTTTGTTATTAAGCATGTAAACTCATTTATAAACATAAGGCTGTTTGCCATTAAGCATGTAAACTCACTTATAAACATAAGGCTGTTTGCCATTAAGCATGTAAACTCACTTATAAACATAAGGCTGTTTGCCATTAAGCATGTAAACTCACTTATAAACAAAAGGCTGTTTGCCATTAAGCATGTAAACTCACTTATAAACATAAGGCTGTTTGTCATTAAGCATGTAAACTCACTTATAAACATAAGGCTGTTTGCCATTAAGCATGTAAACAACCTTATAAACATAAGGCTGTTTGTCATTAAGCATGTAAACTCACTTATAAACATAAGGCTGTTTGTCATTAAGCATGTAAACTCACTTATAAACATAAGGCTGTTTGTCATTAAGCATGTAAACTCACTTATAAACATAAGGCTGTTTGCCATTAAGCCTGTAAACTCACTTATAAACATAAGGCTGTTTGCCATTAAGCATGTAAACTCACTTATAAACATAAGGCTGTTTGCCATTAAGCATGTAAACTCACTTATAAACATAAGGCTGTTTGCCATTAAGCATGTAAACTCACTTATAAACATAAGGCTGTTTGCCATTAAGCATGTAAACTCACTTATAAACATAAGGCTGTTTGCCATTAAGCATGTAAACTCACTTATAAACATAATGCTGTTTGCCATTAAGCATGTAAACTCACTTATAAACATAAGGCTGTTTGTCATTAAGCATGTAAACTCACTTATAAACATAAGGCTGTTTGTCATTAAGCATGTAAATTCACTTATAAACATAAGGCTGTTTGCCATTAAGCCTGTAAACTCACTTATAAACATAAGGCTGTTTGCCATTAAGCATGTAAACTCACTTATAAACATAAGGCTGTTTGCCATTAAGCATGTAAACTCACTTATAAACATAAGGCTGTTTGCCATTAAGCATGTAAACTCACTTATAAACATAAGGCTGTTTGCCATTAAGCATGTAAACTCACTTATAAACATAAGGCTGTTTGTCATTAAGCATGTAAACTCACTTATAAACATAAGGCTGTTTGCCATTAAGCCTGTAAACTCACTTATAAACATAAGGCTGTTTGCCATTAAGCATGTAAACTCACTTATAAACATAAGGCTGTTTGCCATTAAGCATGTAAACTCACTTATAAACATAAGGCTGTTTGCCATTAAGCATGTAAACTCACTTATAAACATAAGGCTGTTTGTCATTAAGCATGTAAATTCACTTATAAACATAAGGCTGTTTGCCATTAAGCCTGTAAACTCACTTATAAACATAAGGCTGTTTGCCATTAAGCATGTAAACTCACTTATAAACATAAGGCTGTTTGCCATTAAGCATGTAAACTCACTTATAAACATAAGGCTGTTTGCCATTAAGCATGTAAACTCACTTATAAACATAAGGCTGTTTGCCATTAAGCATGTAAACTCACTTATAAACATAAGGCTGTTTGTCATTAAGCATGTAAACTCACTTATAAACATAAGGCTGTTTGCCATTAAGCATGTAAACTCACTTATAAACATAAGGCTGTTTGCCATTAAGCATGTAAACTCACTTATAAACATAATGCTGTTTGCCATTAAGCATGTAAACTCACTTATAAACATAAGGCTGCTTGCCATTAAGCATGTGAGCTCACTTATAAACATAAGGCTGTTTGTCATTAAGCATGTAAATTCACTTATAAACATAAGGCTGTTTGCCATTAAGCCTGTAAACTCACTTATAAACATAAGGCTGTTTGCCATTAAGCATGTAAACTCACTTATAAACATAAGGCTGTTTTCCATTAAGCATGTAAACTCACTTATAAACATAAGGCTGTTTGCTATTAAGCATGTAAACTCACTTATAAACATAAGGCTGTTTGCCATTAAGCATGTAAACTCACTTAGAAACATAAGGCTGTTTGTCATTAAGCATATAAACTCACTTATAAACATAAGGCTGTTTGTTATTAAGCATGTAAACTCACTTATAAACATAAGGCTGTTTGCCATTAAGCATGTAAACTCACTTATAAACATAAGGCTGTTTGCCATTAAGCATGTAAACTCACTTATAAACATAAGGCTGTTTGCCATTAAGCATGTAAACTCACTTATAAACAAAAGGCTGTTTGCCATTAAGCATGTAAACTCACTTATAAACATAAGGCTGTTTGTCATTAAGCATGTAAACTCACTTATAAACTTAAGGCTGTTTGCCATTAAGCATGTAAACAACCTTATAAACATAAGGCTGTTTGTCATTAAGCATGTAAACTCACTTATAAACATAAGGCTGTTTGTCATTAAGCATGTAAACTCACTTATAAACATAAGGCTGTTTGTCATTAAGCATGTAAACTCACTTATAAACATAAGGCTGTTTGCCATTAAGCCTGTAAACTCACTTATAAACATAAGGCTGTTTGCCATTAAGCATGTAAACTCACTTATAAACATAAGGGTGTTTGCCATTAAGCATGTAAACTCACTTATAAACATAAGGCTGTTTGCCATTAAGCATGTAAACTCACTTATAAACATAAGGCTGTTTGCCATTAAGCATGTAAACTCACTTATAAACATAAGGCTGTTTGCCATTAAGCATGTAAACTCACTTATAAACATAAGGCTGTTTGTCATTAAGCATGTAAACTCACTTATAAACATAAGGCTGTTTGTCATTAAGCATGTAAATTCACTTATAAACATAAGGCTGTTTGCCATTAAGACTGTAAACTCACTTATAAACATAAGGCTGTTTGCCATTAAGCATGTAAACTCACTTATAAACATAAGGCTGTTTGCCATTAAGCATGTAAACTCACTTATAAACATAAGGCTGTTTGCCATTAAGCATGTAAACTCACTTATAAACATAAGGCTGTTTGCCATTAAGCATGTAAACTCACTTATAAACATAAGGCTGTTTGTCATTAAGCATGTAAACTCACTTATAGACATAAGGCTGTTTGCCATTAAGCATGTAAACTCACTTATAAACATAAGGCTGTTTGCCATTAAGCATGTAAACTCACTTATAAACATAATGCTGTTTGCCATTAAGCATGTAAACTCACTTATAAACATAAGGCTGCTTGCCATTAAGCATGTGAGCTCACTTATAAACATAAGGCTGTTTGTCATTAAGCATGTAAACTCACTTATAAACATAAGGCTGTTTGCCATTAAGCATGTAAACTCACTTATAAACATAAGGCTGTTTGTCATTAAGCATGTAAACTCACTTATAAACATAAGGCTGTTTGCCATTAAGCATGTAAACTCACTTATAAATATAAGGCTGTTTGCCATTAAACATGTAAACTCACTTATACACATAAGGCTGTTTGCCATTAAGCATGTAGACTCACTTATAAACATAAGGCTGTTTGCCATTAAGCATGTAAACTCACTTTTAAACATAAGGCTGTTTGCAATTAAGCATGTAAACTCACTTATAAACATAAGGCTGTTTGCAATTAAGCATGTAAACTCACTTATAAACATAAGGCTGTTTGTCATTAAACATGTAAACATAAAACAGTGCAAGTGGATTAAACTTTTAGGAGGAAGATAATAAACAATAGAGAAAGAGCAAGTGCCAGGCAAGTCGCCCATCATACCGTAACTTCAAGCTACCGTATTTTTACCGGTTTTGCTGGCATTACAGTTTCCCTTTAAAAGCCTTCAAAATCCTCCTGTTCGTCATCTGATCTCATAAATAAATCAATGATATCTTGTGATACATTTGTAAGGCAGTCATCGTATGGATCTAATTCCATATCAGATGGTGTGGTCTCAGCTTCGGCTTCCTCTTCATCTTGCCACAAGTAGTCATCCTCCATACCATCTAATGAATTTGATATGCCACACTTCTTGAAAGACCTGATTACTGTTTCTGCATTAATATCATTCCAGGCTTTTAGGACAAACTTGCATAAAACATCCAACTGTGCAGCACGCATGTTTCCTCCCTTTGTGAATGACTTTTCGCCGCTAACCATCCACTCATTCCACTGTTCTCGAATGCGATCTTTAAATGGCTTGTTTAGGCACACATCCAGTGGCTGTACCAACGATGTCAATCCTGCAGGAATAACTGCTGCATCTGTGTTTATTCTTGCCAGCCTTTGCTTGGTGCTGGGAGTTAAATGAGCCCTGAACATATCCCACACCAGTAGACTATGTTTTTGAATAAGTCCACCTGGTCGCCTGCTCCATACATTATCAAGCCATAGCTTTACCCCTTCTTCATCCATCCAGCCTTTTTCATTCACATGTACAAAACAACCAACAGGGAACTTGAGTTTCGGCATTGCTTTCCTTTTAAAAATAATCATTGGTCTCAATTTGGCACCATCAGCTGTGCATGCTAGTACTACTGTAAAACTGGACTTTTCATGTCCTGTTGTTTTAATTAAAATTGTTTTTTCACCTTTTTGATGGACAGTTTTATTTCCAACCATATCAAAATTCATGGGAGTTTCATCTATATTTCCAATGCTACTTAACATATAGCTATATTTATTGCGCTGTTTTATTACGTATCGATGGAAACTATTTACTTTGGCATCAAGATCTGCAGGTAATTTTTGTGCAATTTTCGTCTTTTGCCTCAGTACCAGATTATGCCTTTCCAAGAATCTACTACACCAGGATACAGTGGCCTTAAATCTGTTGCTGTGATCTGGGTTAGATTTGGCCCACTGAAGTGCAAACAAACGTATTTTATTTCGTGTCACCACATAACCGTTTTGGCGATGCTCATTCACCATGTCTGCAACATGTTTTTTGACTTCTGGCCAATGTGGGATACCTCTTCTTAATGCACACTTACCCCTTGGCATACTATTTAATGCTTTTTCATTTGCTTTCCAGTTCCGAACCATCTTTTCTGTTATTCCATATTGTCTTGCAGCAGCACAATTATTATGTTCCATGGCAAAGTTTATAACTTTAAGTTTGAAACTGACTTCATATTTCTTTCTTCTTGCTTGTAGAGCCATGACTGCTAGCTACCATATTTGTATACTGTACTGTATGTACTGGTGTAGTACTGTAAAAAAGAAAAAGTTAAAATGAAGTACCGGTATAACAACTTTTAAGCACACACACACGGTACATACGGTACATACACATATACCGGTACATACCGTATATACCAGTATATATACGGTATATATAAGCTAGGACTGAGCGACACATTAGCCCAGTGTACAGGGGAACCTGGGTATAGCTGGCACACAGATCTTGTAGAGGGAGGGAGGGGGAGAGAGAGGGAGGGAGGGGGAGAGAGAGAGAGAGGGAGGGGGAGAGGGATAGGGAGGAGAGTGAGGGATGGGGGAGAGGGAGAGAGGGAGGGGGAGAGGGAGGGGGAGCGAGAGGAGGAGAGAGAGGGGGAGAGAGAGGGGGAGAGGGAGGGGGAGAGGGAGGGGGAGAGAGGGGGAGAGGGAGGGGGAGAGAGGGGGGGAGAGAGGGAGGAAGAGAGGGAGGGATAGGGAGGAGAGGGATAGGGAGGAGAGTGAGGGATGGGGAGAGGGAGAGAGGGAGGGAGGGGGAGAGAGGGAGGGGGAGAGAGAGGGGGAGAGAGAGGGGGAGGGGGAGAGGGAGGGGGAGATAGGGGAGAGGGAGGGGGAGAGAGGGGGGGAGAGAGGGAGGAAGAGAGGGAGGGATAGGGAGGAGAGGGATAGGGAGGAGAGTGAGGGATGGGGAGAGGGAGAGAGGGAGGGAGGGGGAGAGAGGGAAGGGGAGAGAGAGGGGGAGTGGGAGGGGGAGAGAGAGGGGGAGAGGGAGGGGGAGAGAGAGGGGGAGAGAGAGGGGGAGAGGGAGGGGGAGAGAGGGGGGAGAGAGGGAGGAATAGAGGGAGGGATAGGGTGGAGAGGGATAGGGAGGAGAGTGAGGGATGGGGGAGAGGGAGAGAGGGAGGGGGAGTGGGAGGGGGAGAGAGAGGGGGAGAGGGAGGGGGAGAGAGAGGGGGAGAGAGAGGGGGAGAGGAAGGGGGAGAGAGGGGGAGAGGGAGGGGAGAGAGGGGGGAGAGGGAGGAAGAGAGGGAGGGATGGGGAGGAGAGGGATAGGGAGGAGAGTGAGGGATGGGGGATGAGGGAGAGAGGGAGGGGGAGAGAGGGAGGGGGAGAGGGAGGGGGAGAGAGAGGGGGAGAGGGAGGGGGAGAGGGAGGGGGAGAGGGAGGGATAGGGAGGAGAGGGAGGGATAGGGAGAAGGGGGCGAGAGAGAAAAAAAAGGGAAAGTGAGAGGGATGGGGGTTGGAGAGAGAGGGGGAGAAAGAGGGAGAGTGAGCAAAGTTAGCAAAGAAATTCCTTAACCACTGAGGAGTCACATAATCCATATTACTCAGATGGGCAAGGGTTATCAGAGCAGAGGAGACATTAAGGCATAGTATATAGCAGCATGAAACAGTTCCCTTAGATTTGTAACACACAGACTAGCACAGTGTCTGTAAAACTTTCAGCAGAAAAAAAAACTCTAGTGGAAGGCTGTCCCTTTAATCACATTTCTTCCCTGCACAATTTGCTCTGTAGCAGATGTCACATGACCAGCTACACTCTAGTGGAAGGCTGTCCCTTTAATCACCTTTCTTTCCTGCACAATTTGCTCCGTAGCAGATGTCACATGACCAGCTACACTACAGCCAGACATCCAAATTCCAGTGCGGTCATGTGACATCTGCTACGGAGCAAATTGTGCAGGAAAGAAAGGTGATTAGCAGAGAAAGATACCGGGTACGGTATTTAAAGTACGGTAAAGCCTTCCTAGTGTTTTGTTTTCAGCCCTTAGCCTTGTATGGAGTGGGACCCCTCATCAGGACTGGACTCCTGACGGTGGGCTGACTGACTGTCTGACTGAGACTGCACAGCACATTGCAAAGCTCCAGCTACTAATATGATATATGGTATATGATTGATTATATCATATTAGTAGCTGGAGCTTTGCAATGTGCTGCGTCAAAATTTCTGCTGCGATGTGCTGCGTCAATATAATCCCCATATAACCTGTCCTGCTGCCCTGCTGTCACCGTGACCTACCTCGCTCACTCAGTCTGAACTAGTGCACCGCAGTCGCACAGACCACTTCTGCCTGAATCTGGATTCACTGTCGTCTTCGGCAGCCAGGGCAGGGCAGCACAAACAAGTCAGTCTCAGCAGCTCCCACCTGCTCACTCTTCTTCCCGCCTGAAGTCTGTGTCGGCGCGACCACTACATCATGCTGCTCTGTGCAATCAAGGCGCATCATTGGCCAGCACAGCCGGGGGCCTATCTAGAGGGGTGTGGGCCTGGAGCTGCAACTCAGTCCATTCACAGTGTGACTAGCGTGTCCGACTCCTCCCCACCGCCTCACCCACACGTCACACAGCTCACTGGTGCTTAAATAACTCAGTAATAATAAGGGTTATAAAACGTCACCCGGCGTATAAGACGACCCTCGACTTTTGAGAAGATTTTCAAGAGTTAAAAAGTCGTCTTATACGCCGGAAAATACGGTATTTGTGAATATAGATACATATATATACACACATATACATGTGTACACAAATACATATATATATATATATATATATATATATATATATATATACACGTACACACATTAAAGCCATTCCTAGTCAAATACCTGAAAAAATAATGTATAATCAATAATAATATTTAATAATGTGTTTTAGTGTGTATGTACTGTAAATATTTTTCAATCCAATAGGGAAAAATGTTCTATGGATTTTTAAATACATTCATTTATATATGTCTCTGATTTATGCATACATTTGGCCTTAATATCCTTCTCAGGGACATTAAACAAAAGGTGTAAAGTAGATATTGTTCCTCTTGTTCTATCCTTTACTAGACATAGGGAAATGTGTAAGAAGAAATATTGGTGTAGAGACTAACACATTGTACCCTTTGCTCCCGAGTCCCTAATAACTTTGCTTTCCCCAGAAAAGTTTCACATTCAAGCCAGCTCCATTCCTTTCTATGCAAGAGATCATGCACCTTGCAGACACATCATTTTTTTAAAGAATTCTATGGGGGGAGGCCATGTTAGTGTGAACATGATTTTTCACATCTGATTGTGTGAAGTTTTGATCATCGGCCCCTTATCTCTTGAAACCCATTTTGCCTGATGTCTAGCAGCATACCTTGGCAGTTGTCTATTATCAATTTCTAACATTTTGAAACCTGCTCAAATAAGACTACTAAAATATTAAACATGGACAGTATCATAGGATACAGTATATACATAAAAAAATACTGAACATGGTGTAAAAATTATAATTTCTTGCCACACTCAGCATGTCTTGGTTATTTGGGTGCACAAATAATTATGTTGTACCTGGTGACTCACAGAAAGTGACCAAAACTTCTTCATTAAAGGGACAGTATACACTCATTTTCATATAACTGCATGCAAAAGACATTACTATAAAGAATAAGATGCACAGATTCTGATACAAAAATCCAGTATAAAACTGTTTAAAAACTTACTTAGAAGCTCTCCATTTCGCTCTGTTGAAAAGGTTGTTGGAAAGCCCACTGCAAGTGGGAAATAAGACACTCCCCCCTCCCCCTTTTTTTGCATATGAAAAGACCCTTTACACAAGCAGGAGCAAGCTGGAGAAGGTAGCTGACGGTATTCAAATTAAACTTTGGGGCTTGGTTAGGAGTCTGAAAATCTGAGCAATGTTATTTAAAAATAAGCAAAACAATACTTTTTAAAAAAAACAAAAAAAAAAACAACTTTATGGGCTACATAAATAGATAATCTACAAAACATTTATGCAAAGAAAAAAATGAGTGTATAATGTCCCTTTAATAAAGTCTGGTGACAGATCTTATTCACATCACAAATCCAGCACCTTTATTCATAGCTGGAGATGTTGATCCTCATTTTTCTTATCAGTCATACTACAAATGAAGCAGTTAAACTGCTGTCTTTTGTGAATAATTTGTGCATCAGAAAAGGGATTTCCTGTAGTTTTTTTTCTTCTTTGTGCAAAAAATAAAAATGATAGGAAATTTCCTTTGCTTCAGTTGGAAAGTTGGAAAGGAGTGTGTATTTGGCCATCATACAGGTTTTAAAGGTGTGCCCATGTCTGGAAGGCCTTTGCATGTTCTTCTCAGATTAAAACAAGTTCCTTTCAGTGACATAAAAATGCCACTTGGCATCTACACAAATATACTGCATATGATGACAAAGGCTTAGAGAGGTGTTTCTAATTCTTGCATTGTGCAGCTGACCTTTTAGGAAGAAGGAAAAAGTTTTGTGAAGTTGGTATCACATTTCCCTTGATGAATTTAATCTGTTGCCATTGAAACGAGGGAACAGTTACTGTATTATGTATAAAGTGCTCAGAAATGAATGAAAAGCTTTTGTACCCTTGTAATAGAATACCACAGGCAAAGAATGTATCAGGCTTTGACTTTTCTTTACATTTCAGAAATAGCTAAAAGAGGAATAATAATCAGCTTCAATGTTTAATCAATTTATAAATTAAATTCACTGCCAAAATTATGAAGGTAAAAATTCAAAAATGTAAATATTGTTTGCTATTGATATACCTGCAACCTAGAGAAAAATTACAAAATTATCCTGCTACCAGAAACAAAAAAATATATATATATATATAAAAATTAAATCCTATTGAGTTTCGAAATTTAAATTTGGCAGGAACAATCTTGAAATATCAAGGCATAAATACACAATTTAGATTATTTAAAATTATATATTCTTTTACAAACATTTTTTTCCAATTTTTAAGCCATTACCTTAAATTGTGAAAAAAAAATGTTTTATTGAAATATTTAAATCCAAATAGAATATTTCTTTGTATATTCCTACGATACAGAAATTGTGAATTAAAAAAAAAAAAAATGAGAACAGGATAAATCAAAAACTACACCCAGCTGTAGTCAGCTTTAAAGGGATAGTAAAACACCAAAAATATTATTGTTTTAAAAATAGATAATCCTTTTATTTAACATTCCCCAGTTTTGCATAACCAAATATAAATATACTTTTTACCTCTGTAATTACCTTGTTTCTAAGCTTCTGCTGACTGCCTCCTTATCTCAGTTCTTTTGACAGATTTGCATTTCGGGCAATTAGTTCTGACTCTTAAAGGGACATGAAACCCCATTTTTATTCTTTCATGATTTAGAAAGAGCATGCCATTTTAAATAACTTTCTTATTTACTTATATTATCTAAATAGCTTCATTCTCTTGCTATCCTTTGCTGAAAAGCATATCTAGATAGGCTCAGTAGCTGCTGAATGATGGCTGCACACAGATGCCTCATGTGATTGGCTCACCCATGTGTACTGCTATTTCTTCAACAAAGGATATCTAAAAATTGAAGCAAATTAGATAATAGAAGTACATTGGAATGTTGTTTAAAATTGTATTCTCTATCTGAATCATGAAAGAAATACAGTATTTTGGGTTTAGTGTCCCTTTAAATAACTTCACTTGCATGAGCACAATGTTATTTATATGAAACACATGAACTAACACCCTCTAGCTGTGAAAAACTGTCAAATGCATTTCGAAAAGTGGCAGCCTTCATGGGCTTAGAAATTAACATATGAGCCTACCTAGGTTTAGCTTTCAACTAAGAATACCAAGAAAACAAAGAAAATATGATGATAAAAGTAAATTAGAAAGTTGTTTAAAATTACATGCCCTATCGAAATCATGAAAGTTTAATTTGGACTTTACTATCCCTTTAAGTATAATTAATTGAATTAAAACGTGTAAACTTAAATTGGCAATTAACACCTTGTGATTAACATATAGGGCCTGATATTTAAAACCTCGCGGGCATGGACAGAAATCACGCAAAATCTTTGAGATTTGTTTTAGACTTTGTATTGCAATGTAGGAGTATCTGTTTCACACAAAGAACACTACATAGCAGCATAAACATTTCGCAATATAAAATTTGTGTTTCTAATTTTTTTAAGGGCCTCGCCATACCAATGGGACTTATTAGATCAACAAACCTGAGTGGCGACTGGCGAGGTTTTGAATATCAGGCCCACTGACGGAAGGCAACACCCTTCTGAATGCATTAACAACTTGGGCCTGATTATCAAAAACGCACCAGCATGGAGAGAAATCGCAGAAAAACTTTGGGGCTTTTTTTGAGCATTATATTGTAATGTACTGCATGTGTTTCAGCTTCACAGCCAGAATACTGTAAAGCTAGAAAAAATAGCTCTTAAAATAAAATTTGCCTTTAACATTTTTTAAAGGACCACACAGTGCTGACAAGACAGTTCTTAGATAATTATGAAGAATTGAGATCTTACAGGGACTGGAATCCCCCCAAAAAATATTTCATGATTCGGATAGAAAATACAGTTTCAAACAACTTTCAAATTTACTTCTATTATCAGATTTGCTTAATTCTCTTGTTATCCTTTGTTGAAAGAGCAGTACATCTAGTTAGCCAGTCATAAGTGACCAGAAATAAGAGACTGATGTGTGCAGGCACCAATCAGCAGCTTAATACCCCTAGATTGCATATCCATTTTAAACAAGGGATACTAAGAGAACAAAGCACATTTGAAAAAAAAAAAGTTAATTTAAAAGTGTCTTAAAACTGCATGTTCTATCTAAATCCTGCAAGATTCATTTTCTATTTTCTATCCCTTTAAGATCATCGGGTCCAGTGTTTGTGGAAATTGCTTTAAAACGGTCAAACTCCCTCAACATTCTTTTCTTATTTGGAGGAGACATTACTGACTTTTTACTAGGGGTGACAAGGCTTCTCAGTATTATTTTGTTAGTATAACTTGCATTACTTGGTAGTTTCATATCACTGCTGCTAAGCAAAATTAAAGGGATAGGAAAGTCAAAATTAAACTTGCATGATTCAGATAGAGCATGTAATTTTAAGACACTTTAATTCACTTCTATTTTTAAATATGCTTCGTTCTCTTAGTATCCCTTGTTGAAAATGAATACGCACATATCATACACAAGTGGGAGCTGCTGCTAATTGGTGCCTACACGCCTTTGTCTCTTGTGATTGGCTAACTAGATGTGTTCAGCTTCCTGCCAGTGGTGCAATGCTGTTCCTTCAGCAATGGATAACAAGAGAATGAAGCAAATTTGATAATAGAAGTAAATTAGATAGTTGTTTAGAATTGTATGTTCTATCTGAATCATAAAATACATTTTTGGGGTTTACTAACCCTTTAAAGTGAAAGTAAAGTTTCCTCTGTTGCTCACCGTTATAACATATTATGTATTAAATGAATAGGACTTTCATTCATCAAATTTTTATAACTTGTTTGCAAATCAAGTTTTTCCTGAAATAAATTCTGAATTTTATTGTCGATAAATGCAACCCAATTTTTTGGCTGCATATTGCTTCCTGGTCACGTTCTTATTTGGGCCAACTGAAATACTGGCTGTTAGGTGGCCGTGAAGCGACGTCATCGGTCTCTTGTGGCATCTGTGCATGCGGTAAAATCAACTATCTACTTTTTTCTTCAATTCGCGTGCCCTTTTCGCGCATGCGCAGACCATTCGGGACGGACTGAGAAGAAACTGAAGCGCTATTATATTTTTCAGGACGGATCGAGGAGGTATGAAACGATGCTGCTTGTCTCTTTTTAAAAACGCATAGTAATGAATGAATACAATATTGTTATTCATTCATTACTATGTTGTGAACTAAATACATCGGCGATTCGCGCATGCGCACAATAAATTGTCCATGTAAAGGCACTTCTCTAATACGTATAGAGCGGGTGGGACCGCTCTATGCGCAAACACTGTAAAAAGTAGGAAGAAGTAGATGGGAGGAATCAGCAGCATATCGGTATAAAAAGAATGTATAAAAAAAAAGGCATAAATCAATACATTTATTAGAAAGAAAAAAAAGCAATTTGCTTATTATACAGTTAGGCAATGCAGTACTTTGTTCAAATGGGACCAAATTTACTTTCACTTTAAGGTCTGATATGTAGCAGATGTAAAACAAATGTCCAAAATAGCAGTTACGTTTTGATCAACAGATCCTAATCATGTCCTAACATGCACCATTCTAATGCTCATATTTATAGCCCTACCTCAGTATGTAATAAACTCTGCCTCTTTCAATTGTTAACCCTTCAACAGATTTCAATACAAGTAAATCTACTATCTATTACCCTCTACAGGATTAACTAGCGCAAAATACTATGTAATAAAACTCCTCTGCCTTACAATATTGAATTGCCCATCATACTATTTCCAACCAAAAAATATATATTGACAAATTTTATAAATGTGAAAAATACATAAATAAATGGCACAAAAAATTGATAATAATACAATATTGTTTTGAATATGGGCTATGTACAGCAGCCTACAGTGTACTATACATAACACATGTGATGGATTTACTTTGGCTACATGTGCAGATGTAGACTTGTGATATCTGCAGTGTGCACTTCCAAGTCTCAGAGATGGAAAAAGGGTTGTTATTCTTTTTAATATGTTTAATTAAATATTTTAAATTATAATCTCATAGTGGATAACTTGACATATATTAACTCATCTTAAATTCTGCTCATGGACTGAGCTTTGATTAGGAAGCCAAAAATCACCTTAGCTGCTGGGAATTGTGACTGATTTAATTGAAGCCATTGTGAGAAAATATTACAAGACATTATCTGGTATTATAACAGATACAAATGCAATGAAATAATACCTATAAGAATTTATAATTGTCTAGAGAACTGTCAGGGTTTTTTAACCTTATACTGTGGGCCACAAATTAATTTTAGTTGACTTGTAATCCTTAAAAGGACATTAAACACTTTGAGATGGTAATATAAAATGATAAACTGTATAAATGAAAGAAACTCTGCAATATACTTTCATTATTTATTTTGCCCACCTTTTCCAGGTATTCCATTCTGAAATTGTGAGCTTTCCAATAGCTGTTAGAAATGGAAGTACACAACGCTGTTAAATTTCACACAGCCATTGGCTGCACACTTTTGTGACCTATTTATAACTGTCCCTAATTGGCCACAGCAGAGAAGGTACCCTAAGTTACAACATGGCATCTCCCATTGTTTTATAAACAGCTAATGAACCTTTAAAAATACATCTACTTGTTATTCCCTGACTAATCGTTTCTTTGTATGCATAATTATATCTAGCATTTATTTAGTGTTTAATGTCCCTTTAAGTAAACCTATGTTTCTCCATATTTACAACTCACACATTATGACTTCTATCTGCATCTGGCTTTTTCATGTTTTGCTTCGGTGAAAAAAATCCTTTTCAATATTATTTTATCAACTCTTCAAGTAAAAGAAAACATTATAATGTTACGGTTAAAATGTAAACTTAAAGGGACATTAAACTGCAACTACAATAGAATGGTTACTATTCACCATGATGTTGTTTTTCCTCCTGTGCCTAGAGCTGCGCATATGCGCTCCTGTGCGCCTTAGCTCGCCTTTGGTGGGGCAAAATTACCCGCAGGTAATGACCTTTGCACACAAGCGCAATTTTGGGCTCGCATGCAATCTCGCCCCCTGCTCGCGCACAGCCAATCACGCGCGGGCAGGAGCTGTCCTGACTCTACCGTGGAGATTGAATTTCGCCACCTTAGAGGTGGTGAAGAGGTTAGGGAAGCGACGGTCTGGTGACCGCTGCTTGTTAAATTATGGGGAGCAAGTTCTTGTGAGAACTTGCAGCTGTAGGGCTTTGATAAATTGAGCCCTTAGCATCCACATGATGTTTTATGGTTCTGTTCTTCTGATGTTTCTAGATAAATGGCTTCCCATTATCTAAAGGCTAGATTGCGAGTGGAGCACTATTTACAAATTGAAAGTAAAAAGTTTTAACACCAGTGCTAAACCCGCTTGAGCAAAAAGCCAAACAGAATATTTTAACAGCGTTCATGTTTTCCTTCATAGACTTCAATGGGGCATGAAAAGTGGGAAAAAGCTAACACCCAAGTTGAGCAAACCCGATCGCATTTTCTCAAGTGTGCTAACCCGTCATGAAATATTAATATTTCACATTCCAATGATCTTCCCATAGCAGAATATATTCTATTTATTCGTAAATACATAATTATATATATATATATATATATATATATGTCTTGTTTGGTAAAATATATATATATACCTATATATATGAATGTAAAATATTTACAGTAGATACATCATTAAATGCTTTATTAAATATAAATACTGAATAAATAAGATTTTCATCTTTTCAGCTACTTGACTGCAAAAAGCTGCTATATGTGTATATATATATATATATATATATATATATATATATATATATATATATATGTAACATTAAAATTGAACAAGGATGATATTGCATGTTTCAAGATTGGAAATGGCTCATAAGTATATATATATATATATATATATATATATATATATATAAATACACATATGCACATATATATACAATTATAATTTTATCTTTATTCTTTTCATTCACTATTTCCTTAATACTTAATATTATTTGTAATGTATGGGTTTTTTTTGTGTATATATATATATATATATATATATATATATATATATATATATATATATATATATATATATATATTATTTAAGAATATATATCCTAATTTGTGTTTGTTATACCATTGTATTAACAAATGATTGATCATATATAGTAGATATTAAACACTGTTTTCCATGATTTTCTCTGTGTAACAGGCATAGGAGGGTATAGAGCCTTAAAGGGACAGTATCCACTCATTTTCATATAACTGCATGTAATAGACACTATTATAAAGAATAAGATGCACAGATACTGATATAAAAATCCAGTATAAAATGGTTTAAAAACTTACTTAGAAGCTGTCAGTTTGGCTCTGTTGAAAAGGTAGTTGGAAAGCCCACTGCAAGTGGCAAATAAGACACTCCCCCCTCCCCCTTCTTTTGCATATGAAAAGACCATTTACACAAACAGGAGTAAGCTGGAGAAGGTAGCTGACTGTATTCACATAAAACTTTGGGGCTTGGTTAGGAGTCTGAAAATCAGAGCAATGTTATTTAAAAATAAGCAAAACTATACATTTATTTTTAAAAAAAAACTTTATGGGCTATATAAATAGATCATCTACAAAACATTTATGCAAAGAAAAAATGAGTGTATAATGTCCCTTTAAGTACTATCCTCCCTTTTTTCACCCAATCAGGGTCGACCCTGTTGTTTTTAAAGGTACACAGGTGTATGGTCTAATAGCTATGATTACGGCCTGAGGGCTGAAACTTGTTAGCAGACAGTTTTTTGCTGATAATTCATTTGTGAACCATGGATGTCTTTTAACACGTCATTGAATAAAGACTTTTTTGTTTTCAAATTTGCAGACCGCTATCTGCACTTCTTTTCAACTATTAATATATATATATATATATATATATATATATATATATATATATATATATATATATATATACTGGCGTTTAAAAGTTTGGGGTCACTTAGACCAGTGATTTGCAACCCTTTTTTTTGCCATGGCACACTTTTTTACATTAAAAAATCCTGTGGCACACCACTATCCCAAAAATTTACAAAATCACACATTGTAGCCTAATACAGGATATATATACAGTGTGTGTGTGTATATATATATATATATATATATATATATATATATATATACACACACGCACTGTACTGTGCTGTCATGCCATGCCTTCTACAAACTTTACATGACATATTGACATTCATTCACAAACAATCATAATGATTGTCTGTGAATGAATGTCAATGTCATAGTTTTAAATGATGCCTGATGTGCCTGTCACATACCTCCAAATATTTCAAAATTTGTCAGTCTGCCGCGGCACACCTGAGGATCTCTCATGGCACACTAGTGTGCCACGGCACACTGGTTGAAAAACACTGACTTAGACATTTCCTTATTTTCGATGAAAACATACATGAAATCAGTTTGAATAGGAAATATAGTAACTGACAAGGTTAGAAATGATGAATTTTAAGTGAAATAATAATTGTGTCCTTTACACCTTGCTTTTGTCAAAGAAACCTCCATATGCAACAAATACAGCCTTGCAGATCTTTGGCATTCTAGTTGTCAATTTGTTGAGGTAATCTGAAGAGATTTCACCCCATGCTTCTTAAAGCACCTCCCACAAGTTGGATTGGCTTGATCAGTACTTCTAACATACCATATGGTCAAGCTGCTCCCACAATTAGTTCAATAGGGTTGAGATCTGGTGACTGTGATGGACACTCCATTAAAGACAGAATACCAGCTGACTTCCCTAAATAGTTATTGCATAGTTTTGATCTGTGCTTTGAATCATTGTCCTGTTGTAGGAGGAAATTGTCTTCAATCAAGCGCAGTCCACAGGGTATGGTATGATGTTGCAAAATGGAGTGATAGTACACTTCACAAGAATATATACAGATAAGCTGGCACCATATAGCTTTGGTAAATATTGCTAAACATCTCTAAGGGCTACATGTACTAAGCAGCGAAAGCTGCTCCAGAGCCCTTGCGGGGCCAGTTAGAATATGCGAGCCTGCTTCCCGCAATGTAAGAATCAGTGGCAATTAGATTACTGCTTCTTACACTCTATGCAACCTCTGAGGTGGGGAGGAAAAGTCACAGAGAGCTCACTCGTTCTCTGTGATTGACAATCCCTATTCTCACGCGATTGGTCGTGTGAGAAAAGGGGCAGGAATTACACGCTCACTTGAGAGTATTATGATACATGCGATCAGTGGATCCTGTTTGTCCGCTGCTCATATGTAGCGAAGGCAGGCGGACAACTTCTTGAGTATATGGGGCCCTATATGTGATACAAATATTTTATTTTTATTGGCCTTATTAGAGCTGAAAAACAGAATGATAAAATCTTATCTTAAAAACTCTTGAGGGGAGCGGAGCCAGCTCTGCATCTGAGCGGTCGCACTTTACCATAGCTCTGGACCGATTCAGAAAATTAATTTACATTTGACCACTCAGTGCAGCCTAATTTACTTCTAAACCGAGGAACAGGCTATAAGAAGATCCTACAAGTGTCTAGTAACCCAATTACAGAGGATCACTATCTACTATACCCGTGAAAGGTATTACAGCAGATACTGGGGAGTGGCCATTTTTCTCCAACGAGGTGTCCTATTCATATTTCACGTTCTATCGGACATTAGATCAGCAGCAGGGGCACCTGTTAGGACATGGAGGAGTTCCAAGCTGTTATATTAGCCCAGCTGGAGGCTTTTGACAACGTAATGTCCCACAGATTTAAGGACCTGACTGACGTACTAAGGGAACAGGTCGCGCCATTAACCCATAGCGTGGCGCCACAACTGAACCTAGAGCTGTCTTTAACTCATCCCTCCTCTCTACTACCTCTCAAGCAGGAGCCCACATTATGCCCTAGCAGATCTGAAGCCCAATCAACTCTAACGGCGGTGGAGCAACCTAAGCACATCACAACCTATAGATGGGAAGTTCCAGCTGCAACCAGGAACTCCATAATAAGGCCAGAGAGGGAACCCCAGAATATGGAACCCCAGCAATTATCCTCCGCTACACTACACCCCACAGCCGCAGATGAGAACTGCCTTTTCTAGAATGTTGATCACAGAGAGGCAGCCGCCGAGTATCTGGAGCCGCATGTCACGGGACTCCAGGAGGGGAAAGTGACACAGAGTACCCACCCGATACGAATGGTTGGGAGGAGGCCTGGAATAGCATACACTCTTATAGGCTTCATCACTAGTGATGTCCCAAACTGTTCGCCCGCGAACGGTTCACAGCGAACATAGCTTGTTCGCGTTTGTGGGCGAACACATGGCGATGTTCGATCCGCCCCTATGTGTCATCATTGAGGAAACTTTGACTCTGTATGTCACAGCCGTCTGACACATTAGAGCCAATCAACATCAGACACTCCCTCACAGACCCTCCCAGCTACTCGGAATCTGCCATTTTAGACTCATAACGACCTTGCTTTCTTAATGAGAGGACGTGTTGTGTTTTTGCTCCTGACATTAATAGGAAAAACATAGCTAGGCTAGTGTATTTAGTGTCCACTACAGTCCAGAAGGACTCCACTCATCTCTGCTGCAAGCACAGCACCCCAAAAAGCCCTTTTTAGGGCTATATTTCGTGCCGTTTTTTTTTTTTTTTGTATTTTTTTTATTAGCATTTGCCTGGCTTTCAGCCTGTGTGTTTAAGGCTCACAGCATATGCTGTGATTACTGCCACCACTGATATCTCCCTAACAACATTAGTTTAAATTTAACTAACCAAAAATTTTAATTATTTTGCTAGTGTAATTTTTTTTCATTTTCTATCAGGCCTGTGTCACACAGCATATACTCTGGTTCATTGCTCTGTGCCAGCCACCAGTGTTAATATCCGTTTATAACATTATTTTAAATTTAATTTTTTTTATTTAAATCATTTTTCTAGTGTAATCTAATTACATTTACTATCAGGCCTGTGTCTGTCAGGCTCACTCAGCATTAATATACCTCATTTTTTTTCAGTCTTTTGGTTAATTGGTCTGTGCCAGGCAGCCACCCACCACTCATATCTTCTTCACCTTAATTTAAATATAAAAAAAAAAAAAAGTTTAAATTTGTTTGATAGTATAATATAATTTTCTATCAGGCCTGTGTGTTTTGCTGACATACAGAGCCTGCTGTGTTTACTTGGTGCTCTCCCTAGTCTATGAGCCACGACTCATATGTGTTTAACCTTTTTTTAATTTCCCCCTCCAAAAAAAAAAAAATTTATATCATTTTTCTAGTGTAATCTAACAGTATTTTCTATCAGGCGTGTGTGTATCTGACTTACAGAGCCTACTGTTTTTAATAGCTGCCCTTCCAAGGCTATCAGCCACAACTCATATGTATGTGCTTAACCTTTTTCTTAAAATTCCCCAAAAAAAGTATTTAAATCATTATGCTAGTGTAATCTAATTTTATTTTCTATCAGGCCTGTGTCTAACTGTCTATCTGACTTACACAGCATACTGTTAATTGCTGCCCTACGTAGCATCCAGCCAGTGCGACCACTCATATGTGCATTGCACTTCTTAACATATTTAATATTAAAATCTAAAATTTTAAAATATTTTGCTAGTGTAATCTAACTTAATTTTCTATCAGGCCTGTGTTTTTGTCACTTACACAGCATACTGTGTTAAATTGCTGCCCTACCTACCATCCACAACTCATATCTGCCAGCCTGTGTGCCAGGCCCAACTAGCCAATTAGTGGCACCAATCATAATTCTTGTAACAGTATCAAAAAAATTAAAAATCATAATTTTTTGTACTGCAAATATTCAGTCTGCTTGTGCCATTGAATTGCAGTTTCCTCCTGCCTGGCTGCCTGTGTGCCAGGCACAAACTAGCCAATTAGTGCCACCAATCCTAGTTGTTGTAAAAGTATTGTTAATCTTTAAAATTCCAAATTGATCGCTTGTGATTCCTCAGTTTGCTCGTGCCATTGAATTGCACTTTCCTACTGCCTGCCAGCGTGTTTTCCAGGCCCAACTAGCCAATTAGTGGAACCAATCATAATTCTTGTAACAGTATATAAAAAAATAAAAATCATAATTTTTTGGACTGCAAATATTCAGTCTCCTAGTGCCATTGAATTGCATTTACCTCCTGCCTGCCAGCCTGTGTGCCAGGCAGTCTTGCCAAATATTTACACCAATCATAATTGTTGTCACAGTATTGTTACTAATTAAAAATTTTTTTTTTTTATTGTTGCTCTGAATCCTGTTTGCTCGTGCCATTGAATTGCACTTTCCTCCTGCCTTGCAGCCTGCTGTGTGCCAGGCCCACCTAGCCAATTATTCCCAGCAATCATATTACTTTTAACAGTATTGCAAAAATTGTCAATCATCACTGTTTTGACTGTCAGTATTCAGTCTCCTAGTGTCCTTGAATTGCATTTACCTCCTGCCTGCCAGCCTTTTGTGCCAGGCCGTCTTGCCAACTATTCACACCAATCATAATTGTTGTCACAGTATAGTTACTAATTAAAATTAAAAGTTTTTCGATTGTTGATCTTAATCCTCAGTTTGCTCGTGCCATTGATTGCACTTTTCTCCTGTGTGCCAGGCCTACTTTCAAAATATTTACACCAATCATATTTGTTGTCACAGTATTCTTAATAATTAAAAATTAAAATTTTTGGTAATAGTTGTTCTGAATCCTCAGTTTGCTCGTGCCATTGAATTGCACTTTCCTCCTGCCTTGCAGCATGCTGTGTGCCAGGCCCACCTAGCCAATTATTCCCAGCAATCATATTTCTTTTAACAGTATTGCAAAAATTGTCAATCATCACTGTTTTGACTGTCAGTATTCAGTCTCCTAGTGTCCTTGAATTGCATTTACCTCCTGCCTGCCAGCCTTTTGTGACAGGCCGTCTTGCCAACTATTCACACCAATCATAATTGTTGTCACAGTATAGTTACTAATTAAAAATAAAAAAAAATTGATTGTTGATCTTAATCCTCAGTTTGCTCATGCCATTGAATTGCACTTTTCTACTGCCTTCCAAGCCTGTGTGCCAGGCCTACTTTCAAAATATTCACACCAATCATATTTGTTGTCACAGTATTCTTAATAATTAAAAATTAAAATTTTTGGTAATAGTTGTTCTGAATCATCAGTTTGCTCGTGCCATTGAATTGCACTTTCCTTCTGCCTTGCAGCCTGCTGTGTGCCAGGCCCACCTAGCCAATTATTCCCAGCAATCATATTTCTTTTAACAGTATTGAAAAAATTGTCAATCATCACTGTTTTGACTGTCTCCTAGTATTCAGTCTCCTAGTGTCCTTGAATTGCATTTACCTCCTGCCTGCCAGCCTTTTGTGCCAGGCCGTCTTGCCAACTATTTACACCAATCATAATTGTTGTCACAGTATAGTCACAGTATAGTTACTAATTAAAATTAAAACATTTTTGATTGTTGATCTTAATCCTCAGTTTGCTCGTGCCATTGAATTGCAGTTTTCTCCTGCCTGCCAGCCTGTGTGCCAGGCCCAACTATCCAATTAGTGCCAGCAATCATATTTCTTTTAACAGTATTGCAAAATTTGTCAATCATCACTGTTTTGACTGACAATCTGCAGTCTACTAGTGCCCTTGAATTGCATTTTCCTCCTGCCTGCCTGCCTGTGTGCCAGCCCCAACTAGCCAATTAGTGCCACCAATCATATTTATTGTAACAGTATTGGAATTTTTGTTAATCATAACTGTTTTGACTGTGATTCTTCAGTCTCCTAGTGCCATTGAATTGCAGTTTCCTTTCTCCCAGCGTGTGTGCCAGACAGGCCCATTTGCCAACTAGTGCCAAACAATCATATTTGTTGTCACAGTACTTTTAATATTTTAAAAAAAATAACAATTAGTGATTTTTAAAACATCTGTCTTTTTTGTTGTTGTCAGTCTCACAGAGTATACTGTGCCCACTTTCACAGTGCCACCACTCAATTGGTGTAATAGTATTGTTAGTGTCCATTTAAAAAAAAAATGACAGGCAGAGGCAGGCCATCCCGCAGGTTCCGTGGTCGTGGTGCTGTGATTCCTTTAGACCCTACAAATATGCACATTGTTCAGACGCCGGGTGCCAGGGGGGATGCGCAAAATTCTGAGGAGGACCGAGTTCAATGTCTAACAAAGGACACCCAATCTTCTTCAGCTTGCACTGCTAGTCCTAATAACCTTGACGCACCATCTACGTCCAGCTGTGCTTTGGGCAGGTCTAAAGTGACCAGTGCTACTCCCCCGCCTGTCGCCACCACCAACACTAGCACCACAGCCGCTTCACTTGATCTGTCACAGGATTTATTGACACATCATTTGGAAGAAATGAGTGATGCGCAACCATCATTGACAGAGGATGTAGATAATAATGATCAGTCTCAGTGAGGCAGCATTACCGACATGGAAGTACGGTGTGATGATGATGTTGTACCCGCTGCTGCTTCCTTTCTTGATGTGTCAGATACAAGTGAAGCGGTTGATGATGATGTGTCGGTGGATGTCACGTGGGTGCCTGCTAGAAGAGAAGAAGAAGAGGGGGAAAGTTCAGATGGGGAGACAGAGAGGAGGAGGAGGAGATGATTTGGAAGCATGGGGAGGTCGTCTCAAGGAGCTAGTGGCACAGTCAGACAGCATGCATCGGCACCCGGGGTCAGCCAGACAGCACGCCGACGCCCATCAACGCATGCTGTTGCCACCACCAGAATGCCATCATCGCAGAGCTCAGCAGTGTGGCATTTTTTTTGTGTGTCTGCCTCTGACAACAGCGATGCCATTTGCAACCTGTGCCAAAAGAAACTGAGTCGTGGGAAGTCCAACAGCCACCTAGGTACAACTGCTTTGCGAAGGCACATGGTCTCCCATCACAAAGGCCGATGGGAAGAACACATGAGTAGAAACAGCACACAAAGTGAAATCCGCCCTCCTCCTCCTGCTCCAGCATCTTCAGCCACGTCAACCAGTGCTGTCCTCCTTGCCCCCTCTCAACCATCCTCCACTGAGTCTCTCTTACGTAGCAGTTCCTGGTCATCTGCCCACAGTCAGGTGTCTGTCAAGGACATGTTTGAGCGTAAGAAGCCAATTTCTCAAAGTCACCCCCTTGCCCGGCGTCTGACAGCTGGCTTGTCTGAACTCTTAGCCCGCCAGCTTTTACCATACAAGCTGGTGGAGTCTGATGCTTTCAAAAAATTTGTATCTATTGGGACACCGCAGTGGAAGGTACCTGGCAGAAATTTCTTTTCACAAAAGGCAATCCCAAACCTGTACTCTGTTGTTCGAAAGGAAGTTATGGCATGTCTGGCACACAGCGTTGGGGCAAGGGTCCATATGACCATGGATAGCTGGTCTGCAAAGCATGGTCAGGACAGGTATATCACCTACACTTCGCATTGGGTAAACCTGCTGACTTCTGACAAGCATGGAATGCGTGGCTCTGCAGAAGAGTTGGTGACACCGCCACGACTTGCAGGCAGGCCTGCTGCTACCTCCTCTACTCCTCCTACTCCATCCTCTTCCATAACCTCTTCCTCGGCTGAGTCCTCTTCAACTTCTGCGTCTTGCTCCACATCTATGGCACCCCCCCCCAGCTCCCCAGGTACTATGCTACATCCCAGGTACAGCAGTGTCACGCCGTCTTGGGGTTGACTTGCCTAAAAGTGGAGAGTCACACCGCACAAGCACTCCTGACCGCCCTGAACGCACAGGGGGATCAGTGGCTGACTCCGCACCAACTGGAGATTGGCAAGGTTGTTTCTGACAATGGAAGTCATTTGGTGGCGGCATTGAAATTGCGCAAGTTGACACATGTGCCGTGCATGGCACATGTGTGTAATCTAATTGTACAATGATTTGTCCATAAGTACCCAGGCTTACAGGACGTCCTGAAGCAGGCCAGGAAGGTGTGTGGCCATTTCAGGCGTTCATACACGGCCATGGCTCACTTGTCCGATATTCAGCGCCGAAACAACCTGCCAGTGAGGCACTTGATTTGCGACAGCCCGACACGGTGGAATTCAACACTCCTAATGTTTGACCGCCTGCTCCAACAAGAAAAAGCTGTTAATGAGTATTTGTATGACCGTGGTGCTAGGACAGCCTCTGGGGAGCTGGGGATATTTTTGCCAAATTACTGGACGCTCATGCGCAATGCCTGTAGGCTCATGTGTCCTTTTGAGGAGGTGACAAACCTTGTCAGTCGCACCAAAGGCACCATCAGCGACATCATACCATTTGTTTTCTTCCTGGAGCGTGCCCTGCGAAGAGTGCTGGATCAGGCAGTAGATGAGCGTGAAGAGGAAGAGTTGTGGTGTCCATCACCCCCACAAACAGCCTTATCAGCATCGCTTGCTGGACCTGCGGCAACGCAGGAAGAGGATTGTGAGGAAGAGGAGTCAGAGGAGGAATGTGGCTTGGAGGAGGAGGAGGAGGAGGAGGAAGACTGAGCACAACAGGCATCCCAGAGTGCTCGTTGTTGTCACCTCTCTGGTACCCATGGTGTTGTACGTGGCTGGGGGGAAGAAGATACCCTCAGTGAGATCAGTGAGGACGAGGAACGGGACATGATTAGCTCGGCATCCAACCTTGTTCAAATGGGTTCTTTCATGCTGTTGTGCCTGTTGAGGGACCCTCATATAAAAAAGCTGAAGGAGAACGACCTGTACTGGGTGTCCATGCTCCTCGACCCCCGGTATAAGCATAAAGTGCCTGAAATGTTACCAAATTCCCGCAAGTCGGAAAGGATGGAGCATTTTAAGAATAAATTAAAAACTATGCTTTACACAGCGTATAAGGGTGATGTCACAGCACCACGGGAATGTAACAGGGGAAGAGATGAAATTAATCCTCCTCCTCCCACGACCACGGCGGCAAGGACAGGACGCTTTCCTGACATCTTGTTGATGGAGGACATGCGTACCTTTTTAACTCCCATGCACCATCAGAGCCTTTCGGGATCCAGCCTTAGAGAAAGACTCAACCGACAGGTAGCAGACTACCTAGCTTTAACTGCGGATCTCGACACTCTCAGGAGCGATGGACCCCTTGACTACTGGGTGTGCAGGCTGGACTTGTTGCCTGAGATATCCCAATTTGCAATGGAACTTCTGGCCTGCCCCGCTTCAAGTGTCCTGTCCGAAAGGACTTTCAGTGCAGCAGGAGGTTTTGTCACTGAGAAGAGAAGTCGCCTAGGTCAAAAAAGCCTTGACTATCTCACTTTTATAAAAATGAATGAGGGATGGATACCGAAGGGACTGACATTGGGCGATACATTTGAATAAAAAAGGCCTGATGATGATATGAGCTGGCTTGGGCAACAAATGGTACACAGGCTGGCCTTTTTTTTTGTTATAAAGCCGGAGGACTTGCTTGACTTATCCGCCACTTTATAAATGTTTTACAAACATCAATTTTTCTGGCTGCTGCTACAGCAGTTGCTACAACAATACTGAAATTTTTCAGTCATTTGTACATTCCTAATTTTTCTGGCCTCTGCTGCTGCTCTGTGGGTACAAAACTCAAATAAAAAAAATAAGGCACATAACAGTGATTAAACTGTTACGAATAGTACAACTTAGCACACCACTCATATCTGGTGGACCATTAAATTGAATGCAAATTGCCACAAATTTGAAGGGGGAGGACCGACCAAGCATCTTTATCCGTCTCTTGGTTGCTCTAAATTATCTCCGTGTTCCATCTATGCCATACCTGTACTCTATTGTGCAAAAGGGTGGCATATGTGGTGTTTCATGCTGTTGTGCCTGTTGCGGGTCGTGGCCCATGGTATAAAAAAGCTGAAGGAGAACAACCTGTAATGGGTGCCCCAGCAAATTTTTAGAAAAATGTTCCTGGTTCCTCTCAATTATCTTTGGGTTTCTAAAATGGATGCCATACCTGTACTCGCTTGTGCAAAAGGATGGCATATGTGGTGGTGTTTCCTGCAGTTGTTTCCGTTGAGGGTGCTGGACCCTCTTATAAAAAGGCTGAAGGAGAACAACCTGGAGTGGGTGTCCAAGCATGGTTTTTGGGGCAATTTCACTTTTCCAAACAATTATCTGTGGGTTTCTAAAATCAATGCCGTACCAGTACTCTATTGTTCAAAAGGATGCCATATGTCCTCTTTCCTGCTGGTGTTTTGTTTGAGGGTCCTGGACCCTCTTATAAAAAGGCCTAAGGAGAAAGAAGTGTACTGGGTGTCCATCGAATAATTTGTTTGATTCAAATTCCCGGTTGCAAAAAATTATCTCCGGGTTTCTAAAATCAATGCCTTTCCTGTAATCTAATTTTCAAAAGGATGCCATATGTCCTCTTTCCTGCTGCTGGTTTTGTTGAGGGTCCTGGAGCCTCTGCTAAAAGGCCTAAGGATAAATAAGTGTACTGGGTGTCTAATCAATGTTCTTTTAGATTTCCCGGTTGCAACTAATTATCTTTGTGTTTCTAAAATCAATGCCTTTCCTGTAATCTATTATTCAAAAGGATGCCATATGTCCTCTTTCATGCTGTTGTTTCAGTTGAGGCTCCAGGACCCTCTGCTAAAAAGGCCTAAGGATAAATAAGTGTACTGGGTGTCTAATCAATGTTTTTTTAGATTTCACGGTTGCAACAAATTATCCCCAGGTTTCTAAAATCAATGCCTTTCCTGTAATCTATTTTTCAAAAGGATGCCATAAGTCCTCTTTCCTGCTGCTGGTTTTGTTGAGGGTCCTGGAACCTCTGCTAAAAAGGCCTAAGGATAAATATGTGTACTGGATGTCTAATCAATGTTTTTTTAGATTTCCCGGTTGAAACAAATTATCTCCGGGTTTCTAAAATCAATGCCTTTCCTGTAATCTATTTTTCAAAAGGATGCCATATGTCCTCTTTCCTGCTGCTGGTTTTGTTGAGGGTCCTGGAGCCTCTGCTAAAAAGGCATAAGGATAAATATGTGTACTGGGTGTCTAATCAATGTTTTTTCAGATTTCCCGGTTGAAACTAATTATCTCCGGGTTTCTAAAATCAATGCCTTTCCTGTAATCTATTTTTCAAAAGGATACCATATGTCCTCTTTCCTGCTGCTGGTTTTGTTGAGGGTCCTGGAGCCTCTGCTAAAAAGGCCTAAGGATAAATAAGTGTACTGGGTGTCTAATCAAGGTTTTTTTCTATTTCCTGGTTGCAACAAATGATCTCTCGGTTTCTAAAATCAATGCCTTTCCTGTAATCTATTATTCCAAAGGATGCCATATGTCCTCTTTCCTGCTGTTGTTTTTGTTGAGGATCCGGGACCCTCTTATAAAAAGGCCTAAGGATAAATATGTGTACTGGGTGTCTAATCAATGTTTTTTTTTGGATTTCCCGATTGCAACAAATTATCTCTGGGTTTCTAAAATCAATGTATTGTTCAAAAGGATGTCCTCTTTCCTTTTGTTTTTTTGTTTTTTTTTTCTCTGTATTTTTGTTTATTTTAGAAAATTTAATGCACTTATAGGTTCACTAAGATTATGACTTTGCACACTGCCTTTTTCCATGCATCATTTTGACATGTCGTGTGATATGACTAGAAGAATGGTATGTTTTGAATCTGCTGAGCATAATAATAAAAAAAAAAATAATAATTTAACTTGAGTTACTAACTGAAGCATGACTTCAGGAGTCAGGCGTGGTCCTAGGTAGTGGTTGTTAGCAGATTCTTTTCAATGCAAATTGCAATTGCCACAGCATGCATAAAATGTGCGTCACCAGTCTCCAAATCTTACCTTTTTAATGCCAATTGATATTGCCACAGCTGGAACAACAGTAAATAACATGTGCGTCACCACAGTCTCCAAAGCTGTTGTCAGATGTATACAAAAACACTGATAAAGTATTCCTTTCGGGGCGCAAAGAGATGGCTACCGGAACACTCCAGGAACTTCCCAAGAGTCGCTGTCTTTTGTTTCTGGTGATGTTGGAGACATCTGTGTAGTGTACAGGGAGGCCCAAAATCTTCTCCATCTCTGTGCACCACAGGACAGGACGTCCTTGTCATCCATAAGTACAGGAAATTGCTGGCATTTTCCTTGCTTCAAGAAGTTCAGCTTTTGTGGTGATAGTACAGATTTTAATAAACTTTGGTTTCCTACCACACTCAAGACAATCTTGTAGTTCAAGCTTCGGACTTGCTGTGGGAAACAGTGGCCTGTCCTTACCATTAAGATGATTTAGACAGAAGTAACGAGCTCTGCTTGCAGGTGACACATATTTATTATCGTTAATCATCAAAGGGGTTGCGTGCAGAATATGGCAGATGGCCCCTTTTTCACATGTTTGTCCAGATCCACAACATTTGCAAACAGCCAGAAGAAAGGTTGGTTCTCACCAGCCTTAAGTTGCGCTTCATTTACCAAATACTGATATTCAAAAAATAGACAAACAGTGCCTTAAAAAAGACATTTGCAATATGGATTCACCAGAGCAAGGTCATTGCAAGTACTTCCCACGATAACAAAATTAAAATGCCACAACTCCGCAATCTTCCCCTTCACATTATTATTGTCACACTCCCTTGTACTCCTATGCCCAGCTCCCTGCTCTTGTTTTTGTTGAGGGTCCTGGAGCCTCTGCTAAAAAGGCCTATGGATAAAGAAGTGTACTGGGTGTCTATTCAATGTTTTTTTAGATTTCCCGGTTGCAACTAATTATCTCTGTGTTTCTAAAATCAATGCCTTTCCTGTAATCTATTATTCAAAAGGATGCCATATGTCCTCTTTCATGCTGTTGTTTCGGTTGAGGCTCCGGGACCCTCTTATAAAAAGGCCTAAGGATAAATAAGTGTACTGGGTGTCTAATCAATGTTTTTTTCTATTTCCGGTTGCAACTAATTATCTCTGGGTTTCTAAAATCAGTGCCTTTCCTGTAATCTATTATTCAAAAGGATGCCATATGTCCTCTTTCATGATGTTTTTTCTGTTGAGGCTCCGGGAGCCTCTTATAAAAAGGCCTAAGGATAAAGAAGTATACTGGATGTCCAATCAATGTTTTTTTCTATTTCCCGGTTCAGATAAATTATCTCTGGGATTCATAAATCAATGCCTTTCCTGTAATCTATTTTTCAAAAGGATGCCATATGTCCTCTTTCATGCTGTTGTTTCTGTTGAGGCTCTGGGACCCTCTTATAAAAAGGCCTAAGGATAAAGAAGTGTACTGGGTGTCCAGTCAATGTTTTTTTCTATTTCCCGGGTCATATAAATGATCTCTGGGATTCTAAAATCAATGCCTTAACTGTAATCAATTGTTCACAAGGATGCCATGTGTCCTCTTTCATGCTGTTGTTTCTGTTGAGGCTCCGGGACCCTCTTATAAAAAGGCCTAAGGATAAAGAAGTGTACTGGGTGTCCAATGTTTTTTTTATTTCACAGTTGCAAAAACATTATCTATGGCTTTCTAAAATCTATGCCTTACCTGTCATCTATTGTTCAAAAGGATGCCATATGTCCTCTTTCCTGCTGTTGTTTTTGTTGGGGGTCCGGAACACTATACTAAAAAGGCCGAAGGAGAACGACCTGTACTGTACTGGGTGTCCAATCATGTTTTTGTATTCAATTTCACGGTTCATAATAAATATCGCTGTGTAACTAAAATCAATGCCATACCTGTACTCTGTTGTTCAAAAGGATGGCATATGTGGTGTTTCATTCTGTTGTGGTTGTTGAGGGTCGTGGCCGTGGGACAGCGTATAAAACGGCTGAAGGAGAACAACCTGTACAGCCTTGCTCCTCTTTTTAGGCAGGCGAGCTCTTTGCATACATGCCCACAGACTCTGTAACGCATGCCTCTTTTAGGGAGAGGTGTAGCCATAATGCAGGATCAAAACCTCTGCCTGCAACTGTTATACTCGATTTTGCGAAAGGAAGTAACCTTACCATGGTTCCCTGCACGCACATATTGTTGTTATATTTTGGTGAGGGTAATCATGATGGCCATGTAGACCACCACCGAGAGTCCTGGAAGTAACAGGGATGAGATAAAAGTGCTAAGAATAGTACTACTTAAAACAACCAAGTTAGCCATGGGTGTTAATCCAAGACCGCTTGGCTTTATTTTTGTTTTGGGTGAGGCTAATCCTGCAGGCCATATAGAGCTGCCACCATTCGGTGTTGTATTAGCTATTTAACTAATAAGAACAGAACTACAAAAATACAACCAATGAAGGGCCTTATGAAGACTGAGCCAAGGTTGGATTGTAGTATTTGGTTAGGCTAATCATGATGGCCATGTAGACCACCACCGAGAGTCCTGGAAGTAACAGGGATGAGATGAAAGTGCTAAGAATAGTACTACTTGAAACAACCGAGTTAGCCATGGGTGTTAATCCAAGACCGCTTGGCTTTATTTTTGTTTTGGGTGCGGCTAATCATGCAGGCCATATGGAGCTGCCACCATTCGGTGTTGTATCAGCTATTAAACTAATAAGAACAGAACTACCGAAATACAGCCAATGAAGGGCCTTATGAAGACCGAGCCAAGGTTGGATTGTAGTATTTGGTTAGGCTAATCATGATGGCCATGTAGACCACCCGTAACAGGGATGAAAGTGCTAAGAATAGTACTAATTGAAACAACCGAGTTAGCCATGGGTGTTAGTCTAAGACCACTCGGCTTTTTTTTGGGTTTGGGTGCAGCTAATCATGAAGGCCAGATAGACCTGCCACCATTTGGTGTTGTAGCAGGTATTAAACTGCAAAGAACAGTACTACTTAACACAACCTACTTACCATGGGTCCCAGAGCATATGTTTGGTTATTATATTTTGTAAGGGTAATCATGCAGGCCATATAGACCTCCACCAATAGGGTGAGTATGAGTAACAGCTATTGAAATGCTAAGGACATTACTAATTAACACAACATAATTACCTTGGGTCGCAGACCAAGAGCAGATGTCTTATTATTATATTTTGTATGGGTAATCATCCAGGCCGTATAGACCTCACCAAATAGGGGGAGTTACAGAGATTAAAGTGCTAGGAATGGTAGTACTTAAAACACAACCTAGACCGCATTTCTTATTATTATATTTTTTCAGGGTAATCAGGCAACCCATATAGACCACCCCGATAGGGGGGGGTAACAGGGATTAAAGTGCTAAGAAAAGTACTAATTAACACAAGCTAGTTATCATGGGTCCAACACTGTGTGTCTTGATGTTATACTTTGTCAGGGTAATCATGCAGGCCATATAGACCTCCCTTGATAGGGGGAGTAACAGGGATTACAGTTATAAGAATAGTACTACTTAAACACATCCTAATTACCATGGGTCCAAGACCAGATGTTTTCTTATTATACTTTGTCAGGCTAATCATGCAGGCCATATAGAGCTCCAACAAAGGGGGGGGGTAAGAGGGATTCAAGTGATAAGAAAAGTTTTACTTAACACAACAAAATTACCATGGGTCCCAGACCGCGTATCTTGTTGTTATACTTTGTCAGGGTAATCATAACCGCCATATAGACCTCCACCAATAGGGGGAGTTACAGGGCTGAAAGTGCGAAGAATAGTACTACTTAACACAACCTAGTTGGGTCCAAGACCGCATGTTTAATTATTAGACTTTATCAGGGTAATTATATATCTAACAAATCTATCTATTTCTATTCTATCGATTCTATCGAACTATCAATCTATGTATATCTATCTATCCTATCTATCAATATATCTTCTGTCCGGGATGTTTTGAGAGAGCCACTTGTGTTTCTGACAAATTTGAAGTAGGAGGACAGAACAATCATCTTCTTCCATCTCCCGGTTCCACAAATGAAGGCCATATAGACCTCATCTGATAGGGGGAGTAACAGGTTGTAGTAAAATGTTAAGAATATTACTACTTAACACACCACGGGTCACAGACCACATCTCTTATTGTTATACTCTGTCAGGGAAATTATATATATTTCAAATCAATTTATTTATATATCAAATCGATCGAACTATCAAACGTATCGATCAAATGTAGATTGCATCTATTGATCGATGTAATTCGTATCTATAAAATGTATATTACATATTTTGGTTGATGTCATTCGTATCTATAAAATGTATATTGCATCTTTGATTCGATAACATTCGTATCTATCAAATGTATATTGCATCTATTGATCGATGTAATTCGTATTGATCGAATGTATATTGCATCTATTGAGCTATGTACAGTGTATCGATCATATGTATATTGCATCGATTGAGCTATGTAATCTATGTATCTACCTATCAAATCTATCTCTTGGTTGTGCAAGTGGACTGTTTGCGGTTGATTGCGGTGCGTAACACTTGGAGTTTGCTCTGTCACTGTGATGCGGCCGTAACCCTTACACTACCTGATAGATACGACATCATAACTGATGTTTTAAAGCACGTTATTCCAAATAATTTGGGAATGTTAGTTGATTTAGGCCCATTATGGGTTAAAAGCAGACTCTGCATAAACTATGTAATTTTCCATGAGGGTTTTGCCATGGATCCCCCTCCAGCATGCCAAAGTCCAGGTGTTAGTACCCTTGAAACAACTTTTCCATCACTATTGTGGCCAGAAAAAGTCCTTGTAGGTTTTAAAGTTCGCCTGCCTATTGAAGTCAATGGCGGTTCGCGTGGTTCGCAGGTTCGTGAACAATACCGGAAGTTCGAGTCCACCGTTCTCGAACTGAAAATTTCAGGTTCGCTACATCACTATTCATCACTCCTTCATCGGCTGCTCCGGTTCCCTCTCACAGCCACAATGCCCCCATGGAATTAAGTAAAGTCAGGTTCTGCATGAGAACTCCAGTAGCCACTGTGAAATCTAAACGCACAGGTCACAGCATGGGGATATCCTCCAAATCCACTGCATACCAGCCCATAGAACGATGTAAGCATAAGACTTTTACCCGGCTCAGGAGCGGAGTAGGTTAAAGGCTTTGAGCACCTCTTTTTGAAGAACCGCTGCAGTCACCACTGTTTTATAGCTAGCTGCTCAGACAAGCTTGCCTAGCTCATGCTAAAGACTCGCAGCCAAATCTCTTTTATTTCTATAGTTGTTCTTGTTGCCTTAAGTTGCTGATGTAATCAGTATATGAGTTAAAATCGGCATTGGTGCAACTCCTGAGTCCCCTGATAATGCGGAGGCTCCCCCTGGCAACCTAACAGTGCATATGAGGAGCAATGGCTTGAAACACACTCAGGGCCCCTGCATTAATTTGGCCACACTAGCAGAACCAGTAATAGAGGCAGCTCACCGCTCTTACAAGCAGCGCATCCAAGCCGAGAAATCTGCAGCCGCGGTAAACCCCCGCACCACTACAGCTCAGCTCCGAGTGAGCGTTGTAGCCTACGAATCTGATTCAGGGAAGTTGGCACAATTTATCCCTTCCTCTGGAGACATGACCTGCGATGTGAGTGCTGACAGCCTTAGAGCAGAAACTCCAACACATCCGGACGCAGTGCAGGCCCTCTCTCAAGACGGATCATCTGGGGGACTGCAACATGCTTCTCACGGTATCCCGACAAAGCACATAGGTAATATCAGACCGGGATCTAAAACGAGCTGGGAGAGAGGGTCCTCTGTTAATCTGCCAGCAGTAACTACTTCACTGGGGAGATATGATAGGCAGATAGCACCTAATCTCATGCCCGCAAAAAGTCTGGGCTTTGCTAATGCTGAGATCCCTCACCGCTGCCCCCCTCAAACAGTTGGAATTGGATAAAGCAGCGGAGAACTCTGCAGTTAGTAGGAGATAAAGCCTAAATGTCTCTGAGATTTCCCCCTACTACGCCTCCAACTTTTTGTAACCCTCTAATATATGCTCCTAATGTTAAGACGACTTAAATATGTTTGCGTCTGATTTATTCACAAGCTGACTGTTTTCCCTTGTCCTGCCTCAGTTTGCTCAACGCACCAAAAACTTACTTTATTCTGCATTAAGTATGGTCACAGTTTAACTTTACCAAGCCATAATGTTACTGTCCTACAGCAGCCCTCAGATGTTTCTACAGGCTGTATTCATCCATATACCAATGCTAACTCCCCAGCCTGGAAAGGCTCCGTGATGAGGAGATCATACTGACAACCAGCCCACTATACAGGACTATCCTTCTCCACCTTTTTATGTTGTCTGGCCCTTCTATACATCAGGATTACAATCCTGGGACTTGCTCTGTTTGTGCTCAGTTAGGTTTGTCCTCTAGTTACAACATAGAGAGGTGATGCATGGCGTTTTAGTGTAGTTATATGTAATTTGAGCATGCAGGTTTTGCCATTCACCATTGCAATTTATCTCATGTTTTGCGCAAATGTGTTTTCAGCATTCCTATATATCTCTCATGGGACTTACAATGCATACGTTAGGTTTGTCATTTCTATTGATGTTATATTAGCTTTTAGTCCTATTGTGTGTTAATGCTAAACTAACTACAACCCACCCTAATTACTGTTAGATATTTTATGTCTTCACTTATAGCGTGTACGCTTGCATTTATGTTACATTACATTATATGTCTCTTTACACTTCCCAGTTTGATGCTACATTTGCAAAGTGCAACATAAATTGCTTAACTATGCTATCACCATCTTTTGGCAGATATGGCTTACTGTGACAAAGTTCGTATCTTACATATTGTTTGCTATATCCCTTGTGTAAAGGACTCATGTTTAATAATATGTTAGCCGCTGCACTAGCTCAAGTCTGATCTTTCCTCAATGTCATATTTGTTAGTCCCACTAACAATCCAATTCCCACCCAGGTGAATACGTTGGTCAACTGCGTAACTTTTAGAGGCCTACATTATATTACTAGCCTATTAAGTACAGTATTGGCCTACATTATAGTTACAGGTTTAATACAGTGTCTCTAGTTAATAAGCTTGGTCTGTATATGGAGTAGTAGCTAGTGCAACATAATGCCATTAATATATAGGGTTAACTTGTATACAGCAACAAGTACCATTCAGGGACTCCAGTATAAATATGCAGTTTATGTATAGCGCCAAGTCCACTACAATGTCTTTAGTTTGTAGACACAGCTTATGTATGATGATAAACCTAATACAGTGTCCTCTAGCGATAAGTGGACCTTTAATTAATCACACTCCCTGCGTGGAAGTTTATATTTTGACGAAATACTGTTTTTTGCTGAGCTCCTCTTCTCCCTTTCCCGCCGGTACTGGTTGCCTGCGGGTCATATTCATATCCCTTTTACCCACATCGCCTAGAGCTGGCACTTCCCCAGGAGAGGAGCTCATGCAGTAGCCCCCTATACTCTGTATACTAATATTCTCCTCTATACATGTCCCCTGTAGATTTGTAACTGTATAATAAGCCTTCTAAGAGCCCCTTCCACATTATTGACTTGGCACCCTAGATGGCTCCGCCCCTCATTCCATTCCCTTCTTTCCCCCTCCTTTTCTAATACGAGCGGCTCTTGCCCGCTGAATTCTCTTTTCCCTTCTTTAGGCCACCCTGGTCTTAGAACATCCAAACAAATACTGCCCCACGCTTGCCTCCACCCTATTAGAATAAACAAACCTAAAAATTCCCCTCACGGTAAGGCATGGGCCACATCTATTATATATAAAATATAAAACTGAGGTTCCATTATTTTATGTAAAAACATAGATTCCGCTACTGACATCCCTGTTTTACATGGTTAATCCTAGCAGTCTCATTTGTCTCTTGTCCATTTTTTCTTTGGCTTATGACTATGTTTATGTTATAAGGATGTATCTTTCAGAATTATCCTATCATTGTTACTGGATGAATATGTTGTGAAACTTTTATTATAACCTCAATAAAAAATTTAATTAAAAAAAAAAAAAAATCGGCATTGGTTAATTTTGTTAGTGAATTATAGTTTATTATGAGGATATGAGCCAATGAAACTTATTAGTAGATGGATCCTTAGACTCATCAGTGTGGACACTCTTGCATTTAATACAGACATTGGTTAATCGTTACTTTAGATTGTTGCATAAAGTATATGAATGATTTTCCTGTACTTCGCTACTGACAACAGAGGTCTATGTGAGATCTTTTGCCGATACTTGGCCATGATATTATTTTCATTTCTATTATGCCTATTAATCACCTTACTACAGCCTGTACTCCCTGCTATTAATGTATATTAATTAACTAAAATGTCAGACAATATGCTCTCACGAGCCTGCTATAAGGTATACGATGGACCCGTATCCTAGAGGGCACGTATGGCTTATTACAGTGAAATTTCTTATGTTTTTTCGCACATATTTCTTTTTATTTCTTTTCTTTAAAGAATATTTTATATTATATAAGCATTATTACCTTGCTTGTTAGATTGCATGAGCCCCACCGGGATTGTGCCTGCATGATGTGCTCATCTGTTTGCTCAGACTCCTCTCTCAAATATGTACTCTCCCTATAAAGTGCTAATCTTGTCCATAGTATACAGGGAGGAAAATAGTGATACTACTCTAGGTCTTATTCATTTAGGAAATTTTAATATACATTTGCAAGGTTCTTAGCTAACAACTGTTACTGAGCATCCAGAAGGTTTGAAATGCGTGAACATGTCCTGACCATATTATTGGTACTATGCATGTCACTTTACACAAAATACAGCCTCAAAACTGTCTCAGAGAGAAGGTTGATAGTTGGGGGACTAGAATCTTTCGCGCCAGGAATATGCTCAAGACCCCAGATTAATAGCAAGACAGGTATCGGCTAATTTGTATATAGCTGCCTTTAGGCTAATCACTAACTTTCCGCAGCAGTAGCAGAGACTTGTTGCTTAATATAACAGAGACTCGGTAGTATATGAAAACTTAACAGTTGATGCCACAGCCCGAGCGTATGCCTCTGAGTGCTGTAGAAATGTGCATAGTCTGACGGTCCTATTACGTATCAGCATTCAGCAGAACTTACAGTTTATTGTATTGTCCTGCTGAGTACCCATGTTAATTTTTTTGAGTGTTCTTTCATGTTAGTTTTCAGCGCTCGTTAAGTCTTGACCACTCATTAATAGAAGCTGCACATCCTATGTTGTCCAGTAGCATTTCTTATGTTAATAGTCTTAGGTATAAGCAACAATTGTGTTATATGAGGCTTATGCCTGTGTGTTCTTACTGTTTTATATTCTTCTATCCATTAAGGGTTGTTTTGTAAACATGGTTTGTATTCAAAGCCTGCTTCGATCTAGCATGATATGTACCCTCCCAGCTACATGGCAAACATATTAGTCTTCTTTCTAATTTAGAATCTGACGTAAGTGACCTAATTTCTTTAGCCAGCCTAATATATCTCTTGTAACACTAGTTATTTAGCATTAGTTTCTATAGTCTGATGTCTCCAGCTAAACTCCTTTCAGACTAGTGAATAGTCACATAGTTTCAAATCCCCTCATCTATGTGTAGGTGTACTGCAAAGTTACATATTTACAATAGTTTAATCCAATCCTCTTATAGAACTGAGAGACAATTTGGCCACACAGGAGAATCCCTATTTGTGTGCCTAGTTTCTGTCCCTTTGCCGTTTTTAAACTACTCATAGTACAGGCTTGTGGCCATATAACTGTGTTACTATATAAAGATACAGATATGAACAAATATTTCCTCAGAATGTTTTATGACCACTATATTACTGATTGGCCTGTCTTACTTAAACATTATTTACAATGATAGTGATGTGAGATGCTGTGTTACTTGTAATCTAGGTAGTTCTAGCGCTATTAGTAGATTGCATTATTATTCTCATCAGAGCATGATCTATGAGCCTGGTCCTATATATTTCATTTTGGTTACCTAGACCTTTTCAATATACTCCAGGAGACTAAATACCATAACTAGTTGAGACTCTTGACCGCCCCTGGTTCTAGATTGGCTCCCTAGAACCCAAGCTCCTCATATGCAGTACAGCCTGAGAACAGGGGTAATAGTATACATTTTTCCCTCCATATTCTCATAACCAATCTCCCTTACTCATCTCACAAACCTCAACTATATCATGGTTATAGGTAGTATGTGTCACATGAGTTAGTTAGTATCATCTTATCCAAGGTCTCGCAGAGACAGTTGGTATTACTTTCCAATTGTCATGTTATTTCCATCTATGACTCCCATCTGACCCCTCTCCTTCCTTTCCCGCTGGCATTTATTACCTGCGAGTCATACCCCTACTCCTTTTACCCACATCGCCTACAGCTGGCATCTCCCCAGGAAAGGGGTTTATGTAGCAGCCCTCTGCTCTCCATATATATAAATTTCTCCCCTTGTGCATATCCTTCTCAGGGAGCTACCCTTATTTTTCTTGCTTACAAAGTCTAGAGGCACAAAGCTCTGCCAGACAGCCACCCTAATTGGCTCCGCCCCCTCCCCCTCCCCTCCCCCTTTTCATCTTTGAGCGGCTCTTGCCTGCTGAATTCCCTTTTCCCCCCCAAAACAAATAAGTCAAAAAATTAGGTTTCCTTTTGATGTGTTCCAGACATCCATTTTTGTCATTCATCACTTTCCTTTCTGGTTAATCCCAATTACAGTATAATTTCTGACCACAATCTCAGACATAGTGTCATTGCCCGTCTCAAGAGCTACTCTATTCCCTTTGAACATACTACTCTGTATAATAAAAGTCCTCACACGTTTCTCCATGGCACTCGTGCGGTTTAGATATAGTGTTTGCAATGGTAGTACTTGTATTTCAATGTCTTACCTCTATTATTTGTTGAGAATTGTATCATCACTATTATTAACCTAGACATGTGTCTGAACATATTATCTGTTTTGATGTTACTTTTTTTACCTCAATAAAAAAATTATTTAAAAAAAAAAAAGAACAAAACTCTTGAGTGTATATAAGGAACGCTTCCCGCTATATCTTACTTCCTGAAATTGTTTTTATACTCTTTCCACTCAGCACTTGTTAAGACTTTGCAACTTTACTTTACCAATTGATTGCTAAAACAAGGTAATCCTCTAGATGTGGAGTCTATAGTAGTAAGTGTAAAGTATCCGAGGCTTTATAGATGTGGTGACAATATAGCCGGATTAGCTTATTACATGGACTGGATCGGTCATATGATAAGACCTCGGACCCTGCTTTTAGCTATTGCTTAGGATCCTCCAATTATTTTTCAGGTCCTATTTTATGTGTACTGGGGCAATGTTAAAAAAAAGTCCAGTGTAGTGAATACACTCCTGTCTCCTCTGCACTCTTAGGTACTCCCAGGAGTTTTGCAGGATATTGCAGTTTTGCCAATGAAAATCTTTACAGACGTTAGAGGGACACTTCCCTCTCATCAGGAGTAAGTTCACGTTCAAGGTCCCTTTTACCCTGTATAAATCTTTAACTGGACAATCACTCCTCCAGGATCTTTTTTGATTTAGTCTGAATCTCACGATTGTTCTTCTTTGTGATCCGAACACCTCAAACATAGATTTCTCTGTCCATAACAGTTTTTCTTTGTGAAAAACACAATTGGGCTAAAAGATGCTGCTGCCAGGTGATAAATTGCCAAAGGACAAGCTACTGAGCAGTTGTTTGTGCCTGAGAGAGTGCTACTTTTTCTTTATGTATTTGCACTATGACTCCCTAAGGGTCATGTGGAAATCAAATGTGGACTCCTTGCCCAATGTGTTCAGAGCAGTATGGCTGAACCTCTTTGAAAAGGTCCAAAGAAGGCTGAAGCAATTATCTGCAGGTTTCCATGTTTCCATGTTCTGATATACTTTAGGAAAGTTCTTACTGTGAAACACATTATTAGGCTAAAATATGCTGCTCCCTGGTGGTAAATTGCTATAGAACAAGCTACTGAGCTGTTATTTGTTCTTTAGAGATCTCTTCTCTTTCTGCATGTATTTGCAATATGACCATAGAGATATCTCCCTAAGGGTGATGGGGAAACCAGACATGGACTCCTCGCACAATGTGCTTAGAGTAATATGGCTGCACCTCACTGACAAGGGCCAAAGAAGGCCAGAAAGATTGTCTGGGGTTGCCATGTTCCTTGTTCAGAGAAGGATTGCCTGGTATTTTGGGGCTGGGTTGACCTTGTCAGACTGATATACTTCAGGAAAGTTCTTCTCTGTGAAAAACACAATTGGGCAAACAAATGGTGCTCTGGTAATTCACCATAGAACAAGCTACTGAGCTGTTGTTCATTCCTGAGAGAACGCTTCTCTTTCTGTATGAGCCCATCTAAACAATCAGCTTAATCGCCTCAACCAACCACTTTAAATGTGGTTATGAATTCCTTTCCTATTATGTTTATTATTGCAGCTCCTATAACAGTTCTCACTAAAAACAGGGAGGGTACAAATGTTGGTTTCTAAAAGACAAAACAGTTTGTTTTTTTAAATTCCCAGCATGCATTTATTTTACAACTCTTAGGCTACAACATCCCAATCCTATGTTCTTAAATCCATGCATCTTTTATTGGTGATGTTGCTTTTTCCATTGTGATTTTTCTACTAGAAAACTGCATTCAGTAAGCTATTTATAAAGGCAGTTTTCACCAACTGATATGAACTATGATGTAGACCAGAGCTTTCCAAACTTTTCATGTTGGTGACACACTTTTTAGACCTACATCATTTCGCGACACAGTAATTCAGTTGTACTGGCAAACAGGAGGTTAAACTAACTTGTTTTAAGAGATACGGACACATACATAAATTATATAATAACAAAATGTATTTACAAGTAACAGTATGTATGTGCAAGAATTAAACAAAAGTTTAATATCACCAAAAGCTACTTACTATTTTAATAGGATGTATAAGATTGATAGGATGGACACAATTTCTGAATATTTGGTGGAATATTAGATAAAGACACTGGCATTTCATCATCAAGCATTTTTAAGCTTCCCCTTCCTATCCCTATATCAAGAGCAGGAGCAGCAATGCACTACTGGGAGCTAGTTGCAAAAAAAACCCCACTGACTTCTGACTTCAGCTCAGCGTTTAAGTTGCCGCCCTCAGAGCTTGGTGAGTCCGATTGACTACTGCCCATGCTGCAAACACACTGCTGTCCCACTCACTGACTACACTTGCAGTCACGAGCCAATTAAGGAGACTACACATGCAGTCAGGAGCCGATGTGCCGCCAAAGCCACCAATGGCAATAGTTTCAGTTCCCACTGATCTGCACCAATAGGTTAAGATGATCTGTGACCCCCTAGGTATCAATCACGTGTCAACCATGTGATATGCGTAGCAGGCAGACGAAAAAAAGTAACCAAAAATAAATGTTTAAAAAATTTAAAGTTTGGAAAGCACTGATGTAGACAATAAGCAGTGGCTATCAAACTTACTAGCTCGCACAAATTGTATTACTCTCTTGAAGGATTATCCACTCAAGTCTTGAGCTATGTTGATCATAATAATAAATTAAACCTAAATAATCTATATAACAGCTAAAATAGCCCATTATCCAAATGCTCGATAGACCTGACAAGCTCTTTAAAATTGAAAAAATGTGAAAGTATGTACCAAAACAACAGTAGACCCTTTCCTTAAAGGATTTAATTGTAGACCTTCCAGAATCTAATTGTTGCATCATCATATATATTACTGTGAAAAATCTATTTAACACAGAATAGGTGGGGACAAGCTTCAAAAACCCTTTGTGGACCAGTTATTTTTGTACTTTTTCTTTTACTGAAATACGTAATCCAAAAAGCACCAAAACATATATCTCTCTTATAAAGATATCTTCCCCAATCCAATGGCAAAATAGAAAGTTTGCATCTTTTGGTTACAATTCATAGTTTTTTTCTTTTGATACTCCCCTAGTTGGAGTATCTGCTGATAACTGGTGGGCCAAACAGCTTTCCAATTTACTTATATTATCTCATTTGCTTCATACTCTTGGTATTCTTTGTTGAAAAGAATACAGAAGTTAGCTCAGGGGCAGTAATGCTCTACTGGAAGTAAGCTGCTGAATAGTGGCTGTGCATATAACCTCTTGTCATTGCTCACCTGGTGTGTTCAGCTAGCTCCCAGTAGTGCATTGGTGCTCATTCAACATAGGATCCCAATTGAATGAAGCAAATATGATAACAGAAGTAAATTGGAAACTTGTTTAAAAGTGAAATGCTCTATGTATAATGAAAGAAAAAATTGGGGTTTCATGTCCCTTTAATCACTGTATTGCAATCCATTGCAATGTTAGCAATTTCATCAATAAAACAAAGTACTAGCTTTCCTTAGCAGACAGTATGCTAGGACTGTGCCCCTTTTAAAAACAAAGGCCACTCAGGTATGAAGTCCCAAATAAATATTTAGATACAGGTAGACCTTTGTCGGCCAAGTGTTTGTTTGTTTTGTATTTAATATAACCTAGTAAGTATAACATTTAGAAAATGGTGTTTGTTCTATTTAACTCATTGAACATGGTCTACATACTTACTGTTTGTTATTATATAAGTTATGAAGTCATAAAGTTGTTATAATACAAGTTTATAGGCCAGCTTTGTTTGCACTCTATATGTTGACAACTCCATACGTCCAGATCCAACCCACCTAGAGCCTTCCACCTTGATATAAGAGACACACATTGCACACCTAAGAAATGTCTCATATAGTTTACATGATATTATCACCCACAAACAATAACTTGAGTGTAATTTACAGTACACTACATAGTTACTAATGTACCAAGTGTACATATTGGTGATTCCATTTCAAAGAACTGATGGAAGTAGGGCTATCTATGCTGCTCTCTCTCCCCCCCCCCCCCACAAATTTAGTTGTGTCTTACTGGACTGATACTCTAGAGGCCACTCATTTCAGAAGTGACAATTTTGCACTTTATTGACCCCCACTCAGACAGCTCCTGCTTTGATCGACAGAAGCGCTGTCATATACTTACCAAATATCAATACATATATTACCCTATTTTGCACTCAACAATCTTCCTCCTCTTAGACCTACTTCCCGCTCACTGTGTTCCCCCTTCCCACTAACATTCTTCCGCGGGGCGGATTTACATAAACTGTTAGTATTAATTACACACCATGGCCTCTAGTTATCAAGCCATCAACCGCAAATACGCTGGAATTCCGCAGCGTATTTGTGGCGAGGCTGATTCGCCGTAGTTATCAAGCCCTACAGCCCGGCAAAAGTAGAATCTAGTGACGTAACCTACGATCCGCCGGTCTCAGTCCGACACAGATCGATGGTTACGTCACTACAGATGTTCCGAACACAAGTTCGGCACAATCTGACTACTTTTGGTAGTTATCAAATACCTACCAGGTACGCTCGCCACTATTCCGGGCCAGCGTACCTGGTTTTCAATCCGCCGCCCTGGAGGCCGTGGATCCCATAGGAATCAATGGGAGTCTGACAGCAGCGAGAGCTCATGTTCGCTGCTGCCCGATATCCCATTGATTCCTATGGGAAGTGTCTGCACCTAACACCCTAACATGTACCCCAAGTCTAAACACCCCTAATCTGCCCCCCCCTACACCGCCGCCACCTACTTTATACTTATTAACCCCTAAACCGCCTCTCCCGGACCCCGCCGTAACTAAATAAACTTATTAACCCCCAAACCGCCGCTCCCGGACACTGCCACAACTATAATAAATATATTAACCCCTAATCTGCCGCTCCTATATCGCCGCCACCACTATATTAAACTTATTAACCCCTAAACCTAAGTCTAACCCTAACCCTAACACCCCCTTAACTTAAATATTATTTAAATAAACCGAAATAAAAATTACTATTATTAACTAAATTATTCCTATTTAAAACTAAGTACTTACCTGTAAAATAAACCCTAAGATAGCTACAATATAGTTAATAATTATATTGTAGCTATTTTAGGGTTTATATTTATTTTACAGCGGCGGTTTAGGAGTTAATGAGTTTAATGTAGGTGGCGGCAGTTTAGTGGGGGGCAGGATAGGGGTTAATAAATGTAATGTAGGTGGCGGTGGGCTCCGGGTGCGGTGGTTTAGGGGTTAAACAATTTATTTAGTTGCGGCGGGGTCCGGGATCCGCAGGATAGGGGTTAATAATTTTAATATAGGTGGCGGCGGTATAGGGGGCGGCACATTAGGGGTTAATAGGTATAATGTAGGTGTCGGAAGGGTCCGGGAGCGGCGGTTTAGGGGTTAATACATTTATTAGAGTTGCAGCGGGGTCCAGGAGCGGCGGTTTAGGGGGTAATAACTTTATTTAGTTGTGGGGGGCTCCGGGAGCGGCAGTTTAGGGGGTAAAAAAGTGTAGTTTAGTGTGGGTGCTTAGTGACAGGCTAGCAAGAAAGCTGCGAAGAAGCCGATGAGCAGCGAGATCGATGACTGTTAGTTAACAACAGTCCGCTGCTCATCGCTCCGTACTTGGTGCGCGGCTTCTTGACAGCTTTCTTGATAACTTTGGCGAACGTATTCAGGTCCGTGGCAGCGATGGTAGGCGAGCTTAGGCGAGCGTATTGGGCCGATGAATGCAGGAAAGTAGACGGCTTCATAATTAGAGGCCTATGGCTCCACTCAAACTTGCAACTTCAAATGCACGTGGTTAAATTCCTGTGTGCAGAGGATTTTCCACCACCGCAGCTTGTGACCGAGATCGGGACCGACTATCTGGTCGCATCTGCTGACCGGGACTGCTGACGGACCAACCTTACACACATCCCGTGTACAAAGAGACCTGCTTCCACCCGAGTTTTTGTGACATCTATCTAAGGTTAATCTTGTACAGGATTGATCCCCCAGCATACTGACTGCTGTAAAAGGTCAGCCTGCCTGCATGCACTACTTGTGAGTGCCAACTCTCTTGTGAGTACCTTGATAACTGTGTTGCATATTGAGGGAACCTGTTACTATACATTGACACTGACTAGGTAAAAAATTTTCAGCCAATACAATCTGGCTATTACACCCCATTCATTTGACACATTTGAATTTTACACTATTATTGGCATTAGGGCACTTTTTTACAGTACTAATTGTACTTGCTTGTTATAATTACGACTTTTATGGTATATTTTCACATTCTTGTATTGATTAGATATTACCTCAGTCAATACTGAGTAATTTAACTATTTGATTCACTGGACACCATCTTATGTACATTACACACAATCATTTTTTATCTTCACATATCTTTTGTTGAACGATTTACGTTTGTTATTCACTGATCCAGTTTTTTATGTCATACCACTGACTAAGTTTTAACTCATCACTACAGCACTACCCCCTACACTATTTTTTGTGGTGTACCACTATTCAACTGGTGCACCCTATTGTATGCTTTTTGCATACATATTGCAAAACCTATGAAGTAGAAGTACCTGAGATCTCTAAAACCATTTCAGAATTCTTCCTCCTGAACGACACAGAAGACACTAGCCTTGATGTTGTTTGGGCAGCGCTTAAAGCCTATATGCAGAGTTACTTCATCAATAAAACAGCCCGAAATAGACAGACATTTAAGCAACCTCTAGCAAAATTGTACTCAGACGTATGGCTACTAGAACGATCCCAAAAAAATAGCACAAATAACCTGATAGCTCAACAAGTAGGTACTATCCGAGATGAAATTAACAAACAAGAGGGTTTTAGAGTCCAGGCTAAATTGACAAAACTTAAGCAACTATTTTATTACAAAGGAAATAAGGCTGACAGATAGTTAGCTACTAAACTTTAAGACCCTATATAAATTGCGAGATTTGAGTGATACCCCTCTTACTGATATTAACTCCATACAACAGTTCCTAAAAAATCTAGATCTGCCAAAATTATCTGATGACTCGGTCGCTGATCTAGAAAGATCATATACCTTAAAATAGGTCAAACTTGCTGTAGAATTTCTTAAGAGCCATAAAGCCCCTGGACCATATGGTTTTCCAGCTTCTTTCTATAAAACATTTTCCTCAGAATTTCTCCCCATACTAGTGAGGCTCTTTAGTGACATGGCTGAAACAGGCATGTTTGCGAATGAGTTCCTGGAGGCTATCATTCTCACTATTCCAAAAGAAGGGAAAGATCACACACTGTGTTAAAGCTATAGGCCGATCTCATTAATAAATGTAGATGTTAAAACCGATGCCAAAATGCTAGCAAACAGATTAATTACTCATATTCCTTTGATAGTACATCTAGATAATGTACATCGGTGGCCGGCAGGGACCTGATAACACCTGTAGGCTCCTGAATATTTTTATAGAATCAGCCAATATGTGCATCCTCTTAGTCTCACTCTCCCTCAATGTGGAAAAAGCATTTGATAGGGAAAGGTGGGACTATATGTTTCAGACCCTGATGGCTTTTGGTGTCCCAACCTTGTTCTGCACTGCCATACAAGCCTTATACAGTAACCCTAAGGCTGTAGTTAAAGAAGTAGGATTTAGTTCTCCCAAGATTCTGATCACCAATGGCACTCGACAGGGATATCCATTGTCCCCAACCTTATTTCCTCTAGTCATAAAACCTCTAGCTGCAGCAATTAGAAAAGCTAGGAACATACATGGACTTATCGTACATGACAAGGAACAAAAACTAGCCCTCTTTGCTGATGATTTGACTGTATTTCTCACAGACCCCCTTACTTCTCTTCCCCCTCTTATGGACCTGTTCAGACAATTTGGTACCCTCTCCCACTATAAAATCAATGTTACAAAAACCGAAGCCTACTCTATAGGCATCCCACTCAATGAATAAAAGCAACTTCAGAGAACCTTCTCCTTCAAATGATCAACAAAAGGCCTTAGACACCTAGGTGTCTTTTTATCACATGATAAATCAATAACTCTGGCAAAAAACTATAACCCCCTACTTAAAACAATAGACCAGCTTTTAAGATAAAATAAATATGAAGAAGTTTCATGGATAGGCAGAGTTGCGGCTATTAAAATGATACTCTTGCAGAAATTGATTGATTTATTCTGCTCATTTCCTATCCCAATCCCTGTGACCACTATATTAAAATTACAAGCAATATTTAAAGGGACACTGTACCCAATTTTTTTCTTTTGTAATTCAGATAGAGCATGCAATTTTAAGCAACTTTCTAATTTACTTCTATTATCAATTTTTCTTCGTTCTCTTGATATCTTTATTTGAAAAAGAAGGCATCTAAGCTGAGGAGCCAGCAAATTTGTGGTTCAGAACCATGGACAGCAATTGTTTATTGGTGCTGCCCAATCAGCAAGGACAACCCAGGTTGTTCACCAAAAATGGGCCGGCATCTAAACTTAAATTCTTGCTTTTCAAATAAACATACCAAGAGAATGAAGAAAATTTGATAATAGGAGTACATTAGAAAGTTGCTTCAAATTGCATGCTCTATCTGAATCACAAAAGAAAAAAATTGGGTACAGTGTCCCTTTAAAGAATATATATGGAAGGGCAAGAGATCTAGAGTTTAAGCCCACATCCTACAAGCTCCTTTAGACAGTGTAGGGATAGGATTGCCGAACATCAGGACCTATTATGAAGCAGCCATGATCTCATATGCTTCGGCTAGCTAGGTGGCGGGACCTTAAACAGGCCACACTACCCGCTTATGTTGAAATAGAGGATCTCTTATGGATTCCCTTGCATTGTAAAGATAAGCCAGTCATCACAAATTTAATTGTTAAAGAATGCCAAGAAACTTGGCTCAAACTAAGACATAGCCCATCAATCTCCCCTCACCCTTCGCCGATCCACTCCATTGTGGGCCTGCTGCACAGCCTACATAACTTGCACCTGAGTTGCTGGAAAAGCATGTCCTTAAGCAAAGTTTCTGACTTCTATTTGGAACGAATCAAACAGACCTGACCAATTTACTCGGGATCCCTGCTAAATTACAATTTGACTTACTTAGACTATGATCTCTTATGAAAGCTTGGGGATTCATAGAAGGTCAGCTTAGAAGCCTTAGAAGCCTTAGAAGACTAGATGGACAGCTGGAATTCAGCTGTATAAACCACTTTTGTCACATTATAAATGTCTCCTGCACAATGCCCTTTCGGTAAAAACTAACCACATCATCTCTTGGGAAAGGGAATGGAGACAGAAGTTCAATCCCAAACAGTGGACATAAGCAATAGTCATCACCAAGTCAGCCATACATTGCGTAACCATGTATGAATTACCGTATTGTTCCGCATATAGGCCATTCTTTTTTTCCTTGATTTGTAGCTTTAAATTTGTGCTGCGGCCTATATGCCGAGCGCAGCCTGTAATTGGGCACTTTCGGTAATATCATACATGCGCAGTTCAGCCAAACTTCCGGTGCACCCTGTGGCCTTATGGGTGTTGTAGTCTGCCGGAGTTGTGTAGGAAGTTAGACTAGCAGCGGAGCAGTATAGACACAGAGACTTACTATCTAGGAAGTGGATGGATGTCGCTCTGAACACTTTATCAACCTATGCAAGTGGTGTGAAGCTATTAACTGTCAAGGTACCACTGTTTATCTGGTCTGAGGTAGTAGAGAGCTGTATCTATGCCATACTCCTGAGCCTGGTAGCTGGGTCACTTCTTAACGGCTTCGTGCTGTCCTAACATTTTTAGTTTTTCTCTATTTTTATGTATTTATATATTATTCATTTTTTAGCTTGTGTGGAGACGTCCCTCATTTTACTTGTTTTTAACATTTTCAGCTTGCATTGTCTGTGAATTTGTACTTAGCTGTGTAGCGCCCTCTTATTTTTGGTATATCTTGTATGCTTTTGTATCTAATTTGGAGGAGGTAGATTTAGAGTGGCTAAAACTTACACACTGCTTAGCGCTGACATTTCTGTGCATTTTTGGGTAGGAAGTTAGTTTGTAGGTGGGTGATACGCGCACCATTTGATTGTGGTTATAGTGTAATGTGCTGGGTGCAAGCGGTCTGTATCTTGGAGTGGAAGTATGGAAATAAGTTATGTGCCTAAAAGGAAATGAGGCAGAATGTAGTTTGCTAAAAGGTGCCATTAAATTACTGAGTTCATCTGGAGTAGAATAATTACCACTCACCATGGTCCTGAGTATCATTCAAATACTTTGGGGGCTTTTTCTAAGCATGATGTTGTAATCTGTTCCTCCTTTACGTAAAAATTTAATTTCTTCAAAATGGCACCAAACTTTAAGGGTGTGGCCTATAATTAGGTGCAGACTATATGCGGCACAATAATGTATATTATAAATTGTTAACCAGATGACATCTAGTTCCTACCAAACTGAAAAAAAATCTATCCTGCCCACTCTCCACTTTGCTGGAGGAACTGCGGTGAACCGTTTACCCGCCTCCATGTTTGGTTGACTGCTACGGCCCTTTTGGGATAAAACACGACAGCTTTGCTCTAAACTAGGTCTCCCGGCCCCCACATAACTAACTACAGCACTTCTACACCTAGACATTACAGCCCTACCCAAACACCAACAATTTATTTTAATCTATATCCCGATTCCAACCATACTCATGATTGCAAGGAACTGGAAAAAAAAGTAACCCTCCAAAATGGCAAGGGGTAGTGGATAATTTAAAATACCTTAAATCAATGGAGGATGGAATCTTTAGGACCAACAACCAAATATCCAAGCATTGTCTTGTCTGGGAACCATGGGAATCCCTTCAACGCTCTCCCTCCCATTAATCTGTTAAGGGACTGTATAGTTGGGATAGTTCATCTGAACCCGATAACCTAAATACAACCTATCTTCACCCCTAACAAGATACCCCCTGCCTTCCCACCCACTCCCTAGATGTTGTGTAATGCAAAATGGGGAAAAATAACCTTTAAGTAGACCTCTGCTTTGGTTAGATAATAATGACAGACCAGAAAACAGAAGTAAAAGCCTTTTATTATTGTACAATTGGACACATTGAGACTTCTGCGTTAAGTTGATCTACATTCACCATTTATTATCCGGAGTTGTCTGGAGAACCATAAAGACATCCATGGCCTTAATTCTATATCAATAATGTTTACTGCTCGATATTTGTTAAGCTATGTTATTTATAAAAAATATGAGGATGTTATTCTTTTTATGTACCATCAAGGATATGGACATTCTATTTCTCATCAACCACCGGATCTGGAACATCTATTAAAAGCTTTTGGTTTATAAAGGGATAATAGCCGGACTTCTGTCCTTTTGCATGTACTGTTCTAAGACCTGATATTTGTATACAAATCCTTGTTGTATTATATCTGTATTATTTTTCTTTTCCTCAATAAAATTTTTATGTTTTAAAAATAAAAAGACAAACAAAGGCCTAGATTATGAATGAAGCTCAAAAACAGAATTTATACCTCTTGATAGGCTGCAATATAGCCCACATGTTATGAAGCTATGGACTCTAATCAGTTAAGAAGGAAAGTACACTTTCTTTCATGTAATTGGCAAGAGTCCATGAGCTAGTGACGTATGGGTTATACAATCTTACCAGGAGGGGCAAAGATTCCCAAACCTCAAAATGCCTATAAATACACCCCTCACCACACCCACAATTCAGTTTTACAAACTTTGCCTACTATGGAGGTGGTGAAGTAAGTTTGTGCTAAGATTTCTACGTTGATATGCGCTTCTAAGCATTGTTGAAGCCCGATTCCTCTCAGAGTACAGAGAATGTCAGAGGGAGGTGAAGGGAGTATCACTTATTGAATACGATGACTTCCTTAATGGGGGTCTATTTCATAGGTTCTCTGTTATCGGTCATAGAGATTCATCTCCTACCTCCCTTTTCAGATCGACGATATACTCTCAATTTACCATTACCTCTACTAATAACTGTTTTAGTACTGGTTTGGCTATCTGCTATATGTGGATGGGTGTCTTTTGGTAAGTATGTTTTTTATTATTTAACCCTTTAAGGACACAGCTTTCAGTTTGCTCAATTGTTTTATGACGGAAAAATTCTGTCATATGTCCTTAAGAGGTTAAGACACCTCAGCTATGGTTTGGCACTTTATGCATTTATATAAAGTTCTAAATATATGTATTGTACTTATATTTGCCATGAGTCAGGTTCATGTATTTCCTTCTGCAGACTGTCAGTTTCATATTTGGGAATATAAACATTTTTTTAAGAAATTTCTTTCTTACCTGGGGTTTAGTCTTTTTTTCAATTGACTACTTCTTGCAAATTGCGGGCGACATTAGGCCCGTGGGTGCATCAAATGCTAAACTTTATTGCGTCATTCTTGACGCGAGAATTTTTTTGGCGCGAAAAAATACGTCATTTCCGGTGTCATAGTTGACGTCTAAGCCTTACACACGGTTGCGTCATTACTGACGTGAGTGTGTCATTTCCGATTATTATTGGCACCAAAAAAGTTTTTAGTTACGTTGTGCGTCATACTTAGCGCCAAACCTTTTCATTATTTCAATACCCCATTGATGTTTGCCTCTTGCCTTTTTCTCTATCAGAGGGCTATGCTATTTGCATTTTTTCCCATTCCTGAAATTGTCATATAAGGAAATTGAAAATTTTGCTTTATATGTTTTTTCTTTTACATTTTGCAAGATGTCTCAATCTGATCCTGCCTCAGAAGTTTCTGCTGGAACATTGCTGCCTGACATCGGTTCTACCAAAGCTAAGTGCATTTGTTGTAAAATTGTAGAAATTATTTCACCGAATGTCATTTGTAATAGTTGTCATGATAAACTTTTACATGCAGATAGTGTATCCATCAGTAATAGTACATTGCCAGTTGTAGTTCCTTCAACTTCTAATGTACATGATATACCTATGAATTTTAAAGAATTTGTTTCTGATTCTTTCCTGAAGGCTTTGTCTGCATTTCCACCGTCTAATAAACGTAAAAGGTATTTTAAAACTTCTCATTCAGTTGATGAAATTTCAAATGAACAACAACATAATAATTTATCCTCTTCTGATGAGGATCTATCTGATACAGAAGATCCTTCCTCAGATATTGACCCTGACAAATCTACTTATTTATTTAAAATAGAGTATATGCGTTCTTTATTAAAAGAAGCGTTAATTACTTTGGATATTGAGATATCCAGTCCTCTTGACATTAAGTCTAATAAACATTTAAATGCTGTTTTCAAACCTCCTGTGGTTTCTCCAGGAGTTTTTCTTATTCCTGAGGCTATTTCTGATATGATTTCTAAGGAATGAAATAAGCCAGGTACTTCTTTTATTCCTTCTTTAAGGTTTAAAAAATTGTATCCTTTACCAGCAAATTCTATAGAGTTTTGGGAAGAAATCCCCAAAGTTGATGGGGCTATTTCTAATCTTGCTAAACGTACCACTATTCCTATGGAAGATAATACTTCTTTTAAGGATACTTTAGATAGGAAGCTTGAATCTTATCTAAGGAAGGCCTATTTATATTCACGTCATCTTCTTAGACTTGCAATTTCTTTGACTGATGTTGCGGCTGCATCAACTTTCTGGTTAGAGAATTTAGCGCAACAAGAATTGGATTCTGACATATCCAGCATTATTCGCTTACTGCAATATGCTAATCATTTTATTTGTGATGCCATTTTTTGATATTATCAAAATTGATGTTAGATCCATGTCTTTAGCTATATTAGTTAGAAGAGCTTTGTGGCTTAAATCTTGGAATGCTGATATGACATCTAAGTCTAGATTGTTATCTCTTTCTTTTCAAGGTAATAATTTATTTGGTTCTCAGTTGGATTCTATTATTTCAACTGTCACTGGGGGAAAGGGAGTTTTTCTGCCTCAGGATAAAAAACCTAAGGGTAAATCTAAGGCTTCTAACCGTTTTCGTTCCTTTCATCAAAATAAGGAACAAAAACTTAATCCTTCCCCCAAGGAATCTGTTTCCAATTGGAAGCCTTGCTCAAATTGGAATAAATCCAAGCCATTTAGGAAACCAAAGTCAGCCCCTAAGTCTGCATGAAGGTGCGGCCCTCATTCCAGCTCAGCTGGTAGGGGGCAGATTAAGGTTTTTCAAGGATGTTTGGATAAAATCTGTCCAAAATCAATGGATTCAGAGCATTGTCTCTCAAGGGTATCGAATAGGATTCAGAGTAAGACCTCCTGTGAGAAGATATTTTATCTCACGTATCCCAGCAAATCCAGTAAAAGCTCAGGCTTTCCTGAAGTGTGTAATCATGCCAGTTCCTTTTTCAGGAACAAGGTTTGGGGTTTTATTCAAATCTATTCATTGTCCCAAAGAAGGAAAATTTATTCAGACCAGTTCTCGATCTGAAAATTTTGAATCGTTATGTAAGAGTACCAACTTTCAAGATGGTGACTATAAGGACTATTCTGCCTTTTGTTCAGCGAGGACATTATATGTCCACAATAGACTTGCAGGACGCATACTTTCATATTCCGATTCATCCAGAACATTTTCAGTTTCTGAGACTCTCTTTTCTAGACAAGCATTCCCATTTTGTTGCTCTTCAATTTGGCCTAGCAACAGCTCCAAGAATCTTTTCAAAGGTTCCTTTGAAATATTTTTATTGATTTTAGCCACTTAACAAGAGAATAAACAAAAAGAAATAAGAAAAAACAATCAAGCTATTATGAGAACAAAATATGAAATAACATGCAATCAAAATAAATATTGTCTCAAAAAAACAAACGAAAAGAGTCTTACATGACCAACATAAATCAATAGTACATCAGCATAAACGATATCTACATATTCCTGGCAGAAAAGTACTATTACTATGTCTAGAAGAGACTACATAGAAGTGGCTACTTTTTCCACACTATTTACATAGAAAAAAGAACAAGAAACATAAAAGACACAAAAAAAAAAAAGCCAAACCAATCCCCCTCCTCTCTACCCCGAACCATGGAGGATCTACCACGCTTTTGATTATCATCACACAACCGGGATTATTCTATCATATTTCTATTTCTAATCCAAGTATCTGGAAAGACCCTGTGTATGACCAATTCTGCAAAGCTTACTGAGGCTACAAAGGGTCTCAAGATCGGTCTCTGAAGACCCTTTGGGTAAGTCTTAATGACCGGCGCCCAGCCTTCCAGGAATTCTCTAATTTTTCTTTCAGAGACAAACTGTATATGAAAGGACTCAAAAATAATCTGAGCTTGTATATCTCTTAAGACTTGAGTCAAACTGGGAGAGCTCTTCACCATCCACTTTTTAAAGATATTATATCTAACTGTAAGTATAATTGTATTAAGAATGCTTATTCTATCCCTTTTTCTTGTTTCGTGCGAAATCAGTACTACATCCTCAAACGCTAGCGCAATAGATGATACAAATACTCGGTTATACCAAAATTGGAATTTCAGCCATAATTGAGATACCTTAGGACAGGTCCATAACATGTGGCGGAGATCAGCCCGGACGCACGCACAGTGTTCGCACCGAAAGCTTTTATCAGGATAGAACTTGGCCAAACGGGCCGGGGGTTAGATAGGAGTTATTTAACAGTTTTAAATGAGATTCTTTCCAACTTACCGGCACCGTAAGTTTGGCGACTCTAACAAGCCTATTGCTAACCTTCTCAAAGTCTATAGAAGTAATATGAGGACGTCAAGAATTGATTAGTTTATCCTCCTCCAGCACACCTTGTTTCCTCAACATGATATCGTAGATCAAAGAGATAGAGGAATCGCCAAGAATGAATTTTCTGATACAGATCTTTATCTCGGACCAATCAGACCTCCCATCTGTATACCATTTCTGGGCATTAACAAAATGCCGAGCCTGAAAATAAGCGAACCGTTGCAACCTAGAAAGAGAGAACTGCTCCTTAATGGTTTCCCATGGGAGCATCTGTAAATCGTCATTAACTAGTTGATGAACATATTCTAGTCCCTTAACCTGCCAGTCATAAAAACATTTCTGATCCAAACCAGGAAAGAATAATGGATTCCCTCTAATGGGTAAGTATTCTGAAAAGGAAGCATCAATTTTCATCAGTTTACAAAGTCTATCCCAAGCTATAATAATATTCCTAAATGTGAGAATACCTCCAATGGGAGGGACTGAGGAGCACAATGAATAAGGGCTTTCAGCGACCATGGTTTAACCATATATGATTCAATATCAAAGGTAGTAAAAAAACTCGGTACGAGAGATCCAATCAAAAATGAACTTACTTAATGCAGCATAGTTATAGAGTCTTATACTCGGCAGAGCTAAACCCGCACTGGTATATTTTTGCGCAATCCTGTTAAGGGAGAGACGTGTTTTTTTTAGATTTCCAGATAAATTTCGAAAAACAGGCTGCCAACCTCCTCAGATCCTTATTAATAATTAAAAGGGGTAGATTTTGAAGATAGTAAAGAATTTTTGGAAAGATTATGGTTTTAATCAGATTGACTGATGCCGAGAGAGATAGGGGAAATGCTGCCCATATCTTAAGATCTTCCTGGGTTTTCTGAAATAGTCCTTCAAAGTTGGCCTGATACCACAATTTCGGGTTTCTATTAATCTCCAACCCGAGATACCGCACAGCATCCACTTTATGGAAGATAGTAAGAGGTTGATTTCTATTCGAGGTACCTAACCACATCAATTCACTTTTCTCCATATTGATTTTATACCCTGCGAATGTACTAAATTGATTTATCACATTTATCACATCCGGAATTGTATCAGTCGCTTTATTAAGAAAAAGAAGAATATCATCAGCATATAGTAATATTTTCAGCTTTTGACCTCCCAACGGTATCCCGGGGAGTATTTGTCGGAGCTTAATAGCAAGAGGTTCCAATACAATATTAAAGAGAAGAGGTGAGAGCGGGCAGCCCTGTCTTGTTCCTCCTTGTAAGAAAATCTCGGAGGAAGTCTTACCATTGATTAATAAATGCAGGTTTTCGATATACTTTTTGCACAAAATTGGCGAAATTACCAATGAAGCCAAATTTAGACAGTGATGAGAATAGATGTTTCCAGGAGATGCAGTCAAAAGCTTTGACTGCATCTAAAGTAAGAACCGCTATGTTGTCCAAATCCGCTATCTCCTTTAACTGTTTTATGTTCCAGATAAAATCCACTAGGGTTGTTAATTTCCTAATATTCTTGGAGGAGGACCGGGCTGGCATAAAGCCCACCTGGTCCGGATGAATAAGTTTTTCAAGACATAGAACCAATCTGTGAGATATAATAGACATGAGAATTTTATAGTCCGCATTGAGAACTGAGATAGGCCTATATGAGGCTGGATCCTCTGGATTTTTTCCTTTTTTAAGGATCAAAGAGATATTAGCAGCTGAAAATAGTGGAGGGAATATTATCCGATATAAAATAGCTCTTAAACAGTTTTTCTAATATTGGAATGAGCGGTTCAGATAAAGTTTTATAAAATTCGGATGGTAGTCCATCAGGTCCTGCTTTATTTAATTTGACCCGTGCTATCACACCACTGATTTCTTCAACTGTGATAGGGGCATTCAACATTTCCAGATCTTCTAATTGCATTTTGGGGAACAGAATCGAAGACCAAAAATTTGATTTGTTATCTCGATTAAAATCCCCTTCTGTATATAATTGTCTATAAAAATCAAGAAAGATACCTGCGATTTCTTCTGTATCAGAAGTGCATCTGCCTGTATACTGTATTACAGGAATAAGATTCTTATTTTTCCTGGCTTTAACTAATCTCGTCAGACTCTTAGCTGAACTACCATGAATACTCTTGAACCGCAAGTTGATTTTCATCTCTTCTTCCTGATGTTTTTGTATTAAAACAGCATCTCTCTCTTTCTTAGCATTCACATAAGTATTCCAATTACCCTTGAGCGTAAACCAAGATAGTTCCTGAAAGAATTCCTTACTTGATTAGTTAACTGAGCCTCTCTAGCGTGGATTTTCTTATTCCTTACATATAAATATCCCTTTATTTCACCCCTTAAGACCGCTTTGCCTGCTTCCCAAAAGGTTTCAATTTTATGAAGGTATGCTGCATTATATCTAAAGTACTCGTTCCATTTTCCCTTTAACCAAGACATAAATCTAGGCTCATTAGAAAGAAACCTAGGATAAAAAAATCTGGAACTCTTATCATTCATTCTACTTTGCACGAACAAACATACCGAAATTATCGTGTGGTCGGAGATCATAATGTCTCCTATTTCAGCCTCCAATTTGCCACTTGACAATGAAACCGCAACCAGAAAGATATCTATCTGAGAAAATGTTCTGTGTGCTTTGGATTCACAGGTGAAACTTTATGCATCCGGGTTTAGTCCCCGCCACACATCATGGACCTGTAATTTCTGACAGAATCTCAAAAAATATTTTGAACTTCTCTTATTCTCCGATAAATTTTTAGTTGACAACCTGTCCAATTCTGGATATAAGGTCATATTAAAGTCCCCTCCAATTATTAAATTCTCTTTTACATATGGGAACAACTTAATCTTGATTTTATCCCAAAACTCTCCATTGAATTTATTGGGACCATATATATTACACAAAGTAAATTTAGTTTTATTTATATAGATATGGAGAATAATAAATCTAGCTTCTGGGTCTATCTTGGCCTGAATAATATTATAGTCAAGAAATTTATTTATCAAGATTACTACTCCGCATTTCCTACCTTTAACTGAGGAGGTTATCACCTCTCCTACCCATTTAATCTTTAGCTTGTTAGCTTCCTGTTTATCCAAATGAGTTTCTTATAGGAAGGAGATGTCTGACTTTTTCCTTGCTAAGAGTTTAATAATAAGTTTGCGTTTGGAAGGTGAAGAGATCCCTCCCACATTCCATGACGTTATCCTAAGTTCCATTAGTTAATACAGTTTACTTATCTCAAGACCTGAAAAGATGGAGAAAACAGAGGAGGGGGGGAGGGAGGGAGAGAGAAGAAAATAAATAAATATATAAATAAATAAAAATTAACTAAACCAACAAACAACATCCTTATTTTACATAGCATAAAAAAACAATCTTCACTTTTGACATTCAACCCATCAATTTTAACATCGACCCTATACAGAATCAGTAAATACATCTGAGTTCTCACTAACTCTTGTATTCTAAAAAATACATTTATCATGTTAGCGCTAACACATTTATTTATCTCTAAGAAATTCTTTAACTTCCTCAGCCTCAGAGAAGGTCAGACGAGATCCTCCATACTCAACTATTATTTTAGCGGGATAAATCATTCGCCCCTGAATACCTTTATTAATAATCTGAGTACAGAGGGGAGCCATCATCCGCCTTCTCTGCGAGGTTTCCACTGAAAAGTCCTGAAACAAAAGGACTTTATTACCAAACATTAGAGGATCCTTCAATTTTTTGTATAATTTCATTACTTCTATTTTATCTTGAAAGTTCAATACCTTACATATGCACATCCTGCATCTACCCTGTGCTAACTCTGGAGATTTTTTTTTTACCAATTCTATGTGCTCTCTCAATCGTAATTGGAAGCATTGATTACGGGACTCCCAGTCTCTGCGGCAATACCATGGAAGTAAAATGTAGCAGGTCTTCAAAATCCAGAGATTCCGGGAGAGCCACAATTCTAATATTGTTTCTTCTCGCCCTATCCTCCAAGCCGTCCAAACGTCCCTGCAAATTATTAATTTTCGCATCCTGACGCAAGATAATATTACATTGAGTGGTGACCTGGTCCTCTAAATCAGAGATCCTACTCTCGGCTTCCTGCATTCGGTTAGAAAATTGTCTAACCTCTGCTGAAAGAGAGGTAATTTCAGCAGAGATTGAACCCAATTCTTTTTTAATCATGTCAAATTATGGTGAGAATAGATCAGACAGTTGAGTTATCAAGGCATGAGCCTCAACAGGATTGGACAATGGCTCTGCTGCATCCTCAATATTAGTCTCCGGAACTTTAACTCTTTTATCTTTAACTTTGTTCGGCATTCTGGGGGAGGAAGATTTCCCTTGTGATAAGTATTTATCCATAAAGAAGTGAAAAGAAAATCAGGGTTAACCAACCGTGCACAAAAAAAAAAAAAAAAAAAAATGTGAATAGTGAATAAGAAACCAATTTTATTCAGAGTGCATCCACCGACTAGGAGTGAATATGAAAAAAAAATGAATGTGAGGTGCTCACGTGTATACCTTAAAACTAAGTGAATTAGGCTGTAATAACGGAAGAATTGCAATAATCAATCTATAAGTATATTTGGAAGTAGACTCCCTAAAGGGGCACACACGTTTTCTCTTATAGCACAACAGCAAACCCCCTAGAGAGAAAAAGTGAGAACAGAAAAAAAAGTGAATTAAGGAGAAAAGATTCCTCCACAGAACGCAACGCCACTAATTGTCCGGGGTTAACCACGCTACCTGGACTGGCTTATTTAACTCCTGAATGAATTATTTAACTAAGGAGATACACTTGAACTTCAGCAATCCCATAGAGATAGTGCTTCCCTAGTAAGATTAACTCCTGACCTAAAATGTATATATCTCACTTCAACCAGGGTTTTGATATCACAATCTCTGCTAACCAACTATCATTTGAGCATTAATTCAGCACATCTCTTATTATTAAATTCTAGATAAGCCTGTGTGATTTACAATTGAGACCACAATGTAATAATTATTTTCCTGCTACGAGATAAATGTATTGCCTTATAGTTGGTAACAGGCTTTCAACCACCAACCCTAAGTAGTTGGCTCATTACTCTCCAGGAAGGAGGAAATATCATTTGAAGTATGAAAACCAAGCAAACTAAGTATCTCTGTATCAGCAGAACTATATAGCAGAGAGAAACAATTTTGCATCCATTACAAAACAACTCTAGCAAGCATAATAAATTTCACCATATATAATATATATTGGCTATGTATATATACTTCCCCCCCTCCTTTTGAGTATGGGCACCCCAACTTGGAAAAGTAGAGAAGATCAGTATGGCAGTTCACTGTTGTATTTTTGTGTTCTCTTTTCTTTCCCCACACTAATCTCTGCCACTGAGGCTGGAGTGTCCACAAAAATTGCCTCAACAAGTCCTGCAAAGATTACTAGCACACCAACAATAATTATCACAAAGAGGTTAACACACTGCAGAACGTCTTGCCAGAGTAAAGTCTTACTGTAGGGATTAGCTCCAGGGACAGTATATTTTAAAAAGCCCCTTTTTATTGCATTTTCAGATGTGACACCACTTAATGTGTCAGCGCTATATTCCTGGGTTGGCTCCAATTATCGGCCATAGAGCATAAAATTAGGATACATGACTACCTTAATCAGGATGGCGTCCTCCCTGCTTCCGATTGGCAACCTTGTGCCTGTTCTAATTGCCTTTGATGGGGATACCAGAATTCGTCCAGGTAAGTATGGGCTTTACCTTTCTCTACCGCTCACCAGGGAGCGTCTGAGGATGAATGATTAGGCCCAGCACCAGCTTTCTACTATGAGCTTTCCCCAAATTCTCAGGCCAACAAATCAGCAGGCGTGACCAGTCGGGTGCAGACTATAATAATCAGGTTAGTCTTAATATTTCAGGATCAATCTGCCTCGGCTGCTTACCACAAGATACCCAAGAGCGGAGCAGAGTCACCGGCACTAACATCGAGTCATTAAATCACAGCTGCTGATAAAATACATTCCGATCCCGCCTGTTCCGTTCTCAGCACGACTCACCCGGGAGCATCTGAATGTGAACGGAAAACTCCGGCACCGGATCTCTGATGTGGGCAGCTTCTTCAGGACATCCAGCTATACTTAATCGGCGGAGGTAATCATCCAGTTACTGGCCAATTCAGCCGGGTCTGTGTTCCGTATGGATAAAGGTAGCCTCTGCTGCTCACCAGGGAGCGTCTGTGGACTGAGTGACCGGGACCACCACCAGCTATCAAAGACAGTAAAATCCTCCTACCAGATTACAGTTGTGAATAACACTTGTAATAGAGTAAAAAAAAAACGCAACTGCCAAGCAGAAGCGGCCAGTCGGCTTGTTCTGACTTCCACCTCTCGTGCTGGTCGACCCAGCTGAGCGCCACACTCAAACGCCTGGGGAAACTTCCAGGACAAGTGGCGGAGAGCGGGGAGATGATGAAGACGGCGTTCTCTCACAACACCGGCATGCAGCTTGACTGAGTGACTCCTCCCTCAACAGAAGCCCTGCTTTTCAAAGGTTCTAGGTGCCCTACTCTTTGTAATCAGAGAACAGGGTATTGTGGTGTTTCCTTATTTGGACGATGTCTTGGTACTAGCTCAGTCTTTACGTTCTGCAGAATCTCACACAAATCAACTAGTGTTGTTTCTTCGGAAACATGGTTGGAGGATCAATTTACCAAAAAGTTTCTTGATTCCATAGACACGGGTCACCTTTTTAGGCTTCCAGATAGATTCAGTGTCCATGACTCTGTCTCTAACAGACAAGAGACGTTTAAAATCGGTTGCAGCCTACCGGCACCTTCAGTCTCAGTCATTCCCTTCAGTGGCTATGTGCATGGAAGTTTTAGGTCTCATGACTGCAACATCGGACGCGATCCCCTTTGCTCATTTTCACATGAGACATCTACAGCTTTGTATGCTGAACCAATGGTTCAGGGATTATACAAATATATCACAATTAATATCCTTAAATCCCAAGGTACGACACTCTCTGACGTGGTGGATAGATCACCATCATTTAGTTCAAGGGGCTTCTTTTGTTTGGCCAACCTGGACTGTGATCACAACAGATGCGAGTCTTTCAGGTTGGGGAGCTGTTTGGGGATTTCTGACAGCACAAGGGGTTTGTAAATCTCAAGAGGTGAGATTACCAATAAATATTTTAGAACTCTGTGCAATTCTCAGAGCTCTTCAATTTTGGCCTCTGTTAAAGAGAGAACCGTTCATTTGTTTTCAGACAGACAATATCACAACAGTGGCATATGTCAATCATCAGGGTGGGACTCACAGTCCCCAAGCTATGAAAGAAGTATCTTGGATACTTGCTTGGGCGGAATCCAGCTCCTGTCTAATCTCTGCGGTGCATATCCCAGGTGTAGATAATTGGGAGGCGGATTATCTCAGCCGTCAGACTTTAAATCCAGGGGAGTGGTCTCTCCATCCAGATGTGTTTTCTCAGATTGTTCAGATGTGGGGTCTTCCAGAGATAGATCTCATGGCCTCTCATCTAAACAAGAAACTTCCCAGATACCTGCCCAGGTCCAGGGATGTTCAGGAGGAAGCAATGGATGCGCTGACACTTCCTTGGAATTATCATCCTGCTTAAATTTTTCCGCCTCTAGTTCTTCTTCCAAGAGTGATCTACAAAATCATCATGGAACAGTCATTTGTGTTGCTGGTGGCTCCAGCATGGCCACACAGGTTTTGGTATGCGGATCTGGTTCGGATGTCCAGTTGCCCGCCTTGGCCACTTCCGTTAAGGCCAGACCTACTGTCTCAAGGTCTGTTTTTCCATCAGGATCTCAAACCATTAAATTTGAAGGTATGGAAATTGAACGCTTAGTACTAAGTCATAGATGGTTTTCTGACTCAGTGATTAATACTATGTTACAAGCTCGTAAATCTTTCTCTAGAAAGATGTATTAGAGTTTGGAAGACTTACATTTCATGGTGTTCTTCTCATAAATTCTCCTGGCATTCTTTTAGAATTCCTAGAATTTTACAGTTTCTTCAGGATGGTTTGGATAAGGGTTTGTCTGCAAGTTCCTTGAAGGGACAAATCTCTGCTCTTTCTGTTTTGTTTCACAGAAAGATTGCTATACTTCCTGATATTCACTGTTTTGTACAGGCTTTAGTTCGTATTAAGTCCGTCATTAAATCAATTTCTCCTCCATGGAGTCTTAATTTGGTTCTGAAGGCTTTACAGGCTCCTCCATTTGAACCTATGCATTCTTTGGACATTAAACTACTTTCTTGGAAAGTGTTGTTCCTTTTGGCTATCTCTACTGCTAGAAGAGTTTCTGAGCTATCTGCTCTTTCTTGTGCATCTATTTTCTGATTTTTCATCCGGATAAGGCAGTTTTGCGGACTTCTTTTCAATTTTTACCTAAGGTTCTGAATTCTAACAACATTAATAGAGAAATTGTTGTCCCTTCCTTGTGTTCGAATCCTAAGAATTCTTTGGAAAGATCCTTACATTCTTTGGATGTGGTAAGAGCTTTGAGATATTATGTGGAAGCTACTAAAGATTTCAGGAAGACTTCCAGTTTATTTGTTTTATTTTCTGGTCCTAGGAAAGGTCAGAAGGCTTCTGCTATTTCCTTGGCTTCTTGGTTGAAACTTTTGATTCATCAAGCTTATTTGGAGTCGGGTCAGGCCCCGCCTCAGAGAATTACAGCTCATTCTACTAGATCAGTCTCCACTTCGTGGGCCTTTAAGAATGAAGCTTCAGTTGATCAGATTTGCAAAGCGGCAAATTGATCCTCTTTGCATACATTTACTAAATTCTACCTTTTTGATGTATTTGCTTCTTCAGAAGCAGTCTTTGTTAGAAAAGTTCTTCAGGGAGCTGTTTCAGTTTGATTCTTCTGCTTTTTTATTTGTGTTTTTTTCTTTTATGAGAATAAACTTTTTTTTGGGTTGTGGATTAATTTTTTCAGTGGAAAATGGCTGTTTTTATTTATATCCCTCCCTCTCTAATGACTCTTGTGTGGAGTTCCACATCTTGGGTATTGCTATCCCATACGTCACTAGCTCATGGACTCTTGCAAATTACATGAAAGAAAACATAATTTATGTAAGAACTTACCTTATAAATTCATTTCTTTCATATTGGCAAGAGTCCATGAGGCCCACCCTTTTTATGGTGGTTATGGTTTTTTGTATAAAGCACAATTATTTCCAAATTTCTTTGTTGATGCTTTTGACTCCTTTCTTTATCACCCCACTTCTTGGCTATTCGTTAAACTGAATTGTTGGTGTGGTGAGGGGTGTATTTATAGGCATTTTGAGGTTTGGGAAACTTTGCCCCTCCTGGTTGGATTGTATATCCCATACATCACTAGCTCATGGACTCTTGCCAATATGAAAGAAATGAATTTATCAGGTAAGTTCTTACATAAATTATGTTTTTGTGAGCATGATATTTGCGCTCCATTCAGTAATACCAGTGCATGCAAATGTGCGCAATGCAAACGCAACCTCATGTCCGCATTGCCCGGAAGCATTGCGCTCATGAGAACGCTCTTTCAAAGGTTCCAATGGGAGTCTTTTTCTGATGCCGTGAGATACGGCAAAAAAACTAGTGCAGCACAGAGGGTAAGTCGCACAGCGTTGGGCAGAAAATTTAAAATATATATGAATATATATATTCAAAATTGGTTTATACTGTATATCAATACCTTCATGTATGGTTGAACGTAGGCTTATTGCTTCCTGTTATTGTTAGCATCCATTTGAATACTCACATAATATATACAGGAAAGTAATTCAATAGTTTTAATGCCATATCATTGGAATGGTCTTCTTACATCTACCATAAGGCTGAAAATTATGAATAATAGTACAGTTCACTTGGCGGCATTATCACTTCCTATATTAGTAATACTGCTAAATTCCTTTATATAGCAATATAGTTATCACTGAAGAAGTAATTTATAACACTTCTCTTTCAAATCACTATTGTTCAACTGTCTGTGGATATATAGTGTTACATTCTATAAATATGTCGCAATTATCGCTTTAAAGACTTGTATTGTCTGTGAGTTAGTAACACATATTTTTACATTATCACCAATGTTCTGTCTGAAACTTACAAGTATATAATTATTTACTTTGATTACTGCTCAATAGTACAAGTTGTTACAGTGTAACTTGGTTGCCAAAGATCTTATTTGATGCTTAGCAAGATCAGTTGTTACTAATGTTATAATTATTATAGGCTTCAATTGCCAGATTAATACATGTGTAGACTCTTAACAACGCAACTTTTGTTGAGCATGTAGTGTATTAAAAATTTTAGAAGCTCAGCCTGTTTCATGATTCTTCTGCAAAACAATACTATTTGCATAGAATAACTGACTGTTTTTACAGAGGATTTTTTATAAATGTAATCTATGTTCTTATAGATCCGTATTGGTTGCTTAGATTTGTTCCAAAATTAGCAGTTCACATTATTGTTTGTTTAAAGGGACACTGAACCCAAATTTTTTCTTTTGTAATTCAGAAATAGCATGCAATTTTAAGCAACTTTCTAATTTGCTCCTATTATCAATTTCTCTTCATTCTCTTGCTATCTTTATTTGAAAAAGAAGGCATCTAGTTTCAGTACTCTGGACAGCACTTTTTTATTGGTGGATGAATTTATCCACCAATCAGCAAGGACAACCCAGGTTGTTCACCAAAAATGGGCCGGCATCAAAATTTACATTTGTGCATTTCAAATAAAGATACCAAGAGAATGAAGAAAATTTGATAATAGGAGTAAATTAGAAAGTTGCTTAAAATTTCATGCTCAATCTGAATCACGAAAGAAAACATTTGGGTACAGTATCCTTTTAAGTAGGGTTTCCATAAAGCTGCTAAAGTGAACTCTTACTAGATCTTTCCTTTCATTACAAATTAAAGGGACAATTAATACAAAAATTGTAATTGTTTAAAAAGATAGATAACGCCTTTCCTACCCATTCCCCAGCTTTGCACAACCAACATTGTTATATTAATAAACTTTATAACATTTAAACCTCTAAATGTCTGCGTGTTTCTAAGTCACTATAGACAGCCTCTTATCACATGCAATTTTATTGCTTTTCACAACAGGGGGCTGCTAGTTCATGTGGGCCATATAGATAACATTGTGCTCACGCTTGTGGGTTCTGCAGTACACAGCTAAAATGCAAGTCAATAGATTATAAATAAAAGTAATGTGATCAGGGAGCTGTCAAAAACGGCTTAGATACAAGGTAATCACAGAGGTTAAAAGTATATTAATATAACCATGTTGGCTATGCAAAACTGGGGAGTGGGTAATAAAGGGATTTTTTAAATATTTTTAAACAATAAAAAAATTTGAGTTGACTGTCCCTTGAAGTCTCTTTCAAATTAAACAATCCCTTATCCCTCTAAATGCTATCCTTATGTTACATTTAGTGCAGAATTATATTACATCAACCACAACATTTACTGCCCCTTTAATGCTCCAGTTTTATGTTTCCCTTTACTGACAAAATACAAATTAAATTGATCTCAAAACAAAGTGACCTCATTGACTCTATATGCAGCATTGATTCAGTATTTAAAGGGACATAAAACAGGTTAAGATATGTGCCTATCCTAAAAGGGCTAATTAATTCAAATTAATTTGCATAAAAAAATGTTTAAAAATTGATGGCAAGTATTTTAAAATAATTTTCAAAAATAAGCAAAATGAATTACATAGCTTAGCTGCCTGGAGCAGCCAACTCCACCCCTCTTATCAGTGTTTAGACACAGGCATTGTATTTCAACTGAGTTCACAGCTTCTATGCATGCTCCAGCAGATAATCGCTATTCACTTTTGCATTCTTCCAAAACAACAATAGATATAGATACAGCCATAGAAGGAAATGTGTGGGTGGAGTTGGAGCTTTACAATTCAGAAAAGGGGTTAATGGCGAGACACTGCAGTATAAATTTGCAGGTAAAGTAATTAAAGTACATATTATATTTTGTCTAAATACCAATTTGTTTTATGACCCTTTAAAGGTTACTAAGAAGGTGTGGTAGTGATAATATTAGGAACTATTAGGTACAAAACAAAAATAAACAGCTTTAGTAACCAGGTTTACATCACAGGCAAAAAAAAAACAAACAGAAGTAGATTCATGTTATACAGGAAGTTAAATTTCTTTTGATCAAGGCCAGATGCCCACATTAAAAGTGAGTCTTTGTTTATTTAAATATCCTCTTCCAATTCTATACAAACACCTTTGTGTAATGTTACAAAAGACTCCGAGGTAACCTGGCATTGTGAGTAAAGTGTATTGTAAATTACATCCAGATTACAATTTAAGAGAGAGAGGAACGTAAAGATCTTATTAAAGGCACAGTACAGTGAAAAATTGTTTTTATATAAATGTATTTTCAATGACTTGTTATACCAGCTGCAGAGTATAACATCTATGAGAAGTTGCATTTTCAGGGATATTTGTGTATGTGAAGTAGCTGGTTTTGTGCTTTTAAACCACAGCCTATTACAATGGGTTGAGCTTCAGGTAATATCAGATCTCATTTTGTTATCATTTTGTGTACACACACTTGTTTTCTTATCTTACATTTGTCTAGAAAACCAATGCTCAATACTTAGAGAGAACAATGGAAAATTATCATTTTATTACTTAACTATCATGCCCCCCACTGAGGGTGTAATCTCTTCTGCTGGCTGTGGTTACTTGGGCTATTCAATAGAATATACTCCAGTATAGAAACTTTCAGTATAGGTTGGGATACCACAGGCTAAATCAGCTATTTCAAATGCCAAAATATGGGTAAAGGAGCTACTTATAAACAATTTAAAACACTCCAGCAGGTAAAATGAATCATTGGGAATAATTTAAAGGAGAGAACATTTTTGGGTGAACTGTCCCTTTAATGTTTGTACAGTTGTATGATCAAAAAAGTTATGACTGTATGAAACTGTTGCCTTGTGTGCTCTTGAAATTAAATGATCTCTGTATCTTCAAAAAACATATTATCCACGCAGGTTTCTCTCAAATATCAAACCACACTGGAAAGTATTCAAATTACAATTTCATTGATGAACAGCCAATATTTCATAAAGAACAGGTAGTGAATTATTTTTATACAAAGACCATTCTTTACTTAGGGAACATTGACAATAAGCCTAATATAACAGTCAGCAGTAACTACAAAACAAACAGATGTGTAACCTGATTAAACAGGTCAGCTCACTAACAAAAGCAGGCAAATATTGTTTTATGCAAGCAAAAAAACCTCAAGAGTGAATGCTATTTTATATAGATATATTGTGCTTCCAGTGTTAATGTATTAGGTCCGACACTTTAATTGGAAGCATAATAAATATGAAGTAGAAACACAAAAGAAAATATAGTATGTATATTTATAGAACAGGTAAACCAACTGTCCAACACCCCCCAAAAAAAATATATATATATATAGCTATTAAGTATTGTTTCACATACATTTCTATTGTAAAATCATCCCAGTTTAGGTGTTAAAACTACAGCTATAAATATCTATATATTTTTGTGTGTTTTTTTACAGTTTACAATTTACAGTTTGCTGAATTAGAAACCATCAAGAGACTACAAAAATTATGTTTAGTTTTAATAGGGTGTTTACATTGCAAAACATAGGGAGTTCCTATGGGAGGGGTATGTAGAGGAGTTTTACTAATTGGGGATTGTGTAAGGAGAAATGTTTAATGTTAAATGGGGAACTGTGTCATTTAAATGGAAAAAACCCAGCAATAAGAAAATATGTGGCACCTACACATGTGGATCATGTAGCTTTTGTAAGTACATTCATAATGAGAGGGAGTTTATTACCCCTACAGGAACTAAAACACATGTATGGATTTGCAAATTGTAAAACTAGGAATGTGCTGTATTGCCTACAATGTGATTGTGGTAAAATGTATGTAGGTATCACAACCCGAGAACTCCGTACCAGATTGGGGGAACACATTAATAGTATCAAGAACTGTGCAACTGATATGGCAAATAAGAAAGTGTTAACCTCTGTTGCTAGACACTATTTGAGAAAGCATGGTACCAAACCACTTTTGAAAGTCTCTGTTCTCCAGGTAATCAAACCAGGAATAAGGGGTGGAGATATCGAATCCATGTTACTCCAATCAGAATGTCAATGGATCTTCTGGTTAATGAACAGGACGGATTTGGGTCCTTCTTATGAGATCTAAGATACTATTAAATATTGTTCAAAAGTATCAGCGGGGGATCAGCATTATCCCTGGAATTTTTCTATAATCTAGACAATAATTGAGGTAGCCTGACAATTAAAATTAATAAAAATTGAGCTAGTCCTCATTCATCATTTTTTATTCCCAAATGTATAGATTATTGTTGTATCTTTTGTTGACAAAGTGTAGAATATCTATTATAACTATTCATGGCAACATCTTCATAATAATTATGTATCCAACCTGGGAATTATATTGTTTGTTCCCACCAGATTGAGCAATTATTATCACCAAATCTCTTGTTTGTTATTATTTTAGCACATATGTAGATATGCCCTGTTTTAATTAACTATTAGCTATCATTGCTCTTGTCATTTCTTTTAACATCTATGGTCTGTATATGACAAAGGACAGTATGGTCAGTCTCATACATTGGGAGTACCGTTTCTGATATATGAAAATTTCTTTTGAATTAAATCATTTTTCTAATAGTGTTGAGTATTATATGATTTATCTCATTGTTACATGTTATCTTTTCAACCATACTAATTATCACTTTGTTATATAACGGTGATAATACAACTTATCAGAATTAACTGTAATTGTGGGCAGAGAGTAATCTAAATAACACACGCTTACATACAACTTTATGATAGCTAAATGGGAAATATATCTCACTCATCTCTCAGGAGTCTTTTAAGTTATTTAATAATTCATGCACTTGCTCTAGTACTGTTAATTACTTATTCAGTGTGTGCTGACTTATCACATCGATGTTTCATGTAAGTAACAGACTGCACTTTGTAATCTACTGAGGATCGTAATTTCCGGGCTATATGATGTGTATGTGCTTAATTCATTCTTATGATGCCATCAGTCTAATACACAGATATCATTTGTGTAATCCAACATTTAGATAATGGTATTTTCTCTATCTTTCATTGCCCTGTATAACATTAGATATACCGGGGTTTGTTTATGAATATGACGTCATCCGGTCATGCCTAACCATGTGATGGTCTTTGAACCAATAAGACTAAGCCTTCAGTGATAGGTGTTTTAGGTGGGTGTGTAATCACACTCCCTTATGATTGGCTACTTATTAAATAAAGACAGGGGGGTCAGCCCAAATCGGGTTTGCCTTTGACAAAACCATGCTAATGGCGAAATGTGCATCAGCCGTATTGGGTGTTAGTTTTACCCCATAATAGTCTCTCCATATGAGCTCCGCTTAATTGAATTTATAGAGGCAATGTCCTCATAGCATGTCTCTAAACATTAAATTACAGAAAATAATAAACAAATTACAGATATTTAAACTAATTACACCTAATCGAATAGCCCTATCAAAATAAAAAGCCCCCCCAAAATAAAAAAAAAACCCTAGCCTAAACTAAACTACCAATAGCCCTGTTGGGGGGGTTGTTTGTATTTTTTTTCAGGTAAAAGAGCTGATTACTTTGGGGCAATGCCCTGCAAGAGGCCCTTTAAAGGGCTATTGGTAGTTTAGTTTAGGGTAGGGTTTTTATTTTTAGTTTGGGGGGGGACTTTTTTATTTTGATAGGGCTATTAGATTAGGTGTAATTAGATTTAATATCTGTAATTTGTTTATTATTTTCTGTAATTGAGTGTATTTTTTTGTACTTTAGCTAATTTAATGTAATTTAGCTAAATGTATTTAATGTAGTTGATTTATTTAATTATAGTGTAGTGTTAGGTGTTAGTGTAACTTAGGTTCGGTTTTATTTTACAGGTACTTTTGTATTTATTTTAGCTAGATAGTTATTAAATAGTTAATAACTATTTAATAACTATTCTACCTAGTTAAAATAAATACAAACTTGCCTGTAAAATAAAAATAAACCCTAAGATAGCTACAATGTAACTAACTATTATTTTATAGGTAAGTATTTAGTTTTAAATAGGAATAATGTAGTTAATGATAGTAATTTTCTTTAGATTTATTTAAATTATATTTAAGTTAGGGGGTGTTAGGGTTAGGGCTAGATTTAGGGTTAGGAGTTAATACACCTTGTATAGTGGTGGCAGATTAGGGGTTAATAAATGTAGGTAGGTGGCGTCGATGTTAGGGACGGCAGATTAGGTGTTAATAATATTTAACTAATGTTTGCGAGGCGGGAGTGCGGTGGTTTAGTGGTTAATATGTTTATTATAGTGGCAGTGATGTTGTGGCGGCCGATTAGGGGTTAATAAGGAGAGGTAGGTTGCGGCGACATTGGGGGTGGCAGATTAGGGGTTAATAAATATAATGTAGGTGTCGGCGATGTTGGGGGCAGCAGATTAGGTGTTCATAAGTATAATGTAGGTGGCGGCAGTGTCCAGAGCGGAAGATTAGGGGTTAATAAGAATATTGTAGGTGTCGGCGATGTCGGGGGTGGCAAATTAGGGGTTAATAAGTATAAGATTAGGGGTGTTTAGACTCAGGGTTCATGTTAGGATGATAGGTGTAAACATAACTTTTCTTTCCCCATAGGAATCAATGGGGCTGCGTTACTGAGTTTTACGCTGCTTTTTTGCAGGTGTTAGACTTTTTCTCAGCCGGTTCTCCCCGTTGATTCCTATGGGGAAATCGTGCACGAGCACAAATGACCAGCTCATCGCTGACTTAAGCAGCACTGGTATCGGAGTGCTTGTTAGCACCACATAGCCTCTAACGCAAAACTCGTAATCTAGGCCTTAGTGTTTGAATCAGTTAGGGTGTGAGGGGTAAAAGTGATACAGGTTATTATAAGTGGAAAAAAGTGACTCGTTTTTCCAGTGTAGTAGATAGACAAAAGTTTGTGTGCAGCAGTTACATAATAGTCTGGGACTAGTGAAGCTCTGTATTTGTGATAAATTACGATGGATGAGCTTAAAGTATGAAAATAGGAGGTTCTCTAGAAAAAGAGACAAAACAGAGCACATCCACAATATAAGTGCAGTTTAAAAAGTCATACTTTATTATGAATATAAAACAACAATTGCACACTCACAAAGCTGCCCTCAAACATATGAGGTATGTCTGTTCCTTTAATTGTTTACACAATCCCACTCCAGCAGTCAGTGCTGTATTCTCTCTTGGATGTCCCACTGTGTTTGCAGTATCCGTTGGTTGGACTATTATGCAGGGGACTATGCTATCAGAGAGGCTGTGGGAGGCATAGCCTCTGACGAAGCGGGAGGAGTCCGCGAAACGCATAAGGCCACGCCCATAATCTGAAGTTTAGGAGAATTGAGTGTGAAGGATGCTTGGTTTGAACAAAAGCCGGCTTATATTGCTCAAACCAAATAGTGTATTCACACGATCTCTTTGTGTATACTTTATACTAGTTTATACTCCCACAGCCTCTCTGATAGCATAGTCCCCTGCATAATAGTCCAACAAACGGATACTGCAAACACAGTGGGACATCCAAGAGAGAATACATCACTGCTGGAGTGGGATTGTGTAAACAATTAAAGGAACAGACATACCTCATGTCATGAGATGCAGGACATATGCAGGACACAGCAATGATGGTACAACTCTATTTTATTACAGAGCACAGAAACATACATCTAGTCAGGTTGATTTCACTAACTAACTGCGACACAGACTACCGGACCTAAGCCCCACCCCCAAACTCGTGACATCACATCCTGCTCTCATCACATCTTCCCCTTTTTCAAAGGCGAAGCATACATTTGAATATAACAAATAACAAGGTATATGAACATAGTATACAACAACATTTTTTTTAACAATATATAAACAAATAGGTTCAGAAAATATAAACACATAAATTACATCCTGACTTGGACATCGGGGTAGACTACCCTAGTCGACAGTGACCATGGGATTATTCTGCCCATACTTCCGGTCACTGTTCTAGCTACAGTCAGTCCCTATATCGGGCCGGAAGTTTCACCACTCTTCCGCTTGATGTAACTTTGCCTGAACTGTCCTCTGATACAGAAGATGGTGAACAAGAGTTCGCTGGAGGCAAAGATATATCCCCGTTGTGGTCTTGCTGAGGGGAAGGCACCTCTCTTAGAACAGGGGATCCCACCGGCGGTCGTACTGAGGCATCCAGTTCCAGACTCTCAGGTACAGGCTGAAGATGTCTTCGGTTACGGCGTGTAACCGTCCCTCCCTTAGTAAGGACTGTATAAGACCTTGGTTCTGGAGAGCAGCCAACTACCATAGCAGGCGTCTTCCATTTCTTCTCATCATCCAGTTTAATTCTGACACTTTGGCCCGCTTTCAGTTCCTGTAAGGGCCTGACAGAATGTCTCCTGTCGTAGAAGAAACGATAGCCCTTTTTGGCCTCTTCATCCCTCTTAAGGACTTCGTCCCGAGGAACAGGGCCAGGCGGCTTGAAGACACCCACTGAGGGTAAAGTGGTGTGAATCTGGTGTCCTAGCATCAGCTGTGCCGGGCTCAACCCGGTGGCTTGAATGGGCGTTGCCCTGTATGACATGAGGGCTAGGTACGGCTCAGATTGCTTTAGAATGAATTTTGTTGTTTGAACTGCCCTTTCAGCCATTCCGTTGGCCTGCGGATAATGTGGACTTGACGTGGAATGTACAAAATCATATTCCCTGCTGAAAGCACTGAACTCTGTAGAAGCGAACTGCATACCATTATCACTCACCAGCTCCATTGGAATGCCCCACCGGGCAAACAAGCTCTTCAGGCGAATGATAACGGCCTGACTTGTGATATCATTCAGGGGTGCAATTTCCAAATACCTGGAATAGTAGTCGATCACAACAAGGAACTTTCTCCCGTGTTGTTCACACAAATCAGCAGCTATTTTCTGCCATGGCCCCGCAGGCAGCGGAGTAGAAATCAAGGGCTCCCTTCTCTGAGTAGGCTGGCGTTCCCTGCAAAAGGCACATTTAGACACGTGATTTGCAATGTCGGAGCTGATCCCAGGCCACCACACAGCTGTAGCTGCCCTTTCTCTGCACTTGTAATGCCTAGGTGGCCATCATGAATCCTGTTTAACATCCTCCTTCCTCATACTGACAGGAATGACGATGCGGTCTTGAAACAACACCAACCCCTCCAGCTCCGTGAGCTGAGACCTCTCTGGCTGGTAAGCACTTAAAGACATCCAGGCTGCCCGGCTCTCGGGCCAGCATTCTTTTATGTACTTTATAATCTCTTGCAGATCTGTGTCCAAATATGTCTCTTTCTTTATTTCCTCCAGTTTCCTTGAAGAAATAGACTTAGAGGCCAGAACTGAATCAACATACACTTTCACATCAGATTCTGTGGAGGATTCTTCAGCAGCAGCCAGCGGGAGCCTGGATAGTGTATCCGCCACAACCAGTTGTTTCCCCGGCACATGCACTGCCTGAACATTGAACCTGAGCAGTCTCATTAAAAGTCTCTGGCATCTCAAGGGTGTTTTGTCAATGTCATAAGAGTTGATTAGAGGGACTAGCAGTTTGTGGTCAGTTTCCAGACTAAATTTCTCCAAACCCACTAGATAACTCTGAAAGCGCTCACAGGCATAAACTGCAGCCAGGCACTCTTTCTCAATTTGAGCGTATTTTGACTCCGCAGCCGTCAGTGTGCGGGAACAGCAGGCAATGGGCTGTAGTTTATTCTCATTTAACTGCAGGAGTGCAGCCCCCAACCCATAACTGCTTGCATCGGCACTAACCACAGTCTTTTTTGAAGGGTCGTAGAACCCCAGCACTGGGGCAGACCCCAGCAGGGTCTTGGCCTGCAGAAAAGCTTTTTTCTTGTTAAGGTCCCCAGACCCAGGCAACGTCTTTCTTAAGTAACTCTGTGATAGGGTGTAAAACTGTTGATAAATCTGGAAGAAACTTGCCCACGTAATTTACAAGGCCCAATATCTGTCTCAGCTCATGTATATCAGAAGTACTTTTCATCTGTTCGATAGCACGAATTTTCTCGGGGTCTGGCTTGATGCCATCCCCGTTGATGATATGCCCAAAGTAGCATAATTCAGTTTTCCTAAAATGACATTTTTCTTTATTCAGCTTCAGCCCAGACTCTTTGATAGCCTGTAGCACACAACTTAAATGCTGATCATGCTCCTCCACTGTAGACCCATACACTAGAATGTCGTCCATGACGACCGCTGTGCCCACGTGGTCACTCAGGAGAGAACTCATTTCCCTTTGAAAGATTTCAGGAGCGGAGGATATCCCAAAGGGGAGTCTGCAGAAGCAGAACCAACCTACAGGTGTGATAAAGATAGTCAGTTTGCGGCACTTTAGATCCAGGGGGATCTGCCAAAAGCCGCTAGAAGCGTCTAATGTGGAAAAGAACTTTGCCCCAGCCAACTTTGGAGCTATATCTTCTAATGTCGGCAGCACAAATCTCTCTCTCTTCACTGCCTCATTCAACCCTTTCAGGTTGAGCACCTTTCCGTTTTTCTTTGCAACTAGAACAATGGGGGCACACCAATCAGTCGCTTCAACAACCTCTTACAATAACCCCCATAGACTTCATGCGCATAAGCTCTTTCTCCACTTTGGGGCATGAGCGGAAACGGAATTCTACGGGGAGTAGAAATACTGTATGGGACTGGCGTCACTTTTAAGTGCTATACGGACTGGTTTGCCGTTCAGTAGGCCCAACTCGCCAAACATATCTTCGGAAATCTCATTCACTCTGGCCACGAGGCCCAAGTCGCAGGCTGCTTTTCTGCTCAATAAATTGTTAACACACTGACCTCGAATCTCATGCACCCACATGGTGAACTTTCTTTGCTTGTACTCACAGCCGGCAAGAAATTTCCCCACACAATCAATGCGGCCACCAGGACTATGGACATGTGTAGTAACCTTCACCAGCTGGGGCTGTCGAGGCAGTTTCATAAATTCAGCAAAAGACATTACAGTGATATCTGCTCCTGTGTCAATCTTAAAATCCACGTTGGCTCCCATTACAGTAAAAGTAACTTTCCAATCTTCCTCTGAGCTTGGCCGTTCCAAAATTGACCCCACAAAAGACACTTCCTAACCCTCCTTGTCACTGTCCACCTGCATCTCCTTAATGTATTCAGTTTTACACACCACTTCAAAAATGGCCCATTCTGGTTACATTTCTGCATTTTTTATCTCTGGCCGGGCATATAACACTCTGATCATGGGCACGGTACACCGTGTGCATCGGGCATGTTGCACCCATCCACTTGTAGGCCTTTCCATTATTTTCACTAGCAGTTTTCCTGGACTGTTGCACTTCATCCACAATACTCTCAGACCTCAGATTAGCACTCTGCTTTTTCACCAGTTCACTCTGGCGGGGCCATCCTAATAGCCCCATCTTATGTTAAATCAGACTCTAACTGCAGCTTCAGTGAGACTTCAGCATCTGCAATTCAATAACTATTCTGTCTCTGATTTTGCTCTTCTTTAGCAACACCAAACTCACAGAATTCAGCTAGTTCATACAGGCTGCGCACAAATGACTCCACAGATTCTCCCACACGCTGATTATGTTTGTGAAAACAAGCTCTCTCATGAATCACATTTCTTTTGGGCACAAAGTGGGCACTGAGTTTATCCATAACTATATCAAAGTTAAATTCTTCCCCTTCTTGGAAAATAAAAGTATTGAACACTGGCTCCACATCCTTCCCCATAGAGTATAAAAGAGAATTAACTTGTACTTCACCACTCTCCTTGTTCAGTTTGGAAGCAATCCTGAAGCGCTGAAACCGCTGACGCCATGTGGGCCAAGCTGCAGGCTGAGAGAAGTCAAAAGGCTCAGGTGGGGTAAACTTTGACATTGCAATCGATCAGGAACAGAACTTCTGACACCATGTCATGAGATGCAGGACATATGCAGGACACAGCAATGATGGTACAACTCTATTTTATTACAGAGCACAGAAACATACATCTAGTCAGGTTGACTTCACTAACTAACTGCGACACAGACACCGGACCTAAGCCCTGCCCCCAAACTCGTGACATCACATCCTGCTCTCATCACACCTCATATGTTTGAGGGCAGCTTTGTGAGTGTGCAATTGTTGTTTTATATTCATAATAAAGTGTGACTTTTTAAACTGCACTTAGATCGTGGATGCGCTCTGTTTTGTCTCTTTTTCTAGAGAACCTCCTATTTTCATACATTTAACAGAAGCCTGGGAACAGACACCGCTGGGCATATAAGGAGCAGCAACCCCATTTCATTTATTGGATCAAGTAAAAAAGATCTTTTTTATTATTCTTTGGACTTTGGACTTTGCTTTTTGCTTGTTAGCATTGGATTTTGTATTTGCAGTTTTATATCATTTATCTGTTTATATATAAACAACCTCAATATTGGAGGAAGTGACACTATTTATATGATAGCATCTATATAGTATGCCCCAAAAGATAAATAGGGTACTTCTATTTTGTTTATTTGTTTTGGCATTTATTGTAGTATGTGTGGTGCTGTCTGATTGTAGGGAATTGAGTTTAAAGTATAGGAGAAATCCTAATTTATAGTTGACTGGACTAGTAACTTTTTTTTGTATCTCGGATTTGTAAACAGTAGTGATATGTTGTTTGTATATTTCTCAACATTAATATTTATTTATATTTATTAAATGTTCCATATTTTACATTTAATATTTAGTAGTTAGTGTTACTTCTGCTGTCAGAGTGTTGCACACGTCTCGTAAAACTCAGTGTTAGGGGTTAAGTTTTTACAGCCACAAGAAATATATGCAAGGGTTTATAATGCACAGAGAAAAGCCACTTGTCACAAAAAAAAACAAAAAATGGTCTTAGCTTTTCTGTTGATTCTTTACTAAGTTTAATGACTGCTGCGACATAAAGTGTTAAAGGGACAGTCTACACCAGAATTGTTATTGTTTTAAAGATAAATAATCCCTTTTTTTACCCATTCCCCAGTTTTGCATAACCAACACAGTTATATTAATATATGTTTTATCTCTGTGATTATCTTGCATCTGAGCCTCTGCAAACTGCCCCTTTTTCAGTTCTTTTGACAGACTTGCAGTTTAGCCAATCAGTGATAGCTCCCAGGTAACTTCACGTGCATGAGCACAGTGTTATCTATATGAAATTCATGAACTAAACACCCTCTAGTGGTGAAAAACCTGTTAAAATGCATTCTTAAGAGGCGGCCTTCAAGGTCTAAGAAATTAGCATATGAACTTCCTAGGTTAAGCTTTCAACTAAGAATACCAAGAGAACAAAGCAAAATTGTGCTAAAAGTAAATTGGAAAATTGTTTAAAATTACATGCCCTATCTGAATCATGAAAGTTTATTTTGGACTAGGACTGTCCCTTTAATAACAGCACCAGAAGCGCACACAACATCACAGTATACATAAAGACATGTAGAAGTGTGCAGGAATGAGTGTATATTGCCATAGAATGTATGAGACAAGTGGCTTTTCTCTGTGCAGTTTAACCCTTGCATATATTTCTTGTAGCTGTAAAAACATAACCCCTAACACTGAGTTTTACAGACATGTGTGCAGCACTCCGACAGCAGAAGTAACACTAGCTACTAATATTAAATGGCACTTTAAAAAAAAGCATGTTTTCAGCCATCTCTGGCAAGTGAGAGATTTACTCTGACCCTAAAGGATATTATTTTTATGACAGTATGCATGTAACAATATTGCTGCTTTAAAAAAAAAAAAAAAAAAAAAAAAAAAGGGTAAACAATACTTATGAAATACTGTGGTATAGTTGCCTTGGCAACACTATAAACATTTTCAGCATTGATATTATGGATGGATATTTGCACAAACAACGCTAAGTAACTAAAAAAATAACAACAATGAATTAACAGCAAACAGCCATTAACGGTCCAGCAAATAGAGTGTATGTTTAGCAATCATTGAGTGTGTATGTAACATGTGGCAGTTTGCATATGCGCCGTATTGCACAGACAGTATGTTGAATGATGAATTTATCACCACTGAGCTGCATCTATCGAGGGACCATTACAAATAAATTTGTCAGTTCCCCAGCTGGGCGGCATAGAAGTCATTCAGCATGTGAACTACTGGATTACTGCGCCTTGTACTCAATGCATGTGTTACAAGCAGAAGCATGCAGCACAAACTACTGGGAAAAGGAAACTCAGCTATTGGGCCATGAACACATGAGTGTGCTACAGTTAAAAGGAGCAGAAATGTTCAGCGCAGGGCTGACAAACCTGGGCACATAATTGTGCCTTAAATTGGGTCCTAACACCCTTTTTTGGAGCCAACAATCTGCCTATGGATCACATTTTTTTTTTTTTTTTTAACATCATTTTTATTGTTTTATACATAGTCAGCTACAGGCACAATTAACACCACACAGGGTGTATAAATACACAAAAAAAAGGAGAAGAAAAAAGACAATAAGAAAAAAAAGAAACTTGTAACCCCCCGGCTCCAGCGGCTGAGGTTATAAACACAGTATACATTGTCTTTAATGCAATTAAATATGACTAGAATTCAAACTAAAAATACATTAGGCACAGAATCTCTGTAATCCAGCCTCTCAACTTTTTTACTTCTTGTATTATCAGGTCTAAAAAAAAAATATTGTGTTATTTACACAGTTATTTCTCATAACTGGTCGGCTGAGCCCCAGCGACAGAACAGAACCGTAGCTAATCATCAAACACAAAAATTTAAAAACAACTAGACAAAACAAAACAAAACAGAACCAAACAAAATACGAAAAGAGAGGAGGGGGAGAAGGAAGAAAAAAAAAAGAAAAAAAAAAAAAGGGGGGGGGGGGGAACAAAATAAACAAAAACAAAAAAAACTTTCCTCTTCCGAGCCTTACCTCTCATCTCCAATACCCAACAGGGCCTCAATTAGGGAGTTCACCTCTAAGACATGCTTCCAAAACAGGAACAGAGTTTCTAAACGGGAATATATATTGTTTCTGTATACCTGTGGGTAAGCTTTGTAAAAAATTAATCCATTTATTAAGAAATCTTTTAATCTCCTGTTCTGAATCAATTGATGTATCATACTGTTCAATAGTTAATTTTAGATGTAATTGTTTAGAAATTGCACAATAACTTGGAGAACTCTTCGATTTCCAGGAAGCAAAGATGGTGTTCCTGGCACACATAAACTGTAAAAATTTATAAATGTTGTATTCAGATTAGATACCAAGGGTGTCCTTTCAAGTAGCAAAATGATGTCATCTAGTTTAAGGTGAATCTGTTGCCTGAATATTTTTGAGAGCCAAAATGAAATTTTGGCCCAGAAGGATGCAACCTTTGGGCAGCTCCAAATACAATGGATCAAGTTAGCCTTCGGGAAATTACATCTCCAACAAGCATAACACTGGTTTGTATTCCAGAGATTCAGTACGTGGGGCGTTACATATGTACCGATTATCAATTTTAGTTGCAACTCTCTCCAAGCTAGTAACGGAGTAGCTTGCCAAGCCCTCAAAAGACTTTTGCTTATTGCATCAGTATCTGTAATGAATCCACTCACTCAGAACCAACTAAATGGTATAGATGTTGCTCTCTTTGAATAGCTATTCCTGCAAACACTGACTTTGTTACACAGGAAAAGAAACAGTGAGCAGTTATTAGCCAGTAAGATTGGTTACACAATAATCTCTGATTATTGTAAATCAGAAACCTTAGTTAGAGCAAAGAACATAGGAAAGTATTTACTTCAGAGATTGCATAAATCCTTAGATAAGAGTTAATAATCCAGTTACCTTCACACACATTCACCCATAAAATATTTACAATCCCAATCACTCTACTTGCTTGAATCAGCCTTGGATTCTGATCACAATATATGCAGTAACAACTGAACCGTTATCAATGTTCAGAATAGCTTGCTAATAACCTCCTATAGTTTATGTGGCAGTATTGATTTCTTTACTACAACAATAGTATAGCAAGGAGGAAGACTGTTTGATATGAGCAGAGTTCAAATAATTGGATAACAAATACGGTTTTACCTGCGTGTGCTGAGAGGAGCTGACTGCAGCTAGAGTGAGAGTCCTTACGGTGAATGCGTGACTCACTTCCGGTTTAGCGATTCAGTGTCGGGTTGCTGTAGCGGTACCTGAGGTCAGAGACTGAGACTGACAGGAGCTGCAGAGGGAGATCCGTAGCGGTGATTAACCAGAGAGGTAAGGATTAAGCAAGACAGCTACTGATAATAGCGGTTAGGTTGGATAGTTGGATCCACTTGATGTTTGCAGAGAAAAATAGGAATTCGTATCAATACTTCCTTCAGCAAATATGAATGAGACCTGTGAAGAGCAAAGAGAGCAGCCACAAGGCAGTATAGCTTCTCAATAATCAGGCAAGGAATGATTGTAGGAGGATCCCTTTTAAAGGATCAGAGAGCATGCAGGGAGATACCTTAAAGGTATATCACATATCCCCCTCCTCAAGGGCTAACATCGGGGGTGCGAAGAAAGGGCTTTTCAGGATAACGACGATGGAAGGCGGAGAGTAGATCAGGAGCATGCACATCTTCAGAAGACTCCCAGGAGTTACTTTCAGGACCATAACCCTTCCACTGTATCAGGAACTGCAAGACTCCTCGGCGTATCCGAGAGTCAAGAATGGATTCCACTTCGTATTCCAACTGATTCTGGTGGTATATCGGCGGAGGTGGATCCGCCTGACGTAGTAAGGGGTCACTACTGTAGGGTTTTAATCAAAGAAACATGGAAAGTCGGATGGACTGTAAGATCCTTAGGCAAGGTCAACCGGACTGCGTTCGGGTTCACTATTGCCTCAATCGGAAAAGGACCAATAAATTGGTTGGCCAATTTTTTACAGGGTACTCGGAGTTTCAGGTACTTTGTGGATAGTAGAACTAAGTCACCTATGTGATATGTGGGACTGGGGGAGTGATGCAAGTCGTAATACTTCTTTTGATGTTCTTGGGCTTCTTGTAGATGTGTCTTAAGCAACTGCAGTCTGTCCTGTAGGTAAGGAGGTAGTGAAATCTATTGCTCCAGGACAGTTTACTGTGGTATGAGATAATGTTATAGTGGTTGGGTGGAAACCATATGTGGCAAAGAACGGTGATACCTTGGTTGAGGAAGATATTGAGTTATTATACGAAAACTCTGCCATCGGGAGGTAGTCAGCCCAGTCATCCTGGAGATGACATAGATAACAACGAAGAAACTGCTCCAATGTTTGATTTAGGCGTTCAGTCAACCCATTTGATTGGGGATGAAAGGCAGTAGTGTATCGTGTATCTATTTGTAAAAGTTTACATAGAGATCTCCAAAAAGCTGAGGTGAACTGAGTACCTCGGTCGGTGATTATAGTGTTTGGTAACCCATGTAGTTTTACTATATTATCCAAGAAGACCTTTGCAGTGATATTGGCTGTAGGTAAATTTTTCAGAGGGATGAAGTGACCTAGTTTAGTTAAGTGATCTATCACCACTAAAATGGTGGTGTAATGTCGTGAGACTGGTAGATCTACAATAAAATCCATTGATATGGTGGACCATGGCATATCTGGTATTGGCAATGTTGTCAATAAACCTATAGGTTTTTTGTGAGCCACTTTATTTCTTGCACATGTATCACAAGCTTTTAAGTGGTGTATAACGTCATGTTTTAATTGTGGCCACCAGAAGTATCGTTTGATCAAGTCTGTGGTTTTTTGTACGCCTTTATGTCCAGCCAAAACATTGTCGTGATAGTGGTTTAATATTACATTTCTGAGAGTCTTGGGTACGTATATTCTGTCGTTATGGCACATCAACCCTGATGTAATATCTCTCACACAAGTAGTAGGGTAATTATTTTATTTTTGTGTTTCGAGAAGAATTTCTTTTTCTAGATTTGAAAGTGAGTTAATAAATTTCTCCTCTGAGATGATGGGATTGAGGGTCTCAGAGGTGTTTGCTGGATCAAACATTCTAGAGAGAGCATCAGCTTTTATGTTAGAGTGACCTGGCCTGTAAGTAATAAGAAAATTAAAGCGGTCCAAAAAACAGAGACCATCTGACCTGACGTGCTGAGAGAGGTCTTACTTTTTTTTAAATACTCAAGGTTTTTGTGGTCAGTGTAAATCAAAAAAGGTTCTTTAGACCCTTCTAATAAATGTCTCCAGTGCTCTAGTGAACTCTTTATGGCCAACAGCTCTTTATCACCGATGCTATAATTAAATTCGGCCTGGAAGCAAAGTTCTGGAATAAAATGCCACGGGATGCAATTCATGGTTTTCCTTACTTTTTTGTGTAGCACTGCTCCTATCCCAGTGTTGGAGGCATCAACCTCTAATATGAATTGAGATGATAATCAGGTAATGTCAAAATTGGAGCAGTAGAAAAACAGTGCTTTAGGTTGTCGAAAGCCTTCTGAGCTTCTTGATTCCAGTGAAACCTATGAGACTTCCTAGTGAGTTGCGTTAAGGGTCTTACAATGGTGGAGAAATCTTTAATGAACTTTCTGTAGAAATTTGAGAAGCCCAGAAATCTCTGTAGCGCTCGAACAGTACGTGGTATGGTCCATTCCTGGATTGTGTTTATCTTTTCAGGATCCATCTGGATCTTTTTAGATGATAAAATATATCCAAGGAATTTAATCTGTTTAACATGAAAATTACATTTTTCCAATTTAGCAAAAAGTCTATGTTGCCGAAGGCGGGTGAGAACCCATCTGACATGTTTTTCATGATCTCTGTAAATTTTTGGAATAGATGAGAATATCATCTAAATATATGATAACACATATGTCAGTTAATCTCTGAATATCTCATTATAAAGTGTTGGAAAGTTGCCGGTGCGTTACTTAATCCGAACGGCATAACGTTGTACTGGAACAACCCATAACGTGTTCGGAAAGCTGTTTTCCATTCATGTCCCTTCTTGATCCGAATTAATTATATGCCCCTTATAGGTCTAATTTGGTATATATGGTGGCATCTGTAAGTCTTTCCAATAATTCTGGTATCAATGCAAAGGGTAACGGTTTTTTACTGTAATCGCGTTTAAGGCTCTGTAATCTATTATAGGTCTTAAACTTAGGTCCTTATTTTAACAAAAAATATACCTGCTGCTGGTGACGTTGAGTGTGAAATAAAACCTTTTTTAAGGTTTTCGTCTAAGTATGTATGTAGATGGATAAGCTCGTTCTGTGACAAGGGGTAAATCTTGCCAAAAGGTATTTGAGAACCTGGTATTAGCTCAATGGGGCAGTCAAATTCTCGATGTGGTGGTAATGATTCAGCCTCTTTCAAATCGAAAAACATCTGCCAAGTCAGAATATGCCGCTGGAACACCAGTCACAATAGAGGATTATAGAACAATGTGGATAACACGTATTTGTACAATTATGTAGATGTTAGGACTAATCTCATCTTTTAACCAATTGATGTTTGGATTGAGTGTTTTTAACCAAGTATATCCCAAGACTATGGTATGTCTATCAATAGGTATGATATCAAAAGTAAGGTATTCAGTGTGACCTTCTTTTGTTGTTGTGAGTAAGGGTATAGTGTGGTGTGTGATAGGACCCTTCTGAATCAAAGTGCCATCTATTAATTTCACAAACACTGGTTGCTGCTTACACACTGTGGGTATTTTATTTTTCTTAACAACTGTATCATCAATATATATCCCTGGAGCCCCGGAATCTATCAATGCGTCACTCTGGATGTGGAGTTGGTCCACTGTAGGGAGAGAGAGATAGTGAGTTTGGGTAGTAGTTGACAGGTTATTATAATGATACTAAAATCTTTGTCTTACCCTTCTTTGTTTTGTTAGTAGAGGACAGGTTGCAACTGTATGCTCCTTGTGAGCACAATATAGACATAGATTACCTAGGTCTTCTCCCTAGTTTTCTCCTCTTGAGTCAAAGGTCCTTTGATTGCCCCAATCTCCATTGGGGTGCTGAGAGATAAATTTCTTTCTGAGTTGTAAGAGGAAGGATAGGTGGCGTCTGATTGACGGGTCATACGAGCTTTTTTCTGCTTTTCTTTCCCTCAGACGTCTATCTAAAGTGGTACTTAGTTTGATCAAAGCCAGTGAGGTGTCTCTGGGAGTTCCAGACGAGAGAGTTCATCTTTTAAAAACTCAGACAAACCCAGGCGAAACTGATTAAGTAGGCTCAGAAGCCCACATCTGAAAATCAGTTGTATATTCTTCTACAGTTCTTTTCCCTTGTTTAATGGGGAAACGTAGTTTTGTCTCAGCTTGTAATTGGCTGTTTGGTCTTCATAGAGGGTTTGTCATGGCTGAAAAAAAATCAGATAGTGAATCTAAAATGGGGTTATTTGTTCAAAAAATCTGTTAGCCCAGGTGCGTGGTTCTCCTATCAGGTATGAAATTGTGGTACACACTTTAATCCTGTCTGAGTGGTAAGTGCGAGGTTTTAATGAAAATAAACAAGTTGCAAGCATTTTTGAAATCAACGAAACTCAGACCTTTTCCCTGAGAAAGGAGTTGGTGTATGTACTTGTGGTTCTGTATGTCCACTTGTTTCGGTGTTATAAATTCTTTTAACATTGATTTTATAGCTGTATTCTCAGCCTGTACCTCTTGTAAGGCATGGCTAAATAGTCAAGTTTCTGATACACATTAGTGAATTCATTTTTTATTTCTGTGGGATCCATGTGTTTAATAGTGAAAACAGGATCTAGTAGGCCTGATTATTATGTAATGAATCCACTCACTCAGAAACCAACTAAATGTATAGATGTTGCTCTTTTGAATAGCTATTCCTGCAAACACTGACTTTGTTACACAGAAAAGAAACAGTGAGCAGTTATTAGCCAGTAAGATTGTTTACACAATAATCTCTGATTATTGTAAATCAGAAACCTTAGTTAGAGGCAAAAGAACATAGGAAAGTATTTACTTCAGAGATTGCATAAATCCTTAGATAAGAGTTAATAACCAGTTACCTTCACACACATTCACCCATAAAATATTTACAATCCCAATCACTCTACTTGCTTGAATCAGCCTTGGATCTGATCACAATATATGCAGTAACAACTGAACCGTTATCAATGTTCAGAATAGCTTGCTAATAACTCCTATAGTTTATGTGGCAGTATCGATTTCTTACTACAACAATAGTATAGCAAGGAGGAAGACTGTTTGATATGAGCAGAGTTCAAATAATTGGATAACAAATACGGGTTTTACCTGCGTGTGCTGAGAGGAGGCTGACTGCAGCTAGAGTGAGAGTCCTTACGGTGAATGCGTGACTCACTTCCGGTTTAGCGATTCAGTGTCGGGTTGCTGTAGCGGTACCTGAGGTCAGAGACTGAGACTGACAGGAGCTTCAGAGGGAGATCCGTAGCGGTGATTAACCAGAGAGGTAAGGATTAAGCAAGACAGCTACTGATAATAGCGGTTAGGTTGGATAGTTGGATCCACTTGATGTTTGCAGAGAAAAATAGGAATTCGGTATCAATACTTCCTTCAGCAAATATGAATGAGACCTGTGAAAGAGCAAAGAGAGCAGCCACAAGGCAGTATATGCTTCTCAATAATCAGGGCAAGGAATGATTGTAGGAGGATCCCTTTTAAAGGATCAGAGAGCATAGCAGGGGAGATACCTTAAAGGTATATCACAGTATCAATCCCTGGTATATCAAGTGACCATCTTTGTGCCAAGCAAAGTAAGATGCTTCTCTCCTTCTTTTTGTATTAGCAGCTTATACCAGTAGGAGATGGAATGCACACCCAGCACGGAAGAGGGCGATCCCTGTGTACAAGCCCTCCCAACTCATATTATCAAAACTAGATTTTCTTAGAATTCAAGTAGTGTCTCACTTGTAGATATCCAAAGAAATCTTTGTTATCGACTTGAAAATTAGTTTTAATACTTTCAAATGAGTGGAGATTTCCTAGACTCTCGGTTAATACATTGATCGAAATAGGCCAGGCCCCTAACCTGCCAGTTTTTAAAGATCTTGTGTTTATCCCCTCTGTAAATTCAGGATTACCTATAATAGGTAGATATTTAGAGTAGCTATAGATTAGTTTTTATAAGCTTACAAATCTTATAGCCATGAGATAATAGGGTTTTTGAAAGTACACATCCTTTTTCAACATGGTAGGTAGTTTAGGTGTATTTAAATGTATAAGAGCTTTTAAGGGAGAAAGGCCAGAAAAAGTCCTGTTCTAACTCCTTTATTTGAAAATGTCCTACATCCACTAGCCAATCTGGAATAATTTTAAACCAAGCAAGCCCAGTTATATTATTGGAGACAGGGAAAGCCAAATCCCGCCGAATCTCTCTCAAGAATGAGTTTATTTAGAGATAGTTTGACTTTATCTTTCCCCCACAAAAAAAGCCTAATAGCTTTATTCATTCTTTTGAGATCAAAAGATGTATAAACAAAGGCATGTTCTGCATTATATATAGAAATTTAGGGAGAATTAGTCATTTTAACTAGGTTTATTTTGCCTGCTAGTGTAAGCGGAAATTAATCCTATCTTGATAAGTCATTTTCCGCTTTATTGATTAATTCCTACAAAGTTTTCCTTGTACCATTTTTCTGGAGCTCTATTAACTTTAATTAAATCCCTAAATACCTCAAACACTTTCCACTTCCTTAAATAAGCATTCACCTTTGTAGTTACCTGATTTTTGGACCGCATAGTATTTCAGATTTTTGTATGGATTACCTTATAACCTGAGAAAGTACTGAAACTATCCAAGAATTTTCATAAGTTTTGGAATATTTTCATCTGCTTTACTAATAAACACCAGTAAGTCATCCGCATAAAGGGATATTCTATGCTCTTTGGAGCCTACTTTAATACCTTGCATGTTATTCCTCAGCACTGATGCCCAATGGTTCTATACATTAGATTAAACAACAGTGGAGATAACGGACTTCCTTGTCTAGTCCCCTCTGTTCAATTTGAAACTTTCAGAGAGTAAACCATTTACTACCAGTGCCGAGAATGGGTTATCGTATAATTTATAAATAATTTTGAGAAATTACCTATTAGGCCAAAACGAGCTAGAGAACTGAAAAGGTGCTGCATTCTATCGCGTCGAAAGCTATTTCGGCATCTATGGCGATCACTGCCTTATCATCGCCTAAAAATGTGTTATCTTTAGCTGAGCATTATAATAGTCCACAGTTAGGAGCAGTTTCTCTTAAGTTGGTTAAAAGAGGACCTGCCCTTCATAAAACCTGTTTGGTCACTATGTATTAAGGTTGTAATCAACTTCTGAAGTCTTGTTGCTATTATTGCTGTCAATATCTTATAGTCGGAATTAAGCAGTGAGATTGGGCGATAGGCATTTAGAGATTCCGGGTCTTTACCTTTTTTGGGAATTAAAATGATTGTTGGACTTAGTAATTCTTTAGATGGACTTTCCCCTTTAATGTAAAAATAATTAAATAAATCAACCAGATGTGTTATAATATTATTATGAAGAATTTTATAATATTCATTCGGGGAGTGCGTCAGGCCCTGCTGCTTTGTTACACGCTAAATGATTAATTATTTTCTCAACTTTCTCCTGCAAAATTGGACTATTTAGTTCTGTTAGCTCTTCCTCTCTTAGATTTGGTAGGTTACATGACTCCCAGAACTTTTTCTTATTATCCTCATTGCTTACGGAGGATGAGAAGGATTTGCTTATAGTATTTTAAGAATTCAGCGCTAATATCATTAAGTTGGGTTAATCTTTTCTTGTCACTTTTAATTGCCAAGATAGCTCTTGAGCCCTTAGTTGCTTTTACCAAATTAGAGAGGCATTTGCCCATTTTCCCCCCATACCTGTAATATTTTGCAGATGTTTTTACAATTTCTGACGCAGCATTCTGCTGTAAAAAGATTTCCCTTTCCCTCTTTGCTTGCTGGTATGCACTCCAGCCTCCACTTGACAAATCCCTTAATAGGTGTTATATGCGTTAACTAATTGATTAGTAAGTTGTGTATTGCGCTCATTGTTCTTTTTTTTAGAGTGACACAGGTATGCCTTTATTTCTCCCCGCAACACCGCTTTAGAGCTTGCCATAAATTTTTTCAAGGATTTGTACTTAATTTTGATTAATATGGGATATATGTTTCCATTTTTCATTTAGCCAGTTTTTGAATTTAGAATTGTTGATAAGATATTTTGGAAAGCTGAATGAGAGAAAAGATCTTTTTACCAGGTTAGTTTGCAGTTGTAATGTGATAGGGGCATGGTCTGACAAAAATTATTGCAGAAATGACAGCCCTTGGTATCCCTACCTGCTATTGTTTTTTTATCTATTAGTAAGTAATCAATACGTGAAAAAGTTTTGTGAGTTTTAGATTCACATGTATATTTCTTTTAGATCAGGATTTTGCAATCTCCAGATGTCCACCAAGTTTAGCGTTTTTTTATAAAATTTTAATATCTTTGTCTCAGCCTTATAACTTTTTTTTTTTTTGTTTCATACTATTAGTTCTATGTAGGCGATCCAGGGGGTATTGCGTAATTAAGTTTAGATCACCTGCAATAATTAGGACCATCTTCTAATAAATTTGTTAGCTTTTTTGTTAGATTCTTCCAAGAATACTTTGTCCTCCATTATTTGGGGCGTAAATATTACGAGCGTGTATTTATGGTTAGCTATAATTACCTGAACTATGATCATTTAACCCTCTTCATCTATACGTTTGTGTAATATTTTGTAGTCTAAATTTTTATGTAACAGTATTGCTACTCCCCTCTTCCTTTTGGTGCCTGAGGAGGCCACTAATTCACCGACCCAGCCTGATTTAAGTTTAATGGCTTCATTGGGTTAAGAGATATGTTTCTTGGTAAAAAGGCAATTTGCGCATTAACATCCCTTTAAGTGCTTCAAATTGATCACTTGATCACCATATCTTTATTTGTGTAATACACACAAAATAACCAACGGCCCTTTCGCAAAACCTGGGAGGAAGCCAGGAAGAGGAAAGGGAAGAGAAAAAAAAAAAAAAAAAAGGAAAAAATAACAAAAAAGGACAAAGAGGGAGGAATAAATCCTCCTTTCAGATAAAAACTCTTTGAAGCCCCTTTCATTCTGGCTCTTTGGTATTGCCATTTCTTACATCAATGGGATTTACCTAAGAGTGGATATGTTTAATTCTTAATCAGGTTATCTCCCGTTAATCCTGGATATTATCCAGAAAGGAAATTGGCTACCGCCCTGTAGACAAAACATACCATGTTCCAGACTTCAGTACTTTATCTTTAGACTGGGTATAAAAGAAAAGCATTTAAAGCCTTTCTCTATTAGTTTAGAACAAAACTGAGCCATTTCCTTTCTGTGGGTAGAAGTCTCACTTGAATAGTCTTGAAATAAAAAGATTTTTTTTATCGTTTACAAGAACTGTGGCTTTCTTCTTCCTATAATAACTCATAATAGCAACTTTGTCTTGGAAGTGCGGAATTTCACAATTATGGATCTATTTATTATAGTACCTTCAGGTCTTTTTTTTCGGGTCCTAATCTATGGATTCTTTTCAATCATTATTTTAGCTCAGCTAATAGGCATCTCCAATAAGTTTGGTAAGATTCCATCCATAAATATTATTAAGATCAGCAAATTCTTGAGTTTCAGGAAACACCTACTATTCTCAAGTTATTGCGTCTGGAACGATCTTCTTGATCGACCAGTCTATCCTGTAATTTTTTAATTGTCAGATCATGGTGTTTAGAATCTTGCTTCTCGTGAGTTCAGTCTATCTTCAATTTCAGAGATTCTAGCCTCTGCTTCATCTAACCTATTATTGAACTGCCTTACTTCCATTGACAGAGCTGCTACATATCTTGTCTAATCAACTCTAAATGTGGTAACATAGATAGTGAGAATTGCTCATCCAGCTGTTGGACGTCTAAGTTTGTCTGAAGACTAGCGGGTTCCCTCTGTTATGCTATCTTGGGATAACAAAGTGTGGGTTTTAACTTTGTGTTTATACTTTTTTGGGTGGCATCGTGGGTGATTTAATTTTTAGCCTATGTGTACGAATTTCTCCATATAAAGTGTAAAAAAAAAAAAAAAAAAAAAAAGGAGGAAAAGTGAGTGAAGAATGGGGTGAGGTGAAAAAAAATTCCCAAAAGATTATAAGTGAGGTATAGGTTCTGGTGTTTTACTGAAAGAGAGGAAGTGATGAAATGTGAAATGCAAAAAAAAAAGGAAGATCCACAAGTGGAAATTAGTGCAATTAAGTGAATGTGTATACAGGGGTGGTATGAGCTCTATGAACTCTATGCTAACAGAGAGAATTCCGCCTTTAGGCCAGAGTGTTTAGTGTACAAGCTTGGCAGTTCACTTCTAATATAGACTCCAGAAAGTTAGCTAGACTCTTTGTCTCAGGAGGATCTCAATTAGTACAATCACCCAACTGGAAACCTTGACATTCAAAAACAATACGTTGGGGGCGTGTCCGGGCCAGGTCTGAAGATGGCCGCTTATTTGAGAGCTCTGCAAAACAGACTCACCATTTTGCCTATATTCTTGAATGATATGCAACCATCCAGCCTGATATTGTGCTTTCTGTAGCGCAGTTGATGAGCTGATTCTATTTTGAAATTTCTGAGAGTTTCCAGACCGGACATCTGAGACCTTTCAACGGCCTCTCGTGAGAGAGATCTCGGCACCCTCCCCCGGGGAAACCAGGTTAACAACAGCATGGAGGGGAACCTATTTCTACAGATACAAGCCCCTATTTAGAGACATGAAAAACGGATGTGATGATCGGTTTGATCGGCTTCTGGCAATCACTGCAGCTCAGAGCAATGGACAACGAGACCACTGGGTTCATTATGGAGGAGGAGATTGGACCCAGCTTCAACTCACATCACTGCCCCATGCAGCTGGAAGGAAGTCGCATTACCGCAGAGACTATTTCCTCACGGACCCTAGTGCCTAAGCTATTGGAGCCAAATACAGAGAAAGCAACTGGAATTGTGCACAACCTACCGTGCGCAGCTCACTGTATTAAGGATGAAGCTCCATGTTACATCTATCTTTCAAGTAGGAGCCCGAACTGCCACGAGGGACCTTACTTTTGACATACTGCATGCTGGTTCATCCTGGAACGGAGCACTGCCCAATCAGCACGGATCTAGGTACTTTATGCAGGTCTGTAGCCCTTCTAAATTCGGAGAGGTTGTTGCGGGGTGGACAACTGTCTTCCCTCATGTGCAGCCTTACCCTAGCTTGGATCCCGGGGAAAATTGATCCGGCCTCTCGGGAGTTCTGTTCCTATGGCAACTTGGTCTGTAGAATCAGACGGGCAGGAGTGGGCTAGTTTGCGGGTCCTTGCTCAGGGAAACCGGACACCTGTCAGCCTGTCCATTCAATCTTACACATTTTGCCCCAACTTTGACTGTCTTTGTGGTGTACAAATATATTATTGACTCACCGCCAAGGGAAACTAATTTATATTTCAGATGATCTGCTTCCTGCCTTAATAGTTTGTGTTTTTCCAACATTGAGCACAGGAGAGACCTCCATTGTTATTATGTCTTACTGTGTGCATTTTTTTTTTTTCTCTTCTTTCCTTAAATTGTATTTAGAGATCATACACACACAATGCAGATGTTGAATAGGTCCCTTAGGCAAGTAATATATGTTTTTAGCCAGTATAGGTTTTCCTGAGGTCTATGTAGTTGAACACATTGATCGCATTTACCCTCTGAATGTTTCTGTATTTACAATTTATGTATTTTAGTAATATGCCAGGGCAGACATTGGGAAATCTTATTCCTTTGCATAAATTCTATAAGTCTAGGACCAAGTGGTATTATATAATTCTGATGTGCGACTCTGGTGGAAACCATGTAACAGACTCTAACCAAATATTGTAGGAGATCTTTGGATCTCTTAACTGCGCATAATGTGGGCTATTATTCCTATAATATAGGTATGTGAAAAGGATATTTATGTAATATATTTAAAGCATACATTTAGTTTAACTAGTTGAAGCAGCTTTCAGCGTATCAGCATGCCACCTACCCAAATCTTTCTTAGAGTTTGCTAACGCCTGCAGTTTCAGTACTAGTCTGATAATGTCTCAGCAATTTATCTCCTGCATTTCCCCTCCATTCCCTTCCCTTTTGGCAGAGTTACGCAGTCTCCTGCCCTGTCCAAAGAGCCCTAGCTGCTCTTTGGGCCCTACCAACAATAATATTGCTGTGTTTATATGCACGCTCCTCTCTACATCTAACCTGCTAATTGATGTACTCTTAGATTAGTTCACCTTTTGCCTGCAGATAGTTAAATATTAGTGTGTCTATTGGTTGTTTATATCTCATGTATGTCACTATCTTATATTGTATAATGGTCATCATTTCTGATTACGTCTGTGGATGTCTATACTAGGGATGGGCGAATGTGTAAATTTTTCGAATTTCGAATGTAGAACGAATGTTATTACCGAAATTCGAATTCTAAATTCGAATGTCGATAAGAACGAATATTCTTAAAAATTCGAAAATCGAATGTTATTTACAGTTTTTGAATGTCACTTTTCCGAATCTCGAATGTTTATAATTATATTGAATGTCCACATTCGAAATTTCGAATTTAAACATTCTATTTAACAAATACTATTCAGAAGTTCAATAGTTCATGTGGTAGGGTGGGAATTTAGTAAATTGATACATAATAGATACAAGTATATCATTTCGAATGTTTCCATATAGAATATTGCATAATTCGAATATTACATTTAAAGAAAGCATTACAAATACTATTACAAACATAAATTCAAATTTTTCGAATTCGAATATAAATTCGAATTTTTCGAATTCGAATATTGCATAATTCGAATATTACATTTAAAAAGCATTAGAAATACTATTACAATCTAAATTCGAATTTTTCAAATTCGAATACATGTATTGCATAATTCAAATATTACATTTAAAGAAAAAGCATTAGAAATACTATTACAATCCAAATTCGAATTTTTCGAATTCGAATATTGCATAATTCGAATATTACATTTAAGAAAAAGCATTAGAAATACTATTACAATCTAAATTCGAATTTTTCGAATTCGAATATTGCATAATTCGAATATTACATTTAAAGAAAAAGCATTAGAAATACTATTACAATCTAAATTCGAATTTTTCGAATTCGAATATTGCATAATTCGAATATTACATTTAAAGAAAAAGCATTAGAAATACTATTACAATCTATAATTCGAATTTTTCGAATTCGAATATTGCATAATTCGAATATTACATTTAAAGAAAAAGCATTAGAAATACTATTACAACCTAAATTCGAATTTTTCGAATTCGAATATTTTCGAATGTAATTGTAAAATTCGAAATCGAACATTCGAAAATCGAATGTTAGAATGTTATGTAAACATTCGAAATTCGATTCGAACGAACGAATGTGTTAAAATTCGTGCCGTTTTTCGAATGTTGCGAAACATTCGCCCATCCCTAGTCTATACAGGTTTAGCTTGAGTTTGCAGTTTGTTTTTCTCTATCTCTATATATAAAGCCACTGTATTAATGATGTGTCCTCAACTATACCCTATTTTCAGATCCCTGGATCTCTGTAGCATTGATGGCACTATGCAGATGAAGTAATTAAATACGAATGTACAAAGTTCATATTAAAGAATAAAAAAGAGGGTTTGTCATCTGAGACCCAAAAGTGGTCTCCTTTGTTGAAGTTTGGCCCCCTATAATGTAACTAGTTTTTTACATAGGCCCAAAAGTGACCTCGTGTGACTCAGGGAGGTGTAATGATCATTAGGCATATTAGTTACATACCTTATGGTCTTTACCTCTTGTCTGGAATATGAAGTGTATATTGAAACATGTGGTACTATGCTGTATTTACTCATTATTACTATGTTTTATTGCTTGTTTTATATGTATGTCCTTGTAACAATCCTCAAATAAAAAACAGAATTTATGCTTACCTGATAAATTACTTTCTCCAACGGGTGTGTCCCGGGTCCACGGCGTCATCCTTACTTGTGGGATATTCCTCTTCCCCAACAGGAAATGGCAAAGAGTCCCAGCAAAGCTGGTCACATGGTCCCTCCTAGGCTCCGCCCACCCCCAGTCATTTGACCGACGGACGAGGAGGAATATATATAGGAGAAACCATATGGTACCATGGTGACTGTAGTTAGAGAAAATAATTCATCAGAACCTGATTAAAAAAACCAGGGCGGGCCGTGGACCGGACACACCGTTGGAGAAAGTAATTTATCAGGTAAGCATAAATTCTGTTTTCTCCAACATTGGTGTGTCCGGTCCACGGCGTCATCCTTACTTGGTGGGAACCAATACCAAAGCTTTAGGACACGGATGAAGGGAGGGAGCAAATCAGGTTACCTAAACGGAAGGCACCACAGCTTGCAAAACCTTTCTCCCAAAAATAGCCCCGAAGAAGCAAAAGTATCAAATTTGTAAAATTTGGCAAAAGTGTGCAGTGAAGACCAAGTCGCTGCCTTACATATCTGGTCAACAGAAGCCCTCGTTCTTGAAGGCCCATGTGGAAGCCACAGCCCTAGTAGAGTGAGCTGTGATTCTTTCAGGGGAGGCTGCCGTCCGGCAAGTCTCATAAGCGCAATCGGATAATGCTTTTAAGCCAAAAGGAAAGAGAGGTAGAAGTCGCTTTTTGAGCCTCTTCCTTTTACCAGAATAAACAACAAACAAGGAGATGTTTGTCTGAAATCTTTAGTAGCCCTCTAAATAGAACTTTAGAGCACGGACAACCGTCCAAATTGTGTAACAAACGTCTTCTTTGAAAACTGGATTCGGACACAAAGAAGGTACAACTATCTCCTGGTAAATATTTTTGTTAGAAACAACTTTAGGAAGAAAACCAGGCTTAGTACGTAAAACCACCTTATCTGCATGGAACACCAGATAAGGAGAGAACACTGCAGAGCAGATAACTCTGAAACTCTTCTAGCAGAAGAAAATTGTAACCAAAAACAAAAACTTTCCAAGATAGTAACTTAATATCTATGGAATGTAAAGGTTCAAACGGAACCCCCTTGAAGAACTGAAAGAACTAGATTTAGACTCCAGGGAGGAGTCAAAGGTCTGTAAACAGGCTTGATCCTACCAGAGCCTGAACAAATGCTTGAACATCTGGCACAGCTGCCAGTCTTTTGTGCAGTAAGACAAGAATAAAGCAGAGATCTGTCCCTTTAGAGAACTTGCAGATAATCCTTTCTCCAAACCTTCTTGTAGAAAGGAGAGAATCTTAGGAATTTTTATCTTATTCCATGGGAATCCTTTGGATTCACACCAACAGATATATTTTTCCATATTTTATGGTAAATCTTTCTAGTTACAGGTTTTCTGGCCTGAACCAGAGTATCTATCACAGAATCTGAAAAACCCCACGCTTTGATAGAATCAAGCGTTCAATCTCCAAGCCGTCAGTTGGAGGGAAACCAGATTTGGATGTTCGAATGGACCCTGAACAAGAAGGTCCTGTCTCAAGGTAGCTTCATGGTGGAGCCGATGACATATTCACCAGGTCTGCATACCAAGTCCTGCGTGGCCACGCAGGAGCTATCAAGATCACCGAGGCCCTCTCCTGATTGATCCTGGCTACCAGCCTGGGAATGAGAGAAACGGTGGAATACGTAAGCTAGGTTGAAAGTCCAAGGTGCTACTAGTGCATCTACTAGAGTCGCCCTTTGGTATCCCTGGATCTGACCCCGTAGCAAGGAACCTTGAAGTTCTGACGAGACGCCATCAGATCCATGTCTGGAAATGCCCCATAATTGAGTTATTTGGGCAAAGATTTCCGGATGGAGTTCCCACTCCCCCGGATGAAATGTCTGACGACTCAGAAAATCCGCTTCCCAATTTTCCACTCCTGGGATGTGGATCGCAGACAAGTGGCAGGTGTGATCCTCCGCCCATTGAATTATTTTGGCCACTTCTTTCATCGCCAGGGAAACTCTTTGTTCCCCCCTGATGATTGATATATGCAACAGTCGTCATGTTGTCTGATTGGAACCTTATGAATTTGGCCTTTGCTAGTTGAGGCCAAGCTCTGAGAGCATTGAATATCGCTCTCAGTTCCAGAATGTTTATCGGGAGAAGAGACTCTTCCCGAGACCATAGACCCTGAGCTTTCAGGGATTCCCAGACCGCACCCAGCCCACTAGACTGGCGTCGGTCGTGACAATGACCCACTCTGCCTGCGGAAGCTCATTCCCTGGGACAGATGGTCAGGGTCAGCCACCAACGGAGTGAATCTCTGGTCTTTTGATCTACTTGAATCATTGGAGACAAGTCTGTATAATCCCCATTCCACTGTTTGAGCATGCACAGTTGTAATGGTCTTAGATGAATTGTGCAAAAGGAACTATGTCCATTGTTGCAACCATCAATCCTACTACTTCCATGCACTGCGCTATGGAAGGACGAGGAACAGAATGAAGCACTTGACAAGAGCTTAGAAGTTTTGATTTTCTGACCTCTGTCAGAAAAATCCTCATTTCTAAGGAATCTATTATTGTTCCCAAGAAGGGAACTCTTGTTGACGGGGACAGAGAACGCTTTTCTTTGTTCACCTTCCATCCGTGAGATGTGAGAAAGGCTAGAACGATGTCCGTATGAGCCTTTGCTTTTGACAGGACGACGCTTGTATTAGAATGTCGTCCAAGGTAAGGTACTACTGCAATGCCCTTGGTCTTAGAACCGCTAGAAGGGACCCTAGCACCTTTGTGAAAATCCTTGGAGCAGTGGCTAATCCGAATGGGAGAGCCACAAACTGGTAAATGTTTGTCCAGAAAAGCGAACCTTAGGAACTGATGATGTTCTTTGTGGATAGGAAATATGTAGGTACGCATCCTTTAGGTCCACGGTAGTCATAAATTGACTTTCCTGGATGGTGGGTAGAATCGTTCGAATAGTTTCCATTTTGAACGATGGTACCCTGAGAAATTTGTTAGGATCTTCAAATCCAAAATTGGTCTGAACGTTCCCTCTTGTTTGGGAACTACGAACAGATTGGAATAAAATCCCATTCCTTGTTCCTTTATTGGAACTGGGGTGTATCACTCCCATCTTTAACAGGTCTTCTACACAATGTAAGAATGCCTGTCTCTTTATTTGGTTTGAGGATAAGTGATACTTGTGGAACCTTCCCCTTGGGGTAGTTCCTTGAATTCCAGGAGATAACCTTGAGAAACTATTTCTAGCGCCCAAGGATCCTGAACATCTCTTGCCCAAGCCTGAGCAAAGAGAGAGAGTCTGGCCCCCCACCAGATCCGGTCCCCGGATCGGGGCTACTCCTTCATGCTGTTTTGTTAGCAGTGGCAGGCTTCTTGCCTGCTTACCCTTGTTCCAGCCTTGCATTGGTTTCCAGGCTGGTTTGGGTTTGTGAGGCATACCCTCTTGCTTAGAGGATGCAGAATTAGAGACTGGTCCATTTCTGCGAAAGGGACGAAAATTAGGCTTATTTTAGCCTTAAAAGACCTATCCTGTGGAAGGGCGTGGCCCTTTCCCCCAGTGATGTCTGAAATAATCTCTTTCAAATCAGGTCCAAATAAAGTTTTACCTTTGAAAGGGATGTTAAGCAATTTTGTCTTGGATGACACATCCGCTGACCAAGACTTTAGCCAAAGCGCCTCTGCACGCCACGATAGCAAACCCTGAATTTTTCGCCGCTAATCTTGCTAATTGCAAAGCGGCATCTAAAATAAAAGAGTTAGCCAATTTAAGTGCGTGAACTCTGTCCATAACCTCCTCATATGGAGTTTCTCTACTGAGCGACTTTTCTAGTTCCTCGAACCAGAACCACGCTGCTGTAGTGACAGGAACAATGCATGAAATTGGTTGTAGAAGGTAGCCTTGCTGTACAAAAATCTTTTTAAGCAAACCTTCCAATTTTTTATCCATAGGATCTTTGAAAGCACAACTATCTTCAATAGGAATAGTAGTGCGTTTGTTTAGAGTAGAAACTGCCCCCCTCGACCTTGGGGACTGTCTGCCATAAGTCCTTTCTGGGGTCCGACCATAGGAAATAATTTCTTAAATATAGGGGGAGGAACAAAAGGTATGCCGGGTTTTTCCCACTCCTTATTTACTATGTCCGCCACCCGCTTGGGTATAGGAAAGCGTCGGGGGGCACCGGAACCTCTAGGAACCTGTCCATCTTGCATAATTTCTCTGGAATTACCAAATTGTCACAATCATCCAGAGTAGATAACACCTCCTTAAGCAGTGCACGGAGATGTTCTAATTTAAATTTAAATGTCACAACATCAGGTTCAGCTTGATGAGAAATTTTTCCTGAATCTGAAATTTCTTCCATCAGACAAAACCTCCCTCATGGCCCCTTCAGATTGGTGTGAGGGTATGACAGAACAATTATCATCAGCGTCCTCTTGCTCTTCAGTGTTTAAAACAGAGCAATCGCGCTTTCTCTGATAAGTAGGCATTTTGGATAAAAGATTTGCTATGGAGTTATCCATTACAGCCGTTAATTGTTGCATGGTAATAAGTTATTGGCGCACTAGATGTACTAGGGGCCTCCTGCGATGGGCAAAACTGGTGTAGACACAGTAGGAGATGATGTAGTATCATGTTTACTCCCCTCATTTGAGGAATCATCTTGGGCAATATCATTATCTGTGGCAGGTACTGTCCTTACTTTGTTTGGACGCTATGGCACAATTTATCACATAAATTTAAATGGGGAGACACATTGGCTTTCATTACATATAGTACATAGCTTATCTGAAAGTACAGACATGTTAAACAGGCTTAAACTTGTCAACAAAGCACAAAAAATGTTTTTAAAATATAACCGTTACTGTCACTTTAAATTTCAAACAGAAAACACTTTATTACTGAATATGTGAAAAAGTATGAAGGAATTGTTCAAAAATTACCAAAATTTCACCACATTGTCTTAAAGCCTTAAAAGTATTGCACACCGAATTTCAGAGCTTTAACCCTTTAAAATAACGGAACCGGAGGCCGTTTTTCAATTTAAACCCCTATACAGTCCCAGCTATAGTCTTTGCTAAGACCCAACCAAGCCCTGAGGGGAATACGATACCAAAATGACGCCTTCTAAAAGCTTTTTCAGAGATTCTTAGGATCCTCACACATGCATCTGCATGCCCTGCTCTCAAAAAACAACTGCGCATTAATGGCGCGAAAATGAGGCTCAGTCTATAACTAGAAAGGCCCCCTGACTGAAAAAGGTGTCCAATACAGTGCCTGCCATTTTATAAGCGTTCCCCAAGATTATAAATGTCAAATGTTAGCCTAAATCTGAATAATATGCACAAATTAAGCAATCGATTTAGCCCATAAAAATGTCTACCAGTTTTCTAGCCCATAATAAGCCCTTTATTCTGTTTGTTTTGACTAAGAAAATGGCTTAACCGGTCCCCATGAGGGGAAATGACAGCCTTCCAGCATTACACAGTCCTTGTTAGAATATGGCTAGTCATACCTTAAGCAGAAAAGTCTGCTAACTGTTTCCCCCCAACTGAAGTTACTTCATCTCAACAGTCCTATGTGGAAACAGCAATCGATTTTAGTTACTGTCTGCTAAAATCATCTTCCTCTTACAAACAGAAATCTTCATCCTTTTCTGTTTCAGAGTAAATAGTACATACCAGCACTATTTTAAATAACAAACACTTGATAGAAGAATAAAAACTACGGGCGCGATCCGATATCGATCGCAGTTTGCGGCGCAAGCGAGGGAACCGGCGTCGCCCGCAGTTTCAGCTCGCAACTCGAGCCATCCCATATAGGTCGCCGTCAGATGCTAACGTGCCGTAAGTCTCCACAAACCAGCGATGTCCAGAAATCTGCGTATGTACAAATTTCTGGCGTCGCCAGTGACTTGCGCCACGTTAGAATCTGCCGGCGCCTATAAAACCTGACTAAAGTCTAAAACACCCGCACGGTCTAACACGCCTCCCTAACATAGCCCGACAAGTCTAACACGCCTCCCTAACATAGGCCGCACTGTCTAACCCTCTATCCGCTATCCCCCCTCACTAGCTCAACAATAAAAAAGCTATTAACCCCTAAACCCGCCTCTCCTTTACCCCCGGCCGCAACCTAATAAAGTTATTAACCCCTAAAACCGCCCGCTCCCGTACCCCGCCGCCAGCTATATTATATCTATAACCCCCTAAAGTGAGCCCCTAACACCGCCGCCATCTATATTAAAATTATTAACCCCTAATGTAAGCCCCTTACACCGCCGCCATCTCTATTAAAATGATTAACCCCTAATTTAATCTACCTACCACCCGCCGCCAGCTATATTATCTATATTAACCCTAAGTATATTATAGTTAATATAGTTATTACATTATTATATATTAACTATATTAACCCTAATTATATTAGGGTTAATATAGTTACTATAGTATTTATATTAACTATATTAACTCTATCTAACACTAACACCCCTAACTATATTTATATTAAATTAATCTAATTAATTTATAAACTAAAATATTCCTATTTAAATCTAAATACTTACCTATAAAATAAACCCTAAGATAGCTACAATATAATTAATAATTACATTGTAGCTATGTTAGGGTTAATATTTATTTTACAGGTAAATTGTTAATTATTTAACTAGGTATAATAGATATTAAATAGTTAATAACTATTTAATATCTATTATACCTAGTTAAAATAATTAACAATTTACCTGAATATTGGATACCAAACTCGCGGGTTTGGTATCCTGCCTATGGCCCAAAAAACTGCGGGCGACGCAGAAATATACGCGCGTAACTTCTAGCTTACGCCGTATATAGGATACCAAATCCGCGCAATTATTGGCGTCGCCGGCTTTTGCGGGCGACGATTTTTATCGGGATCGACCCCTACATTTAAACACCAAAAAACTCTTAACCATCTCCGTGGAGATGTTGCCTGTGCAACGGCAAAGAGAATGACTGGGGTGGGCGGAGCCTAGGAGGGACCATGTGACAGCTTTGCTGGGACTCTTTGCCATTTCCTGTTGGGGAAGAGAATATCCCACAAGTAAGGATGACGCCGTGGACCGGACACACCAATGTTGGAGAAAACTATTTAAAAAAAAACAAAAAAAAAAAACAATACGTTTAGTAGGCTAAGTTACTACGTAACTAATATGTAAACAGGGGAATTAGCACTTTTGGAGAAACTTACTTTGCAAATATCTATGTTCCCAGAATATGTAGACAAAACCTTGTACCAAAAAGCACAGATCAACTAGTCAGTTTTTTCTTGATTTTAAATTTCTAGCACATGATCAGTTATGTTATCTAAGACAAACCTGGCATTATTCTAATAAATACAGGATGAAATAAATCTGTGTCTACCTGTCACAGTGTAGATATATTTCTTCAACCTGGAAAATAACCTTTAGTGTGCTTACTAAAGTACATAAAAAAAAAAGAAAAAAAGAAAAATCTATCTTTGATTGACCAGCAGCAAGATTTTCTATATGGTAATAGGCCTTTGCTTCACATAGAATATTTTCCAATGATATAGGCAGATAGAGTATAAAACAGTAAGATTTTGGAAAAAAGCATTCAATTTCAGCTAACAGTTAATACATTTTAGTCATTGCATCAACATGTGAGAACACATAGAAACCAATGTCACTGCTTTAGGCACCCATCTATCCAGAACTACAGTCCTTCCTTCCCCCTTTCTTCTCTTAAGTCAAACACGGACTTTCTGGTTTAAGGCTAGTTTCACTGGGGATAATCACCCTAAGGGGGGGACTTAAGTCCACACCGCTTCCTAGCTTTCTGAACCAGGTCAGTAGCCTTTAAAATGTGGCTATTAGGTTCACCCTCCTTCTCTAGGGGCCCAGACTGGATTAGCCTTTTATACCATTTAGGAAAAGGAGCATAGATACCCACATCTGTTATTGCAGTATACCAGTATGAGGGGAAGGATATAAGCTTTATCTAAATTGCTGTCAAAGCTCAATCCAGCAAAGTCCTAATTATCTTCACTGGGATATGTGGGCTTGGGAGGCAGGACTTGGTAGTTACACAGTTAATCTGTTTACAGTTTGTATGGCTATTGAATGGCAAGATTTGATCTTCTCATTTCTTATTATTCCCCCTTTCTGCCAATTTTCTGAGGGGACTTAGACAGGTTTTCACCTACCCTCTTACACACCCAGACTTATATTCCAAAACACATAATTTTTGGGACTTTTAACTTTGTGTATTGAAAAAAGAAGTTACTCTTCACAATGCGATTTTGCTGATAAGGAAAAGATCTCCACAATGTTTTTAGCCTTCCTGGCCCCACTCCTGTGCTATAACACAACTGGCAGCCACTATTTACCAAAGGTCAGTGATAAATTTTTAAAGCAACGGTCCTGTTTAACAGAGTAGAAACAAACAGTCCTTGGCCAGGGGACTTAATCAGGGCCAACATAGAGTTACCCGATCCAGCACACGGTAGTGTGCTTGTGGACGACCCTTTGCCGCTTCTCCACTCCTCTCTACCGCGTCTATCTCCGGCGGAACCAGGCCGCCACGAGCTACGTCATCCTCGCCAGGCTGAGGTGCAAGGTGAGCCGGTCAGAGATGCTTGCGTTGTCACAGCGCTGAAAACTTCCGCCCGCTGGGTACTCCTCCTGCCGTCTAGAAGATAGCCCAGTGGGCTGCTGGAACATACAAGCTGGCTGTGGTACACTCCCGGAGGCTCAAGGCCTACAAGCCGTGCACACTGTTCACACACATCAGCTGCGTGCGTCAGGGCTGCTGACGTCTGATTCCAGGAACCAGCTCACATATGGATCGCATTTATTACCCCTGCCCACCGCCACTTGCCACTTCCCTCAAAGCATGAAGTGCAGATGAATACTATGCACCCGAGAGTTTTTATGCAGGTACAATAACAGAGCTTCTACCTTTAATGACTCTAACTAACAATACAGTAAATACCGTATGTATAATCTTAAAAATTGTTATACTTAATATGTATGTGTGTGTATATGTGTGTGTGTAAATATGTTTGTGTGTATGTCAATATGCATGTAAATAAGTATGTATGTTTGCAGATCACCTTCATAAGAGCTGACTACAACAGTGCAACTCTCTGCAGGGCCCCTACCTATTTTATCCCTATATAGGAGCCTAGCCACTGTAAAAACCACAAATGCTCTAATACCATTTAAATAAGAGGGTTGCATGTCCCAGGTGTATTCATGAATTTGCATTATATATATTGAGCACTAGCTACATCTACCAGCACAGTATAAAATTTTACAGGCAATTCAACTTTTATTGTGCTCACTTGATATCTGCAGCATATTGTATATTTATTTATTTATAAAAGAACAATATTATTTTTAAACCTCTTGTAATACAGCATTTTAATCCTTTAATGTATTTTTTTTTTCTGGCTGTACCAAGCTATAATGAGTTCTTTAAATCTGCTGCACAGTAATATTCATTGTTTTTGCCTTGTGCTGCAAACAGAAATGCACAGAATATATTTTGTATCTTTTTTACTTTATTTTTTAAAGTTTTTAAAACAAATCATAGCTCATTCCTGTGCTTATTGTTTAACTATATTACACACAACTGTAGTACTGAGGGATATAATTGAACACAGACAATAATAATTCCCCTATTAAGTGACATGTGTAGTCACGCCCCTAAGAGGGGAGTGCTCAATTTGATGATTGGTTAGTTCTTATTTTAAAGATCAGGAAAGTATATGGTGCTTTATATGCCTGATAAAATGGCGATTGTGAAGCCGAGAAACACGTTGCATTAATGGGCTATATGTCTATGCCTCTTTACACTTGATGCCCTATGTTTTTAATGTGAGTTTTATTAAACCCCTCTTTTAACTAAAGCCAAGTGTTGGCACTTTACTATCCTGGATACTGCACCCTGAGACAGAATACACTGAGGATCCAATTCTAGTTTTCCGGTTTTCTGCTGGGATTAGGGTGAGATGATACACCCCAAGGTATCAGCTTGTTACTACCAGCATATAAGTGTGCTCCATCTAAATGTGAGTACCCATTTGGAAATTTGTGATATGATGTTGGATTACATTTTGGATCTACACATGAGGTGCCCCTCTGTTTTGTATCCATTTTAGAACTTGATCTAGAGTGATCTGCGAGGAGGAGAGCAACCGCACACCTTTTTGGGATTATACATGTTGATGAACTAAACTCAGTACCATTTGTCTGTCTGTGGGACTGATTTGAATTCCTTTCTTATTTTACTTTATCCCATTTCAGTTCATTTTTATGTTTTATATCAGTATTTTTTATTATTTTTTTTTTAGCAAATGTTCTAATATTTGATTGTATGTGTGTATATATATATATTCACATTTACTGGTTTGGTGCTCATATTGTCTCAAGAGTGCGCCCCCTTTTGGTTGTGCATCGCCAAACGTTTATATAGTAAAACTGATAAAGCAGAAATCTGACCCTTCAGGGAACTGAGTGACGATACCTTCTCCAAGCCTTCCTGAAAAAAAGATAAAATTCTAGGAATTCTAATTCTACTCCAAGAGTAGCCCTTGGATTCAAACCAATAAAGATATTTATGCCATAGCTTATGGTAAATCTTTCTAGCGAACCTGAATCAGGGTCTCAATGACCGACTCAGATAAACCATGCTTAGACAGAATTAAACATTCAAATCTTAGCAATCTGTGATGGTCCCTGTGAATAGGAACATGAAGATACACATTCTTTAGGTCTATGGTTGTACTAAAGGAAGAATAGAGCGTATAGTCTCCATCTTAAAAGATCATACTTTGAGAAACTTGTATAGACACTTCAAGTCTAGAATGGGACGGAAAATTCCCTCTTTTTTTGGGAACCACAATTAGGTTGGAGTAGAACCGAGACCCTGTTCCTGCACTGGACCTATCACTCCCAAGGTGGAAAGATGTTGTATACATTTCAAGAACATCTCTCTCTTTATCAGGTCTGCATATAATCTTGAGAGATGGAATCTGCCTCTGGGAGGAAAAGTCTTGAATTCCAATTTACAACCCTGGGATACTATGTCCACAGTCCAGGGATCTGGGACATCTGGTATCCAGGCTTGAGAGAACTGAGAAAATCTGCCCCCCGCCTGATCCAATCTAGGATAAGGGGCAAATCCTTCATGCTGATTTGGAAACAGCTGCAGGTTTCTTTTGATTGTTTCCCCTTGTTCCAAGACTGATTGGGTTTCCAAGAAGACTTGGAATATCCCTGCTTGGAAGAAGAAGGGGAAGGCTTTTTTTTTTTTTTACAAAAGGAACAAAAATTACTCTGGACGTCCTTTAGGCCTATTCTTCTTATCTTGAAGTAGAAAAGGACCTTTTCCACCCATAATATCAGAAATAATGGCCAACTTAAGAGCTTTAATCCTATCTTGAATTTCATCCAAGTCTCTACTTGAAGAGAATCAGACAAGGCGTCGAACCAATAAGATGCCACACTAGTCACAGTGGCAATACACACTGCAGGTTGCCATTGGAGACCTTGATGAACATAATTTTTTTTCAAATAAGCCTCCAGCTTCTTGTCCATCAGATCTTTTAAAAAGAGCAGCTATCCTCAATAGGAATAGTGATTCTCTTAGCCAGAGTGGAAATGGCCCCTTCAACTTTTGGTACATTATACCAAGGATCTTCAATGGAGTCCTCGACAGGAAACATTTTCTTGAAAATGGGAGACGGGGAAAAAGGCACCCCTGGTTTCTCTGATTCCTGTCAGATAATCTCCCTAGCACGGTCCGGCACAGGAAAAACTTTCAAAGTGGAAGGTTCATCAAAGAAACTATTTAGTTTACTAGATTTCTTAGGAGTGACAACGACAGGGGTATCGGAGTCATCGAAAGTAGCTAATACCTTCTTTAATAATACACAAAGGTGTTCGAGCTTAAATCTGAAGGATACCACCTCAGTCTCAGAAGAAGGAATTATACTGTCTGAATCTGAGATTTCACCCTCAGAAAGTCTGGATGTATCTTCCTCATCAGACTTATGAGAAAGGGCAACTTGGGAAGCAGAACTGAGGACAGACACCTTACTTTCTGAATTTCTAGATTTCCTCTTGCATTTTCCCTGTAATCTGGGAATGGCAGCTAATGCTACAGACACCGCTGATGATACCTGGGCAGCAATTTCTGCTTTTAAATAAACTCCACTAGGAGTTATAGAGGAACCGCAGGGCACTGCATGTGACACCTTTGAGGCTTGGGACGTAGCAGGAGAAAGCTGAGGTATTATTTTAACAGCATCATCCTGAGAGACATTAGGCTCAAACATTTTACTTTTATTTTGCAAGGTTTTCTTGACACATGAAGAACAAAATTTCATAGGAGCTGCAATTTCTGCATCTAAACATAATAAGCATGAATTCATGAGAGCACACTCTTGCTCCATGTTGTGAAACAGTAAATAAACTTTTACAGATAAGTTTAAAATATTTTAATGTTCAATTAAAATAAGCCAAGGAGGACTTCCGGTGGGCGGGCATAGTGGTCGGTCGCAAAGAGCTCCGTGTATAACTAAGCCTAAAATCCGACCACATGGGCCCTGCAGCATCTTTTCCGTAACCAGAAAGGTTCTGGTCTGGAGCTGTCAGAAGCGGCAGTGAAGCTGACTGAGGGACGGATCCCTTAACACCGCAGGTTGCTTTTAAAAAGAAAAAGTGTAAAACGAAGGCATGAGGAAAGAGCGCCCGCCATCTTGGCTGACAACCACATGGAAAACAGCACGGAGACTCCGACATGGGTTGAAGCGCTCAAACCAAAGGCAAGTGACAGTACGCTGGTCAGTATGAGTGCATCTTCCTAACTAGTGGGTGAAGTGCAGCAAGGACAAAATAATAAGACTGAGGAGTTTATGGGCCTTGTACAACTACCACAGCGGCATAAATGAATATATAAATCTTACACCATTTGAGAACTTTATTGCTGCTAACACCTGTATATAAGCACAGAACATTGATAACCCAAACTGCACAAATTGGCATGGCAGGAGCCTCATTTTTTACTTTAAACACTCTACCTGAGGGAGGAAAAGCATAGTCACCACAGGGGGAACCTTGGGCATGGAGAAGGTTTGGTCGTCTTCTGCACAACCATTGCAGAATTGCCATTGAAACTTATGAAAGTGGACAGCTATTTCATAAGCTGCCCGACGAGCTGCAGAACCACCATGGCAGCTAAAGCAAAGCAAGCAGAGAGGAGAACTAAACATGCAGCAAAAGTGCATAATGTCACACAATCTCCAACAATCTTGGAAGATCCAACTCCTGCCTCCACTCACCCAATAGTTCAACAAATGACGGCCCTGTTCCTTCCCAAGATGGAGCAGCTCCAGTCAGGGGTGGACTCACTTGCTTCGGATGTAAAACAATTTTCCGCCCGCATTAGTCTTGCAGAACAAAGAATCTCTGACCTTGAAGACCGGTAGAATGAAACTCAAAACACGGTCTCAAGTGTGGATAGGCAGCTAAAAATATTAAAAGACAGAGTCAAGGATCTTGAGAACAGGTCAAGACGGAATAACCTCAGGATAGTTGGGCTACCAGAATCAGTTTTAAATAAAGATCTAATGGACTTTGTTCAACATTAACTGCTGAAGTTAATAAACATTCCACTGGGAATGCTACTGATTGTGGTGGAAAGAGTTCACTGCATGGGATCTGAAACCGCTATAGCTGACCGCAGAGGCCCACGGCAAGTAATATTCAAGCTTCAAAACTATCAAGCCAAAGTAGCCATACTCCAAGCTTACTGTGGGACTCCAGAGCTGAAGTACCAGGAAAAAAAAATTGCTAATCTTTCAGGACTTTTCCGCTGAGGTCACTCATAGAAGAAAAGAGTTTGTGCCCTACTGCTCCAGACTGCATGGGGAAGGACGAAGAGTAAACCTCATGTACCCAGCAAAACTTCGACTGCAGACCCCTGCAGGTCCCAAGTACTTTACTTCTCCTAAAGAATTTCAGAATTATCTTGCTAAAGAACAATCCCGAGTATGCCAGCCAGACTGAGATCTGTTCAACTCCTTCTGGGTTGGAGGAGAGTTTCCAGGTGTTTGAGTTGACCTATCTAAAATGGCAGCTAAAATAGAGTTGAAACTGCAGGGTTGTTTAACAGTTTTTATGTTGCAGGTTGGATAATTGATTCCATAAATGAAAAGAAATTGGAGTCGCAGAACTTTCTACACTTCTACCAACTGGTTATGGATAGGTTTAATGTTAATTGGTTATGTGAGTTTATATGTGTTCATAATGGTTATTTTTTCCTAGTCAAAAAGACTGCCGGACCCAAATGGGTACATACTTTTGTCATTGTCCCACATTGTGCGGGCAACAGACATGCTGAACAACTCAACAAACAAGTATCTAGACTTCTATGGGTATGTAAAAGTGTGTTTGGACTGCTGTACAATATGTTTAACAAAAGATTCAATGTTAGAGGTGTTCTCCCTCGGGGGAATGAATGTTGCCTGGCTGGATATCCACTTTATATATCATTAAGATTGTCTTATGGAATCTGGGAGGGGTCACATCCCCCACAAAAAGGTCAATAATACTTGCTAGATTAAATAGAATGCACACAGATATAGCCCTCCTACAGGAGACCCATCTTACAGAGGCTGAGCACCTTAAACTTAAAAGAAGTTGGGTGGGAGATATAATATAAACACCGGATACGGGGCGTAAGAAGGGAGTGGCAATACTATTTAAGAAAAATCTACCAATAGATATACATGAAAAAACAATAGATAAAAATGGAAGGTTTATACTAGTAAGAGTTTCCATCTGCAAGATTGTATATAATATATACAATGTATATGGGCCCAATGCTAACAAAAAAAAGATTTTGGTTAAAATTGCAAAACACCTTGCTCACTATGACGTATATCCCCCTAATAATTGGCAGGGATTTTAATCTGGCCCAGAACATCCCCCTAGACAGATTCCAAGACCCAGCAAACTGACACAAGGCCCTAAAGAAACCTAGATCAGCAGACACAGATTCCACTATAATCAAAGATTTTAAGAAACACTCTAAATTTGATAGATGTCTGGAGAGTCCGCAACCCGGATAACAGGGAATACACATGTGTCTCTAAGACACACAACACCCTATCCAGAATTGACTTCTTCCTGATCACACCCAGAATTCCCATGCAGGTATTGGATACAGGCATACCTCAAATTGTAATCTTGGACCATGCACCCATATGGCTTAACTTAGAAATGCAAGCAGAGAAACCTAGAGCCTCCCAATAGAGTTTCCCCCACTTCCTCACCCATAATTCAGAGTTTAAAGCCAGTTTGCAGGCTAAATGGAATGATTATGCCTCTCTTAACACTCCCAGTAGGGATGACACTGACCTGTACTGGCATGCATCCAAAGCAGTGATGAGGGGAGAGATCACCACATTCACAGCTAATTTTTGTAAACGTAAAAAGCAAGCCTCAGAAGATCTAGCGGAACAAGTTTTATCCGCATATAACGAATATTTATCTAATCCCACTCATGTAAACAGGATAGATTATTACACAAAGAAAAAAGAGAGAGATGTATTCCTTTCTCTGGTTGATAATGCACACAGAGTTAATGTACAAGGGAAATACTACCACTTTGGGAATAAGACTGGTAAATTACTGGCAAATCTTACTAAAGTGCATGGTCCTAGATCATATGTCTCATCTTTAAAGGTAGAGAAGGACATCAAAACCAATAATAAATATATTGCAGATGGCTTTCGAAATTATTATAGCTCTCTTTACAAAAGCCAAACACCCGACAAATCACAGCAGCATAGTTTTTGGGATAGAGTGACCCTGCCTAAGATGACTTCTGATCAAGCAAATAGTTTAAACACACCTATAACACCTAAGGAAGTTTTGTCTTCCATTAAACACATGAGCTCTGGGAAAGCAGCGGGACCAGATGGGTTACCCATAGAATATTATGTTACTACAAACAGACCTAGCCCCCGACACTGGTTGACCTATATTCATCTTATCTACTAACATCAGCCACTCCCACAGATATTTTTACAGATGCCACTATATGTGTTATACCAAAGGAGGGTAAGGATCCCGAACTCCCTAATTCTTATCACCCTATATCTTTATTAAACTGCGATTACAAGATCTTGACTCAGATACTAGCTGATCGACTCGCTATTATTATGCCATATATCATACACAAAGATCAGTCAGGATTTATTAAGAATATGTCATCAGTTGCAAACATTAGAAAAGTATTACTAGTACTCACTCACTATAAGAATAGGGAGCAAAAGGAAGATAAGAAAGATCTAGCGAATGCTTGCCTTCTCACGTTAGATGCCGAGAAGGCATTTGATAGAGTTTAGTGGCAACACTTGGCCTATACCTTGAAACAATTTGGATTCCAGAACAAATTTCTGATCCTTATATCCAAACTTTACACTAACCCTAGGGCGATGGTAATGGTAAATGGCCAGCTATCCCACAATTTTACATTAGAAATAGGTACTCGACAGGGATGCCCATTGTCCCCTTTATTATTTGATTTGGCCATAGAGCCCTTGGCATGTCTGATTAGAGAAGAACTTGAAGTAATTCAAATGGGAACACGGATGCCAAGATATCACTTTATGCTGACAACATGCATTTATTTATAAGAGATCCCCTTAAAAACATCCCCAAAGTCATGGTACTAATACACCAGTTTGGAAGTTTCTCAGGACTCAAGATTAATGTAGATAAATCTGAAATAATGTGGCTGAAACAGGATACGTCCGCCTATGTAGAGGGATGGGAATTTAAAACAGTGAAGGATTCCTTTACCTATTTAGGCATATGTATACCACGAACCCAGCGAGATTATATGCGCTGAATGTCTTTCCCATTATTAAAAATTCAGAAAATACAATTAAAAATTGGATGCACGTCCCGATCTCCATCTCTGGTAGAGTAGGCCTGTTAAAGATGATTTTATTCCCAAAACTACTTTATGTACTGCAATCTCTGCCGATACTAATTTCCAACACAGATGTTAAGAAGCTACATGCACAATATTCCTCTTTCATTTGCTTACTTCCTCGTAGAATCTAATTAGATTAGTTTGACATGATCTATTTCTCCTACCATGCTGATTAGAACTCGTAATCTTGTTTACACGAATATGCTCATCAATATAATCCTTTATAATCCCTTCAAATATCTTCCCCACTATTGATGTCAGACTAACTTGTCTATAGCTTCCTGGATCATCCCTGATTCCCTTTTTGAAGAGTGGCACCACATCAGCTTTATGCCAATCCTGGGGTACCATGCCTGAGGATAATGAGTCTTGAGAAGAGTAGAGGTTTGTCTATAACAGTGCTAAGTTCCCTTAACACCCTTGGGTGTATTCCTTCTGGGCCTGGAGTTTTATTTCCCTTAATAATATCCATTTTTTTCCTGATATCCTCTAAACATAACCCAGTTAATGGTATGGACTGGCATGTTCTATTTTGTTCCAAAGTATCATCCAAAGGTTCCTCTCTTGTGTATACTGAAGAAAAAAAGGGGAATCATTTGATGTGATATACTTAGATTTTGCAAAGGCATTTGATACAGTGCCACATGAGAGATTAATGCACAAAATTAAGGGACTGTGAATAGCTGAAAATGTTAGTTCATGGATAAATAACTGGATAAAAGATAGGGAGCAACGAGTAGTAGTAAATGGATAATACTCAGATTGGACAAAGGTAATCAGTGGAGTCCCCCAGGGATCAGTACTGGGTCCTGTTCTTTTTAATATTTTTATAAATGACTTGGAGCAAGGATTAAATAGCGACATCTCTATTTTTGCAGATGATACTAAGTTAAGTAAGGTCATTAGGTCAGAGCAGGATGTACCTTCATTACAAAGGGATCTGCGAAAATTAGACGTATGGGCAAATGGGAAAGGGATTTGAGAGTAGTAATAGACAACAAGCTAAAGATGGGTGCACAATGCAGGGCAGCGGCTTCAAAGGTTAATAAGATACTAGCATGTATTAAAAGAGGCATGCAAGGGAAAAGGCGCTTGAGTGGTGACATGATTACTTTATATAAATATATTCAAGGCCCAGAGATGGCAGAAGCTCTGTTTATTCCAAGAAAATTGTTTCTGACAAGAGGTCACATTTTAAGGTTGGAGGAAAGCAGAGTTAATCTCCAGCAACGTTTTTTCACTGTAAGAGCAATAAAATTGTGGAACTCATTACCAAAGGAGGTAGTGAATGTAAATACCCTAGATACATTTAAAAATAGTCTGGATACACTTCTGTATATAAACAAAATTCATGGATATGATTTCTAGTATTAAATGGGTCACCTTTTAGTGGGGTTATTTAAGCTTAACTGGAGCTTTTTGTAAGTATTTTAGATTTGTATAGGTTGAACTCGATGGACTTCAGTCTGTTTTCAACCTTATCTACTATGTTACTATGTTATCAAATAAACTTCTAAAATTCCCCTCAGGCAACCCCACACCTCAATTACTGAGTTGCCTTACCGCTACCAATTAAGACTGGATCATCCAAAAATTGAGAAAAACTACTTTTTCGCTTGGAACTCTATGGAGTAAAGCTGGTCATGTGACCACAACTGCCACGCTCAAATTACTGCTGCGACACAGAGAGGCACTAAAAATAGCTTCCTGGTACCAGAAATATCCATTTTTTTCAAACCGGACAGTTTAAAATGTTACATTGTTTTATTTTAAAGCAAAGGGGAAATGAATAAGCTGCTAAAAAGAAAATTCAGCCTTACTTTCAGTTTAAACTTGTATTGTTTTATCAAGTAAATATGTGTCAGAAAATAAAGCCTCATAAAAACATTTTACCCTTTGTGTTTAAAAGTGTTTAAATGTTAGTCTCACACATGCTACAGTGCCTGCTTCATGCCCCAGTGTAACCCATACAACAAGATTATCTATGTCCCAATAAAAAAGCATGGTCTCCCTAACTGGAAGAAAAAGCACTTACCTGCTCTGCTGTCCGGCATGTAGACAGTTACAAAGTATGAGAGGAAACAGTTCCTCACAGAGACCTTTGGAAAAAAAAGAAGAGTAGCCAACTCTGGCTTTCTAAACTAAGGCAGCAATTGTTAGGAAAACGCAGTAAGTACCTCTTTACAAATTCCTAACTGCTTTAAAGCCACCACTACCCGACTGCAAGAAATGACATAGAATATGGAAATACCCCAAAAGTCTAATACCTGCAATAAAGCAGCCTATGGGGAAACTAAAGTTATGTTTACACCTAACACCCTAACATGAACCCCCGAGTCACAACACCCCTAATCTTACACTTATTAACCACTAATCTGCCACCCATGACATCGCCGACACCTACATTATACTTATTAACCCCTAATCTGCCGCTCCGGACATCGCCGCCACCTACATTATACTTATGAACCCCTAATCTGCTGCCCCCAACATCGCCAACACCTACATTATATTTATTAACCCCTAATCTGCTGCCCACAACATCTCCAACACCTACATAATGTTATTAACCCCTAGTCTGCCACCCCTGACATCGCCGACACCTACATTATACTTATTAACCCCTAATCTGCCGCTCCGGACATCGCCGCCACCTACATTATACTTATGAGCCCCTAATCTGCTGCCCCCAACATTGCCGACACCTACATTATATTTATTAACCCCTAATCTGCTGCCCACAACATCTCCAACCCCTATATAATGTTATTAACCCCTAATCTGCCAATTCTATCAGCCAATCGGAATTAAGGTTGAAAAAATCCTAATGGCTGATGCAATCAGCCAATAGGATTAAACTTCAATCCTATTGGCTGATCCAATCAGCCAATAGGATTGAGCTTGCATTCTATTGGCTGATTGGAACAGCCAATAGAATGCAAGCTCAATTCTATTAGCTGATTGGAACAGCCAATAGAATGCAAGCTCAATCCTATTGGCTGATTGGATCAGCCAATAGGATTGAAGTTCAATCCTATTGGCTGATTGCATCAGCCAATAGGATTTTTTCAACCTTAATTCCGATTGGCTGATAGAATTCTATCAGTCAATCGGAATCTAAGGGACGCCATCTTGGATGATGTCACTTAAAGGTACCTTCATTCATTGGGTAATCGTCGTTGGAAGAGGATGCTCTGCGCCGGATGTCTTGAAGATGGACCCGCTCCACGCCAGATGGATAAAGATAGAAGATGCCGTCTGGATGAAGACTTCTGTCCGTCTGGAGGACCACTTCTCCCGGCTTGGATGAAGACTTCTCCCTGCTTCATTGAGGATGGAAGTCGGATCTTCAAAACTGTAAGTGGATCTTCAGGGGGTTAGTGTTAGGTTTTTTTAAGGGTTTATTGGGTGGGTTTTATTTTTAGGTTAGGACTTTAAGCAGGAATAAAGCTAAATGCCCTTTGAAAGGCAATGCCCATCCAAATGCCCTTTTCAGGGCAATGGGGAGCTTAGGTTTTTTTAGTTAGGGTTTTAATTGGGGGGTTGGTTGTGTGGGTGGTGGGTTTTACTGTTGGGGGTTGTTTGTATTTTTTTTTTCAGGTAAAAGAGCTGATTTCTTTGGGGCAATACCCTGCAAAAGGCCCTTTAAGGGCTATTGGTAGTTTAGTTTAGGCTAGGGTTTGTTTTTATTTTGGGGGGGGGCTTTTTTATTTTGATAGGGCTATTAGATTAGGTGTAATTAGTTTAAAGATCTTGTCATTTGTTTTTTATTTTCTGTAATTTAGCTAATTTGATTGAATTAAGTTAATTGTATTTAATTTAGGGAATTTATTTAATTGTAGGGTTAGGTTAGGTGTTAGTGTAAGACAGCTTAGGTTTTATTTAAAAGGTCAATTTGTATTTATTTTAGCTAGGTAGTTATTAAATAGTTAATAACTATTTAGTAACTATTCTACCTAGCTAAAATTAAATACAAACTTGCCTGTAAAATAAAAATAAACCCTAAGCTAGCTACAATGTAACTATTAGTTATATTGTAGCTAGGGTTTATTTTACAGGTAAGTTTTTAGTTTTAAATAGGAATTATTTAGTTATTAATAGTAGGTTTTATTTAGATTTATTTTAATTATATTTAAGTTAGGGGGTGTTAGGGTTAGACTTAGATTTAGGGGTTAATACATTTAATATAGTGGCGGCAACGTTGGGGCGGCAGATTAGGGGTTAATAAATGTAGGTAGGTGGCGGCAATGTTAATAATATTTAACTAATGTTTGCGAGGCGGAAGTGAGGTGGTTTAGGGGTTAATATGTTTATTCTAGTGGTGGCAATGTCGGGAGCAGCAGATTAGGGGTTAATAAATTTATTTTAGTATTTATGATGCGGGAGGGCCTTGGTTTAGGGGTTAATAGGTAGTTTATGGGTGTTAGTGTACTTTTTAGCAATTTGGTTATTAGTTTAATGCTACTGCTTTGTAGTGTAAAACTCATAACTACTGACTTTAAAATGCGGTACGAATCTTGACGGGATAGGGTGTACTGCTCACTTTTTGGCCTCCCAGGACAAGCTCGTAATACCGGCGCTATGGAAGTCCCATTGAAAATAGACTATACGCAAATTGCGTAAGTTGATTTGCGGTAAGGCCAAAAAAGTGTGCGGTGCCCCTAAATCTGCAAGGCTCATAATACCAGCGGTAGTAAAAAAAAAGCAGCGTTATAAGACTTAAAGGGACATTATACACTCATTTTTTCTTTGCATATATGTTTTGTAGATGATCTATTTATATAGCCCATAAAGTTTTTTTTTTAAATAAATGTATAGTTTTGCTTATTTTTAAATAACATTGCTCTGATTTTCAGACTCCTAACCAAGCCCCAAAGTTTTATGTGAATACTGTCAGCTACCTTCTCCAGCTTGCTCCTGTTTGTGTAAAGGGTCTTTTCATATGCAAAAGAAGGGGGAGGGGGAGAGTGTCTTATTTGCCACTTGCAGTGGGCTTTCCAGCTACCTTTTCAACAGAGCCAAACTGACAGCTTCTAAGTAAATTTTTAAACAGTTTTATGCTGGATTTTTTTTATCAGTATCTGTGCATCTTATTCTTTATAGTAGTGTCTATTACATGCAGTTATATGAAAATGAGTGTATACTGTCCCTTTAACGCTGCTATTTTACTCATAAAGCAAGACTCGTAATCTAGCCGTTTGAGTCCGACCTCCAGATGTTAGCATGCCTAAGGCTTTCACTCGGAAGCTATCATATTACATACAACTTGTAATACCAGAATAGAACAGAAGCTCTATTGATTTGACTTGAGAAGTGTTAGCTCATTTGTAATATAGCCCTATATTTATTCTTGTCACCACATCACAAAACAAAATACCATAGTTTTACTTACAATTACTAACCCACATATTCCATTTCAATATTTTTGAATACTCATAGCATGAAAACAAATATCCCTTCAGCACAAAACCAGAAACAACATTCATATTCATTTTAAAATAACTTGTTTACTGTTCCAGCTGCATGATATAGAAAGGGGTGTAGGAGGCTATTTGCAGCAAGGTAAGGCTTTAAGATGACGAAAGGTTTGACTGTCCCTTTCAGGATACATATCTTGTTAATGAAAATAAAATTGTGTAAATTAAAATTACACTAATAGAAATATTAAATACATACAGGCATTGCATGAAGTGGTTTTCCCAGTGTTGTGATCATAATTTCTGTATTTCTATTGTTTCCCGAGTGCTATGAGACATTCCATAGAATTGACTGGTAATAGTGTCCTAATGACCATTGTATATTAAAGGTCAGGGCCGGACTGAGACCAAAAATAGGCCCGGGCATTTTAAGGCAAAGCAGCCCACTCCATCCCCCATTTTTAATTTAACTGCCCACATACACACACTCATATGCATAGGGTTGCCAGCTGTCCGGTATTTGAACAGACAGTCCGGTATTTTCAGTTGCTGCCCGGTAATACAAATACAAAAAAAACGGACAAGCCTCTCTAAGACAGTCACACTGTCTGTACTTTCAATTTTTTTATTTCATTTGTAATGATCCGCCTCCGTTAAAAAGTTCCCTCCCAGAGTTCCACTACCCCTACCAGGCTGTGTCCCACTCCCAACCAGCAGTCCGGCACCCAATCTAGCCTGTTAGTTGGCTGCTATTAGCTCAGCTAGAGCCGGACTCCTGGTGGGCACAACCGCGCAGCTTGCACTGACTGAGAGTCTGTCGGACGGACGTCACGTGATCACGCCATGCACGTGACATCACGTCATTGAGAAGACCGGGCTGTGCTGTTAGCTGGCTGCTGAGTGCTTCTGAGTCTACATACCGTTCACTCAGTCAGCAGCAATCTGTCACTTCACTGTGTGTGACACTGACCAGGTAAGACCTACTGGGGAACAGAACTTTATTCTTTATTTTCATTTGTTCATTTGCTCTGGTGACCTTGATGCAACAAATTATATAAGTAATTATATATATATATATATATATATATATATAATAAATATTATTTATATATATATATATATATAATAAATATTATATATATATATAATAAATATTTTATATATATATATATATATAATAAATATTATATATATATTATATATATATATAATAAATATTTTATATATTTATATATATATTATATATATTATATATGTATATATATATTATATATAAATATATATATATATACACACATATATAATATATATATATATATATATATATATAATGTCACCTCAAACTCCAACCCCCCCCCCCCCCCCGCAGTTGTTTTCTTGGGTGTTCGGTATTTTTGTGGCGGACACCTGGCAACCCTACATATGCATGCACACAACACATATAAACACGCATATGCATGCACATTACACATATACACACACACCACACATACTTATGCGCATAAGCACGTACACCACACACACACTCATAAGCACGCACACCAAACACAAAAAACACATGCACATACTATTAATGCACATAGTACACCACACATACATATGCATGCACACCACACATACACCCACATGCATGCACAGTCACCACACATATACCCACATACATGTACACCACACATACACCCACATACACACACACTCATATGCATGATCACCACACATACACCCACATGCATGCATACCACACATACACCCACATACACACACACTCATATGCATGATCACCCCACATGCACCCACATGCATGCACAGTCACCACACATACACCCACATGCATGTACACCACACATACACCCTCATACACACACACTCATATGCATGCTCACCACACATACACCCACATACATGCACACCACACATACACCCACATACACACACACACTCATATGCATGATCACCACACATACACCCACATGCATGCACACCACACATACACACACACTCATATGCCTGCACACCACACATGCATGCTCACCACACATACACCCACATGCATGTACACCACACACTCATATGCATGCTCACCACACATAAACCCACATGCATGCACACCACACATACACACACACTCATATGCATGCACACCACACATACACACACACTTATATGCATGCACACCACACATACACCCACATACACACATACACTCATATGCATGCTCACCACACATAGACCCACATGCATGCACACCACACATACACACACACTCATATGCATGGACACCACACATACACACACACTCATATGCATGCACACCACACATACACCCACATGCATGTAAACCACACATACACACACACTCATATGCATGCACACCACACATACACCCACATGCATGTACACCACACATACACCCACATACACACACACTCATATGCATGCTCACCACACATACACCCACATGCATGCACACCACACATACACACACATACACACACATATACACACACACACACCTATATGTCCGCACACCACACAAAGCACTGTAGTTAAGTCATCATTGTATAAAAACAAATTAAGGAATATAGTCAATGGTCATTAAATACTGCAAGCAAGAAATACCAGCAAAACACCTATATACTGTAGTTGTTATATTATGTGTAAAAGTAACATTAGTACAAGTGAAGGGTCACATCTCCTTTGCCAATGAAGAATGCCAGTCCCAGTAACAATGCAATATTATTTGTAGTTTTGTGGCACCACCTATGCATCTGCTGATACCCCTTCATGTAAAATAAAGTATTACAATATTTATGAGAATACCAGCCCTACTGCCAACAAGGATACCAGTAGACATCAACAAAAGTTATACTCAGTAATCTGTGTCACCCGCTCAGCTTGGCACAACCTATGCAGCCTCTGTTGCTACCCTTAAGAAAAATGAAAAAAATGACCAGTGAGGGGTAATAACCCTTTGGAAAAGCCCCTTCCACAGAGGAATATCATCCCCCTTAACACTAAGAGACAGTAACAAGTGTAACCTAATAAGCTTGACACCTCATATATAGATGCTGCTACTATCCTCACTCTCCCTGGAGTACTAGAGCTGCATCAATTCCTTGCTCCGATTAGGCAGATCCTGTCCAGGGTTTCACTCTCACCAGCCTGACCTGTCAAGAGGATTATCCAAGTAGGAGATTAATATAGTTGGCATCAGTGGTGGACCTAATGAACAAAGGGCCCTGGTGCAATAATGTATTTTGCCCCCCCCCCCCCCAAGACATCCTGTACTCACCACTTTTGGGATATGCACTGAATATATATATATATAATATATATAATATATATCACACTGTGCCCTAGAAAATTATAAGTATATATTTATACATCTATATATATACACATATAGATACATATTTACACACACACACACACATATACATACTATATATAAAGACACATTTATATATAAAGACACACACACACACACACACACACATATATATATATATAAACTAATTTAAAAACCCTCAACAGGCTATTTAAGATTTTATTTGCAGAGATTAAAGGGGGACTAAATAGTAAAAAAAAATATATATACTTAAACAAACTGTTTTAAGCCCCTTGACTCTTAGAGAGAGCTGCATATCTGCAAGACAGTAAACTGCAGCCCTCTTTGACAATGGATGTGCTTAAACAGCTTGTTCATTAAACAAAAAAAACTTGAAACAAAAAACCTTTGGCTACTCATAATACTACCAGTTCTGCCACTCTTCCGATTAACTACATATTTTATATCAGAAGCCGGGTGGTTTTATCAAAACCTGGCAACAGGAGAGACATTGCAAAAGTAGCAGATGATCCCATTGTGCAAAATAATTGAGGGAGAATATGGAATTTTTGAGCAGATTTCCCCAGTCTCTGGTTTAGCCACTGAGAAAATGTTATTCTAACTCCCAGTATGACTTCTATAGCCCCTTTTTATGCCAAATTAGGAGGAACTTGATTATGAGTAAATAAAGATGCGGTATGCTCCTCAATCGAATAAAAAGTTCAAATTTATTAACATAGTTTAAAATACAAACGGAAGCTTGCAAAACACAATTTAGTAGTACAGCGCAGCATTGTTGCTTACACGTTTCGGTTGACAAGCCGTAATCATAACCTGTTAGTGCTGTAACATTACTCACTTTTTAAAAGACGCATTTTGCTATTGGCTGTTACAATACCAGTAAAAATAAAAAACGCCTACCACTATTTAACTCTATAGTTACCTGACTCTATTGTGCATGGTCTTTTTCCAAAGTTATTGGGCTCTAAGACTTGCTAGAAAATAAAACAAAGCAAGAAAATGGAATTGTATTTCAAATATAGATGCAAACCTATATAGTACATTTAGATGAAATTAAATAACTTCAGGAACCATTTAATTAGTTGCAAATAAACCATTATGGTCAAAGCTTTTTCCACAGTAAACTAATATACATAGTTCATATATTATTAGATATTAAATAAAAATAATATTATTATACTGGGGTACTAGCCTTATGCAGTATATCTCTGTAGCTCTAAATACTTATATTTCACAAATGATAATGGACCCAAATCAACATAAACAAATAACATTTGATTAATACCTATTGAACCTTAATTAAATGGTACACGCATCTCTAAAGATGTAATGAATAGTGTTACACATATAGTATTGAAAGCGTATATTGACTATAATCATAAGATATTGAGATACATGGACAGGGAAAGACATGGTCTCAAAAATGTTTGGCACTAGGGCACCAAACTATTCGATCTTTAGTTATTCACAATAATTTATCATGTCATATCGAGAGTTAAGACCCTTTAGTGCCCTAGTGTCAATGGTAAAAATCCCAAAAATTTTTTTAGCCAGAAGTTGTTCAATATCTCCGCCCCTTCTGGGCAGTGATACCTTTTCAATTGCAAACCATCTAAAGGTACTCAGATTACCCTCATGTTTAATTGCAAAGTGTTGTACTAGTGGGGTGGATGCCTTACCAACATTTATTGTGGATAAATGCTCCCTAATTCTAGATCCCATATCTCTTGATGTGAGACCTACATACTGTAACTTGCAAAGAGAACATGTGATTAAATAAATTACATAATTTGAAGTGCAATTGAGGCATTATTTAATGTCAAAGTGTCTACCATTGGCCATGGATACAAAATCTTTAGTGATATGCACATATTCGCACGGCCTACATCTGGTATTACCACATTTGTACATTCCAACATGTCTTAGCCAGGAACTGCTGGTATTTGGCCGGGTTTTTAAGTTGGGTAGGTGCCAAGTTTTCTTCCTCTTGTATTAGCATTCAATGCCCTCTTCGACTACTCTGACTAGATGGTCATCCGCAGCTAAGAGTGAAAAATGTTTTTTCACAATTTGGCAGATCTGTTTGTACTCAGTGACAAAAAATACACCATTGGAACCTCTTGTTTTCTTGGTACTACTCTTTCCTTCCTCCAACAGTTGGCCCCTGGGGGTGGATTCCACTGCCAACCTGGCTCTAGAGATATCATAGCTAGGATACTTCCTTTCTTCTTTTAGTTTTCTTGTGAGTTCTATGGCTTCTTTCTCAAACTCTCTAGGGTCAGTACAGTTCCTCCTAAGCCTTGTAAACTGTCCTTTTACTACTGTGAATCTGGTCTGTTTGGGATGGCAGCTATTCCCATGTAACAATGTGTTCCCTGATATAGGCTTGTGGTAAACTCTGGTAGACACCCTTTCACCTACAACCCCTTTCAGACTCATCTCAAAGGTGAACCTTAGGTTCATGTCATTCTCATTTAATTACAATACAAACTCTTGAATGGCATTGTGATCCCCTGTCCAGATAAACAGGAGATCATCAATATACCTCCTAAATTTGCCCCATCATATGCCAACCTATATTTGGGTTGGTGGGAGCTGTGCCACATCTTTGGAGATGGCAATTCATATAGGAACTGAATTGAAATGTTCAGAAGTTATATTGATGATCTCCTGTTCATCTGGACAGGGGATCACAATGACATTCAAGATTTTGTATTGTACTTAAATGAGAATGACATGAACCTAAGGTTCACCTTTGAGATAAGTCCAGATGAAATCATTTTTTTGGATCTAAGTCTGAAAGGGGTTGTAGGTGAAAGGATGTCTACCAGAGTTTACCACAAGCCTGGATCAGGGAACACATTGTTACATGGGAATAGCTGCCATCCCAAACAGACCAGATTTGCGAGTTTGAAACAGATCCTAGAGAGTTTGAGAAAGAAGCCATAGAACTCACAAGAAAACTAAAAGAAAGGAGGTATCCTAGCTATGATATCTCTAGGGCCAGGTTGGCAGTGGAATCCACCCCCAGGGGGCAACTGTTGGAGGAAGGAAAGAGTAGTACCAAGAAAACAAGAGGTTCCAATGGTGTATTTTTTGTCACTGAGTACAGTACAGAGTACAAACAGATCTGCCAAATTGTAAAAAAACATTTTTCACTCTTAGCTGCGGGTGACCATCTAGTCAGAGTAGTCGAAGAGGGCATCAAATGCTCGTACAAGAGGATGAAAACTTTGGGTAGTATCTTGGCACCTACCCAACTTAAAAACCAGCCAAATACCAACAGTTCCTGGATAAGACATGTTGGAATGTACAAATGTGGTAATACCAGATGTAAGCCGTGTGAATATGTGCATATCACTAAAGATTTTGTATCCATGGCCAATGGTAGACACTTTGACATTAAATAATGCCTCAATTGCACTTCAAATTATGTAATTTATTTAATAACATGTTCTCTTTGCAAGTTACAGTATGTAGGTCTCACATCAAGAGATATGAGATCTAGAATTAGGGAGCATTTATCCACAATAAATGTTGGTAAGGCATCCACCCCACTAGTACAACACTTTGCAATTAAACATGAGGGTAATCTGAGTACCTTTAGATGGTTTGCAATTGAAAAGGTATCACTGCCCAGAATGGGCAGAGATATTGAACAACTTCTGGCTAAAAGAGATTTTTTTTGGATTTTTACCATTGACACTAGGGTCTTAACTCTCAATATGACATGATAAATTATTGGGAATAACTAAAGATCGAATAGTTTGGTGCCCTAGTGCCAAACATCTTTGAGACCATGTCTTTCTCTGTCCATGTATCTCAATATCTTATGATCATAGTCACTATACGCTTTCAATACTCTATGTGTAACACTATTCATTACATCTTTAGAGATGTGTGTACCGTTTAATTAAGGTTCAATAGGTATTAATAAAATGTTATTTGTTTATGTTGATTTGGGTCCATTATCATTTGTGAAATACAAGTATTTAGAGCTACAGAGATATATAAGGCTAGTATCCCAGTATATTAATTTTATTTTTATTTAATATCTAATAATATATGAACTATGTATATTAGTTTACTGTGGAAAAAGCTTTGACCATAATGGTTTATTTGCAACTAATTAAAAGTTTCCTGAAGTGTTATTTAATTTCATCTAAATGTGCTATATAGGTTTGCGTCTATATTTGAAATACAATTCCATTTTCTTGCTTGTTTTATTTTATAGCAAGTCTTAGGGCCCAATAACTTTGGAAAAAGGCCCTGTACAATAGAGTCAGGTAATTATAGAGTTAAATAGTGGTAGGCGATTTTTATTTTTACTGGTATTGTAACAGCCAATAGCAAAATGGTTATTCTTTTAAAAAGTGAGTAATGACACAGCACTAACAGGCTATGATTATGGCTTGACAGTTAAAACGCATAAGCCACAGTGCTGCGCTGTACCACTAAATTGTGTTTTGCAAGCTTCCGTTTGTATTTTAAACTATCCGCTAGATTTAGAGTTCTGCGATAGCTGTCAAAACCAGCGTTAGGTGCTCCTAACGCTGGTTTTGGCCGCAAGCTGGTATTTAGAGTCAGTCAGGAAAGGGTCTAGCGCTCACTTTGCAGCCGCGACTTTTCCATACTGCAGATCCCCTTACGTCAATTGCGTATCCTATCTTTTCAATGGGATCTTTCTAACGCCGGTATTTAGAGTCTTGGCTGAAGTGAGCATTAGAAATCTAATGACAAGACTCCAGCCGCAGCAAAAAGCCAGGAGTTAAGAGCTTTCTGGGCTAACGCCGGTTCATAAAGCTCTTAACTACTGTGCTCTAAAGTACACTAACACCCATAAACTACCTATGCACCCCTAAACCGAGGTCCCCCCACATCGCTGCCACTCTATTAAATTTTTTTAACCCCAAATCTGCCGACCGCACACCGACGCCACCTACGTTATCCCTATGTACACCTAATCTGCTGCCCCTAACATCGCCGACACCTACATAATATTTATTAACCCCTAATCTGCCCCCCCAACGTCGCTGCTACCTACCTACAATTATTAACCCCTAATCTGCCGACCGGACCTCACCGCTACTATAGTAAAGTTATTAACCCCTAATCCGCCTCACTCCTGCCTCAATAACCCTATAATAAATAGTATTAACCCCTAATCTCCCTCCCTAACATCACCGACACCTAACTTCAAGTATTAACCCCTAATCTGCCGACCGGACCTCACCGCTACTCTATTAAATTTATTAACCCCTAAAGCTAAGTCTAACCCTAACCCCAACACCCCCCTAAGTTAAATATAATTTTTATCTAACAAAATAAATTAACGACCAACGACGTATGGGGTACGTCTTGCAAAAAAAATGCAGTTAACGACCAAGGACGTACCCCATACGTCGTTGGTCTTTGAAAGCAGTGGAAGCGATCCTGATCGCTTCCAGCTGCTTTCATGTTATTGCAGTGATGCCTCAATATTGAAGCATCCTGCAATAACTGTTTTTAGCCATCCGATGCAGAGAGACCCACTCTGTGGCCCTCTCTGCATCGGCTATCGATGGCCGTTATCGTTGGTGGGTGGGAGCTCATCCAGGGAGGCGGGTGGGCAGTCATTGGTGGAGGAGGGGGGAGGGATCTTGCGCGGGTGCGTGCGCACGTGAGATCTATGAAAACAGCATCAATATGCTGTAGATCTGGAGGGTGGGAGAGAGGACTGGGGAGGGTGGGATTTTAAAATGAAGGCATCTGGGAGAGGGTGGGGGTTGGATGTTGAGGGGGGGGCAGCTACACTACAGAAATAAAGAAAATATTTAATTAAAAAATTAAAATACATTATTATTTTTCAAACTGGGTACTGGCAGACAGCTGCCAGTACCCAATATGGCGCACAATAAAGGCAGAGGGGAGGGGGGTTAAAGAGCTGTTTGGGGGGGGATCAGGGAGG